>NC_136067.1:871066267-871666267 GCF_964261635.1 Lissotriton helveticus | reverse complement strand
ATCCACACGAGCCTCTCCAAGTGGTCCCTGTCCAATTTGCTGCACAGGACTGTCATGCACTGGGTCATGTCTGTCATGCCATTTGCCAGCGACTGCATGCTGTCTGAAATGTTCCCTATGCCCTTGTCGATGTTATCCAGCTTGTTGTTAATGGTGCGTACCTGCCTCTGAACACCCATCATTGCCTTTGCCTGCAGGCGCTGGACCTTGACCAGGGTGGCCTCCAGACCGCAGAAGACCCCCTGAACGTCCTGCCCTTCAGCTCTCTCCCGTGCCCTTCGGACTCGGACACTGGCCCGCACAGCTCTTGGAGTGGGCTGTTGCTCAGCGTCGGCTGACTCTGGTGGATTGCTTGCCATTTCACCCTCCTCCTCAGATTTTTCTAGAATGCGGAGAGGGGGCACATCAAGCCGCCTTGCCCTTTCCTGCACAGGTGACGGTGTAGTTGGTGTGGGGGACTGTGCTGCTGCTACTGACTCCTGAGTCCCAAACAAAAGAGATGACTGAGGCTGTGGTGTGGTTGTTTGCTCAGGTGTCTTGGTTGCCTGCTCTGTGTTCTTCCCTCGTTGAACTGTGCTGGGACCAGCTTCTTCTCTCCTCTTCTCCCTATCCATTGCTGTGCTGCGCGATGACTCTCCTGTGGACAGACATGGACATTGTGTCAGTGGAGTAGTTCACCTGTGTGTCTTGATTAAATCACACTACTATCACACATTTGCCTGCTCCTCAGTTGCTTCTGCTAGTAGTGTGTTGCATTTCTTGCTGTATGGTATGCTGACTGCATTGCTTTATCTACCTATGACTACGTCTCCCATGAAGCATTGCTGGGCATTAGTAAAACCTGTTCTGGAGTGTGATGTAGGCACACAGAGTGGGGAAGGGTAACAGGGAAATGGGTTTATGATAATGTCCATGCTTCTTACCTTGTTTCTTTGCAGCTCTGGCGGTGCTGTCAGCGTCCCCAATGCCATGGATGCTTTCTGGCTCTAGGGTGGATTCCACAAGCTTCTCAATGGCAGTGAGTCGTGGTGCTCGGTTTCTGCCTCCCCCTGTTACTGAAGCTTCTTTTCTGTGGGCAGCTAGTTTCTTTTTGGTGATAATACGAAGGTCATACCAACTTTTTTTTTTAAATCATCAATTTCCCGGTGGGTGACCCCGATGGCATTTACCTTTGCTTGGATATCAATCCAGGCGGTGCGCTTGACAGACTCTGCAACATGCAGAGACTGTTTGCCAAAGATTTTGCAGTAGTGTTTCACCACCTCTTCTACCAGCACCTGCAGTTCTTCAGGGCTGAATTTCAGTTTCCTACTACGCTCTGCTGCATCCCTCTGGCCATCCTGGGTCTCCATTGTGCTGTTCAGGTAAGCTCAGGGAAGCCTGCTCCTCTGTCAGTCCTCCTGCTCTCCTGACTGTTCAGTTTCTGCACCTGCATGGGTGTGGCAACTCCCAGGTACTGGGGAGGGGTGCTTGTTTATGATTGGGTGATTCCACTGTACCTTTGTTTTAGGGTGTGGTTGGTGTTTCTGATTGGTTCACAGGCACACATGTTTGTCAGTTTCATACCGAATCGGTATTTACCGATTCGGTAAATTCCGATTCGGTAAAACCCATTCATTCCTAAGGGCCTCCTGGCCCATAGGAATTAATTGGTTTTACCGATTCTGAAATTATCGATTCGGTAAATACCGAATTCAGAATCCGAGTCATTCCGAATCTGTAAATTTTACCGATTTTTTACCTACATAACAATTTCCGATTCTGAAATACCGATTCGGTATGAGTCGGTATTTAAGACTCGGAAATATTAAATTTCCTACATCTGGCCCTAGCTGAGGTGTTGCCAAGCAACCATCAGTAATCTTGTCTTTCTTTTGATTTGCTGCAGGGTGCCGGTGTCAGAAGCGGCGCAATGGGACATCCGGTGTGGTGATCCTCAGCAGGGAGCCCCCGAAGTCAGGAGCATCGGAGCAGGATCGGACAAAAGCGTTGGAGTGGTCCGAAGTCAGGTGACCACTTAGATCTATTATGGAGGGGGTCGGAGTAAAGGTAGGTCCGGGGTCAGGTAAGCGTTACAGCGACAAAGTGAAGCATGCAAGCAAGGGCAAGTGGTGTTTAAATACCCGAGTGCTCAGCTTCAGTTAATGTTCTCACGTGTTCACATTGGAGCCGTTTACAAGTGCATATATTACAACGGTTGCAGACTCATTATCCTAATGTTCAGAAAATTCGTGTTTTTCAGGAACCACGTTGAAACTGTTTACACGTGCATGTATTAAAATGATTACAGACTCATTATCCTAATGTTCAGTAAACTCGTGTGTTTCTGTAATCTCGTGTGTTTCAGGAACTAAAGTTTAACATCAAGCATGGCATAACGCTGACAAGAAACAATAAGCATTGGTAATAGCAAGACTACATTACTTGATATGACTACAGATGTGACATAGAATGGGCAATAACATGATATGAATTATTGGCAGATTTATAAAACCTGTACAGTTGCAGATGAGTTTGGTTTCCTCGTTACACTGGGCAACATGGTGAAAGTCATCATTAATGTGAAGTTGCACTTTCATTGTTTTGAGCCTGCCAAGACCGTGAAATAATGACTGGAACTGACTTGCAACTTCAGACTGAGGGTGGAGTTTGTAATTGATAGATATCAGTCCTATGTCAGCAGCTGTGGGAAAGCTGAGTAGGCAAGCACTGGACAAATATCCTTGAAGAACATGAATTGGTGCTTGCATTGATACTGCTTTATGTTTCAAAGTTGCTGTGAATGGCCCATGATCTTGCAATGGTTTAGAATCGGCCCATGTGCATGTTTTTTGCGTTTGATGGGTGAGGCATGGCACAGTAGACAGGCTGTTGAACTTTTCGACTGGCATGATGTTAATCAATGCACCATTGCCTATAATAAAGGTTAAGGGTCAACCATTGACCTTAATTGTAATCTTGGGGCAATGTCCAAATGAGTTTTGTTTTTTCGTTTAGTGGTTTACCTTTGTTGTCTTTCTTGCAATCAGCCAGACCTACATGTGCCTGTCGTTCGTTGGTCGATGCCATCAGCGCACATCCATCTCCTTCACTGGTGCTCGATAATGACATTGACGGATGAACTTGATGACGGTCGACTTTGTCTGGTTTCTACCTGTTGTGACTGATGTTGCTTTTTTACTTTGTGAGCTTGTGGAGAATGGTTCTGGAATTTTCTGGCGACCATTTTCTCTTCTCGCTGTGACATAGTATATTATCTTTTGCTCTGCAAACCATTATGAAGTGGTTCTCTTTACTGCAGTCTTTGCATGCTTGGTCTATGGCTGGACATTTGTCTTCATATGAAATGAAAATCCACATCAGAAACATAACGTTTCTTCTTGGTACACGGAAACTTGTATGCATCTACTCTGTGTTTGTTCTAACTCTACATGGCCAGCGCTGATTAACTTTTCATTGTTCCAGTTTTCATGTCAGCAGCTTGTCGATCAGCTCTTTCTTTGACCCTGGTGACCATTAGTACTTTATAAAAGATGATTGTCTCTCTCAACATGAATCTTCGGAAAGAGTCTGAAAGACAACAATCAATACCTCGGAGACGTACGGCTTCTTCATCATTAAATTCACTAAACTTGCAGTGTTTGATAAGCACATCAAGTCTTTTCACAAACTCATCCATAGTTTCACCATCTTGCTGTTGTGCTTGATTGAAAAATAGTCGATGTACTGCATAGAATTGAACTTCGCTCCCAATGCTTCTTTGATTTGACGGTATGATACCGCACCAGCTTGTGATATTTTCTTTATCACTTCTTTCAATCCATTACTGGCAAGGTTCTTTAGTTAATTAATGATTTTCTTATTATCTACTTGTTCTAGGGAATCTATGAAGTAATCAAATGTATCGATCCAAGCAGTCCACCTGGTGCTAATATTCTCCTTTTTGTCAGTGTCGAATGGCAGTGGTGATGGTTTCAGAAGCTCAGCTGTGTTGGACTTCGCGCTTCCTTCAGCAGCCATTAAAATATTTCACATTAACGAAGGACTTTTGGTGTACTGGATGCCACTTGCCGCTTTGCATGTGCTTGGTCACCACACTAGATTCATGGTTGTGTGGCACTTCCTTTGCTTGTGCTGGTATGTACGTGTGTACTTTCGTACCTCGCTGTCACTGCCTTTAGCATTTGTTTTGCATGGATAATGGCTCTGTGTTAAGGTGTGGTGTACTACCTCTTCTTTTAGCCTTACCAGTGGGTTTCTGGTGGACATACAATTGTGTTCCTCTTCACAGCCTTCAACTTCTTCGATGGCCATATATTGGCTGGAGTAGGGCTATGATTCCATACACTTCAACTTCGAACTGCTTCCCATCGAAATTGGGCGCACTTGGTACCCAAGATTAGTTTGCTGTAAAGTTGCAAACTTCCAGGGAGTGCAGTCTTGTTTCTTCAGGTCACAGATCCCACACTTGTCATCAGTTGTACCATGCTCCCCAGCCAGGAAGTATGGAAATGAATTGGCCACACATGGAGCTCTGGAATGCATATCTTTATTCCTCAACATACAATCACATTCTCTGATTATGTTGTAACGGTTAATAACCACACCATAACACCTTCTAGCAGGTTATATACTTCCTCTATTAAGTCTACTATTAAGCGTACATAGGGGCTATAGCAGCGCCTCCCTGACTGTGAGGATCGGTGGAAACAATATTTGCATACAACAAGTAACCCTGGAACTTACTGTGTCCAGATATGTGATACCAGCCAGCATCCAGCAACAACCTTGATCATTCAACATCAAATAACTCCCATTGGAGAGTGGTTTAAACAACAGATGAATCACCACAGCTGAGGACCCTTTTAAGTGACAAGATAACTTTGCAACTGAAGCAGTGCAAAATTAAGTGTAGGCAAAATTAACTTTTCTGGAGATCTCAATATGATGATGTTACAAAATAAAGTATACTGTGCTGCCCTTGAAGAATATAAGGTCGCAATCATAAAAGCTAAAACTGCATATTACACTACCAAAATCCAAGAAGCCACTAATTCTCCAAAAGAACAGTTTCAAACAGTTTCTGCGTTGTTGAAATGCCTGCGGGATGTAATTTTCACACCAGATCAAAAATTTGTAGACAAATTAGTGGGTTTCTTTCAAAGCAAGGTTCAATCTGTATATAACGGCCTGGAAAAATCAGCTAAGGATATAGGAGGAAATGCTTAAGCTCAGTCTGAACATAAGGTCGAGCACTGTGGCCTGCCGTATTTTCCATTACTAGCAGAGGAGAAAGTGGCGGATCTGTTGTTAAACATCAAATCAGGCTCCCCCCCGGACCCTTGCCCGTCACATATACTACATCTGGCCCCAGAGGAGATTAGCATTTCATTATCTCCTGTACTAAATAAAATTCTGTTATCTGGAGATTTTCCTAAGGGATGGAAAAAAGCCTGTATCCGTCCCCTTCTAAAAAAACTTAAGTTGGATCCACTTGATGAAAAGAACTATCGTCCCATCTCCTGCCTGCCAAAGTTCTTGAGAAGGCTATAAACCTAGAATTAACATTGAATCTAGCGATTATTAACATCCTTGATAACACACAACACAGTTTCCGTTCCAAACATTCCACGGAGACAGCCTTGATTATGACAGCAGAGGAGAATGATAAGGTGATGGATGAGGGAGGAAGGGCTATACTGGTTCTGCTAGATTTAACAGCAGCCTTTAACACTGTAAGTCATGCGGTATTAATTCAAATTCTACAGGATGCAAATATCAGTGGTACAGCTCTTGCCCTCTTATCCTCCTTTTTATCATCTAGAAAACAAATGATCCTCTGGGATGGATATCGATTGGAGGAATTTATACTCCCTGGTGGAGTTCCTCAAGGCTCGGCCTTATCCCCTACACTCTTTAACAATTATGTAGCCCCTCTGGCTAGATTAATAAAGAGCTATGGCTTCACACTGGTGTCATATGCTGATGACACTCAGCTTATAGTCTCTGTAACTGAGTCAGCGGATGTTATGGCAGCTGATTTTTGTAATTGCACCATTGATGACCTGGATGAGTACTAACTTTTTGAAGTTGAACACTGAGAAAATGGAGGTCTTGGAGTTTGGTCAGAAAGCTTTGATTTGGAATCACTATGGTGGCCTACTACAGCCGGCACCTGCCCCGTGCCGGTTATTAAGGCTAGGAACCTCAGATTTATGTTTGACAAAAACCTCACATGGGCCTCGCAGATTAATCAAGTTTCTTCTGCATGCTTTTTTATGTTAAGGGGCTTGAGAAAGATTCTTCCTTACATCCCCTTCTCCCTGAGGAAAACAGTGGTTGGAGCCACCATTTTGTCTAGAATCGATTATTGTAACACTCTCTATTTGGGAGCAGGCGCTGCCTAATTTGCTAAACTTCAATCCATTCAGAACGCGGCAGACAGAATTCTGCTTGGGTTACCTAAACATCATCTTACATCGAAAGCTATAAAACAGCTTCACAGGCTTCCAGTATGAATATGTGTCGATTTTAAGAGGCTTTTCCTGGTGCACAAAGCCTTGTTTGGTGGTGGGGCTGAGAATGTGCAATCCTTGTTTTCACGTTACCTCCCTTTGCGGTCTCTAAGGGCAGCTACTCTTGGCCTGGTACAACCCCCCAAGATAAAAAGAGTAAGATGTGAAGGAAAACAGTTCTCTTTCCTAGCATCCAAACTTTGGAACACACTACCTGTACATTTGAGAAGGTTACCTAATAAATCGTTTTTTAGGAAAGAAATCAAAACATGGCTTTTTTTCCCCAACCCTAATACGTTAGTTGTTATGTCTCAGTCACCTCATCCCAGCGCCATGACGCCTTGGCAGTAGTGTACTTTACAAATACCGTCAGTCAGTCAGTCTTTGTGAAGCATAATATCCTGACAAATTAGAGACCCACTTAACGAAGACTCGCAGTCTGTACCGCTGCAAAATACTTCAGTGTCCCCATTCTTGCATCTAAATCTGTAAGGTAATTCCCACAATTCATGTATGTATTCCCTAACCAACGCTTCATATCTGCCTACTTGGTGGTATTGCAGACAATATTGAAATTGGAATTTTGTTAATGGCAATGTTATATGGCCATGGATTAACCATTCTGTGGAGGGTGACTCAGCAACAGTGAAAGGTAATTGGTCCAATTTTTCAATGTGCAGGATTGTATACTTCACATCTCTTTGTGCCATTGTTGTCTGCCTTTCTGTTAGATGATAAGCAAAGAACAGAGATGTACTCTTGATATATCGCCAGGGCACATGACCAGAATGCAAAGACTGTAGCGTCCAGCCTAATAACAGAATTGATCATAGATGTGATTGCCGATGTTGAAGAATGGACAGATCCTGTTCCATTATATCTATTGCGGAAGACACAATGTTGCCTAGTAAATACATTCTGGATGTTAGTGTGGTGAAGCAGTTATCGACCACTGCCAAAGCTTTCTCTGGGTTCATCCTATCAATTTCAAGCAATCTCTCTACAGCTTCTTGTTCAGACATTTTCCATACTTGGTTGGAAATAGCATATAAGAAGCATTTACAACTTGGTTCCTGGGGACCTAACAAAAAATCCCTTAGATTTATGTAATCTGAAAGTAAAAACTTCTCAACACTGTAAGATGTTACCAACCCCAGATATTCTCCTTGTATGTAGCGTAGGTCGGGTCTATGGATACGAAACCCTTCGGTGGAATCCTTGAATCCTGACTGACACCTATTTGTGTCGACAGGACAAACCAACCATCCCTTCCAATTGGGGTCTGAAGAATTGTATAAATCCTCATGTATAATGTCATCTGGCGTATCCTCACTATGTTGTGTATAAGTTTCGCCATCCTCAAAGTGTAAAACCGTGGGAATCTGAAGTATGTTCAAATCCATATTCATGGCTGGTCTTCCAATTTTTTGTCTATGATGTCCCTCCAGAAGTTAAAACCATGTAAAGACAGCTGAGAAATAAAGGAAGCAGAGGATATATGTTTTGTATTAGCAAGCATATTTTTCTTTGCATGTGTATATACAACCTTATAAAAATATGAGGTCGGATCTGAACTGTTACACTTTTGTGCAAACGTTTGTGAACTACCTTTTGGTGGTGTTGGGCAATGTTCCCATTGAAAACATTATGTGGGATACTCGCTTTGTGCAAAAAATGATGACCATAATGCTGGTAATAATACATGGTATCAAAATCAAATGTATTATCATACCATTCATTTTTAGAGAATGCATCAGATTGTTTTAAATTAGACAGCATACTAATCACAGTTTCAAAGTCTCGATCATCAGAAAATGTACTGGAGGTGATGATCTCATTCAAAGGACCAAATACATCATATGAAACCCTATCCCAAACTATTTCTTCACAAACGGGAACTGCTGTAATGTTCACAAAGGACAGGTCTCTTTGTTCACGATGAGGTGATGTAAGTGGTTTCAGGACCAAGTTCGCATGTTGTACTGTTGAGCTTTCTGGGAGATAGTGTCCATTCAGGAGAAAGAAAAAGACAGTCAGCACACCTATCCACTGGACTAGGAACAGTAGACCAATTGCCATCCAGAGCTGTCGCCAAGGAGAAACAAAGTAAGTCTTTTTCAGCCAAAGATAGATATTATATATTTTTTCTTTGTGGGAGAAAGAGGCTGGCGGTGACTCAGGTACACTAGGTTCTAGAGAAAAAATGAAAAAATCAATTAATTAGCCAGAGGCTGTTCAATCTATCTTTGGTAGCTCAGCAGGTTTGGTTGAACTGGCAGAAGATCCATTGCTAGACATATTCACATGGATGTTGGTATTAGGTCAAATTGAGATCTGTGTTTCATTTGTATTTTGTTGTTGTTCAATTTTGACTAGCACGAGTTCCATTCCATTGTTGGCAACTCCGTTACTTGCACAGTAGACTCTTCAAGCATTATTAGTCTTTCTGTCTGAACTTCCTGTATGGTAGTGAGAGGAGATCGACGCCTACTCTGGAGCCCACGCGGCCTGCTATTAAGTATCGGTCACATAGTGTGATTTTATCAGATCAATGGACACAAATCTCTTTTCTTTCTTGCTGGCAAGTGGCGGAAGGAGTACTGCTCTTGTTCCTTCAACAGCCAGGAGAGGTACAGGCACTCTGTAAGTTGGCTCAAATTAATTCTTGTCTACAATCTTTTCCTTGACCATGCCCCCCGATCTTTGGGACCCAGGCAAGTCTTGCAGAGGCAACTTTCACTTCCCCAGTGGCTGTGCCTTTTACTGGGACGTTGCTTTGTAGTCCCGGAATTCATTAAGTTGCTGTAAAACAGCCAAGCGATCATTGATGTCAAATGTTTTTCATCCACCACTGTGCTGCCACTATTCAGGTCGGGTACCCATATTCTCATCCCAAACAGGACCTCGTACGGAGTATGGCGTCCTAGGCAACTTCTTGGTATGTTATTAAGTGCCGTCTAGACCCAATATAGGTGATTGACCCATTTCCCACCTGAACCTAATATCCTTGCTGTTAAGGATTGCTTTAAGTCCTGGTTTTTCCTCTCCGCAATAAAATTTCCCTCTGGATGGTAAAAACAGGAGTACCACAATGCAACACCCAAACTTCCCATGGCTTCTTTGTAAGAAAGAGAGCTAAACACAGGGCCACGGTCAGAATGTAATGTGGCAATTGCATACGTCCCTATGAAGACTCACAAATCCTTCATAACAGTTTGAGCGTCAGATGATCATTGTGGCCGAGCCCACAGGAATCCAGAGAATGACTCCACTGCCACCAAGTGGTACTTATAAGCCCAATCAGATTGTAAGGGGCCGCAGTGGTCCAAATAGACACATGATAGAGGTCTTCTGATAATAGTAGTGGTGTCTGTGGTGGACGTGCTACGGTGGAACCCTACATCTGCTGACAGATGTCGCACTTGTCAAATTCTTACGTTTCAGCAGGAACGTTATGCAAATATGAAAAGGTCCCAACCTCTCCTGATCACGTAGGGCACCCATCTACGTCAAAGTGTCAACAGTAACCAGGGAAAGAAGGAAAAATAAAGAAATAAGAATGTTCCACAAAGTACCCCACTCGAGGACAGGACCAAATAGCCAGGGGAGATCTCTGTTGAACAAAAGACATAAAGTGTGAGTATACTGGGAAGTTCTAATCCTATAAGTCTCTATAGGAAAATATGAGCAATTCTAACTACCTGTATAGTTCTCTTCTTCCACTATTATTGATAAGTTGTTCGGGTGGGGCGGGGTTTCTTTATCTAAAGACATAGATAAGAAGAACTTCACTAAAAAACGCAGGAAAAGAGAAAAGGAAAAAGAAAAGAAATGCACACTGAAACCCATCTATAGGCACATGATGGCAGGGTTTGTAACTTCAGGACTAATTTCTAGTGTAAAGCCAAAGGAGAGTACATGTGACAAAGAAAATGACATAAAACTAAACAAAGTCCACCTTGTCATCAGGTAGATCTAACAGAAATCCCTTTGCTTTCAGGAATGAACTGAGGCAGGAAAAAACAGATCTCCAAGGGCATAGGTTCCACATCAGATAATTATCAACGTAATTTAAAAAATAATAAGTGTGTTTAGTGCTAGAAGCGCTGTTACCATAAAGGATTAATGCAGCTTTTTGTTGTTCCTTCATTTCTTTTTTTCTTTTTCAGTTGGGTTCATCTGACAAACAATCACATGGGAGCAGGGGTCAAACATAGGAGCAAACACGAAGAGCGACCCAAAAAGTGGCCAGTAAACCAAGGAAGGAGAGCAGGAGGCCACAAGCAAGAGACGCGATGAAGAAGAAAGTGGGACGCTGGAGACTCGACGAAGGATCCGGAGAGCAGGAGACCCAGAAGTTCAGGTAAGAAACCGGAAAAGAATACTGTGAGTCCCAAAGCTGGAACATGAAGCATTTCAGCTTGGGATTGGAGAGGCTTTGAACTCTGTTGCCGGGTCCTGCGCATGCGCTATAGTGGGTTCGGCCATTATGGTAGTTTTCCTGTGCTCCACAGTGACATGCACTTGGGAGTGAGACTGGCAGGCATGACTGCACTTAAAGACAAAGCCCTTGGTCTGCTTTGTAAGACCTGGCCACCAATAATGTTGTTTGAGTATTGAAACTGTTGCAGTAATACCTGTGTGTGCTGAAATCAGACCCTCGTGTGCAGCTAGTATGAAACCTAATCTGCAATCCATATTTGGTATCACTCTATCCCCCACTCCTGGTATTTCAGCATATAAAATATTTTGTGCATCTAAACTTGAAGAAGTACTTGAGTGGAAAACCGTGTGGCAAGGCTGTGCTGTTTTTACGCAAAGCGATGACCACAACCATTATCTGTCCGTCTACCCTCTTGCTACAATGAGTGATTACAGCAACAGCAGCAGTTCACACTTTCACCTTTGGCGGCTTCATCAGCTATTTAATTCCCTTCAATGTGCATGCCCTCACGTTGATGATCAGCTTATGAATCATGTGAGCCAGTGCAAGCCTTTTTTCAGCTCTGCCACTTGTTCCCAAAGTAATTTATGCTTTATTGTGCAACCTTTTGAATCTTTAAATCCATTCTGGCACCAGCAGTGAAGATATTCATTGTAAGACTAGACACAATAAAATGAATCACTTACAATTTGTGTGGGGAATTCTAGATCCGTATTTTTTAGCGCCAGTATCAGGGCTTTTATGTCTGCCAGCTGTGCTGTGCAATCTCCCAGAGATTGTGTCTGTGTATTGTTGGGACAGAACTTACCGTCCCACATACGTCCCTTTATAATTGCACAAGCAGCGCTGTATTGCTGTTTACTTCCTATGGCTGGTTGAGCAGAACATTCAGTATAAATTATGTATTCATACTGATCTAGAGACATTATTTAATTCGGAAGAGGATATTCTTGTTCGTACTGAAAAAATGCTTGTGTTTTCAATGTAGAATCAAATTTGGAATCTACATCTTTTGCAGTGAGAGAATTAGCCAATTTTATCCATTGTGGATACAGTGCTTCAGCGTAAGGAACACTTGCTTTAGTAACAGCCTCTAAGGTTGGTACTGGAATTACTATGATTATTTGTTTGCCCCGAGCCAATGCTCTTCCTCTTACTACAAAAAAACACAATGTGCCTAAACCACTATTTTCTTTCACAAAAACAAGATTATTGAAGGTACAGAAAACTGTTTATTGAATTCTGACCAGGTATTTATTTTTATATACCTATGACTTTCTTCTTACTTAAAGATTTTAAACATTTAAATAGCGAAAGCAGGACAAACTGTACATGTATTTACAATCCTGTACATATCAATATATAAACAATACATGACACAATATATCTACAAAAAATCAAATGGACAACATCATAACAACAAAACACATACTGAATTGATGTGTACTTCATTTCAATGAATGTGAGACAAAATCAAAAGAAGGTGAAAAGAAAACCAAGAAGGTGTGAGGAATACAATCAAATTGATACAACTAATTAATAATGCCTAAGCTAAAAAATAGCTTTTGTGCGCCAATTAATCTTCCAGATGTGCCTTCAAGTATGCCGACGCATTTCGATTACAGGAAACCAGTTCCTGAAATCTCATCAGAGCCTTTTTTTCTTTTGTCTATATGATGTAAAAACACAAAACAATACAGTTTTGTATATAAAATATTGATTTCCTTTGCAGTTGCACAAAGAGCTATTCAGAGTATGTCTGACATTGACTACATACCTAATTTGAGCTCAGGACTGTGGAAAAGCTCTCTTGTTCTATTCGAGGAGTGTTCTTTCTTAAGCGATCGTAATTGTTCACAAAATGTGCGCAAGGCAAAGCTGTTCACAAGCTGTTCAGAAAAATATACCGTGTGTGAGTAATCACGATATATGCAATCTCTAGCATAATTAAACCAGAGTGAGCCGCTATGTATCCTACCTTTTATTCGTAATTGCCTGATTCCATTAGCTTCCTCGCATTGTCTGTTTCGTTTACTCATCAAGCTAACACTGTCATTATTCCATGTAATGAAATTTTAGACGGGGCTGAAAATATATACGAGAAAGCGTTTAGATACTGTTATCCTATCTCTTAGGCATTTGTCACTCTATTTAGGCTCCGTTCGAGCATTCAAACGCCTACCTGCTCGTCACCCGTGTTTTGTGTGATATCTTTATCGCGTACATGATCCAAAGCTGTAAAATACAAGAGGGAAACATTGTAATCCCTTTTTTTTGGTGCTAGTCAAACTAATTTTGCCACAATTGTTTGCAAAGCGCATACCTTATGTTCGAGTGTCTCTGGAAAAACAAACACGTCCCGGTCGATCTAATCAAAGATGGCCGCTCGTTGTTTGGGCGTGATTTATGTCACAACTCGAAGCTTGGGATTGTGGTACTTGTAGTCACAGGTATATTTTCAATTACAAGAAACAATGAGAGTGTGGGGTGAAAACTGTATATCTAAAATGACACCCAGGCTACTCTTGTTCGTAATCATTCTGCCTGGACATGTATTTTATTTTTTGTTTTCACATGATATGTTGGCGCGGCAGCTCAATGTAACATGGGCTTTATTGGCATGTTCTATATAGACTGGCTGAAGTCTTGTTCCAACAAATGCTAGCGGTCGCTATTTATTCTTTCAATTAATAGAAGGGCTCGAGCCCAAAGTTTCCGAACTAAAATGAAAGTGGGTGGTCATTGGATACCAAGAAACACCAAGCGAAAACCGCATTCACAATCTTGCAACTTCAGATAAGTTATTCAAACCTGTCTGAGTGCTGTTAAATTTTAAAATCAGATAAGCTTCCTTTTGCAGTAGGACTCATTCTACATCCAGACCTCGGTTACTTTGATTAACCACGAACAGGATGGACCATTTGAAATCATGTTCGCCATGGCCTTTTTCTACAAAATGCTCTACCATGGTTGCTGTCATCACTTTCCTTTTAATACGTGAGCGGTGTTGGCTGATTCGCATATTTACTTGTTGGCTTGTTTTGCCAATATAAATCCTCATACACGGACACAATATCACGTACTTGGTCCTGCAATTTGAAAACGGCGGATGTTGCCACTTTGTCCCTGAATGGCAAAATTCTTTCCCTTCGATTGTGCTGGGACATGCCACACAGTTCCCACATTTGCGGTGCCCCTCAATGGGTTTCATGTTCCACTGAGATAACAAATAATTTTTAGGCTTTGGCAATGTGATGTCTGCTCTGATTAATTGTTGCCCTATACTCTGGTTCTTCTTGTAAGCGAATATTGGTTTCGGGAAAGGAGGGTCTAGGCCTTCCAACAAATGCCAGTTCTTCAACACGGCCTGTCTTATTTTATGTGTATCTGGACAGAAAGTCGTTACACATACTAGTTTCTCAAGTGCTGTTCGCTTTTTCACTTGAAGAAGACATTCCCGAGGCGTGAAGCGTGCTCTTTTAAAAGAATGCTTCAACAATTTTTTAGGATAGCCTCTTTGTTTCATGTCCATACAAACATTTTGGGCATAAGTGTCGTACTGGCTCAACTCAGCAAAATTCCTCCTTATTCGCAATAGCTGGCCGTAAGGTAGGTTTGCCTTAAGATTTCGCGGGTGTGCTAGATGGTATTCCTATCTGTTGCCTTTTCATATAATGATGATTGTAGATGTCCCTGGGAGCATGTCAGTTCAACATCAAGGAATGTCATTCTGGTAGTGATAAATTCAATAGAAAATTGTATGTCTCTATGGCGAGCATTCAGCCATTCATGGAATGCCAACAGATCCGTCTGGCTCCCCTGCCACAGGAGCCAGACATCATCTATATAGCGATAACTTTGTGAGATATTCTGTTTGTACGGATTGTTAGTTTATACAAATTTGTCTTCATACTGGGCCATGAAGAGGACCGCCATCTCAGGGGCATAAGGACAACCCATGGCAGTCCCCCTCACTTGCATAAAGAATTCACCATTAAAGGTGAAATAATTCTTTCTCAATGCGATTTCAGCAAGTTTAAGAATGAATGAGGGCGGTGCCCTATGGCGTCTTTCTCTTTTGTCCAAATAGAATTCCATCACCTCCAGCGCTTCTTCCTGAGGGATTTGCGTATAGAGGGATGTCACATCCATAGTGGCCATAATCTGTAACTCAGGGTCAAACTGTATGCCTTCAACTTTCAAAAAAAGAATCGGTGGTATCTCTAAGGTATTATTTAACCTCACTAAGGAAGGGTTTTAGGAAGAAGTCGACGTATTTTGCGATCGGTTCGAGACACGAATCGCAGCCCGAAACTATCGGGCGACCTGGCGGGTCTTCAAGATTTTTATGAATCTTCGGCAGAAGATATAAAACCGGCGTCCTTGGGAATTTTTTGTCAAGGAAATCATATTCCTTGTTACCTAAAAAGCCTTCCTCTTTACCAAGTTGTAGTATTTGGATAATCTGTCCTTGAATTTGCTTTCCCGGATCCTCAGATAGCCTGCTGTACCAGGTTGTATTTGACACTTGTTTGAGACCTTCTGCAAGATACATCTCGCGGGGCCAAATAACTACAGCCCCGCCTTTATCTGCTTGTTTGATGACAATTGATGGATCCTCTCTCAAAGATTTGATAGAGGCCCGTTATTTTTGACTCATGTTCTGATGGGTATACCCTTTGGCTCTCTCTAGTTTGCTAATAGATGATAGCAATACCTGCTCGAAGGCCAGTACTTGTTTTGGGATATTGTTGAAAGGGACGAAGGTGAATTTATTTCTAAGTCCTGTTGTTTCTACGTTCTCAATTGTTGGTACATTAGAAAAAAATGCTTTCAATCTCACCTTTCTACAGAATTCAATCGTTTCGAGTTTAAGCTTAGTGAAGTCTGTTTTCTTACAAGGCACAAATTTTAATCCCAAATTCAAAACTGACTCTTCCTCAGCAGATAAAACCCTTGTTGACAAATTGACAACAGTACTTGGACCACCTACGATTTGTAGAACCGGTTCCTCTCACTACAGCAATTTGTACTGCTGTCAGTATTTTTTTCAGTGGATGCAAAATGCATTTCAGCGTTTGTGTACAAATGAGATTTGTATGCAATGGGTACTGTTTCGCCTTCATTGAAGCTTAGGTAAGTGTATCTGGATTGACCCGCGGTTACACGGATCACCACATTTGTAGTATTGACACGTGTATGTAAATGTTTGGAATCTATCATGTCAGCTTGTAAGGAACAAAGAATTCATATATGTTCCTGTGTCCAATGTCAAACTGAGAAATCAATTTGACATTGACATACATTGTAGAAAGGTTTGACTTTCTCTACGAAATATAAAATGTATGTTCTGCCAAAATTTAGGAACCTTAAAGTGGATTGGAACTTCTTCAGGGTCTTTAGAGGTTGGAGCAGCACACATTTTTCTAAACAATTTGCTGCCAGGCTTTTCCCTTCACTTTAGCGCTCATATCCCTAATCTAGGATGTTGAGGTGAGCAATTTTTGATTTTTTAAAAGTAAAATTTGTAGCCCTCAGAGGCAAATCTCAAAATTATGTTGTTCACCCTTGTCAAATGATCCAATAATTCATTGTCTGTCAAATAAATTTAATCTACATAGGACAATACCTCGTCATCAAAATTTGAAGTAACTCTGATACTCTTGCTGTGAACAACCCAAGGCTATTCTTAAACCCTTAGGGTAGTCTACAAAATTGCAGGTGAGAACCTAGGGCGGAAAATACTGTTAATTATCTGCTTTGAAGCACTATATTTTGGCAAAATTCCATTTGAGATATTGAGTGTTGTTCTGTATTTTTTCTGTACAATGTTGTTCATAAATATGGCACAGTGTGAATTTTGTACTACAAATGATTTTGTGCATGTGTTCAAATACCTATAGTCTAAAACTAGATGGTATGACTTAACAGGTTTCATTACGGGAAACAAAGGATTATTCATAGACGAGGTGCAATTCTCTATTACACCTACATCTATTACACCTTGGTATTCAAGTTGATCCAAGATCTCCTTGACTTTCTTTTTTGCAACATGTTTTATTGGATACTATCTCTGTGGAGTTGGAGTAGTTTTTACTGGGATTACATGTTAAGGTAACTCAGTATCCCACCCTACATGATTACAGGGGCTAGTGCGCCCACTTACTCCTGTATGTATGAATGTTTAGTGATTCTGGAATGAGGTCGGAGAAAACTGGTAATATTACTGTTTCTCCTTTTGGGCAATCCATAATAAACTCAAGTGGCCAATCTTTTTAAGCCAATAAGATAGTGTATCCAAAAGTCAGGTTGTCCCACACTTTTGTGTGTTGTGTATCTCTTGACTTTGCTCGCTCTACTGATCTGTGTTCTCACCGTCCATCCCTCTTGGAGTGTTTTGATGAGCCCTGAAAGGAACAAGAGGAACGTGTATCAGTATCATGATACCTGTTAGGTTTTTTACTATTTTCACAATTTCTAAGGTTATACTTCCTGTCAGAGCGCTCCAGTTGGTAAAACCCACCCCGATATTGTGATATTTTCTCTCTATTTTTTGTTGTTGTTTATTATACCATTTCTTTGTAGAAGAATCAGGTGCTTGCTTGGAGTTATTCTTTTCAGGACTACCCATTACTTGTGGTTTTGTAGGTCTAGGTCCCAAATGAACCCAATGAAGCATAGGTTTCTTTGATAATTTCTAGAGAATCTCGCTCCTGTTGTGCAGGAGTGCATTCCCCTAGGCATTGGTGTTTAGCCACCACTGCTGCCTCCCTTTTTATGTTTGCCAACATAATCGTAAACTCCTGGGGAAAATTGCCTTATAATTTCACCCCTAAGTACAGAGCTGGTTCTGCCACGTACTCATTCTGTATTTGTCTTAATACCTCTGGTATCACTGCTTTTGACGGGGTGCCATGAGTCCTGGTATAGACGGTAGGGAAGATTGTGCTCTAAGTTGTACAGTCCTCTGTCTGGGGAGCTATTCCAATTGGCAAGCAGATTGTTAGTATTCTGTGTTTTTCTTGTTGGCCTGTGTGTGGAAACACTGCCTCTAGCTGTGCAATTTTCTGTGCTATCCAGAATGGCATTTGCTCATGTTTAGTGGGCATTCTTCTCGTAACCATGTTCAGTGTTTGTGGGGTAATTTTAGTTTCGGTTCCTTGCAGTTGACCTGCTGGAATAGCCTTTGTAGGTGGAAATGTGAGTGTTCTTATAGCAAACTGTGTCCGATCTCTGTAAAGTTTTATTATTTCTTTGTGAAGTGGACTTAAGTCTGCTATTGG
Organism: Lissotriton helveticus; assembly: GCF_964261635.1. Lineage (NCBI taxonomy): Eukaryota > Metazoa > Chordata > Amphibia > Caudata > Salamandridae > Lissotriton > Lissotriton helveticus. Next base: position 871,648,025 of record NC_136067.1, on the reverse strand, counting down.
CAATATGTCAATTTCTGGATGCGCTATGTACGCAGCTAGTACTGGCCAAGTCGCTCCATCTCTCCTGAGCGGAAAAAGTCTCACTTTTTCTGTGGTGTGTGGGAAGGTATCTTTAAACCAGTTTATATGTTCCTGGTATGTTAACAGGACCTCTATGTCCTCGTATGCTTTGTATTCTTCTGGTATTTGCATCTGCAGATGGAAATTTGACCCAAGAATAGAACACCTCTGTCCTGTATGCATCGTGTGCCTCAGTCACGAAGGTAACAGTCCCACCTAATGTTGAGACTCCAGAATGTGCTCGTTAATACATCTTGGACAGACATTGTTCAAGGATATTTTTAGTATGGAAAGGTAATAAGAGTTTGCTAAATATTGGGAACTCTAATCCTTTAAGCTTGAATATACCTACAGCCAATACATAAGGGATATCTATTGAGCTGTGGCGGATTTTTTCCTTCCCACTACAGACATCTCTTGATAAATGTGAGTAGGGGTCTCTGAGAAAGCATAACTGAACTACTCAGATTTGACCGTTAAATAAGAACTAAACCAACGCTGGCAGAACCATGTTGTATAGTTCCTACAAATCTTTATAGGATCTGCATGTTTAGACAACACAAACTAAGGGATTGGTGTCCAGAATGATTCCAGACACTCCAGAGGATATGATAGTCTGTAGACCAGCTAGCTCACAGTGCCACTATATGCCCCACAACCTTACGAAGGAGTGAATAGTTTCTAACAAATATTGAACATGAGAACCCTGACCCCTCAGGGATCATGGAAACAGTACTTTCCGCTCAGTCACTCGTGTTCACTTGTTCTCAGAGATATACAGAATAAACGATGGGAAAGTTTTCAATAAGCATTTATTGAACCGGCATCATTCTAGTATAAAATACGTGAGCTGCAAAAACCATTAGACAGAAACAGATATATTTGGCTATTAGCACCAATAAAGTAAATAGATGGTAGAATTCTACCATAGTGCTAAAATAATGAGTATATGCAGGCAAATAGACACATGACACTAATAAGGTCAGTGCCAGAATCGTTATGTAGACCAATGGTAGGATAAATGTAGGTAAAAGGTTGTGCAACTACCTAGGCTGATATTGGGGTACATTTGGGTTCATAACAGTAGATAATGGGGACATCGTAAAACAACATGTAAAAATATCTTGTTTCGGTGTTACATGTTTAGTGAGTGCCAGACATAACAGAGGACAGGGGTATTACTGTCCAGCTGATAAGTGCCACCCAGTGAAATGAACGAACAATTTGCAGCCTACATTAAAAAACATCTCAATTCTTAAAGGCGTATCATAAAATAATGAGGTATCAGCCTTATATTGTGAAGATGGTAACACAGCCTATTCTCACGTCCTTTTCGAAATTAAAGGTTTTTGTTTATTCCCCTTGTTTCCCATACTGCACGCTTGCTGTGGCTCCCCATACAGCTGCTTAATGAAAGTGTTTATGGGTTCCTGTCCTCCCATGCCGCCATGATGGCCTACAGCTTGCTATGAACCATGCAGTCAAATGGGGAAGCGATATAGGCCATACAAAGTTGACCTTGTTTTGCCTTAGTATATTTAACGGTCACCATCATTACATTCAAACATTGGTCAGTTGAACCTTTACCTTTCCTGAACCCATATTAAGCCTCAGATAGAATCTTCTTGTGTTGAGGTTGACGGGGGATAAATTCCCCAAGATCATCATCATGGTTTTTTCTCCATTTAAATTAAAAAAGGAATTAATCATCCATTTGGCTACCTATACCAAGCAAGGACGGAGGCTGGATGAAGAATTGTTCACTTGGTTGAGTCCCACTATAAGTTGCGTGTCGTCTGCATGCCATTCTGCTGCTTCGACTGGAGAATTTCTAATTCAGATCTTTCCAACCGAAAGGAAGTATACCAAAACGTAGTGGGTTCTGTTAGGTGTACTGCCTGTTTGTCTATAGCATCCTGTTAAACTGTAAATAAAAGTGTAAATAGTTTGTTTGAAATTATCATAGAAATTTGTGTTTTGTGACAATGATTGCTTGTATACATTATTTATCATAATAAAGCCAAAAAAATACTTTTTAATTTAAAAATGCCTTTAAATGAGAAAAAACGAATCTGATTGGCTGCACTACATCTTTCACATACTTTTTACCCAACTTAAAAGACACACATACAAAAATATTGATTTTGTTGTGTGATATATCCTGAGTGTACAGTATCATAAATTTATATGTATAAAGACTTTCTTTCAGAAACATTTATGGAAGCTAAAACCCATACCTTTACAGATCCCAACTGTGATTGAGCAGTGTTCCATATTTTTGCTGTTAGTATTTAATCTGTACAAAAAAAGGCAAACAGTTATTCTTTTATTTAAAGAAATCTGACCGCAGGTGTCAGAAGTAACCTTATCACCTCTTCCTGTTTGTGTGTACTGCTAGACGGCAGAAATTGTCATACCTGTCCTCTTTTGTAGGCAGGAAGAAAACCAAGTATAGGAAAGAAAAGCTGATTTGTAAGTATAGCAAAGAAAAGCTGATTTGTAAGGGGCAGGAATGTATCTTATTTTACAACTTAGGATCTCATTACGAGTGATCAGTTCTTTTCCAATCTCTGTGCATACTTCAATGTGCACACTGAATGGAACAGATTGTGTTTTTTGCATTCATTGGTTGGCCCCATTGATATCTTCAATTTAAAATCTGGGAAGTTGCCTAGATGTCTTTCCTATTGGGAAATTTGGAAAGGTCTCATCTTCCTGGACTGGTTTTACAGATGTTGCACTCATGGGCAGTTAAATTGAGGTTCATTGAGTGGTCCAACCCCAATCTATGTGAAAATTGACCTTGATTCATAGCAGTGATTTTTATCTCTCCTTCCTTTCTATTGACTGATCCTCACCTTACTCTGCATCTTCTCATTGCCTTTGTTGCCTCTGAGTGTAACATAGTCTGTCAGGTGCCTGTCCGCCTTACTCTCTACTATATAAACTAATCGTACCCCTCCTCACAAATCACAGACTTTTGTTCTTCCTTGCAGTCTAACAAAATCTAATCCTCCTTTTGCTTACTTACCTGATTTTTACACTTGCATGAATTACAATAATAATCACATCTAACTCCTGCAGAAGAGTTTTAAAAATATCGAGAACTAATGTTAAATAATGTGCTAAGCTAATGAGACAGAAACAAATTAATTCAATGCAAAACTGCACAAGGCAATCATACTTGAACATGCAAGGGACAATGCCTTATTAAAATTAGCAGAGCTAAGTAATTGTAAAATTCAGCATTTAAATTGATCTTGACCTTTTATACCGAGTTAATTTTTCAATAAATGGCTACTGTGCAAAATCATTTTTCTTTTAGTTCATATGGATTTTTCAACCTCCCAAAAAGACCAGTGTTAGCTAATGAATAAACATGTTATTTAGAAGGTTAGAAATGAAGCTTCACGTGTGGGAATGTAGACTCAAATGGGAGAATGAATTATGAGAACCTTGGAGAAGATGAAAATTAGTTGAATAATTAGAAGTTGCTGTCTAAAGAATATTGGGCCCGATTCACAGAATGAACTTAAGACTAAATCCTAAACTTACTACTATTTGGTATTCACAGAATGCACTTACTACTTTCGGGATTCACAGAATAAACTTACTACTTTCGGTATTCACAGAATTGATTTAAGACTACTAACTCTAAGTCCGAACTCGGGCCGGAAATTCTGGCCCGGAGGCGGAGCTTCCGGCTTGGAGGTGGAGCTTCCGTCCCAGAGGCGGAGCTTCCGGCCCGGAGGCGGAGCTTGCGGCTTGGTGGCGGAGCTTCCGGCTCAGAGGTGGAAGCTCCGCCCCCAAGCCGGAAGCTCCGCCTCCGGGCTGGAAGCTCCGGGCCAAAATTTCCGGCCCGAGTTTGGGCTTAGAGTTAGTAGTCTTAAATCAATTCTGTGAATACCGAAAGTAGTAAGTTTATTCTGTGAATACCAAATAGTAGTAAGTTTAGGATTTAGTCTTAAATTCATTCTGTGAATCGGGCCCTTGTGTTCCTGTGAAAAGACGAAGAGTGAACGCATTCCCATGGGCAAATCTGAAGCTAATTGGTCAACAACCAGGGGTGGCTCATCCATTAGGGTGGAGGAGAGTCACCCCACTGCTTTCTTGCAGTGTGAGAAGCAGAAATATGAAATGGTATTTAAAATTGTATTTGATGTTTCTGCTTCTCGCACTGTGAGAAAGCAGCAGGGTATACCTAGTTGGGGGCGGGCGGGTGGGCAGGTCGGGGAGGAGTTGCTTGCCCAATGTTGTGGGCCCTGGCTGTTTGGTCGGCCCTCTGGGGCTGACCAAACCAGTCATGCGCACTATGCCTTTTCTCTATGTAGGCTGCATGCAGCCTACATAGAGAAAATGGCCTCCCCATAGGCGCCCGGCTGGGCGCCGTCCTCACCAAACACAATACTGCCATTGCAGCGTTTTGATTGGCTTAGGGGAGGGGAGGGAGGCTGCTTGTGGCTGCTTTCTGCTCAGGAGAGCAGGGCCCAGCCAGGAGCTGAAGTGTCTCGGGACCCGGGAAGGTATGCTTTTAAAAATTTACATTAAAAACCTATCCCACCTCCCCACCATGAACCCGCGCAACCCCACAGGCGATCCCCATTCACCCACCCACTTGCGAGTCATGCCGGCTGCAACTGTCAACAGCAGAAAGAAGAAGCTACATGAAGATTGAAATAATAATTTTGTCTGTAATGTGTGTTTCTGTAGTAGACTACTACATCACTTTAAAGGCAGATTAGATCACTTCATTTCATTCACACTTTCCCCACTCTGCTGTGAGACTCTGCTAAACTTCTTGAACCTTTCTTTATGGTAAATTTTGATTTGATTGATTTTTGATTTATTTAACTGACTTTTAATGCTGAAAGCTTTAAGATTTCTATCGATATCTGAACTTTTTTCAGGTCATTGAGACTGACACCTTTTCTTTCTCATTCTTAGAGTAGGGATTTTTCTCCTTAATGGAACACACGCAATGCACTTTACTGACATTTATTGATTAAGAAATGATTATTGACACCTAATGAGATTATAACAACTGAGATTGATGAATTTAACTTATAACTTTAAAAGAGATTAATTACTACGAATTTGAATAATAAAACCATTTAACTCATAACAAACTCTCTTTATTGACTGACAGATAAAAATTGTGATAGTTTAATGTGTTGTGCAGCTCTTAATCTTCTCTAAAACAATGACAAAGATATGTCGACCTGAGTAGAGATAATAAGATTAGCTGATGATAGAAAACCGAGACTCTGAAACCATTCCTACTCTTTTACTCCTATTACCTTAATCTACCACGAGAAACTGGTGGAAATGGTTCAAACAGTTTAATAAGAGCACTAGACTAACCCCAGTAACCCGCAATATACAACACTAAACTAGTAACAACTAACCTTAGGTAACAGAGTAGCGTGCTGCCCAGAATAAAGTGCTTCAACTCCTCATCAGAGGCAGTAAGTGCTATATAAATGCCATTGAGTCAAGTACAATAATACATTTTGTGGTAATTGCCACATCCCCACAATTTATTGAGGGCAATTACCTGTAAACACAGATTTTGGTGAACAAAGGACCAAGATCAGCAGGCTATGAACCTGTTGAAAGGGCACCACTTATAGCAATTGCACCTGTTACATTCCAATCCCTGTGGAATCTGATGAGATGACCCTCCATAGGCTACTCACTCGTAATGAGATCTATAGAGTCCATCTTTTTTGTTGGACTTGGCCCTTTTTGCAGGGTTCACCCCTAAGCTTTTTGCATTTCTCCCACCCTTTTTCGCTGTGTAGTGGTAGTGGTTTTAGGCCTCTGGGCACTTTAGCAGTGTGGTCCAGTGTAAAGTGCGTACGCTCTGTGGTACATTGAGTGAGAGGGGCCTGCCCTCCCATAGGAATGCATGCGGGATTCCCTGCTCAGTGTGTGTCAGTGGTAAATCCTGTTATGAGAGTAGCAGTATGGTCAAGTCTGGTATGTATGAAATTATGAGAATAAATGCTGTGCAATGGTGTGCTCAGATTTATTCTGACTATGTGAGAAATGCCACTTTTCGAAGTTGACATTTCTGTGTGCTATGTGTCTGCCTACCTGATGTGAATTGCATGTCTCATTTTGGAGGGACAGGGCAGGCTGAGCCAGATGTGGGTTGAATAGAGAAATCTGCAGTTGGAGTATGGGGAGGGATGACCCTTTGATCTGAGCAGGCCTATGCCTGGCAAGGTGAATGATGGCTCCACCTCCCGCTGTGCGTCTGATGTCAGACCCCCTCTTCCTCAAAGGCATGATGCAGCCTTGTAAACAAAGTGTTCCAGGGCAACACGGAACTGGTTCTGGCTGGGTTCAGTTCCATGGTGCTCTTCTAGGATGATTTGCTGTTCCTGATCCTGCTAGGGCATGCTGCTCCTGGAGCCTGGGAAGAACTGCCTCCCAGTACCCTGCATGGCTCCCTTGATTGCTGAGGACTGTTGCTTTTGGAGCTATGGCTCCCTGCACCCTGTGAGAGCTATATTTTAATTCTTTCCTGGAGGAAGAACATGTTACTTCTGGATTCCAAGACGAACATCTGTCCGTGTAACTAGAGGGTAAGGACTTTGAAACTTTCATACATCTTGTTGAAGCAACTACTCAAGGGCCTGATTTGAGCTTGCCTCATGCTGAAGTCTCAGGGACATTAGATTTCACCCATCAGCTGTCCAGATTCCTATTTTTGAGGGGAATTCTCCTTGCAGCTGAGGCCTCGGTTGAGAATTCCAGAGCCTCTGGTTCCACTGCAGGGAACGCGGGCTGAAATTCCTCGTTATCGCTATTGTGGGCCGCCGCACCTGAGGAGCTGTTGCCGCCGAGAGCCCACATTTGCCTGTGTTAGCAAAGTCATTGTCATCGCTATTGTGGGCCACCACAGCTGAGGAGCTGTTTCCTGCTGAGAGCCCGCATTTGCCTGTGTTACCAAAGTCATCGTTATCGCTATTGTGGGCCGCTGCAGCTGGGGAGCAGTGGCTGTGAGTGCCCACATTTGCCGTCCTATGATGATCATTGCTATCGCTATTGTGGGCCGCTGCAGCTGAGGAGCTGTGGCCGCTGAGTGCCCGCATTAACCGTCCTACGAGAATCATCGATATTGTAGGCCGCTGCAGCTGAGAAGCAGGGGCCGCTGAGGGCCTGCATTTCCCGTCCTACGAGAATCATCGCTAGCGCTATTGTGGGCCGCTGCAGCCGTGTAGCTGTGCCACTGAGTGCCCACATTTGCCGTATTATGAAAATCATCTCTATTGCTGTTGTGGGCCACTGCAGCAGAGGAGCTGTGCCGCTGAGATCCCGCCTTTAAGCCCCGTACTTCCACAGCTGTGCAGCACTTAGTGCCAGCTGCAACATTTGGGTCTGCGCAATCGCGCACATGGATTCTGCTGCATTGGCAGCCGCCCTGACACTTTGGACATAGGGCATTTTGAGCCCCTTTGAGAAGGCCACTTGGCCTGAGGGACTGTTAGGTTTGTAGGTCGCCAGGCCTTAATGTGATTGATGTGGTGGTAGTAAATGTGATTTATGTAGTATGATTTTGGCACCCTGTTTTATGCCTCTGAATGTGGTTTTATGATTGTGAGATTTTTCATACTGTATAAGTGTTTGAGTTATCCTCTACTGTGGTTTATGCTAGTGAGATTATTTCCTAAGGTGAGTTATGCTTAGCAGGTTAGGGTCTAGTATGTTTAGGCTTATGAGGTTGGCGCAGGATGTATTTCACGCCTAATGTGATACTGTGCATAATATGATTTATTTTACAGGGTGATGCTGAGTCCAGTGTTTGCCAGTAACTACTGGTTGTGTTCTATGCTTATTATATGTTCTCCATTTATTATCTTTACTAAGTGATGCTTCTGACAGTGGTCAAAGTGGCCCTGTCATGTGTATATAATTCCCTGTAAATATTGCCCTGTGCCAGTTGTCACAGTGTATATTGTGTGATTACTATTCTAATGTGTGTTAGGATAATACAAAGGCTATTTTTTATATAACCTTGTGTGGAGTTCCTTTTGTGGTGTACCTAGTATGTTGTTAATGTGTGTGTTGTGCAAATGCTTTACACATTGCCTCCGCGATAAGCCTGACTGCTCGTGCCAAGCTACAAAGGGGGTGAGAAGGGGTTATCTTTGGCGTGTAACGCCCTTGCCCTGACTCGAGTGGTGGTTTCTGCCTGGCTTAGGCACAAGCCCTAGCCATCCAGAAATCCCATTTCTAACACATGATATCTTATATTACCGGAAAAGAAGCATGGTTTATGCTTCTCTTTCTTTACTTGAAATTCCTAGTAGTCAGAAAAACAAAAAACACTTAGGACCATAAAACAACTACACAGTTCATTGGCCATAGGGAAATGTGTGGCAAAACATGTAAGTCTGATAGCATATCACATTATGACTGTTCCAATTTAGCTCCATTTAGGACCTCATTAGAAGTTGTGTGAAATCGGGTAAGGTATTTACAACATCCCATAAAAATGATAGACTGATCTGAAGCATGTTGTGGTGAATACCTACTATTTTGAGTTTGTGACATGGAAATAAAGTGTAGCGCTAATGTCATCAGGTTCCAAGATGGCGGATTGACACCGCCAGTTCGGAGAACAGCTGCTAGAGGGTACGGTCATGTTTGCGGCAGCTCATACTTTCTAAACGACCAACGGGAAAACTAAGTGAACTGCAATACTTCCGATTGACTGGTGAAGGAGAGCTAGTGTGCGGTGGTCGACTGAGAAACGGCTGAAAAACGGCTGTGTAATTGTCGAGGAACAGCTGAGGGGACTGCTCCAGTCCGTCTGATTTTCTGCGCTTACTTCTGCAACTTTGAGCGGCTGGACGGTAGCAGTAGCGGTTTCCTGGTCTTCTGTCTTCGGAGCAGGGCTGAGCGGAGCTGGATGCTGCGGTTGATCGAGAACCGGCTGAGGAGACGGTTCCGGTCCTTCCGGTTTCCACGTTTTTCCCCTAAGTTTCGAGTGGCTGGACGGTGCTCAGCTGGCTTGGTCTGCCTGCTCACAGGGATTCGGGTCCAACACGGGCAGCAGAATCGTCTGCAATGGCGCCAAAAAACCCAGCAAGGAATACTCGAACGACGAAGCCGACGGGACCAAATGTCGGAACGGATACTGCTGCGGTATCAGCGGTAGCAGCTGTAGGAGCCGCTACAGAGGGTTCAGAATTGCCAATATCTGATGCTGAAAAGAAAAACATGGGCAGACAGGAGAAACCGGGACCATGATTAACTGCTAGTAAGCCACTCCTTTGTCTGCCACTGTTTACTAAGCTTAACCCACCACTTGATAACAATATATCTAATCTAACTGCTTCAGGACCCGGTATCACTGATGTTTGTGTGTTGTTGGATACCTCCGGTTTAGCGGGCAACATTGTTACTAATTCAGCTAGCGGTGAGAATAATGTAACTATGAAAACTACTGTTGCAGATGCAGCAGCTGCCTTTAAAAATGTTGCTACTACTTCTAAGACTGCTGACGGATTGAATAAAATACCGACAGAGGATTGCAATACTAGCATAGAAACTCAGATGCAATCAGAGGTTAATATTACCTATACGCCATCAGTATCAGTATCAGTGATACCGGTAGACTCTCGTGATAAATTGCTACCAGGACAGAAGAGATAACAAGGGGAGCAGAAAGGACAGCAGAGACAGCGGAGACCGAGGGAGTAGAGCATTTGGAGGGGACAGAAACGGAAGAGGAATATAGTGACTTTCACGATCCAGGCAATAGACTTCAATTAAAGATAAAGCTACTAGTATAAAAAAAGGGGAGGGGCAAGGTTAAGAACAAGGTGAAGAAGTTTATAAATAAATCAAAGGCTACCACTGCAAAGGCGATAGCTGAGAATAGCCCCATAAGGAAATGGGTACAGACTAAAGGTGGCGTGAAATCCATGGCACTAAGACTGTCAGGAAACAGCCCTACCGAGGCAGGTGCTATACCGGGGGAATTGAACTGTCCTAGTGAGTTGGCAAATATAATGGACTCCGGGGGGTCAGCTAGGGGTGTGGTAGAAGTACTCAATCTGTCCCCAAACGAGGATTCAATTCCTATAGTGGCTTCAACGGATGTTTCGACTACAACTACTGCCTCAATAGAAATTCCCTCCCCTGCTGTACAGACAGTAACAACTGGGACAACATTTATACCAACCACACCATCTGTGCTGGTCGAGACGGTTGCAACTGCAGCTATAACAAAAGATCCTGGCTCTATTTTAACAGGGGCAGTTAGCAGCACCAGGGATACATCTCTTCTAAATGCCTCTCAGATTAACACAACTAGTGAATGGAATCTTCAAGGGGAGGTATCCTCATCATTTCAGATGATTTTACAGCTGCTTAATGAGCAAAAGCATGAAGCTCAAGCTCACTATCAACAGATGCGGGAGGATAGCAGTAAAACTCAATCTTCGCTTCAGGAGATGGCTTGCAAATTAGGGGCTACATTTCAGGAAGTTGAAGAGTTACAACAGAGAGTTGTTATAACAGAAGAAAAACCAACCCACTTTGAAATAGTAGTGAACAAGCATGAGTCCCAGATTAGTCTAATGCAAGCTAAACTTGAAGATTTGGAAAACCGGCAACGCAGACAGAATCTTAGAATTTTTGGGATTATGGAAGGGGCTGAAGGAGCTGATCCCAGGGCATATATTGTGCATTTATTTCAGAAAGCATTTCCTGTTCTTTCGGATTGGGATTGGGACTCACAGATACAATTCGCCCATCGGCTACCTCTGGTTCAAAGAAATAAGGGGAGTCAGTATCCTCGCCCAATTCTGATCTGTGTAGGTAACTTTTTGCTCAGCCAGGCAATTTCACTAAAAGCGAGACCAAATACTCCAGTTTCTATTGACTCTGTTACTTTTTTCGTCAGATCAGACTTAAGCAAATCCACTATGGAGCGGCGCTGGAAGCCGCGACAATACATTGACCCAATAAAGGATCTGGGGGGTCAAGTTTTCTTGCAAGAGCCAGCCAAACTTAAAGTTTTTAAGAATGGCCGCACATATTACTTTTCGGAAGAAAGTGAGGTCGAGCAAGCAATGGTTACGTGGAAATTGGAAAAAAATGGAAAATGAATTGCGCTACCTTAAGATGAATGATGGACAATTCTATATATATGTTAATTATGATCGGCCGTTTATTAGTTGAATTTGCAGGTTTATATGTTATGATTCTATTATTCTCTGTTGCTAGAAATTGCAAGATGTGATACGTGGTTTCGAGTCTGCAGCATCAGAATGGCCGGATCCTCGTGGCTGTGACTCCGTTTTTTGCTGCCACTACAGCGGCAGCTGGGTTAATGGGGGGACCTGAATGGAGGGACAGAGATGGGAGGGGAGGTAGGGGGGTGCGAGGTAGGGGTTGGGGGAGGAGGGAGATTTCTCAGGGTAAAAAAGGCATCATGAGGATAAGTAGTTTAATGTTAATTTTTAGCAAGGTTGATTTGCATAAAGACTTCAAGGACAGGAATATGTATTTTTAAAATGTATCAATTGAAATGTTTGGTATGGAATGTGGCGGGTTTAAACAGTAGGATTAAAAGAAGTCTAGTGTTTGAGGAACTTAGAATGTATAATCCACAGATAGCTGTAATTACGGAGACTCATATTGCATATAAAGATAGAAAATTTCTTAAACAATTGGGTTATGACATCTTAGTATGCACTGATTTGAATACTTCTATCCGTGGGGTGGCAATTTTAAAACATAAACAACTCAAGGCAGAAATTAATAAAACTTTAACTGATAAAGCTGGTAGGTGGGCAATAGCACAGGTAATACTCGAAGGCTGTAAATATACAATCTGTGGGATTTATGCTTCTAATTTAGATGGAGCTGCTCAGTTGGGAAGGGGAGTGTTTAGTATTAGGAGACTTCAACTGCATTATGAATTATAATATTGACATAACTAGAAGGGGCTCATTCCAGAGAATGTGGAAGACCCAGGCTGCAATTCTCGATCTTGCTCCCATCCACTCTATTAAAGATGCAGGGAGGTATCTGCACCCTGATACAGCTGGCTATACTTATTATTCTGCCGCACATAAATTATGTTCACGTATAGACATGGCCTGGGTGTCGGATGCAATCCTGGAGACTAGTACTATGGTAATTTGTCCAAGAGTCACCTCGGACCATAATCCTATCCTGTCGTTTGAAATAGTAACAGAAAGACAAACTCCTCGACTTTTCTCATTCCCCAGATATTTATTTTTGGATTCTATCTTTTCAAGTCAACTGAAAAATCATATAAAAGAATTTGTAGATATAAATATGCACTCAGCCTTACCAATGATAGTTTGGGATGCATGCAAGGCAAGCATCCGTGGGTTTGCACAACAATATATATGGCGATAAAATACGGAGCGTAGATCCCAAAATGAGAGAATGACAGCAGATACACTTCATACTGAAAACCAACTAGCTGAAGCTTTATTGACAGGGGTGGCTAGCATGGAAGCACTAAGCTTTAAATGAATAGAGTTAAAATCAGCATTAAAAAATGTATTTAGGGAAAAAAATATTGCTAAATTAAATAAATATCCATTAGATCAGTATGAAAGCGGTGAAAGGATAGGCAAAATCCTTGCGTATAAAGTTGCAGAAGATCGGGCTCAAATGGCTATTAAAGAAATTAAAGGGGTTAACAACCAAATGTTTCAGGACCCTAAATCGATCTTGCAGCAATTTGCACAGTATTATCAAGATCTCTATACGCCGGAAAGTGAGGTTACTGATGATAAGATAATAAGATATATAGCTCTAAATAAAGTTAAAAATATGGATGAAGATCAATCGGATCTTTTAAGGATGGATATCACAGCGGTAGAAATCAGAACAGCTATTAACTCCCTGGCATCTGGTAAAGCTGCAGGTGAAGATTCGATTCCGTTAGAATTATACAAAACTTGTATGGAAGAATTGATACCATTACTATCTAAGGTTATTCAAGCTATTGGGAACGGAGATCAAGCTCCCAAGTCCTGGAACTCTACTCAAATAATTTTTGTTTTGAAAAAAAAAACAGCTTATGAAAGAGGGTCTTATAGACCCATAGCACTTATAAATAGTGATGCTAAAATATTTGCAAAGGATTTAGCGACTCGGCTGGCACCATTAATGTCACAATTGGTGTCACCCCAGGCACATGGGTTCATTTCAAAGAGGGATACTGCGGCGCATATCAACATGGCCATTACGGCGTTTGATGTGGCGCGGGTCGAGCCAACCCCACTCGGTATGATCTTACTCGATGCAGAGAAAGCATTTGACCGAGTGGGGTGGGGCTTCCTGTGGGCCACACTACAGGTTTTTGGTATAAAAGGTCAATTTTTGAAGTGGATCCAATCTCTGTATGATAAACCTATTGGTAAAGTCTGCTATATGGGAAAATGCTCTCCTACTTTTTCGATCAAACGGGGAACGAGGCAGGGGTGTCCTTTGTCTCCCCTGTTATTCGCCCTTATAATGGAACCATTCTTAATTGCATTGCAGAGTCAAGACCAGATCTCTCCTTTTTTATTCGGCTCGAATTCTCTTAAAATAACTGTCTATGCTGACGACATCGCAATTTACTCTACCAATGTGTCAGAAGAAGGGCATTGTAATAGAGGCAGGAAAAATTGGTCTGGTTTCAGCATACAGGCTCAATACTGGTAAAACCCAAATTGTCATGAATTATAAGTCACCTATTCCATTGATTGGGGTATGTGAGGCAGCTACCTACTTAGGGGTAAAAATCTCATCGAACATTAATTTAATATGTGCCTTAAACTATGAGTCATTATTAAGAGAAACTCTTACATCATTTAAGAAATGGCATAAGTTACCTTTAAGTATCCTTGGCCGAATAAATCTGGTCAAAATGAAGATTTTGCCTAAATATTTATATCTCTTCCGTTCAATTCCCCTTACGGGTAAATAACTCTTATTTTAATAGATTAGACGGTATTATTAGCAGCTTTATCTGGGGGTATAAGAAGGCTCGGCGGGGTATTGCTTTACTTAAACTCCCATTTAACCAAGGTGGGTTGGATTTACCAGACATCAGATCTTACTTCTGGTCCGCTTTCTTGGCTCGTTTCCGAAGTTTGATGATACATAATAAGTGTTTGTTTTTTCATACATTTATGCTAGGTGAGGATGTAAATATGTTCCTTTACAGGTTAAATGACCCTAACTATTTTAAACGGGTGAAGTTCAAGACGGCACGTGATACTATTATTATCTGGTGCTACATTTTCTCCAAGTGTAAGGATTCCCTATTTCACTATAAAACCCCCCTGTGGTTTAATCCAGGGTTTCCGGGAATTTTTCATGATCCAGCTGGTTTAGCGCTATCAGATTCTGGCATAAAAACGTTGGGAGATTTGTATGATCACAGGGGTTTTATTACATTCGAAAGATTGAAGGTGTGAAATAATCTTACAGAGGGGGCCCGGTTTAAGTATTATCAGATCAGGGATTATTGTGTTCGGAAATTAGGACTCATTACTATCTTGGACTCTGATCTATGGAATTGTATTTATAGGAAACTGATAAAGCATTGATTAGTATTGGATATAGAATTTTCACTAGTTTTAGAACTGATGACTGTGTAAAGCTAGCAGAGAAGTGGAGTTGGAAACTGGAAATTGACGTGGGTCCAAACTTGATAACCTCTTCCTTAAATAGCTTAAATCGCTCTGTTCACTCCGCTAATCTCAAGTTGCAGTTATTTAAAACTATATGCCAACTTTATAATACGCCAGATAGAATTTTGAAATGGGCAACTAATAACAGCAATAGTGATCGCTTGAAATGCCCAAAATGTGATCAAAGAGCAGCCGATATTACTCATATGTTTTTTACGTGCCCACAATTAATTGAATTTTGGAATGGAGTAACTTAAGTTTTATCTTTGAACTTGGCACGTCCAATTACATTTACATCCTTAGATGTGCTGGTGGGCACTTCTGGGGGGAGCGGTTTTCAATGCGATTTGATGAACATCTTAATTTCATGTGCCAGACTGATAATTGCCAGGGTCTGGATTCAACACAACCCGCCCACGATTATGGAATGGTGGAGTCTTGTAAAGGACATATATAATATGGAATCTGTTTTAGCATATACCAGGGGATTGCAAACTAAATTGAAAATGGAAAGAATATGGGGACCAATAATGTAATAAGATTAGTATTTTCCTTTTTTTCTTTTTTTTCTTCTTTGATATTTAGGGTCTTTAATGCTTTATGATTTACGTATTGCCTTGCTTATTGTACATTAATGAACAAGCTACCTTTGTATGTATGTATGAATTTTGCTTTTTGGTATATGCTTATTCCTCGTGATGCGAATAAAAATATAAAAAAAAAAAAAGGAAATAAAGTGTAGCATGCAGAATCACTTTTTACTATGTCTTATTCCACATGTTTTGGCTTTTTCTGTGTCTTTTCCCCTGATCAATTTCGTCGGCTTTTGCCTATTAGAATTTATCTTGCTTAAACTGTGTGTGTTTGATAAATATCACACAACTCAAAATCCCATTCCCTGCACAAATTTAGGGATTAATATTTAGCCCAGGACTTTTAATCAGGATTTGAGTATGCTGATGAGATTTTGCCATTATGGCAAATATTAAAAATGTACAAACAAAGGACATTCACCCTTTAGTCTTGAACCCTGGCCACTCAGTCAACAAAAAAAACTTTTACCTGACTTGATACTTTCTTGATAAAACAATGCTGTCATGGCACCCCTAATGTTTTTCATTGTTGTGACAAATTCTTGAAAAGAACATTTTTAAACAGTTGGTTTTAAAAAAAGAGGCAGGAAGAGGTTCATCCATTTCTCTTGGAAATGAATAAAATAATTCTTAATGATCAGACACATCTTTCAACAGGCTAGCACCTGCATTGGTAAACAAGCTCTCTTAACAGTGATAAAACCACATATTCTCTCATAATGATTGACAAAATGGCAATACCTTTTAGAGGCACTAATAGGTGGCA
The DNA here is from genome assembly GCF_964261635.1 of Lissotriton helveticus. Taxonomy (NCBI): domain Eukaryota; kingdom Metazoa; phylum Chordata; class Amphibia; order Caudata; family Salamandridae; genus Lissotriton; species Lissotriton helveticus. Next base: position 871,631,922 of record NC_136067.1, on the reverse strand, counting down.
CTCACTGACAGAATCACTCACCCAGTTGACTCACTGAAGGGAAACTGCCTTTAGGTCGCATGCTTTACATTGCGTGCTAATACAAAGCGGTCATTACAATGACCGCGCTGTTAAAACGCGAACCATTACATCACAAGTTGTTACAACGACCTGCTGTACGGGGCAGAAGGTGTTGTATTTACAATCCAACACCTTCCCTGCTATTGCACAAACTGGAGTAGGAATAGTAAATTGTACTATTCCTAGGTTTCAGTGCGCCCCCTACAGCAAGTCGTTGAAATGACTTGCGATGTAATGGTTTGCCTTGTGACAACGTGGTCGTTGTAACAACTGTGTTGTATTAGCATGCAATGTAAAGCATGCCTAGTAAATGTATATATTCCTCACTGACTCCCTAACTGTGACTCATTCACTCGTCTGCAAACTTTAATCAATGTGAATTCCTGCATCGCTCGCTGACTGGCTGGTTAAATGACTGACTCGCTGGCTGAATGATGGAGCCCTTTAACTTCTATTGCCCTCTATATTTTACTAGAGTCCTTTCTCTACCGCTCTGTGAATGACTGGCTGCCTCAGCCACTCACTCAGTTCATTCATCCACACATTCACATATTCATTGATACTGTGAAGGATTAACAAATCACTTATTTAATCATTCACTCTAAAGCTCACTAATTGGGAAAGAACATTCAAGCCTATAATTACTAAGCTTTAAATGATGACCATCTCTTAGACACCTTTTTGGTCCTCACTACATGCACACACGTTCTTACTTCAAAGAAAACACTTGTTTCTGTCCTATTTGCATGACGCATTTGCTTGCTGTCCATTATCTCGTCTGCTATGTTCCGAGACTCTGCTGGCCAGACTGCGTCTGATATTTTATCGACGACATCATGTTCCATTATATGGAAACTGTTTCTCTCACATTGTCCTGTTCTGTCTGAGCACTTGTGGATTATAGGATTATCCTTTGTGCTATGCCCCGAGGGAGATAAGGGTAGAGTTCTTAAAACATCACAAAACAAGTGCCTCGTAAGTATTATGGTTTAATCACTTCGAATTGTTGTGCCCTTGCCTGGGAGGGGTTTTGGTTCCAGTCTGAAGCATCCTCAAAAATCCATGAACGCACAAGCTCTTTTTAAATGTCTTTCAAGCAAGGTTTAAGCGGAATTTACAAAGAGAAAGACAAGTACTAAGGTTCTAATATATAGTAAGCATTTATAGAAGAAATTATGAATATTCGAAAATTATCATTTTCAACACATTTATTTTATGCACGATTGAACCATTGTAATTCCTGGTTTTCAATATCAATTCTAACCAGTTGATTTCAAATAGCTTCTACTGGGCCTATTTACTGGCATATGGGTTTGTACTTACAGAACCGCTGCAAAGAAATTCACAGTTGATCCTAGTGCCATTTTATCACAGGCTATATACGGGATAAAGAACCTCCTAACACATGTTAAATGAATATTGCAAATCACTGTGGAGTTCCATTACCATACAGAAAAACAAGGCCAAAAGCTGAGTCCTTTAAAAGGATCATGGAACTCTGAGGTGATTTGAAATATCCTTAAATTGTATGACAGGGAGTATTTTACTCCTTATAGTCACCTTATCACCCTTCCTGCACAAGAATAATAGTGAATTCCAGTCTGAAGTTGAACAAACACCACAAATCAGTTAGTATTTTACTGCAAAATTATATTAGAATCAGTTTAATGTAAGCCAAGTAAGAAAGTGCTGGGCGACTATGCCATTTCATTGCTACAGGAGACTAAAGACGTCACATGTCAGTTGTAATAAGTTAATTGGATATGGGCTTTTTTTCTACAGAGACTTCGAGCTCCCATGTATTGCAAGTGTCTAATTTTATCAATTGTTTTTGTGTGCTTTCTATTCATTTAGCTAGCAGAATGTTCCTTGTTGTTTTTTCCAATGAACATATATACCTCAGTGTCCAAAACCACTGAATCCACTATTACATCAACTAGAAACCATGTGTTACTGTCCATGTGGAATTTCGACCTTAGCTACTATTAGCTGTCATAATGAACAGCCATTTCAGCATTGCATGGAATGTTTTTTCCTAGCATTACATTAAAGAATATACAAGACAGAATTACGAACTCTGAGAATTAGCACTTCTATTCTGTGCTACGTTCGTGATGCAAAACGTGGGCACATGCATAGTTAGTAATAAAAGCTATTTGTACCTGGAGAAAGAAGAAAGTGTGAACTGATGCATGCCAGGGAAGGCGGCTAGAGTGGTATGCAATACAAATTCCAACAAATGAAATGGGCAGGACTGTAATGTCTTATCATGGTTTCTCTGCATGAAAGCTATGTACATTCCAACACCTCACCACTTAAGCTAAATAACCCTCTGAACCTGATAAAACAGTGCAGTGTTATTCAGCACCACGTTTCAAAGAACACTAGTTGGCTGCCGTTTTCCTTAAGAGCCTAATCTCTTGTTAAAGAAGGTCAGATTTTGTCATATGGTAGCAGCAAAACATTGACATGCAGACTGTATTGCTACTATTTCAAAGGAAACAACCCCAGGAACTCAAAAAAGGTTTCAAAAAGGTTTTTGTAATTAATTAAATGCTTCAACCATTCACATCTCTTTCACCCTTGGTATTTTTATTGAATAATCTGATAACTCATTAGCTTTGCATATCTTATTAATGAAGCGCTCTTATTTATTCCATAATCACATCCAATTCATGTGTGAGCGTGTATATATTTCGCGAAAAATCACAGTATTTAAGTGACTTCATAGTACGAATGCAGAACCAAGCAGGTTTTGGGAAGTGGGGCTAGAAACATTTCGTATTGCATGGCATTGGAAGAGAGCATGAGACAGATATGTCAAAACCACTCATGCTGAGTTTAACTCAGGGAAGGAAACTCTGACAGTCACCATGTGATGTCAGCTTTGTCTGGACTGATGCTGTGCATGAGTGAAGAATGCAATACAAGACAGCTTTGTAACAATGAGCAACAGTTACCAGCAGATCATGAGCTCTCAAACCCTTTAGAGAAATAGTAGCCATCTTGGATATCTGCATATAGCTTCCCTAGTGACCCACAACATATTTTCTAAGCAATCGTAATACAATATTGCTGCAGCCAGGATATTGATACATAGATCTTGGATTTCCTTGCCAAGACCCATTGCTTTCCTATGCATTGAAGGACAGCGGATACAAACAAACTTAGAGCAATATTTTGTATTAATTATACAAACAGTTTTGCATTTGCTAAGGGTTATCATGTGAAGGAACAACAACGTTTCTTAGTCTTGACTTTGTTGCTCATTCTATGTATGAATGTTAAGTATAAGGTATAATAGTTCTAGTATAAACATATGAATTGCCAGGACTAGGAAATAGCAGATAATTAACACTGTTAGTTACCATGCAGTTACAAAAGAGTCAAGTAGAATCTGTAACTTGTCTTCCACAGATTGTTTAGTGACAAATCTTGAGGTAGTTATTGAAGTCATATGGAGTAATGTTACTGAAAATGTATGTGAGCTACTCATTCTTTGTGTGTTTAGTTTTTAGAAATTAGAAGGTCAAAATCCTACTACAGAAATTTGGTTACACCGAGATATTGCTATTGTATGTTCTTTCACCAGTGCAGTTAAGCATAGGACCTATTATGGCAAGTTATTCAAGGTATTTCTTTGCCTTGAAGTTATCCACCACGTTCTACAGACATCCTTAATTAACAGAACTCAAGAGTCAAAATGGTACGCTCCTGTATCTCTCTTTCTTCGTGTGAGTGTGGTTACTGGTGAAAGTTTCAAAATGCATTTCTCCCATTGGATTCTGCACACAAGTTTACTGCACCACAATAGATTGCGTAGCCCTCTTCGTCATCCAACATCATCAATGGATGTGGGTGCTCCCCTTTCTCAGTTCCAGAAGGTTACCTAAATTAAAGCTGGAGGTCAGTTTCACAGAAGAAGATGCTGTGTCCAGAAGTAGGCACAATAAAACAAAAGATAGGGAATATGTTATCAGAGATGTGAGTTATGTACCTTTGCCCACAGATTCTAAGAATTCAGATTCATAGGCATTACTAATTCCCTTCAGTGGTGCCAAGTTTTAGCACATTGTTGTTCCATAGTGACTCCAATCACACCGTTAGCACATCAAGAAAGGTTCTCTGGAAAACCAAAGAAATTCAATTTTCATAATCTATCCGATACTTAATTTGTGCAAACCTGCGACCTTTCCTGGTGATCAAACCAACAGAGACAAATAGTCCTTTCTGTGAGAAGTTTCAGATCTTGGACAGTAGAGTTGGATGACAATATGCCCCACTCCTCAGGACTTGGGTGTGCCAGTATGTGAGTAAGCAAGGATGGCATGACCAAACTCTGGAGGGAAGGGAACATTTGGAGTGAGAAAGAGAATAGACAACTGCAGTGTAACAGTCTGGTCTGGTGCACATCTCACAGACTTCAGAACATTCATGATAGTGTCCTTAGAGGATCACTTCAAGTGTATACAAAGGGTGTGAAAAATCAACAAACATTTACTATGGCTCACAGTCAGAAGAAATATATTAACAAAGGTGAGCTTACTTTTTATGTTTACCTGCTTGAGAATGATTAGCTGCAATGAATCCTATTCAACGTGGAAGAGGTTAGCATCAGTAATGGAGAACTCAAGGTTGAAAGCAGTCCTTGAACAAAGGTAAAGGAAGCAAGAGAGCAAAAAGTTAGGGAACCAAGAGAACCAAACATGGAGCAAAACAACAAATATTTTGAAAAGGTACTATGGAGAACGAAAAAGAGTGACAGTGAAGGAGCCAATACAGCACAGAAAATTGGCAGCCACCTTTCCATGGGACGATAATTATTTATAAAGTGAGTGTTAGATCTGGCGTGGTTTGCCCTGACGTTTTGCCTTCTGACCTCCTGTTTTGTTTGTGGATCTAGGAGTCTGGGCACTTTACCACTGCTAACCAGAGCTAAAGTGCATATGCTCTCAACTCTGAACATGGTAGCATTGGCTTATCCACAACTGGCATATTTAATTTATAATAAGTCTCTAGTAAACTGCTCTCCATGTGCCCTGGACCTATTTAATAAATACTTCTGGTGAGCCTGCCACACTGATTGTGCCACACTCTCAGTAGCCCTTTAAACATGCCTCAGGTCTGTCATTGCAGAGCCTATGTGTGCAGTTTTAAAATGCCATTTCGACCTGCTAATTTAACCTACTTGGCAAACCCAATCCTTTTGTTTTATTACATGTAAGCTACTCCTAATGTAGGCCCTAAGTAGCCTAGGGGCAGGGTCTAGTGTATTTAAAAAGTAGGACAAGTACTTTTAAGTTTTACATGTCCAGGTAGTGAATAGGCTTAAATTCGTTTTTTAGTACTACAAGGCCTATCTCTCCAATAGGTTAACATTGAGATTGCCTGTTAAGTGTAATTTCCAATTCTGAGCAGATAGAAATTTGGAGTTTGATGTCGCTGGACTCACAATTTAAAATGACAACTGATGGTGAAGTCAGGTTTTAAATTCTAAGTCTGAAAATGCCACCTATAGAAAGTTGCCATTTTCTTACTTTAACCATTCTGTGCCTCTTCCTGTCTCTGAATACACATCTGGGTTGGGTGACAGCTGGTCTTTGTGCAGCCCCTCGAGACCATCACACAAAAGGAGAAGGGGTGTGACATTCGTATCCTGATGGCCCTCACCAAGCTGATGGGGAAACCTTAGGTAGATGTGGAGGAAGGAGCTGACACTTGCATCTGAATAGGGACGTGCCTGTCCCCACACAAAGAGCTGCATACCCCCCTGTAGAGAGTCTGGAGCCAAGGCAGGAAAGTCAGGGACCTTGTGATTTATGTTCAAAGGCCTCTTTGATGTCTCCCCCACTTCAAGGGCACATTTAGGTACCTGACACCACCAAGAGAGAACACTACTGGAACCAAGGACATTCTGTCTGGAAGAAGAGCTGCTGTGCTATAGGAGGGACTGCCGCATTGCTGCCTGCATTGCTGTGTTGGCCTGCTGTTTGCTGTGCTGTAGGAGGGATTGCTACTTTGCTACCTCCTCTGCTGGGTTGGCCTGTTGCCTGTTGCCTGGTGCTTCTTGCCTGGAAGTGAAAGGGACTGGACATCCTCTATACATCCTTGATCCCAAGATTCACAAGGGCTTGCTGGCATACTCCCTGTGTTATGAAGTCACAGGGTCTCAAAAGACTTCTTGCCACTCTGCTGGTGCTGTTGGATTCTGCCATCTGTGACTCCTACCCTTGCCTCAGGTTACCCCCTCCAGTCCTGGGCCACAGGAGTGGGGTCTTCAGCTGTTTTCTTCAAAAATCAGTGACCCCTTTGTGCCGATCAAAACTAGCGCTAGATCCTCCAACGCAATGCCAATTCAATGACAATGTGAGTTCCAACTGCGAGCTTTGATGGCAACACTGCTTCGATCCTTTGACACTGTCTGCAAGACTCCATAGCAACGCAGCACCGATCCTTTGACGCTGCCTGCGAGGGACAACTCTGACACATCGACCCGACTGCCTGAAAAAAAGTATGCATCGTGCTCTCGATATAGACGCTTTGCTCCATACAAGATACTTTTTCAGGTGGCCCTGCATGGGTTCTGTAGCTGGTCTGCCCTCAATCGTGGTTGGCCTGAACTTTGGATTTGTATGGGTCCCTCGCAACCTCAAGCAACCTTTTGACCGCTAATTACTTCTAAGCTCTGTTTTGGTCTTGTTTTACTCAGATAATTATTCTCTATTTGTCTAAACTGGTGTGGAGTCTTTTTGTGGTGGTTTCCTATGTTATATAATTAAAGTATGCACAAATACATTACACATTGCCTCTTAAATTACGCCTGATTGCTCTGTGCCAAGTTACTACAGTGTGAGCACAGGTTAATTTAGGGTCTGTCTTACCCTGACTAGGATAGTGGTTCCTGCTTGGACAAGCAGAAACCTCAATTTCTAACATTGCTTTTGCCACTCGAGACCTGGAAGTCCCATCCTTGACTTTTCCAGTAGTCCTTAAACCGAAAGCCTAGCTACAGTCTCATAGGAATTCTTGCAAAGATACTGTTGACTATTTTACTCACATCAGATAGCATGGTATGCTTGTTCCTGAAACTTTCTTTTATAACGTTTCAGAATGTTTAAATCAAATGCAGAAATTGTTTGATAGAAAATAACACTCTCTTTCATTAGGTAATGGGATGTTAAGCCTATAGCAAAGCAATCAAGATATTACACAGTAGGTATTTTTGACAAATGGCCAGTGTTTTCGATGCCTCATAAAGAAAACCTTGTCTGTGCATATATTTACTTTGTGATAAAAAATAACTATATATCCTAATGCATGTTATCATAACAGAAAAGTGAATCAAATGAAGGTACAAGAGTGATTAGTGAGTAGCGCCATGTCTTTAGGCTAGGCAAAGGTAGTTAAATATCATGAACTTCCTAAAAAAAAGTCATAAATCAGCAAGCAAAAAGTCATCATTTAACCAAAGCAAGGAAGAAATATTTGATACAAATTTGGCAACTGTGTGTGTGTTGCCTCAAGCGGTATCAGAAAGAAAATACCATAATGAAGAAAGATCTTGGCCTGCATTAATATTAATGCAGGATGTAGGGGCTCTTTGCAGAATAGTATACATTAGCACAGACAAGCTGTACCCTCAAAGAAGAGTGTTGTGAAAAGGTATCTGAAGCTAAACCGAACATGGTAAATGAAGAAATTAAAAGCCATACACAGTAAATTATTTCATAGTAAGTACTTTTAACAAATGCCCAATATGTTCATTGACTCTTTAAGAAAACATCTGTGTGTGCACGTCTTTACTTTGTGAAAAAAAGCCAAAAAAATAAATTGAAAATTTTCATTACAGCAAAGTAAATCAAATTAACATGCAAGAGTAATTAGTGACTAGAGCCAAGTCTTTAACACAAGCTAAGGCACTAAAACATTGGGCACTTCCCCAAAAAAGAATAATTCTAATCACCAAGTAAAATGGCTTACTCAAATATGTCAAATAAATCAAAGAACACACACTGACCTAAAATGACAAGTTACAGGTCATGTCAGACTGCAGTCTATCAAAAGGTTTTTTCGCCTAAACCTTATGAGAGCACAAATGGGACAATGAAACCATGTACACAGGGCCCTGGTTTTGATAGACAGGTCATCCAAGCAGCAATGGCATGGGAACTGTTTTCCGATTGGGGCTAATGCCACAAATATTACGTCACTGAAGTCATAGGGATGGTAAAAGATCCAAGTGTTACACAAAGGACAAGTGTAGCAAATGAGTCAAATTACACAGGAGAGTGGAAGGAGAGTAGTATGTCTCCAGCAGTGCCTTTTGGAGTCTATTGTCCCAAATAGGTTGCTAAAGTAAGGTGTGGCAGGGTTCTGCCTTTTAGAGAGAGAACATTTTCATTCAAATAGCCTCTTAAAAATGGGCACTATAGTAGAATCCATCATGCAGTTTTATTGCTAAGCACATATGGTAGACAAACGTTAATGTGCGGAAATCGGATTTCTCCACACATTATTTGCACATCATAAAAGTTAATTTTCTTGTTTTGGTTTGAGCGTATTAAAATAATTGTTTACGTCAACTACAGAATTACAAAATATGGACCTTATTTGTACTTTCCTTGCTGCTGATATTTCTTAAAATATTTGTATACTTTAATTAAACTATTCTGTGCTAAAAAACATGTTATATCCTACAGACTGTCCTTTCTCAAACTCTGTACCCCAGTAAGGTTGCCACTTGGTGTACTTTGCAAAATTCCATCACATTCAAAGAAAGGAAACATAAATACTATCCCCATATGAATTGTCGGAAGTAATAACCTTACGTTCGACATGTCTCTTTTAATGCAAATCAAAAGCAACAGAATAAAAACAAAATGTAAAGGCCTGTTTATTTCTTATTTTCATTCTGAATATTTACAGGGTTGATTTGGGAGTGTTGTATCACCTCCCACACCCAGGGCTGGCCTGGAGAACTAAATGCAGACCTGGCACAAATGTGAAACGTAAATGTCCAGTATTCGTAAAGCGCGAACAAGTACCTGAGGGTGTCTAGGCGCTGGGGGGGCGTCGGGAAGATTAAGCGAGCTATTGTCCAGGCTGGTGACCCTGTGGCAGGGGGTCCACGCCTGTTGCTGAGGAAGCAGCAGAACTGACAAAACACTGACTTTGGCTATTGTCATTTTAACCGGCGCTCTGCCGGATTCAGCGCAGAGGCGCGCTTTTAAATCACGAACCTTCAACTTGTCCTACACACCATTTCTGGATCCCGAGTACTACAGGACGCTTACCTGCTCACTCCTCCTGAGAGCACCGGCTGGCTGGGTGCAGAGCGCCTCGGCGGGATCGCAACGGCCGAGGGCGCCATCTTGGGCTGGGTTGCACAGGCGAGGCGAGGCGAGTGACCTCATCGCCACACCCACCGAGTTCCGCCCCTACATAGGAGTGCCTAATCTATCTCTCGGCACTTGCAGGCTGGTGACCCTGTGGCAGGGGGTCCACGCCTGTTGCTGAGGAAGCAGCAGAACTGACAAAACATTGACTTTGGCTATTGTAATTTTAACCGGCGCTCTGCCGGATTCAGCGCAGAGGCGCGCTTTTAAATCACGAACCTTCAACTTGTCCTACACACCATTTCTGGATCCCGAGTACTACAGGACGCTTACCTGCTCACTCCTCCTGAGAGCACCGGCTGGCTGGGTGCGGAGCACCTCGGCGGGATCGCAACGGCCGAGGGCGCCATCTTGGGCTGGGTTGCACAGGCGAGGCGAGGCGAGTGACCTCATCGCCACACCCCCGAGTTCCGCCCCTACATAGGAGTGCCTAATCTATCTCTCGGCACTTGCAGGCTGGTGACCCTGTGGCAGGGGGTCCACGCCTGTTGCTGAGGAAGCAGCAGAACTGACAAAACATTGACTTTGGCTATTGTCATTTTAACCGGCGCTCTGCCGGATTCAGCGCAGAGGCGCGCTTTTAAATCACGAACCTTCAACTTGTCCTACACACCATTTCTGGATCCCGAGTACTACAGGACGCTTACCTGCTCACTCCTCCTGAGAGCACCGGCTGGCTGGGTGCGGAGCGCCTCGGCGGGATCGCAACGGCCGAGGGTGCCATCTTGGGCTGGGTTGCACAGGCGAGGCGAGGCGAGTGACCTCATCGCCACAACCCCTGAGTTCCGCCCCTACATAACGGTCCCTCATGTGTCAGCGCAGCGGACGTGCGCAGCGGGCGTGACGAAGGCGCACCGGAGTTGCGCCTGAGTTAAGCCCGTCTGCGCCCGTCCGCGGCCGACCGGGACCCGGGCCCCTTCCCCCTGGCCATTTTCTCAGGTACTCATCTGTGGAATTACTATCCCTACGTCCCCATACATCCCTTGCACCGAGCTCATATCCCCTGCCTCCGCACACATTGACACGCATTCAACAGCTTGGTCTTTCCTCCCCCTCTTTTTTTGTGGACGACGCCCAGGTTATTTCGTCTTTGAACCCTGAGCATCGGTCGGCACCTATAACAACTTACAATCTGTGTTGTTACTATCTTAATACCCGATCCCTGGTTAAAAACCAGGTTGATATTTTTTTATTCTTGAAGGAGGTAAAGCCTGACATCCTCTTATTGTCTGAAACCTGGTTAACCCCTCACTCTCTCCCTGATATTCTTGCTGCACTTCCCTCAGAATACTATATTTTGACAGCCAACCGTAATTCCGGGAAGTCGGGAGGTGGCGTAGCAGCTATCATCCTTAAATCCCTTCATTTCAGGGAATTACCCTCTCTGACTCTCCCGGATACGGAGAATTTGGTGATCAAGTTAGACACTGAGAGTGGGGCCCTTATCCTGGTCTTGATATACCACCCCCCCCAATATATGGCCAATTATCCATCTCTTCTGGCCGAGCAGCTGGCTTCATATGCAGTCAGTTGCTCTAAAACCAATCTAATTGGAGATTTAAATTATTGGTTTGATAGCTTAGATACAGATACTCAAGCTGCAGAACTAAGAGACCTTTTTACAGATCTTAATTTCACCCAGCATATTTATTCACCTACCCACCAAAAAGGTCACAATCTTGACCAAATCTGGACACACAACCTATCACTGTCTAACCCTGTTATCAGTCCGTGTGTTTGGTCAGACCACTTTTTAATTCAGTTCATGTTAGAAATACGAATGAATGTTAAGGCTAGATCATCCATGGGCAAAGAATTTCGTAAATGGAAATCCATAGACCTTCCTGGATTCATTGATGTATTAAGTAAATCCATACCTTTGCCACATGATGACCTGGATCATGGCAAAAAATTATTGGCAAACTGGCTACGACATGCAGCTGACCTTCTCGCCCCCCTTGTACAGGTTCCTAGTATTAGAGGGAATGAAGCCCATAAATGGTTCACCCAAGAACTGAGATCTCTTAAATTAGGGGTACGACAAAAGGAACGGAAGTGGAGAGTAAACTACTCCCCACAAGACAGAGAAGCGTACTGCGCTGCTAGGAAGGAGTTCCAAAAAATCTTGCACAGACATAAAACCAGCTACTTCTCTCAGAGAATTTTAACTTCATCCAATAAAACTAAAGATATATTTAACATAGTTAAAGAGCTTTGCGACGATGATAGGACAGCCCCTTCAATAGTTCCCACTCAGAAGCTGTGCGATTCTCTGAATGAATATTTTAGAGAGAAAATTATCATGATAAAACGCAATATTGTGAGCTCCCCTACACCATCTCCCTTGGATGATATTTTTTATAACACTGTCACGTTAGAAGCCTTCCCGGCTATAGACTCTAAAACCTTTTTCGCACTCCTGGCACGTGTCAAGTCTGGCTCACCCGATGACATCTGTCCACCCTATATCTTTACAGAAATAGGGCAAACCATACCTCAAGGGATCCTTCCCCTACTAAATAAATCACTGGACCAGGGAAAGGTTCCTGTAGGGTTCAAACACGCTCTACTTATTCCACTGATTAAAAAACCTGGCTTGGACCCCCACGATCCATCAAATTATCGTCCGATTTCTTTGTTACCATTTCTTTCAAAAATCTTGGAGGCACATGCTTCTAGTTGTCTCTCTAGCTTTGTCGAATCCACAGGTTACTTGGAACCTAATCAAGCTGGGTTTCGACCAAGCCACTCTACAGAGTTGGTGACACTGGCGGTCCAGGATGTACTAAGATGCAATGCGGACAAGGATATCCATCAAGCACTAGTACTTCTGGATCTGTCGGCCGCATTCGACACGGTCGACCATACCATCTTGGTCGACCGTGTCGAGCAGGCGGGCCTTAGAGGCTCGGCCTTGGGCTGGCTGAAATCATTTATCTCGGACCGTACCCAGGCAGTGAGACTGGGAACCTTTACAGCCCCTAAAATTAAAAATGAATGTGGAGTTCCTCAGGGATCGTCCTTGTCCCCACTTTTATTTAATTTGTATTTACGGCCATTGTTGTACTCACTGAGAAAGTTCAAAGCTTTAATTTTTAACTATGCTGATGACCTGCAATTGATCTTCCGCCTGGATTCCCCAGGCGCGGCCACCGAATTTCGGGAGGCCATGGTGCACATCCAGAGATGGATGAGTCTTAATCATCTAAAACTAAACCCGGGCAAAACTGAATTGATTTTGCCTGGGAAGAGTGAACTTCACTGGGGGCCACATTTTTGGCCTCCAGAGATGGGAAATCCCCCGGCCAAGTCTCATACAGTGAAAAGCCTAGGGGTCACTTTTAATGAAGATCTTTCGCTTAAAAGTCAGGTGGGGACGGTGGTATCCTCAAGTTTTTTCCAACTTTATAAGATCAGGAAAATTGCCCACCTGTTAACCTACCCTGCTCTGATCCAAGTTGTGATTGCTCTTGTGCTGTCCCGACTGGACTACTCCAATGCTTTGTATTTGGGTCTTCCAGTCGGGCAGCTCAGGAGACTACAGCTGGTTCAGAACCAAGCAGCCAGGCTGATCTGCAAGTTACCCAAGTGGCAGTCCATCAGGCCGGGTCTTGCTGATCTCCACTGGCTGCCAGTAGCGCAGAGAGTAACCTTTAAGGCCGGCTGCATTATCTTTAGGGCTCTACAAGGCAAGGGCCCTGGATTTATTAGCGGCTTGCTTGTTAGGTATACCCCTTCACGTGCTCTTCGCTCGGGTCACAAGAGCTTGTTAGTGGTGCCTCGCATTAGGAAACAACGTCAGGGAGGCAGCTCTTTCCACTTTCTAGCTGCGTCCCTGTGGAACTCTCTGCCTCTGACACTGAGACTCCATGAAGACATTCTGGCTTTTAGACAAGCCTTCAAAACTTGGCTTTTTAGGCAAGCTTATCCATAGTTAATTTGTCCTTTTCTTTTGTTGTGTTATGTCTCTGCAAACCTCCCAATAGCGCCATGAAGCCTACGGGCGTACGTGCGCTCAACAAATATTATTTAACATAACATAACATAACATAACAGAGTCACACACATGGTGCTGGGCTGATCAGCTGCCTGCGATCGAACCATGAGCCCCAGGGTTCTGATGTCATCCACTCTGGTCGCTGCGCCACACCTCTTCACAAATTAAAGGGCTAAAACCAACCCTGCTCCCTTCATCTCCTCATGCTAACTATTTATTTTCATTCATTCTCTCTCAATTTCCTTCTCTAATCTCTTTCTTCTCCCTCTCTTAGCGTTTTCTTGCTGCCTTCCCCCTCCCTCCATTTCACTCTTTCTTTCTCTCTCTTGTGCCTGCTGCTCTCAGATAGGGATAGTGAGAGGGGCACCAGGGACCCTGGCCTTTCAAAACCGGTCTCCCATACCTCCAGCCCACTGGGAAACGCCAGGTGAAATGAAAGGCATGTTGGGTCCTGGCCACACTCCTACTTCCAGTGCCCTTGCCAAGCAGTCACAAAACATGAAAAACAGATGAAAGCCAAAGGCTGAATTGGGGTGACAGATAGCCTGCACCTACTTGTCATGAACATTTTTTAAGAATTGATGACATGAAGTATTTAAGACAGCTAAAGCTAACTGTCTCCGGACTTAGAATTGGCCTGGTTTAGCCACTGCCTGCAGGGAGTAAGAATTTACGTACTTACGGTGTATTTTCACATTTAATCTCCTTGTAGCTATAAATGACCTAACTCCCATTGAGTCATCGTTTACAGCTCTGCGCCTGAACAAGCTCTGATAAGATACTGTTCAATTGGACACTTCTGCAAGCTGTGTGTCTGTCACTCATCAGAATGATGTTGCCAATAACATGGAGCAAAGGCAGTTGGCGTCTGTAATTGAAGAGCAGTGACATCAGGGCCCGCTTGGAGAAGTGTGGCTCACTGGTTAGAGGAGGCAGACCTGGAAGCAGAGGTCAGCCCGGGACCAGGGTTCAATTCCCGGCTCGGCGGGGTCTTGAGTCCTAAAATGTCCATGGACTCGACAATTCTCGCTCCGATGCCTACTCGATTCATGGGTTCACACTCTGTGACTCTGGGCAATAGCTTGCTTAATCTCCACAACGGCCCCTCGCGGCGGGATGCCTGGCTTTCACCTTGCGGATACCCTGCCGGGGTTATCTCACAGGGGAATACCAGGACGGGTTCCCTAAGCAAGCGCTTAGAAACCGCTCGGTGATTTGCGCTATATAAATTCCTGTACATTTACATTTCATTGTACAAGTTTTTCCTTGCAACAATCTCCTGTGCGTATATTTAGCTTCTCGTAGTGTATTGACTATTTTCACTGATGTTACATTGATGCTCAATTGACTTACTGAAAGAGGCCTATGTTAAATTAAGATTGGCACCAGTGGGTCTTTGCTAAAGGTCAATCACATGGCGATAGCACTGGACCTTTTTTTAATAAATACACGGTGCCTAGCCTTTGCTTTCTTATAGCACAATTATTGTTGAATGAAGATGATAGATTTGAACACAATTAATCATAGATGCTATGAAACTTTTTCATCATAGTTGTCTTTTTCCAAAACCTACTTAGGAATTGTATTTTATTGGTTGCTAGCACTGTGTCACTTCCCCATAAAAATGCAGGTTTCATGTTATTTTTACTGCGACCATGAAAAAACTTGCTACATAAAATGGAACTATTATTTTTTACCCTTGGCAATAAACACTCTGAAGCATCCTCCACAACCCAGGACCATGCAATTCAATATGCCACACATGGAGCTCTGGATTGTTCTTCTTTATTCCTCAGCATACAATGACGCTCTGTTCTCTGATTACATCATAACCATTAATATCCATGCCTCCCAGCATGTTACGGACTTCCTCTAAGTATGACCAGAACTGCAAGGGTCCTAGCACACATAGACTTACAAAACGGCATCTCCCCCTTTGTTAAATAAAAAGTACAAATAACAGTTACATTATATTTCTTTGATGAATCGACGAGGCACTTGCACTAATAGGCCAGAGTGAGTATCATGAAGTGGTTTAGATTCACTCTATTCATGCACCGATGGTACAGGTTCTGATGCTTGATCTGGACTGTCAGGTGGGACAGCCTCATTTGTAGGTGCAGGAGCTGATGATTGCAGAGGTGTGTGCTTAAAATGTGAAGAGTGCCATGTGATGGACTGTCTGGGATGATGTTATCTCTATGTGTCCTATGCAACTCCAGAGGATCGATAGCAAATGGAGTGTCTGTTTTATGCTTTGTTTCTGCTTGACCAGTACCAAGTAACTTCGATTGAAGATTGTCTCTTGGGTTCTCTGACGCTATTAGAAATTGAGGTTTCTGGTTGGCAGAGTATTCACCCTCTGCAATCAGAAGCCACAATCCTAGTCAGTGTAAGTCAGATACACAACCGAAATTAACCTGTGCTCACCCTCTGGTAGCTTGGCACATAGCAGTCAGGCTTATTTTAAGAGGCAATATGTAAAGTATTTGTGCACACTTTAATTACAGCAGCACCGTGAAATTACCACAAAAAGAATCCACAACAGTTTAGAAAAATAGGCAACCGTTATCTGAGTAAATCAAGACCAAAACAACAAAAATTCAATAAGTCGTACTTGAGATATGAATTTTTGAAGATTAAATGCATAAATAGTCCTTAGAAGTAACAAGCGGCCAAAAGGTTACATGAGGTAGTGAGGGACTGGTACAAATCCAAAGTTCAGGCAGATCACGATGGAGGACAGGCCGGCTACAGAACCCAAGCAGGCTCTGCTGAAAAAGTACCATATATGATCTGCGTCAAAGACTTCACTGCGTCAGTTCCGATCCATGCAGTCAGTTCGATGCATCAGAGTCGAGCCTTGCAGTTGGTATTTGAAGGACTGGTGCTGCATCATTGTCAAACCTCACAGACGGGACCTGCATCATCGTCGAATCAGCACTGTGTCAGAGGGCAACCGTGTCTGTTTTGATTGGAGCAAAGGTGTCACTGCGTACATTATTGCAAAAAACAGCTGCCTAACCCACGTCTGAGGCCCAGAACTGGAGGAAGCACCACGGCAAGGGTAGAACTCATATATTCCAGGGTCCAGAAGCACAAGCAGAGTTGCAAGAAGTTTTTTGTGGCCCAGGGGCTTCTGAAAACAGGAGGCAAGGCAACAAGCCCTTGGAGAATCTTGGGTTCAAGGATGTAGAGAGCAGGTCCAGTCCCTCTCACTCCCAGTCAAGAAGTAGCAGGCAACAACACAGCAATGCAGGCAGCAAAGTGGCAGTCCCTCCTACGGCACAACAGCTCTTCTTCCCGGCAGAATGTTCATGGTTCCAGCAAAGTTCTGATTTGGTTGTTTAAGGGGTCCAGTACTTATACGCAGATGTGCCTTTGAAGTGTGGGGGACATCAAAGAGACCGTTGAAGGTCACAAGGTCTCTGCCTGTCCTGCCCTGGCTCTAAACACACTAGAATGGGGTATGCAGCTCTTAGTATGGAGACAGGCACATCCCTATTCATGTGCAGGTATCAGCTCCTCCCTCCCAATCTACCTCAGGAAGGTCTTCAGCCTGGTGATGGGGCATCCAGATGCAAATATCACACCCCTTCTTCCTTTGTGTGACTGTCTGGAGGAAAAGCACAAAGCCCAGCTGTTGCCCAACCCAGAAGTGTATTCAGAGGCAGGCAGAGGCACAGAAAGTTTAAAGCAAGAAAATGCTAACTTTCTAAATGTGGCATTTTCAGACTTAAAAGTTAAAATTAGACTTCACCATAAGCTGTGATTTTAAATTATGAGTGCAGAGACTCCAAACTCCAATTTTCTCTCTGCTCTCAATTGGAAATGACACTTAGAAAGTATTTAAAGCAATCCCAATGTTAACATATGAGAAATATAGGCCTTTCACTATTAAAAAACAAATTTAAAATATTTCACTACCAGGACATGTAAAACTTAAAAGTACACGTCCTACATTTTAAATACACTGTACCCAGCCCATGGGGCTACCTAGGGCAAACCTTAGGAGTGAGGTATATGTAATAAAAAGGACGTTTTGGGACTGGCAAGTAAGTTAACACGGCAGGTTGAAGTGGCAGTTTAAAACTGCACACACAGGTTCTGCAATAGAAAGCCTGAGCCATGATTAAAGGGCTACTGAGTAGGTGGCACCATCAGTGCTGCAGGCTCACTGGTAGTATTTAATTTACAGGTCGAGGAAAATATTGTGCAATCTACTAGGGACTTATAAGTAAATTAAATATGCCAAGTACAGAGCATACGCACTTTAGCACTGGTTAGCAGTGGCCAAGTACCCAGAATCCTAAAGCCAGCAAAAAGGAAGTCAGCAAAACAGGAGATCAGAAGGCAAAATCTGGGTAAACCACTTCAAGTATGCCAGCTCTAATAGATGATGATCGGCATACGTCTTCATTTTGCACTTTCGAGACGTTTCGGCAATATGAAAATTAAAAGCGCCGGGACACTCTTTTTGAGTAGCCGTGCGCTCTATAAAAGCCACTATAACATAACATAACATAACATAACATGAACTTTGTCAGAACTCAAGGATTGTCCTACTGTCCATTGTTGCAGTTTGGTTTCAGCGACTCTCCCAAATAGCAAAGTGGCCGGGCTTTCACCTGTTGTGGGGTGGTGAGTTGACAACAAGCATGGAAGGCTTGACACACTGGTTGTTTTAATTCAATTCCCTCGATTGAAGCTTGCTGCATTACTCTTTTGAGTGTACCCATAAATCGTTCCACAACACCATTTGCTTGGGGCCACAGAGGTGTGCTCATTTGATTTTTGAAAGTCATTCTGACGAGGAACTCTCTGACTTGCTTTCGAACGGTGGACCACTGTCAGATTTGAGAGTGGGTGGCAAACCCCTCGCTGCAAAGATGTTGTCTAGCCCCTCAATGACTTTGTCATGGATTAATGATGATAACTTCTCTACCTATTGGAAATGGGAATACTCATCAATGACTACCATGAGATTATGTCAGTTTCTTAGTGGCCCAAAGAAATCAACTGCAATCCTTTCCCAAGCCTTTGTAGGAAGGTCAATCATGGTCAGTGGATGTTGCTTCAGTTTGGAGGAAAGGCAGTTGCAAAGATGACACTCTTTTAGTTTCCTTCTTACCTCGTTCATCTAGGCACAATAACCACTCTCCATCTCTTAGGGCTCTTTTGGTAGTCTCAATGCCATGATGTTGTTCATGGGTATGTAAATGTTTGAGCCTCTCAAAACAACACCCTCCTTGATCACAAACAGTTCTTCCTGTACATTTTAGAAGTTTTGAAATTTGAAAACGTCAGCAAGAGGTCAAACTCTCCTTCTCCAGGACTGAGTTAGAATGATGTCTTTGATGATAAGCATGTTCTTGCCAGCATTAGTGGCCTCAATAATCTGTTCAATTGATTTGGTCACTGGGGTATTGGACTTCACAATGAAGTTGATCTACTCCTCAGCTGTTTTGTATGTCGAACCGTGACGATGTAGCAGTACTCGTGAACATAATGAGCAGGGTTTTGATCTTTTAGCCAATCATACTCTTGCAGTCTCGAATCCCATCTTTCAGTGTGAGGGGGCACCTTGGATTTTGGATTTCCAAAGATGGTGAGTAGTGCTTGATTGTGTGTTATGATAGTGAAATGCTTTTTGTACAGAAACACATGAAAGTGTTTTCAGGCCCACACTACAGCCAGATTCTTCTTCTCCGGCTGATACTAGGCATGTTCTGTGTCTGACAGGTTTTGACTGGAATAGGGCACAATGTGTCTCTGAGTATTCGGATAACCATTATGTTGAGCAAGGGTTGCTCCCATCACCTCTGAGTTTGCATCCACTGTGATCTCAGTGTGTAGTTTGGGGCTAAAGTAGGCCATCTCAGTTGCATTTTTAATTGCATGTTTTATTCTTTAGAAGCTTCAATCAAATCCAACAGAAGATTGCAAGAGGACATTTTGATTTGTCACCTCTCTCAATGGGACACTTACATTAGCAACATCATGAATGTACCTTGAGCAATAACTGGCCATGCCTAAAAAGGATTGCAGCATGGTGAAATCCTGTAGGGGGCAAGCACCTGACAGTGCTTTTACTTTATCAGGATATGGGGCGATTCCCCTATCAGAAAATATGTGTTCAAAGAATTTGTGTTTGGTATTGTGAAACTCACATTTTGCTGTGTTCAGAGTGAGACCTGCATCAGCAAGTAATTGGCACACTTGTGTAAGAGCCTTATCATGCTCCTTTTGAGTTACTCCAAATACCAGTGTGTCATCACCACAGTTAAAAGCCTTTGTGACAATTTGAATTATTCAACATTTACCATCCTGAAATTTTTCAACCGCTGACGACACTCCAAAACTCAACCTTTTGTATATGAACAAACCAACATGAGGCAAAAAGTAGTGCTGTACCTGCAATTCTCTTCCAACTCGAGTTGATTATATCTCTTCTTTAGGTCAAGATGGGAGAAAATGTTGACACCGCTCAGTTGCACGATCATGTCCGCTATGTGTGGACCAGGATGTCTTTATCGAATGCTTTGTTGGCCTGGCACATTTCACACAGTTGGCATGGCAACCTCACTGTCCTTTTTTGGTACCTTCACTGTAGGAGACACCCATGACATAGGAGCAGTGGAGAGCTCATTGATTTCATGATTCAACAGCATTCCTAGTTCTTTCTTAACAGCTTCTTCCATGTGGAAAGCAATTCTGTGGTGCCACTGTAAACAACCACGTATATGTTTGGCATCCAAAATACGATGCACCTCATATTCCATATGATCTCCTACCACAACAGGAGGGGGTGTATTGTCTTTTCGTGTGGAGTGGTTGTAAGGTTTGAGCAGGAACACATGAAAAACCGGGTGGATGGCATAGTCTTGGGGTACGGTTAATTTCATGGAGTCCGGATTAAAGATTTTGCTTATGGGGAAAGGGCCAATATATCTTGGTTTTAGTTTTTTGCGGCCTTCAATTTGAATATTCCTGGTTGATAACCAGACACGATCTCCTATCTTATAGGACGGTTCAGGGGTTCTGTGTTTGCTAACAGACAACTTAGCCTTTTTCTTATTTCTAGCTAAACTAAGTTTTGCCTTTTCTTGAAATCCCTGTAAGAGCTTCAGTCTTTCATTCACTGCACTTGATAAACTGACCAAAGACGTAAGGAATTCACCTACCCTTACTTAGTAGACGAATACTATCAACAGGAAAGCCAGGGCTTTTTCACCAACAGAAGCAGGCAGGGACCAAGGAGGTTCACAACCTTCTCAGACTCCTCTGTAGGGAGTGGCCCAGTTTGAGATTCTGAGAGGCCATCCACCAGTTGCCAAGGCAACCAGAACCAGCATTTTTTAGGGGAGGGCTATCGCTTGCCCAACAGGGATGGCGAGACAGAGCAGAATTGGGAGCGGCCAAGGGGTGGGAACAGGGGCAGAAACAACCAACAGGGCAACACGGGGGTTCGCTTCTACCAAACCAAAACCCACAGGGAAATTCAGACTCGCAGACAAACACACAGATGGTGAGAACACACACACCCACCATGACAAGGTCCTCTCATACCAGTTGACCCTTTAACGCTTCCGGCACAATGAATATAGTCACCCTGGATCCACCTGGTACTCACACCATGAACAATGCTTCAAGTGAAAGTCATGCCATGACCACCACATCTGTTTTACAAGACTTGCCCACCATTCGCATGGAGCCATTGGTAGCACAGGTCGCTAACCCGACCCAGACTAACAACAGCCTGGACAACACCTCCTCCATGGATCCGATAATCAACCTTTCCAACTACTCAATGTCTGAAGTGGAAAGAGAGGCCATTTCTAAAGGGTTGTCGTTTGTGCCTACCACAGCACAAAATGCATTTAACATCAAACTTGAGATGTAGAGATATTTCAGGAAAATCAGACTCAAGTACTACTTCAGCAAGACTACTTAACCCCATAGCTGCTGCTACATCCTTCAGACCACCATCAACCTTTACAACAGGGGCGTACTTGATAAGATTTTGGCCTATGAGCAGATTGTCCTACAAGAAACCATGGAGTTGCTGGGAGACTGTAGATATATTAAGCACAACATCAGTAAGGAAGAAAGATTGGCGCTGCATTCATTGGGAACCAAAGATGCCATCATCATTGAGGCGGCTGATGAAGGCGGCGCAGTGGTTTTGCAAAACACTACGGACTCTGTTGATGAAATGGAGCTGCAGTTGGGGGTGGGAGAGAGCTATTGCCCAACACCAAAGGATTTGGCACCAGAGATTAAGTCCTTGTTAGAAAAACTAACAAAGGATGGCCTGAAACAAGGCTTCCTGAGCCAACCGGATAATGACTTCTTGAAAATAAAATAACCTAGGATTCGGATGATTTACACCCTCCCAAAGGTACACAAGCGCCTGGTCAAACCACCTGAAAGACCTATCGTTTCTGGATGTAGGTCTATTCTCGAACCCCTTAACCAGTTTGTCGATTACTTCCTGCAACCATGGGTACCTGAGACCAAATCGTTTGTGCGGGGTCCAATGCGCATCATACAGTTACTGGAGGGCCAACCATTTGATGCTAAAACCTAACTACTAGTAACCCTTGATGTCTCCTCCCTGTATACCTCCATACCACAGGGAAAGGCACAAGAAGTAGTTAGCCTTACTCTGGATAAATGCCCCAGACCACATTGGATACCTACTGGTTTCTTAAGTGCCTTGCTAGATATTGCGATGAAAAATAACTACTTAATCTTCAGGAACCAATATTACTATGAGTGCAAGGACTTCGCAATGGGTGCTGGCTATGCATCAAGTCTGGCAAAAATCTTCATGGATGATTATGAAGAAGAATATCTATACAGCCGTGAGAACCCATACATAGACCACTTTGCCATTTGGAAGCGTTACATAGACTAGGTGTTAATGATTTGGTCCGGCACTGACAATGTCCTCAATGACTTCAAAGACTGGTTGAATAACAGATCAAGGGATATCCAGTCCACTATAGCCTACAGCAAGAAAGCCATCGATTTTTTAGACCTTACTTTCGAGTGGAGGAAGGCCTTCTATTCAGTGACCTCTATCGGAAACCGACGGAACGGAACACACTGCTCAAATATGAGTCTCACCACCCACTGTGCATGAGGGATAACTTACCATATGGTCAGTACCTCAGGCTGAGGAGAAATTGTACCTGGAGGAAGAATTTCTTTAAAGAGACTGAAATCCTCACTATCTGCCTGAAAGAGAGAGGTTACCCGACAGGATTACTAAAACGGGCCCGAAAACGGGCTTGGTATTGCCCTTGTGACCAGCTACTACAAGTCAAACAAAAACCTGCAAGGACTGAAAATATCGTCTGTGTGACTACGTTCAATTCCAAAATCAATGACATAAAAAAGGTTGTTAAAAAGTACTGAAATCTGGTTGCTACTGAACTTAACACTACAGAAGATCCGGTATAATGTCTAATAAAGCCAATCTCTAATAATTCGTCTAAATAGGTTTTCAAGTATTGTTTCTCAGTTAAAGCATACATTCTGCTACAGGGCAAGACTGTACCAGGAATCACATCTATCCGGCAGTCATACACCCTGCGGGGTGGTAACTCAGTAGCCTGG
Source organism: Lissotriton helveticus (assembly GCF_964261635.1). Taxonomy (NCBI): domain Eukaryota; kingdom Metazoa; phylum Chordata; class Amphibia; order Caudata; family Salamandridae; genus Lissotriton; species Lissotriton helveticus. The sequence goes on along the minus strand of NC_136067.1, from coordinate 871,608,846 downwards.
ACATGGTCAAATACATTAGAATGTTCTAGGTATTCATTTGGTAACTGAGGAGAATCTTGTTGCAGAGCAGAACAAAATAAGGGAACTATGGGATCTTGAGTTTCCATAGAAATGAGTGCTGCAGTGAGGGAAATCTAATGTTACAGTTCTTTTAATCCAATCAATTTTCGGATTATTTAGCTCCAACCAAGGAACTCCAAGTATGATGCCAAAAGTGGGTGTATCAATTGGGTCGAAAACATTTTCTTCAGAGAGACCGTTCTCTCCTACAATGGTCAGAGGTGTAGTACGAAATTTAATTAAACCAGAAGATAAGTCTAAGCCATCAACCGCTCTGACTGGTTCTGGTTCAGTTTTCAGAATCTGAATTATTCCTAGTTTTCTGGCTAATTCTAAATCAAAAAAATTACCGGTGGCACCTGAGTCAATTAAAACAGATAGGCTGTGTCTTTGTTGGACTGCTACTATGAATGTTAGTCTAATTGTCAAATGTTTTAAGGTATGATTCACAACATTGGTGGTATATTGTGAGATCTGTAATGGATTTGTCCTCAAAGAAACAATCTCTTTTTTCTTCAAGAAACCTAGTTTTCCGACTCACTAGATGGTTTATCAGCGACAGCTATAGTCTTTTTTTCTTAGGTTTGACTGGACAATCCTTGGCAAAATGACCAGCCTTGCCACAGTAAAGACATAGATTACCCTTATGTCTCCTTTCCTTTTAGGCCACCAATTTGCATTGGTTCTACATTATTATTCTTGTCTTCTGAATCTTTTTTCTCATTCTTAAAGTGTAAAGTTCTTAGTTCTCCTCTAGGTCTTTCGCTCTTCCGTTCTCCTAACCTGTGATCTAGCTACACCACTAAAGCCAGGAATTCCGTGTAATCATCTGGCAGGTTCACGATATGTGCTAAAGAGTCTTTTCATTCATCTCTAGGTCCCCAGTAGAATAGAGCTATTCTTTTCTCTTCAGGCCAGCGCGTTTCGGATAATAACCTATTAAAACCTATTATGTATGTTATTAAATCTTTGGACCCTTGGCGTAAGTTCAACAACTCAATATCAGAGGCTTGAATGAATACATGTTTTGCAAACAAACGTGACATAGCTGTTTTAAAGGCAACTAAATTGTGCAATAAGGGATCATTAGTATCGACTAAAGGTATGGCCCAATTCGCCGCTACTCCTCCTAAGTAAGAGATGATGAAGGCAACTTTGGAAGTATCGGTGGTGAAAATTTGTGGTTTACACAAAAAGTGTAACTGACATTGGCTCATGAAAGCAGCAAATGGTTACTATCACCCATGAAATATAGCGTTACGCATCCAAAGGTACATCGAACTAAAAGTGTCGCATTTCACATCTTAAGAGAACTAAGCTAATTCTACCATTTTTGAAGTACAGTATTGTGGATTTTTGTCGTTTGTGGTCTTGTGTTAAGTCTATATAAAAATACTTAATTTTATACTACAACTTGTGTGGTGTCCATCTGTAGTGTTGTCACTGGGTTACTGTATGTGTTCACAAATGCTTTACACACTGCCTCTGAGATAAGCCTATCTACCATGGGGGTGAGCAGGGGTTATTTTAGGAGTGTACCCCCTTACCCTGACTAGATGCAGGGGGTCTTATTTTGTCAAAGGTGCCTATCTCTGCCAACTAGAGACCCCAAAATCTAACACTGATTGATAGGCACAGTTATCTAAAGAAAACAACACACGTCACTATCAATCAATCAATCATAGCATTTGTATAGCGCGCCACTCACCTGGAAGGGTCTCAAGGCGCTGGAGGAGAGGGGTCCGTTACTGCTCGAACAGCCAGGTCTTGAGTTGTTTCCTGAAGGAGAGATGGTCCTGGGTCAGCCGAAGGTAGATGGGGAGGGAGTTCCAAGTCTTGGCTGCCAAGTAGGAGAAGGATCTTCCTCCGGTGGTGGCTCTGCGGATGCGTGGTACGGCGGCGAGGGCGAGGCTGGTCGATTGTAGCTGGCGGATGGGCGTGTAGAAGGTCAGGTGGTCGTTGAGGTACTTGGGGCCCAGGTCGTGGAGAGCCTTGTGTGCGTGGGTGAGGAGCCTGAAAGTGATCCTCTTGCTGACAGGGAGCCAGTGCAGGTCTCTCAGGTGGCCGGAGATGTGGCTGTGTCGGGGGATGTCCAGGACAAGTCGTGCGGATGCGTTCTGGATGCGTTGGAGTCTTTTCTGAAGTTTGGCTGTGGTTCCGGCATAGTGGGTGTTCCCGTAGTCCAGACGGCTGGTGACGAGTGCCTGGGTGACGGTCTTCCTGGTCTCGGTGGGGATCCAACGGAAGATCTTACGGAGCATGCGCAGGGTGTTGAAGCACGATGAGGAGACGGCGTTGACTTGTCTGGTCATCGAGAGGGAGGAGTCCAGGATGAAGCCCAGGTTGAGTGCGTGGTCCGTTGGCTTGGGAGTGGTGCCCAGGGCAGGGGGCAACCAGGAGTCGTCACAGGCGGAGGGCGATGATCCCAGGATGAGGACTTCCGTCTTGTCTGAGTTCAGTTTCAGGCGGCTGTACTTCATCCACTCGGCGACGTTACTATTTATGTACCATTATTCACATAGATTTACTATACACTATTTGGGTTCAGAAACCACCTACCAGTTCTATAAAGATGGCAGAACAAGCTTCTTCTGCTCAGAATCGACTGTAGTTACTCAATTTATATTATGAACACCGTCATCGATAATCTAAATAGAATACAAACATCAAAAATAACATCAGTGATCACTTTCACTTATACAATCCTTAAACGTTATTTAGATTATGTTATACTACATAACTTGCCTTTCCTTGTTTCAAATAGTCCCTAAAACTAAAACAAATAAAATAAAAAAGCACAGAGCACGATTGCAATCAAGTGTTACGATACTTTGCATAAACTAGCCGACCAGCTAACTATGCGTTTGAACCTTTATGACACTTTTCTATAATGTACTTGGTTACTCTTTAAAATGTATTTCATTGCAGAAAAAAAGCTCCTTTACGTTGCCTCTACGTTGTTTCGTAGATTAAATTCTAGAAATAAACTTTTCCTTGTAAGAAACACAGTTTCTCATGTTTTTACTATGCGTAAACAGACTGTTCATGTCTCCAAATATGCTAATAGTTTTACTGCGTTCAAAATATGCAAATAAATTTACCTTGTTTCACAGAATTAAATGAGACGTCTCAAATATGCTGCAAAGCCTTACCGCTGGGTAGTTTCTTTAGGATTGACTTTTACTGGATTAGCTGAGGCGTTGCCAAGCAACCATCAATAATCTTAACTTTCTTTTGTTTTGCTGCAGGGTGCAGGTGTCAGAAGCGGCGCAATGGGACGTCCGGTGTGGTGATCCTCAGCAGGGAGCCCCCGAACTCAGGAGCATCGGAGCAGGATCGGAAACAGCGCTGGAGTGGTCAGAAGTCAGGTGAGCACTTAGATCTATTATGGAGGGGGTCAGAGTAAAGGTAGGTCCGGGGTCAGGTAAGCGTTACAGCGGCAAAGCATGCAAGCAAGGGCAAGTGGTGTTTAAATACCCAAGTGCTCAGCTTCAGTTAATGTTCTCACGTGTACACATTGGAGCCGTTTACACGTGCATATATTACAACGGTTGCAGACTCATTATCCTAATGTTCAGCAAACTCGTGTGTTTCAGTAATCTCGTGTGTTTCAGGAACAAAAGTTTAACATCAAGCATTGGCATAACGCTGACAAGAAACAATAAGCATTGGTAATAGCAAGACTATATTACTTGATATGACTACAGACGTGACATAGAATGGGCAATAACATGATTTGAATTATTGGCAGATTTACAAAACCTATACAGTTGCAGATGAGTTTGGTTTCCTCGTTACTCTGGGCAACAGGGTGAATGTCATCATTGATGTGAAGTAGCACTTTCATTGTTTTGAGCCTGCCAAGACCGTGAAATAATGACTGGAACTGACTTGCAACTTCAGACTGAGGGTGGAGCTTGTAATTGATAGATATCAGTCCCATGTCAGCAGCGGTGAGAAAGCTGAGTAGGCAAGCACTGGACAAAGATCCTTGAAGAACATGAATTGGTGTTTGCATTGATACTGCTTTATGTTTCAAAGTTGCTGTGAATGACCCATGACCTTGCAATGGTGTAGAATCGGCCCATGTGCATATTTTTTGTGTTTGACGGGTGAGGCATGGCACAGGAGAAAGGCTGTTGACCTTTTCGACTGGCATGATGTTAATCAATGCACCACTGCCTATAATGAAGGTGAAGGGTCAACCGTTGACCTTAATTGTAATCTTGGGGCAAAGTCCAAATGAGTTTTGTTTTTTCGTTTGGTGGTTTACCTTTGTTGGTCATTCTTTCTTGCAAGCAGCCAGACCTACATGTGCCTGTCGCTCATTGGTCGATGCCATCAGCGCACATCTATCTCCTTCACTGGTGATCGATAATGACATTGACGGATGAACTTGATGACGGTCGACTTTGTCTGGTTTCTACCTGTCGTGACTGATTTTGCTTTTTTACTTTGTGAGCTTGTGGAGAATGTTTCTGGAATTTTCTGGCAACCATTTTCTCTTCTCGCTGTGACGTAGTACATTATCTTTTGCTCTGCAAATCATTATGAAGTGGTTCTCCTTACTACAGTCTTTGCAAGCTTGGTCTATGGCTGGACATTTGTCTTCCTGTGAAATGAAAATCCACATCAGAAACATAATGTTTCTTCTTTGTAGACGGCAACTTGTATGCATCTACTCTGTGTTTGTTCTTACTCTTCATGGCCAGCACTGATTAACTTTTCATTGTTCCAGTTTTCAAGTCAGCAGCTTGTCGATCAGCTCCTTCTTTGGCCCTGGTGACCATTAGTACTTTATATAAGATGAGTGTCTCTCGCAACATGAATCTTTGAAAGGAGTCTGCAAGACAACAATCAATACCTCAGAGACGTACGGCTTCTTCATCATTAAATTCTCTAAACTTGCAGTGTTTGATAAGCACATCAAGTCTTTTCACAAACTCATCCATTGTTTCACCATCTTGCTGTTGTGCTTGATTGAAAAATAGTCGATGTACTGCATAGAATTGAACTTCGCTCCCAATGCTTCTTTGATTTGACCGTATGACACCGCACCAGCTTGTGATATTTTCTTTATCACTTCTTTCAATCCTTTACTGGCAAGGTTCTTCAGTTAATTAATGATTTTCTTATTATCTACTTATTCTAGGGAATCTATGATGTAATCAAATGTATCTATCCACGCAGTCCACCTCGTGCTAATATTCTGCTTTTTGCCGGTGTTGAATGGCAGCGGTGATGGTTTCAGAATCAGAAGCTCAGCTGTGTCGGACATCTCGCTTCCTTCAGCAGCCATTAAAATATTTCACATTACCGAAAGCCTTTTGGTGTACTGGATGCCACTTGCCACTTTGCATGTGCTTGGTCACCACACCAGATTCATGGTTGCGTGGCACTTCCTTTGCTTGTGCTGGTACGTACATTTGTACTTTCGTACCTCGCTGTCACTGCCTTTAGCATCTGTTTTGCATGGATAATGGCTCTGTGTTAAGGTTTGGTGTACTACCTCTTCTTTTAGCCTTACAAGTGGGTTTCTGGTGGATATACAATTGTGTTCCTCTTCACAGCCTTCAACTTCTTCGATGGCCATATATTGGCAGGAATTGGGCTTTGATTCCACACACTTCAACTTCGAACAGCTTCTCATCGAAATTGGGAGCACTTGGTACCCAAGATTAGTTTGCTGTAAAGTTTCAAACTTCCAGTTAGTACAGTCTTGTTTCTTCAGGGCACAGATCCCACACTTGTCATCAGTTGTAGCATGCTCCCCAGCCAGGGAGTATGGAATGCACATATTTATTCCTCAACATACAATCACACTCTCTGATTTTGTTGTAAGGGTTAATAACCACACCATAACACCTTCTAGCAGGTTATATACTTCCTCTATTAAGTCTACTATTAGGCACACATAGGGGCATATTAGCAAGAACCTCGTTAAAATTATCGCCGTTTTAGCAGCAGGAAACTGCCGCTAAAACGGCGATAATGGGCTTGCTAATATGCATTATAGAATTCCAATAAATGTCCTGCACATCTAACCTGGGCTTCTATTGGAATCCTATAACACATAATAACAAGCCCATTATCGCCGTTTTAGCGGCAATTTCCTGCCGCTAAAACAGCGATAATTTTAACAAGGTTCTTGCTAATGTGCCCCATAGTCTTATGACACAACACCCTCCTGTTGTGCTTTTGGTGTAAAAACATCCTTTGCACCCCACTCTAAACAATGCACATCTGCCCTTCCTGCCAGGGGTAGACCTGCAATGCAGGCCTACAATGATAGATCAATTTTTAAAATGATTTCTCACTTTGCACCCTTGACCTCACTTCAAGATTCATCTGACTACTCAGACCCACTTTTGATGTCCTTGAAGCAAACAGCAGTTTTAAGTTTACTTCAGAATTTGTTTTAAAATGACCCCAGTTGTACACAGCTCCGGGAGTCAATGTTTTTCATGTAACCAATATATATTGCAAAATGGACCTGCTCAATCTCCACGCTACTGAGTCTAGCACATTAAGGTGGACACGTCAGAGAAGTAATCGAGGTAACAGATTTTGGCCTATATCAGCGAAAGACTTATGCAGGCCTTCACGTGACACAAAGCACTGCAGAGCGGTAGAATCAATCAACTTGTAAGCGCTGAATGTTTTTAGTACCGATAATTGAACCTCGTGCATAGCCAAAACTGCTTTGTAATGTGCAGAACCAACAGAGGCAGTATGGGGCGGAAAAGTGTAAACACCATTAGGTTTTGATGAAAAGCAAGAGCAGGTGAAATAGTGCTATCTATCTTTGTGCCAAATCCTACACAAGTGAAATCAGGTGCAAACAAGCGGGTGAGCATACCTAAAATAACATTTGAGCTTTACACATGTTGCGCTTGTGTTTGGAATGTGTTCCTGAGGGTGTACCTCAAGCACAAATCCTAAACTAGACAGGGATGAGTCATCCTAGAGGCAGGGTACAAACCTCCGCACGGTGCAAAGCAACCTTTTATGCAACAGTCTCACAAATTACCTCATCGACTGGTAAATCTGGTGCAGCACAGTTTTATCTAATTGCAACGGTCACTGTCAGTTTCCACTACTATTTCCACTACTATTACTACAACTATTTATACAATCACTACTGCCACTACTGGTATTAGTACTACTATTGATACCTTTATTTGTTTTATATTGATCATAATAATATCAGTTAGAGCAAAATACTCTTTGAAGTAGAAATATTGGCACATAACTAGCCCTACTGCTGTAGCTGGCAGTATAAGTATGTGTGGTACAAGTAATGTTACTTGTAGTATCACCTTGAACAACAATAGCTTTACTGATGGGCTTTGCATGGTAGTATTATAGCATTATTAGTAGTAGTAATATCAGCATTAATAAATGCAGTGACACAACTGAAGGTAGCATTAGTAGTATTGGCAGTATTAGGAAACGTAACTGTACTAATTTCCTTGTATCCTCTGTTGCTGTGATATGCACTGATTGCACGTCCTTCCTTCTAAGTCCTGAGTTTGTGTTTAATGGTTCCAGGCAGGTGGCTTAAATGACACTTATTAAATGCCACTAGTTGTTTTTAGATTGATTGTTTTGTTTTAAACTGTTTATGAATTTTTATATGATTAATTATGTATTACTGATTTTGGTCACATTTGTATGATATGAATTGTTTCCTTATATATATGTGTAGATTAAAAATAATTTAATTTTTAACACATTTGTGCCTTGTTTGTTCTCGCTTATTGTGATCCCATTTTTCCTCTATGTTGTTATAGAATGCCTAGGTTTTATACACATATTTTATAGGTGGCTTAAATGGGGCCAGGCTGAGTAGAAACATGGATAGGAAACATTGAAGCCTAACATATATGTTGAAAAACGCTTGTAGCAGAAGTTAAACAAAAAGGACAATGAGGAGCAAAGGTCATAGCTGATGGTTTTGTTCATTAAAGACCATCACTATGCTGTGTGTGTGTGTGTGTGTGTTTGAAATGGTGGCATTAAATGTGATTGGTGACACAAGTGAGGGTTAAAGTTACAAACTGGCTGCTGGATGGAGTAGTTAATGAAAGTTCTAGGTGTGCAGGTGCTGCATGTACAGAGGGTCACTGACTATGGATAGAAGCTGTACCAGTAATTTTGCAGCATAATCTCACATCATCTTTGTCATTTTGTATTCGACTTTTTCATTCCTAAAATGTTGCCACTACTTCATTTTGCGTAATTTCAAGTCCTTCGAGAAAATGCTATTGCACAAGCACGGGAGCAACTGAACAGTGGCTGTGGTTCTCAGCATTTGCATTGTATGTGCTTTTTGTTTGCGTAAAATAAATCCTTGCATCTAAAAATGACATAGGACACCTTTCACACTAAAATATAGAGCAAAATGCCGGATTTGCATTTGCTGTAATTTTATTTAACTTTTCTACAGTTTTACAAAATTCCGCGAAAGGAAATCATAATTGTGAATGCTGAAACTCTGCCTGTTAACAGGTGCTATTATACCTGCTGCAAGTACTGGTTGAAATTATCTATGGCTAATGTAACAAATGTATAAAGTATGGTATAGAGTAGTTGCCAAGGGCAGATTTGCAAGTTGAAATTTGCTCTTGCAGAATGTTCTTTGTTCGCTCACATTTGCATGTATTTTCATTGAAGTCTCAAGAGCCACTCTGTAGTTTCTTGGCACAGAATTCAAACGTGACATTCCATAAATTAAGTCTGTACAAACAAGCAAAGATTTCACAAGAAAAATATGCATTATTTAAAATATTGTTACTTGCTCAATCAATGTTGCAGATGAAAAAGCAGACAAAGAAGAATACGTAGTACTGTCATTGACACATGGTTGCACTTATGATATGGTAAATGTTTAAGTATTTTCGGTGGTGGGCGTATAGCGGTAGCAAAATGGTGGCACTCCCCCCATTGCTATACTTCTTCTCTGTGCTGCCTATAGTGATATCAGGTAGGATCTTCTGCAAACGACTCATTATTGCTTAGTCTTATATGGGGACTAGGTAGGTGCAGAGTGGTATTATCTAAACAACAATGGGGGGATTATCGGCTCCAGATTTTAAGGCCTACTATTTGACGGCACAACTGCAGTGGGTGCCAATGGATCCATTCTCAAAGATATCCTTTGGAGGAGAATGTGGGGGCTTGATGCTAAATCTCTGTGTATTGTACCAGATTCTATTGACAATGAGGAGACCTGCTCAGGTGATTCACTCTGCACTGCGGATCATCCAACACTGCTGGTGCTGAGCTCTCCAAGGCACCCATGTTCTCGTTCCCTATGCCCCGGATATCCCACTGAAGGTTTTGGAGTATATTACACCGGGCGGGGGATTGAGGGGCCTAATGGAATGGTCTGCTTGTGGGATATATAGAATTTATCGAGATGGGGAATTTCTAACATTTGAAGATATTTGAACTACTTTTGAGATTCAGAGAGGTCAGTTTTTACTAAATTGGGGGGTAATAGCCAAGGTGCATCTTCATTGGGGCATCGGTGTGAAGGAGCCTCTGCAACACAGTGCTTGCCAGGCACTGTGTACTATGCCAGGTCACTTTAGGATGCTGCCTACAACACAGGCACCCTTGTAACATGGTGCAAGGGTGCCTGTGTTGGTGCTATGCTATCAAACGGGCACCAGCGCAAGGGTAAAGGAAAGGAATGAACCGCGTTGTATAAATACGGCACATTCCTGCCATTTCCCTGTAATGCAGAGCAGCGCAGCAAGATGACTTGCTGTGCTGCTCTGCACCACAAATCTCATAAATATGCCTCTCAGTTTCAAACCTTTCCAGATACCTAGGGTTAATTAGTACCCTTGCCCTTAGAGTAATTTGCTAACAACAATTCTCTGCATTGGTTTTTCTTTGTTTCACTACAAGCAATTTCCTGATATCATTAGTCTCACAAGTTATCCACCAAAAACATCAATCTCTTAGAGGTCAAGGAAGTCAGCCTTGATACCTGAATCTGTAACATCATCAGATTAATACACCCTGCTGCAGTTAAGCTGGACTCACTTTCCTCTCTTTCTCTTTGCCCCATCTTTTATTTCTAGCTTCTTAAGGCATTGCACTATGATACCCAAATGACATCTAATCATCCACAGGTTGATTTGACAAACACAGAAATACTAACTCAAAGCTCTCAGTGACTCAAAATGGTAGAGCCTATTGCATCTTATTAATCGGAAGGGATCAGCCCTGAAGAAAGAATGTGGGACTCTGTTAAGAATATCAGCAATGTTTGTTCAGTTCAATTGCTCTAGCAGTGTTATCCATCCAAACTCAAATCTGTGAAAAGAACTTCTCCATCTAGTGCCTGTTTTATGATAGAGGCCAGCATGCCATGCAGACTCAGTAGTTTCCAATTCTATTGTAAAAGCTGATCCTGACCTGGGTGCTGTATTTACTTTTGGTGTTCTTGAACCAACAGTGACCTTGGTGCCAAATACTCCAGATTCGTCATCTGTACATTAAAACGTGCCTGCATTTTACCAAGATATACATCCCTGACTGCATCATGGGACAACCTGAGAAAAAATAATACAATACAGATAAAGGTAGAACCCTGAATTGTAAACATACTATTCCGGTGTTGCCAACATCCTAGCCTCCAGCAACTCCTTGGCTCCTTCTTAACAATAACCCCTCAAAGAAAAAACTAGACTAGAGTGAATTGAAAGTTGATACCTATAGTTAGGCCCCACAAACCAAGATATGAAGCACTTGCAGTCGGGGTGCAGGCCCACAGCGGCACCTGTGTAATACAGCAATAACTAGTGTAAATACATGATAAAAATGTATGCAGAAGCACTGTAAGCAAAGAGACTAACAAGTCTACAGTTCACTCAAAAAATAGACTGCATCAACTAATAAACAAATACGTACAGATTACTTTAAAAAAACAATAAAAACAAACAAAACATTGGGGCATGTGTAGTCTACATAGAAAACAGATATGGTCAATACAGCATGAATATGTCTGCCAATTACCACCTCGCTACTGAGAATTGTTTTTTTGTGTTGCGCATTTACAGGGCTCCTGTCCATCAGTACCTATCACACACCCTCTTTGGATAATGGTCATAGAAGCTAGTCCTCGGGTGAAATGGCTAGTGACTGGGCAGGGTGCAGTGTATTTTTAAAAGTTGGACATTTATTTTTTACTTTTACATATCTTTGTAGTAAAAAAACTCTTACATTTGCTTTTCAATACTGAAAGGCCTACCTCTCCCATAGGATAACATTGTTTTACCTTATTACATTTAATATCTGATAACTTTCCATTGGGAGCAGATAGGAAGGTCAAGTTTGGTGTCTAAAGAAATATCTTTTAAAACTATTGTTAGTGGTAAAGGCAGATTTTAAATCACCATTCTGAAATGCCACTTTTAGAAAGTTGCAAAAAGAATAATTGATGGACAGAATGCAGAACAATGTCATATATTCACCCCAGTACATAGATATGAGCCTAAATCCATCATTTTTGTGCTCACCATGCCATTCCAGTTTGCACCCAGCCGTATGAAAAACAGCCTTGAATCTTTGCCCAATGGGAACAGTCCAGCCCGAACTGCCAGGCCAGTCGTCCCTGGACTAGAAACAAGCATCCTAGGACCGGTTTCGGGGTCTCACCCCTCGTCAGTTAGGATAGCGTGACTCCAGTGGCATGGAGAGAGCACTTTTAGAAAGTTGTCATTTTCTTATCCTAGCCATTTGGTGCCTGCAACATGTATCCTGGTTCACATGACTAGGTGTAGGTGGCAGTTGCTCTTTGTGTATTGCTCCCTGACAGTGAGACAAAGGAGGAATAGATATTGGCAGGATGAGGTGGTGGGTCTGCTGCCCACCACACTTGAACATCACAAGGCCTCTTCCTGAGCACACTCACAAAGGGTTGGAAACTAGTCATTTGTGACCCAAAGCAATCTGGGGCCGGGCAGAGAGGCAGGAAATTCCAAACACCTCTGGGGGTGGATACCTCTCCTACTTCAAAGCTGGCATCAAGGATTAAACAGTGGACCCTCAGATCAACTCTTCAGTACACCTGTGGACCTGTAGATACCACAGAGGAACTGCTGTGCTGCTCTGCTGCCAGAAGGACTGCTACCCTGCTGGCCCTTTATTCTGCTGCCCTGCTGCCTGCTTCCCTGCTTGATAAGATGCTAAGAATAAAGAGTGGACCTGCACCCTTCATCCCAGGCTGAACTGACTTCGTGGGTCAGCTGACTGACCTGTTCTGAGCTACAGGGACATAGCAAGCTCCGGAAGCCCTCTGCATCTACCCAGCTAATTTGGTGCCTGAACCTGCCTGAGCAATGCTCTCCTCTACTGAAGTGTTCCTGATCCCCTAGAGGTGTCGCTCAGGTCCTGGACCCTTGGTGTGGCATTAGTTGCGCTTCCTCTTAAAGAAAAGGAGAAATCCTGTATGTGTAGGCTTTTCGCAACCGCGAACAAGCCTGTTTGCGCCAATATCTTGCCATCTGCTCTGCCTGGCAATGCTCTAGAATTACCTAATTCTTTTGAAATTGTATATATCTGGTTCCACTGATTGAATTTTTTTTTATTTTTTTTTCAAATAATGTATTACATTTTACTCTATTTTTCGAAATTGGCATGGGACTTTTGTGTTATGTTTTCACTTTATTACTCTTTGAAGTTCTGCTTAAATACTTTACACATTTCATCTAAGTTATGCCTGACTGATGGTGCACCAAGCTACGAGAGGGTTAAGCACAGGTTAGTATGGGGTTTGCTTGGGTTTCACCCTGACAAGAATTATGGTTGCTGCTTTAGTATGATTTAAACCTGTTCAGCAGTATCCCACTTTCCCACAGTTGTGTTATTAAAATTCAATGAACTCCAAGACCTATCACTTTAATACTTTAAATGCTTGCTACTAAAATGCTCTACATCCCCTATACATCCACCATTTGCATATTACATTTCCACCCTCTCCAAAAAGTGTTTTCGCAATTCCTCAACTGACCTCCTTTATTTCCAAAACACAGTCTTAGCGTCGCTTGCCATGACATCATCTTGGGGGCTTTGGCATCTTTACCAATTGCAATCTATCTCCTTTACAACAAGAATTACATAACACTTGTATCGCTTGAGCTTCATCAAGCTGTCTGGGCAATCAACTCATTAGAAAAGCCACACCTTTGACCTCCACTCTTTCTTATACCAGACCATTTATAACACCACCTGACGCTCTTTTGACCAGACAACACCTATATCAAATTGTCTGTTACTGATATACTGATAGTATTTGAAATCAATTGTGTCTGGGGGGAGGAGACAAGATGGCGGATTGACGCCGTCTGTAGGAGCAGACCTCTGTGGCTCCCGGTGCACTGGACCTTCCTGCTAAACGCTGACACTGACTATAATGTTTAAATACGAACATACGCTGAAGATACTCACTGCTTAGGGAAAAAATTGGTGAGAAATAAAGAGATTAAAAGGAAAACAAAAAAGCTTGCCCCACTCTACTCCGATGCAGTTTTTCCCTCAGACTCGCATCAGCTGATCACTATCAGCTCTGCTTGCTGCGAGGGTTCCTGCTTGGCTCTCTCCATTTCGATTCTTCCACGGCACCCATCTTGTCCCCACTCGGCATTTACTCAACATTCCTGCATCAGCCATGGCCCCGACAAGGAGCACGACCCGAGGCGGGCACGGGACAGCTCGCCAGCCGGTAGACTTAGCGGTGAGTGGGGGAGCGCTCACAAGCAAGAGATTAGAGGCGGAGGGGCCGGGGCTGCACCTGACTCCCAGCTGGGAAAGGCAGAGAGAGCTGTGGAGGAATTAGCAGGTGGACTGGAGGTTTCATAGAACGTTGGAGCTGTGCATGCCTTAAAATCAAACATGAAGCTCGGCAAGCAGGTAATTCAACACCTTCAGTCTAAAAGAATACCAGAGCTCCCAGATATTGCTATACAGCGCCTCGGAGAAGGCTGTCTAGCGGACACTATAATAAATGCTATTGCTAATAAGCAACAGTGTTGCACTGACTCATTGTTACCGAGCCCCATTTCTCCCGACCTCTTGCAGCTCAGGCTCAGAGCTTAGAAAATACATGCAATATTTCTAGAGACACAGCACAGGCAGAGACAGAGATAGGGGATAAAGGAACAGAGCCCACGTGGGCGGATGGCACAGATAATGCTAGCATTGAAGTGCACAGTAATAAGAACAGAATTGATGAATTATCTGATGACTCCCCAAGGGTACAGTGCGCTGACGTATCCAAGGAGGACCTTGAGGGCTCTGCTCTTCCTGGCATGGATGTTAGTAATTCAACCACTCCAGATGGCGGCCAGAGGCAACATCTGGAAAACTTACAAGGGGAACAACGGGAACAACGGCTTCAAAGAGAAGCAAAGAAAAAGACACTAACTACAACTGCTTCAGATACTCTACAGAAACATTCTAAAGCCAAACATGTTAAAGATTTTAAGAAAATGATAAATACATCTAACACAGGCAGCGTAAAAGAAAAGAAAATAGAGGCTAAAGAAGATATGAGACATAGCCCAATGAGGAAATGGGTCCAGGCTAAAGGGTTATCGCTAGACTTTCGCGTTTGGGACTTATCGGGGGAGGACCAGAAGGTGTGTCCGGCAGCCCAGTTGCAGTGACAGGCACAGGTGCGGCGGTAGATAAGGCTATGGGCTGTCCCTCTCCTGAAATCATGCCAAACTTGATAAGGATATCTGGCGGACAAGGTGGCACTGAAGGATCTATTGAAAAAGGCAGTGGTGAGATCTCTCCAGTTTTCACAGTCAGTCTTGACTCCTCTCCTTCTCTGCTTCCCTCTCTGCCTCTAGGATTGTCCTCAGCACCTCCACTCAGCTATACAACTCATTCGGAAGAAGATCCTCAGAGCAGCAGTAAGGGTAATGAAGCAGCTATACTCTCTATGATTCTACAGGCTCTGAAGGAGCAGAGGGAAGAAAAGCGAGAATGTTTTGCCCAAGTTAGAGCTGATAATGGAAACATTCAGCAAACATTGAAGGAGGTCACGGAGAAAGTTGGGTCTGTGACGGAAGAAATGACAGAGCTTCAGCAGAGAGTTGTCTGTACAGAAGAGACTTCATCTAGAAATGCTAGCAGAACAGGTCAGGAATGTGCAGTCCAAACTTGAGGATCTTGAAAACAGACAAAGGAGACAGAACCTTATGCTGTTTGGAATTCCTGAAGGCCAGGAGGGAGCGGATCCCAGAGCTTACATAGTTCAGATTATACAAAAGGCCTTCCCTGACCTGGGAGATTGGGACTGGGACTGTCAGATTCAGCGAGCACACAGACTCCCAATTGTACAAGGCCGGCAGGACTCTCAGTATGCAAGGCCATATTTACTCTAGTTTGGCAACTTTCTGCTGCGACAAGCGGTTTCATTAAAGGCTGGCCCCAAATCCCCAATAGTGGTTGATTCTGTTTCTATATTTTTTCGATCAGACTTTTGCAAAACTGCAATGGACAGGTGATGGCAGCTGAGGCAGCTAATTGACCCATTGGAGGAAATGGGTCTCAAGTCTTTCTAAAAGAGCCTGCTCGTCTGAAAGTTATCAGAAAGGGGCAGAAATGATGCAGAAATGGCAAAGAGAAGGGACGGGTCAGATTTAGATGTAAAATCTTATGTTTGAATTCTCTCCAATGTAAATATAATTTCATTTCGATTGTTTAAAGTATAGAGGTGTTCCAGCTCGGGAGCCAAGGGGGGTGGTTGAATCCTAGATGGCTGCCATTCCAACGGCAGCTGATAGAAGAGGACAATTCCTCCTTCTAGAAACAGGGTGGGGGGGCTGGGAGTGGGAGCTCAGGGGTTGGGGAGGGGCAGAAAAATTAAAAAAACAACATGAAAATTTCACAAAATAAGAGGACGAAAGTTAGGACTTTAAAAAGATGAATCAATAAAAATGAAGCAAGAGGAGTATTATTCTTCATTAGATGGAGTTAGCAAAGCACCTAGCTTGGAATGTTGCAGGGCTTAATAATAGAAACAAGAGACGGTTGGTAGCGGAAGAATTGCGGATGTATAATCCACAGCTAGTGCTGTTGTCGGAAATGCATATTTCTTATAAAGATCGAGGCTTATTAAAACAGTTGGGATATGAGGTAGTTGTTAGTTCGGATCAAAATGTTTCAACTAGAGGGGTTGGCATTTTAAAACATAAACAGCTCAAAGCTACGCTTGACAAATCATTAACAGATAGAATTGCCAGATGGGCTATTGCACATATGGAATTAGAAGGTAGCAAATATGTCTTCTGTGTAATATATGGCTCAAATATTGATGATCCCTTAGTTTTAGTTAGATTAAATATGGAATTGTTAAACTAGGAGGGTGATGGGTGATTTTAATTGCATTATGAACTATGAGATAGATACTACTAGAAGAAGTGCTTTCAGGGGATGAAAAAGACACAGGCTGTGATTAAAGAGCTTGGCCGATTGCATGCTATCAGAGATGCTTGGCGGGCATTATATCCAAATATAACGGGCTATACTTATTATTCGGCTGCACATAAGCTATGCCCCTGGATAGACATGGCTTGGGTTTCAGCCGAAATTCTAGATTCAAGTATAATGGAGATATGCCCAAGGGTCATGTCTGACCATAATCCCATTCTTCTTTCATTCAAAATTTCAGCTGAGAGAAGGCGATCGAGGACCTTCTCGTTTCCTAGATACCTGCTCTTAGATGAAACGTTCGTAGCATGCATTAAGAAACATCTGAAAGAATTATTTGAAATTAATAATAACTCTGCAGCACCCACTGTAGTATGGGACAAAATATCGAATTCAAAATATAGAATTACCAAAATATTGAAGTCAAAATATAGAATGGACAAAATATCGAATGGACAGAATATAGTGGTGAAAAATATCGAATTGAAGGTAAGTAATTTAATATTGAATAATAATTTTTACCCCTATGCTATCCAATGCTTTCCCTACTGTTGCACTCTCTGGAGTGGGAATAGTAATTTTTACCCCTACGCTATCCAACGCTTTCCCTACTGTTGCACTCACTGGAGTGGTAATCGTAAATGTTATATTTATTATTTCCTTAATTTTAAATCACTTTTAAGAAATTAAAAAAAATTCGATATTTTGACTAACTATATTTTTTAAAACTATATTTTTGATTAGATATTTTTGTACTTACCTGTTTGTAGATAGGAATTCGATATTTTTGCATTCTATATTTTTTCTTCGATATTTTGGTAATTCTATATTTGTGTATTCGATATTATGTAAGTGATCCTGTGCGGGACTCATCTAAGGCTAGCATTAGGGGATTCTCCCAACAGTATATTTGGAGACAGAATGGGGAGTGCATGAAAGAAACAGAAAAGACAATTAAGGATATTCTTATGGTTGAGAATCAACAGGCGGAAGCATTATTAAGGGGTCTCCCAAATGCAGAAGCTTTAGGGTATGCATTCATTGATTTAAAATCTACATTAAAAAAGGTATTTAGAGAAAAAAGTGCAGCCAAGCTGAATAAATACCGGCTATCCCAATATGAAAGTGGTGAAAAAATCGGGTAGCTTTTAGCATTTAAGGTGGCAGACGACAAAGCCAAGAGGCATATAAACAGATTAGAGGGCCTAATAATGTGGTGTACAATCACCCAAGTCAGATATTAGGGCAGTTTGCCGATTACTATCAAACATTATATACGCCAGAGGCTTGACCGGAATTGGCTGACATAAATAGATACTTGCAGACCCACTTAATGAAAAGCATGGGCGACGAAATATCAGACTTACTTTCATCTGATATTACGAATGAAGAAGTTAAGTTGACGATAGCTGCTCTGCCTTCGGTAAAGCATCTGGGGAGGACTCCATTCCTCTAGAATTATAGAAGCTTTGTATGGATGAATTACTTCCACTCTTTACTCAGCTGATCAGATCTATCGGAGCAGGGGGAAACGCTCCTGATTCTTGGAATGTCACTCAGATTGTTTTCTTCTTAAAAAAGAATAAACCTCCAGAGGAATGTGGGTCAAATAGACCCATATCACTTATAAATACTGATGCAAAAAGTTTTGCTAAAATTCTTGAGACTCCCCTTGCTCCGATAATGGCCTGAACTAGTGTCTCCTCAACAGCATGGATTTATTTTAGGGACGGACACTACGGCCCATGCGAACATGGCTGTTACAGCATTTGATGTTGCAAATACAAAGGCGACCCCACTCGGTTTGATTTTATTGGATGCTGAAAAAGCTTTCGAGTGGGATGGGACTTTCTTTGGGCCACATTAATAGCATATGGCATCAAAGGCAAGTTCCTGCATCTGATTAAATCTCTATATCACCATCCTAGCGTCAAACTAGTTTATGCAGGACTACAATCTACTATTTTTCCAATATCTTGTGGCACCCGTCAAGGGTGCCCTTTATCGCCGTTATTATTTGCACGGTCAATAGAACCATTTATTTTGGCTCTGCAAAGCCAATCTCGGATCATGCCCTTTACATCTGGTTTGAACAGTCTTAAAGTCATGGCATATGTTGATGATATTGCTGTATATTCGACTGATGCTAAGGAAGCACTGAAGGGGGTTGTTGAGGAGGCAAAGAGCTATGGCGCAATATCGGGTTACAGACTTAACACCAATAAGACTCAGGTTCTATTGAATTATAAATCCTCTGACCCAGTACCTGCAGTCTGTAGCGTGGCTACTTACTTAGGGATTAGAATATCGGCTAAAATAGACAAGATTATTGTATTATTGTATTAAACTACGAGGAACTCTTGAAGGAAACTGCTAAGTCACTCAAGAAATGGCACCAGGTGCCTATAAATATTAGTGGATGCAGAAACATAATCAAAATGAAAATTCTGCCTACATTTTTATACCTGTTCCGTTCTATTCCTTTACGACTAAATGCTTCTTTTTTTAAACGCCTAGATGGAATCGGTAGTGGTTTCATCTGGGGCTACAAGAAAGCGCGCAGAGCTATCGACCTATTAAAGCTTCCATTTAATCAAGGGGGATTGGTTTTCCCAGATTTTTTAAACTGTATTTTTGGGCAGCATTTTTAGGCCGCCTCCGCAGTCTAATAAATCCCACAAGTAATACCTTTCTCTTCAAATTTATGCTAGGATAAGATCATAATATGTTTCTTTTTAGAGCCAACGACCCAAACTATTTCCAGCGGGTCAAATGTAAGACCACACGTGATGTTGTAAACATCTAGCTATTATGCTTAAATGCAATACACTGTTCTATCATTGCAAACTCCCCTTGTGGGGTAACCCAGGTTTACCAGGGATCTTTCAAGATGCAGAGGGCAAGCGATGGGCTAGCTCTGGGATAAAATGCCTAGGGGATTTACATGACTATAATGGGCTTATTATATTTGAAAGACTGAGCATTCTATATAACTTATCATCAGACATGCAATTTAAATACTACCAGATCCGAGGCTATCTCATACGTAGTATGAAACTGATAAATGTATCGGATTCTGATGTATGGGAATGCCTGCATGAAACAAATTAAAAATCTTTGATTAGTATGAGATATAAAACCCTATGCACTTATAGGGAAGACGATTGTGTTAGATTAGCTGAGCGCTGGAGCTGCAGTATAGGGATATCAGTCTCAGCTAATACTATATCACGGGCTCTCACCAGTATCAATAATTTAGTACATTCTTCTAACTTGAGGCTGCAGCAATATAAAACAATCTGTCAATTATATTACACACCTGAAAGGATATCGAAATGGTCATCTCATGATTCTTTTAGTGACCGTATTAAATGCCTGAAGAGCGACTTTCAGGCAGCTGATCTTAAACACATGCTTTTCTTGTGTCCTGCATTAGCAGAATTTTGGCAGAAGGTGACTTAAATATTATCTCAGAAACTTGGGAGGATGGCTATGTTCTCAACAGTAGTGATAGGTGTGCAAAATATAGCAATTAGTCAGATGGATCTAATTACTGTTCTATTGGTATGTGCTAGGTTGACAATTGCCCAGGGCTGGATCTCACGAGTACCTCCATCTGCTATGGAATGGTGGGGATTGGATTAAGAAACATATGAGATGGAACTAGGATTGGCTATAATAAGAGGGACTCGCTCATTATGTAAACTTAAGAAAGTCTGGGGACTATTGTTTTGAGAAATCCAAGAAATAATGTGGAATAGTCTGGGTCGATTAGCTCTGTGTTCTCCCTTTTCCCCGTTCCCCTACTCCCACCCCTTTTTTTTTTTTTTTTAGGGGGACAATTAGCATCTCTGAAGTCTGTTTACTTTCGTATGCTATAAATGTAAGTTAGTATTATTGATTGTCCATTTCAAATGTATATTCTGCTATTTTCTTTTCCCCCACCAAAATGTTTCATGTTGGTAAATAAAAAACATTTAAAAAAAGAAAAAAAAGAAATCAATTGTGTCAGAAACTGAATGTTATGCTGACTCTAAAAAGCTGAAAACAGAAGACTTCAAACGTTAATTTCCGTTACAAGTTCTCCTAGATAATGGATGACTCCTCCCTCAAGGTCAATCCACTGCTATAATGACAAAAACTGCATGATAGAATGCAGTGGCAAGGCATGTCACTTCAGAGATATCGAAACAAGTTACAATTACCAGTGAATCACACTGTATATAATGTACTTTCTCATGACTTCAATGTGACCAGATTAAAAACAAAAGTAGCTCTTTTTCTGGAACAGGATCACGGAGAACGAAGGCTAAAGTGGGATGTTGATGCAGGTTTATAAAGAATTAGTAGCCACCATCCCACACCCTCTCCAACTTCCTTCTCCTTAAATCACCAAGGGCTACAACAACTTTGAACCCCGCCCCCCATCAACCCCTTCCCAAACTGCTAACCTCATCAACTAAAGACTACCAACTGACAGCATGGAACCTGTTATCCATCAAGGACACTGCAGTAATAATGAAGAGAGTCCACTCAAGGGCTCCTACACACCCGACCTCCATATCTACATCCTGGGAAGTCCACCATCTCCCATCAGCAACACCTTCCTCAAGACAGTCTCCTTCTCAGACAGCTGGAAACACACCAAAGTCACTGGCCTTCCTCAAAAACCCTAAGCCAACCCCCAAGTACTCAGCAACTACCGACCCAGCTCCCTGCTCTAATTCCTTGCCAAAGTCATCAAGAAGATTAACAACATACAAATCTCTGACCACCTAAAACACCACAAAATCCTTGCCAACTCACAATCAGAATTTCGAAACAACCACAGCACCAAACGAGCCCTCATCACTGCTACAGATGACATACGCACTACCCTTGACAATGGTCAGATTCCCACCCTCACCATACTCAACCTCTCCACCCACTTACAACACCACCCACTCATTGCCGGACTACACACAGTGGGAATACAATGATCCAGCACGCAAATGAATAGCTTTTTTAATATCTAGAAGAACACAGCGAATCAGGCTATCATCGTTGACATCAAAACCCAAGGACCTCATTTGCAGAGTCCAACAGGTATCAATATTGCACATTTGTTCTCTCTTAGACAACACGGTTACCGCCAAGACAAGCTTTAAAAATGCATGACGAGTGTGGCCGATGAAAGAAAACTGACTCAAGCTCAACACAGACAAACCTGAAGTGCTGATCTTCAGGAATAAGAGCTCACCTTGGGACTCTACCTGGTGGTCTGCGGATCTTGGACCCATGTCCACTCCAACCAACCACATTAGAAATCAAGGCCACATCCTGGACACCAACCTTACCAGAAAGTCCCAGTCCAATGTAATCACCTCATCATACTTCCACATTCTCCGCATGTTATGTAAAATCTTCAAAAGGCTTTCACTGGACCCCAGACGTACCATCTTGCAGGCCCTATTCACAAGCCGATAGGACAGGCGCCAACGCACTCTGTGTAGGCACCCCAGCCCATCTTCTTCACAGACTTCAACCCAATCAAAATACCACCGCCAGGCTCATCCTCAACTTCCTGCACCAAACCCACACCACACCACTCCACTCCTCAGAGAGCTCCACTGACTTCCCATCCGGAAGTCCTGCCAGTTCAAACTTCTCACACATGCATTCAAGTCATTACACAACACGGGACACGCATACCTCAATCACTGATTTCACTTCCACCAACCCACCAGACAAATTCATTCAGCATCACTCTCTCTTGCACACACACCCCGCATCCACAGAACTGGAGGTTAATCCGTTCCGTTCCAAGGGCCTGGAAACATGCTAAAATCATTCCACTACTAAAAAAAACCTCACTTGACTCGGACGACCCTGGTAACTATCGCCCCATTTCCCAACTGTCGTTTATGGCTAAGGTGGTGGAGGCTCATGTTAATTCCATTTTGTCCAGATACATAGAGGAGCACAATATCTTCGACCCTTCCCAGCACGGGTTTCGTCCTCGGCATAGCACCGAATCTGCTCTTCTTGTTGTCACAGAGACTATTCGTAGTCGGTTGGATGAAGGTGACTCCGCGGCCTTGGTCCTATTGGATCTAAGCGCTGCTTTTGATACGATGTCCCATACGATCCTTCTCCAACGGCTCTGGACAATTGGAGTCAGAGGTGAGGCTCTGGCCTGGATTCGTTCCTTTTTGGATGGGCGGTCATTCCAGGTATCTGTGCCCCCTTTCCACTCGCAGGAACATGCCCTGTGTAGAGGGGTACCCCAGGGCTCTATTTTGAGCCCACTGTTATTTAATCTTTATTAGGGACCCCTAGCGGAGGTAGCCAGAGGCAGAGGTTTGTCCCTAGTGTCGTATGCTGACGACACCCAGTTGGTGATTGCCTTTTCAAAGAAAAGTCGCGCCAACTTGGAGTCCTTTAAAGAGGATCTGGCTATTATCACAGACTGGATGAAGGCTAATAGCCTTCAACTAAATGCCAGCAAGTCTGAGATTGTTTTATTTGGGAAGGACCAGGAGCTCTGGTCTGAGCTGTGGTGGCCTAAACATCTGAAACCTTCCCCGCTTCCAAAGGAGGCGGTAAAGAACCTGGGTGTCTGGTTCGACTCAGGCCTAACTTTTGAGAAGCAGACCAGAGCTGTTGCTGCTGTCTGCTTTGGGCTCCTGAGAGGACTGAGGCCTTTGCTTGGTCTCTTCCCTCCCAGCGTTTGCCAAACCATCATGCAAGCCTCCATTCTTGCGAGGCTTGACTATGGCAACGCCCTATATTTAGGTGCCAATAAGGCAAGTATCAAACGACTGCAGCGGGTCCAAAATGCGGCAGCCCGCATGCTAGTGGGTCTCCCAAGATCTCAATCTGTTGCGCGAGTACTTTTGAAACTGCACTGGTTGCCGATTGCAGCCCGTATTCAGTTTAAGGTGCTATGCACTGTACATAGAATCTTGAAACAACAGGCCCCTACTGGTCTATCTGGCCTGCTGAAGCCCTATCTTCCTAGGCGCGCTTTGCACTCTGCAAACCATGGTTTGGTCTGTGTCCCTCGAGTAAGGAAAGCAAGGGCTGGGGGTCGCTCTTTTGGTTTAATGGCAGCTAAACTCTGGAATTCTCTTCCAGTTAGCATTCGAGCGATTCCCAATCTTTTGACATTTCGGAAATCATTGAAAACATGGCTGTTCCCTATTCTGTAACTTTCCGCATTTGTTAGTTTCCTGTTCGCTCTGACGGTTTCTGGTTGCGCTGGGACGCATCGTCGCTGGGGCAGCCACGCGTATTATAAATCTTGTATAAATAAATAAATAAATCATTCTTCTAACAAGCTTACAAATGCTGGAACAATCTCCCCAACACATATGGGCCTCCTCCTCACTTCTTGAATTACATAAGAAGCTGAAGACTTGGCTAATCAACCAGTCCTCTGACTATCAAGATTGTCTCTATTCACACCCAGCCTCACCACATGCCTACACTCACCTACTCAGGGCCTGGATACTCTCATGGGTGACAGGCAGCACTCTACAAATCCACCTTACATTACATTGCAAATCTCCACAAAAATCTGATGACAATTCACTGGAATACAAAAACACCTGTTGAACGAGCATAGTGTACCCAGATGCTTATACCATCACAAACAGCAGGGCAAACAGCAGTCTCTATCACCCTTAAGCCAGTTTGCTCATGTCCTAGTGACTAAAATCACAATGTTTGTATCATATTATACCTTAATTTCAGAAAACAGCATCCTTATCTAGTACTTTTCCATTCTTGCTCCAACCAACACCAACCACATCAATTCATCACCAGCCATATCTGACAATTTTCAAAAAGTGAAATACATAATTGTTGCCCGTTTCCTAAAAAACAGATGCTAATCCTGAGATCCTTCAGTTCTCATTCGAGTTTCACAGTGTATTAAGAAAACTTATTTAGAGTTGTTGTCACTATCTTCTTCCTTGAGGAGAAAAATCTGTAATCATAAATGCATCAAATCTGACAGTGTCGTTGATTTGTAAGTTTCGGGAGTGGAGTGGAATTGTGCATTGATCTAGATGGTGCATTTAGTAGAACTTGGTGAATTCCCACAAACGTTTAAGGTTTTGTAAATATATCTACAAAGCAAGGCATATTTTTGCCACTTCCAAATCAGTCAAGCCTAAAATAGACCAAACTATTCTTTGAACTGCTAAAAAGTGGCAAGTCCCAGCATTTGTTACAGAAAATATCTCTCACATTAAAGATGTCATTGACTCTCACTAATTACAAACTCTAATTAAACATTTTAAAAAATCCTACCCATTCACACACTCTCAGTAAGTGAAGCAATTATGAGCACAAAACCCACATATATGACCACATACTGAATTCCTTAGCTCAAAAAATGAGCTCCCAACATCGTAAATTCCTCCCTTTTTTGGGACTTTGTGTCTGACACTAAGAAAATCCCCTACTCAGCAAACCTAGCAGTAACCCAGCAGATCCTATAACATTACCCCCACCAATGGCCTACCTTCATTTGTCCAATTTCTAGAAAACTGGGTAGCTGCTTAACTGAAGAGTTATATCTCAAACAATAATTTTCAAGGAGACATACCATCTTATTTTTGGAGTTGTATGTTGGACCCAGAGGTTTGATTATATTGCATGCCTTAACAATGTGATCTTTACTACGACTGCATCTTTAACATGCATACCTTAACAACGAATTTCGTTGAATTTCGTTGTGAAGGCATGATTGGTAAAGGCATATGTGTGGTAAAGATTACACAGCAGTCCCCTGGCCTTAGCCCTTAAACCCGGCCCCCAGCCTTGCAAATGACCCCACCCCAGCTGTTAAAACAATCCCGCCCGGAGTCCTAAATCCCTCAAAACTACCCTGACCTCTGCCCCCCACCCTGAGCCCTAAAACTGGCCCCAGCCCTAAAAACTGCCTGACCCCTAAATCCTGAGCCTTACCAAGCCGTATCCCGAACCTTCATGTCCCTTCCATTCTCCCCGCCCATCCACTCTGAATTGAGAGCGCTGACTGCCTTTACCATGCATGCAAGCATGGTACACGCGGTTCCGTCCGCATTGCGTATTTGCGTATTTGCGGATTGCGAAAATCCGCAAAATCCGCGAATTCTCGCGGATTCGCGTATTTTTTGGGGGGTGTGTGTTCGCACGGGTTTCTGCAAGTTCGCGAGGGTTTTGTACAATTTCGCAAATTGCGAACTTACTTGTCGGGTCGCCAGTTTTGCGAACTTGTTGTTTCTACGTGCCCAGCCTGTTTGCAAGGCTTTCTTCATCACTGCCACCCTCTGTCACCACTGGCACTCTCTTTGGTCACCCATGCCACCCTCTGGCTCACCCATGTCACCCTCTGTGTCATCACAGCACCCTCTGGTTCACCAGTGTACATTATTGGGGCAAAGCAAAGCACTGCCATCCTCTGTCAACACTGGCACTCTGGTTCACCCATGCCACCCTCTGGCTGGCACACCCATGCCACCCTCGGTGTCATCACAGCACCCTCTGATTGACTAGTGAGTGTACATTATTGTGGCAAAACCAAGCACACCTGCACTAAGTTTTGCAAACAACAACACCTGCCCTGCCCCAACTGACATTAATGAAGGTTGGCACCTGCTTGTCTGCTCCCTTTCCTTTTTATTGCAATAACAGGATGCAATGGCATACTTGTAACTATTCTGTGACTGTCAGAGCAGGGTCACACAATAGTTGCAAGTAGGCAACCGGATTCTGGAGGGCCCCTTCGGGAAGCACTACAGGTACATGGTTACAAATGATGAGCTCGAACTTTTGCACCTGCTCGTTGGTTTTGCTTTTGCAAAACTCGTTTTTCGGTAATTTTGCCCTATTCGTGAGGTGCGGCGTCGTGCGAAATCGACCGTGGAAGCCGCGAACTCGTGCGAGTTACCCCAAGGTTGAGTATGGGCGCCGCCATTTTGTTTGCGTGACGTATTTCCGTTTCCGCCCGCTATGTGTAATCTCGCGCAATGAGCGCCTTGCGAATGCAAGTTCGCACGAGTTCGCGAGAGAAATCGCGTGCGAACTTACTTACACGAACGTGTTCGGGCCGCCATCTTGTTTTTCATTCATTCCTATGTGTCTGGGCATGGTGTTTCTATCCTCTGTATATCTCTGCCATCCTTTGCTTGTTTTAATATTTTTTTGATCTATTTAACTTTTTTTCTATCCCTCTATTTTTCTAGGTCTATATTTTTGTGTTTTAGGCTACTTTTGGTTACTTTTCAACTACTTTTTTAAACTTTTATTTCCTTCTTCCCTACTCTTATTCTTTTTCATTTTGTCTCCTTACTGCTAACACCTGCCCAGAACATGGTGAAGACAGCTGTCAAGCTGCCCAAGACGGGCACCGCAGCCCGTGCCCGGCTCCCGTGTGGCCGCTTGAGGGCGGAAATGGTGGTGCCCCGGGAGATCTTCAGCCCTGAGGAGGTGGGCGCACTCGTTTTTTATGTGCAGCGCCGTCTCCCCAGGACCATCGCGGCAGGCGGCAGGATCGCTGCTGGTTATACCAACAGCCAGGAGCGACGGAAGCGGTGGGGGCAGGTGTGCCGGGCCCTTTTTAACATCACGGGGGTCCAGCGCACCTACAATCAAGTGACCCACCGCTGGACCGATATCCTGGACCGAGAGCGCGACCTGCTAGACGTGCTGGGAGTGGAGGTCCCCGGGCTTGGTGAGTAGTAGTAGCAATTTTTTCATCACTCACTACTCTGTTTTTTCTCCTGCTCTGTGTGACTGTGTTATATTGCAAATGTTTGCTTTAACTTTTTTACAAAGAGCAATAATGCTGCTGATTACATTGATAAGAGAGGTAAATTAATATTTCAAAATCTTCTGTGCATTTCAGGTGCACTGTTCTCCTTCTCTGTGGCGGTGCCACTGCTTATTTGTTTTCTATTTTGTGTTCATTTAATTGGGCTGAGTAATGTAAGAGTGTATTTTACAGAACTGCGTAATGCTAGACACAAAGGGGCAGATTTACAAGCCCCTTGTGCCGCGTTTACGCTGCCTTACCTGACGCACAGCGACGTAAACGTGGCGCATCCCTGCGAGTCATGTACAACGTGATGCATCTAAGGAGATGCGCCACGTTAAGGCCTGGGCCTGCGCCACAATGGGTGCGTTCCCACGCAGGGGTGGGGGGTGGGGGGTGGCGGTCAGGCAGCTGTGCGCCTCGCAAAAGTGCCTGCGTGAAATCTACAATATTTAACGCAGGCACTTCCGCGACGCTGCTACGTTAATTCTTTATGCCTGCTTGCTTGAAGCAGGCGTAAGGACTGATGCGGTATGTTGAGTATTGGGCAGCCCTGAGCATTGCTATAGTTGCATCGCGCCTGCGACGCAACTCTAGAGATGCGCCTCTCTTTCGTCACAAGATGCGTCACGCATCTGCCTAACCTTGCGCCAGGGTTTGCCGCATTGCGCCGCCATTTTGTCTGCCGTGACGCAAGGTTAGTTTTGCGTTACGCATTTGTTCTGGTGCACATCTGGAGGTGTCCAGCTCAGAACTCGTAAGTATGCCCCTAAGTGTCAGATTAGCAACAATTACCTGCGCATCCCTGCAAAGTGTGCGGCACGCCAGCACCACCCATGGTGCGCCGTATTTACAATGCGGCACACCATGGTCCCAAAACGTCACCGAAGCGTTACGCATCGGTGCCGTAAAGGCGGCTCATTGATGGAGTTGCGTTGCAACGATGGCGCAGCTCCAGCAATGCTGCGTCAAGCCGTAAGTCTGCTTCATGCAGGCGCAGGGTTTCAGTGACGCATCATTGTCCTAAATGACTGATTGAAATTTTATATATTCCCCATAGCCACTTTTAGCATGCGTTCCTGCGCAGGAACGCCCTCCCTTGCGCTGGAACGCTCCCTTATGGCGCAGGGCTTTAGAATGGGAGGCATCTCCCATATGCGTCACGTTGTTAATATACGCCACATCATGGCGCCTCTCTTGTTGTGGCGCTGCGTCACAAAAGTGACGCAAGAACGGAGCAAAAGAGCTGCAAGGGGCTTGTAAATCTGCCCCTAGAGTAGAGGCTCAGGTGCAGTCCTTCCTTTGTAGCCCTCATTTTGGCTGAAATAGTTGGTTCTTGTTCTTTCTAAATGTTTGATTTGGTTGACAAGGACATCGGCAAGCAGCAATCATCAATGTTTTCTGTTCATTCTTTCATGTTGTACGTCAGGTCCGCCCAGGGGCAAGCGGACAGAAAAAACAGATGCAGTGGCTCCAAAGGAGGAGGATGCAGGCCAGGGCGGCGAGTGCTCCTTTGCTGGCCCCAGTAAGTTTTCATTTAAATATAGAGGACCTATTGTTGTCCAAGCGTTCCTAATTTAATTTTTTCGAAATAGTGTTTAGATAGGAGCAAAATCAATAATACTACTGTTGCAGGGACAATTCTCCACAAACCGAACTATGGACACCAAAGACCAGAGTAATAATATTTCAGAGTGGCGTGTTTGGCACACTGTATAAACCTGGTAGTGTCAGCGGCACGGACTCCTCCTTGCAAAAATTGCAAAACCTTTCGCTCAGTCACTCTAGTCTGGAGGACCAAAAAGCACATAGTCTATTCAAGTTTAAAAGCTTTATTAAAAGTTTAAGTAAACACATATATTAAAATAAAGTTAGTTGGAAATGGAAAAGTGCTTGGTGCTGAGTTGATGAGTAATGGAACACATTTCTTGTGGTCGAGCCGAGCTTTCACCTGGTTTGAAGTTGATGTTGCTCTTGTCCTTAGAAGTCCAGTTTCTGTCTGTTCAGAGAAAAATGATGTGTGTTAAAATTAATCAAGCATTCATCAATTATGACAAAAAAATGCAGCAAGACAACAACCTTCCCTGGAAGGAGGGACATTTTTACTTTAGACTAGAGTAGACAGTCAATTAATTTTTCTGTTGTTTTCACATTTCTTCATTCATAGACCAATTACTAGTGAGTGGTGTAATCTAACATTCTTAAATCTACTTTGTAGGTGGAACATCTGGTGGCGGGGCCAGCTCGGATGTGGTGGTGATCATTGACTCTGAGTCCGAGGACAGCTCTGGGGAGAATGAGGTGCAAGTGGCCAATGAACAGACTGTGAGGAAGCAGACAGTGGCGGTGGCGAGTACAGGTAAGCTGGATCATGGTACTATCTGACTCTTAGATAGGATATGATGTGTATCCAGTGCTGGCCCAGTGACAAATTACAATATGGTAATTACAGCAGGCTGGGACCGACAGACAGATAGAGGCAGAGACAGAGAGAGAGGAAGACAGAAGGAGAGAGAGAGAGGGAGGGAGCCAGAGGGAGGGTGAGGGAGGGAGACAGAGAGAGAGAGACAGCGAGGTAGAGGGAGACACAGGGAGACATAAAGAGGGAGACAGAGAGAGAGAGAGAGAGGGAAACAGACTTATCGCCTGGGCTTCTGCCAGATCTCTTTCATATGAAAGAGCATCAAACCAAGGATACAAGTGAGTTGTGGGAAGGGAAATGGTGATTTAAGCGCCCCCCCTTGCCCCTCCCTGCGGACGCCCATGATACTGGCCTGAATAGTTTTGTACTGCGCTGGCTAGTTGCTAGTTGTACTGTGACACAACTTCCTGCTGAATTATTTTGTGTTAATCATATTCTTAAAGAGCATTGGTTACATATTATGTCTTACTTTCTTCATATAATTGGTAATACTAAAACCTCAAAACCGACGAGGAGTATGCTGGCTGTACTGGCCCGGCAACGGAGGCTGGAAGCAACTGTTGCCGAATATCGGCGGCTGGTGGAACTGGAGGGGGATGACACGCAGTCCAGTGCATCAAATGTAACATCTGCATCCTCCTCCGTGACCCCACGTTCTGCCGGTAAGCGCAGTGTTCCAGCCAAACGGAGCCGTGCTGGCAGACGCCACCGCCAAGCAGCAAAGGCTGCACCTCACAGCAGTGTAAAGGCTCGCTTGCGCCGAGCACTCCGCAGAGTGTCCGACCTAGAGGCGGAGGTCCAGAAATGGAAAGACTATCAGAATGTGGTGGAGGGCCTCCGCTTAGATCACGCCACCCTCCAGGAGAAGTACGATGTCCTGGCCCTAAGGCATGATGCCCTGGAGGCTAAACTCAACACTGTGCATCCCTAGAGTGTCCCTTGCCCCTTTTTTAGAGACTTTTGGGGGGTGGGAATTGGGAGTTGGGTTTTTTGGGGACTTTTGAATGACTATTTATTTGTTGGGGTTAGGGAGGGTCTTGCGGGAGATTATTTTGTTAGGGATATAAAAATATACTTTTTCAAACTTTATCTGAGCATACCTGTTTTTTTACTACTTTTGAGCTTGGTGGGTGGTGGTTTTGCAGTAAGTTCATTTAACTGAACACTGTCATCGTGTTGGTTGACGTGTAATAGGCCAAATGTTTTCCAAAGTAAATGCCTGTCACAGAGTTTGTTAATTCAAGAGCCCTAGGACTTTACTACTAGTACCACTGTCACTCTCTCGCCTCTCCGAATACTCCATTATACTACCTCCCATCCAAACGCTTATCTTACCTGTAATTTGTGTTTGAGGGCTGGCTCCACCTGGAATTCACAGTGTCCTAAAGCGTTCTGCAGCAGGGCCCCAACTGGAGTTTCCCGGCGTGGATTTTCTGCAAAACAAAAGCAATCAACATTAGAAATATGGCAGCGGTGCTCACAGACCCCAAAATCCTAGAAGCCCCACAGACAGCACCCCTAAGACAGGCAAGCGAGCAATAATAACGCCTAAACGTTCACGTGTAATAGGCCAAATGTTTTCCAAAGTAAATGCCTGTCACAGAGTTTGTTAATTCAAGAGCCCTAGGACTTTACTACTAGTACCACTATCACTCTCTCGCCTCTCCGAATGCTCCATTATACTACCTCCCATCCAAACGCTTATCTTACCTGTAATTTGTGTTTGAGGGCTGGCTCCACCTGGAATTCACAGTGTCCTAAAGCGTTCTGCAGCAGGGCCCCAACTGGAGTTTCCCGGCGTGGATTTTCTGCAAAACAAAAGCAATCAACATTAGAAATATGGCAGCGGTGCTCACAGACCCCAAAATCCTAGAAGCCCCACAGACAGCACCCCTAAGACAGGCAAGCGAGCAATAATAACGCCTAAACGTTCACGTGTAATAGGCCAAATGTTTTCCAAAGTAAATGCCTAACCAATTTCATCCCTTAATAGACCTTGCCAGCAATGGCCCAGCCAAGACCCGTAAACCCAAACGCAAAAAAGTCACACTTAGCAAAATGTATTTAAATGAGGACTCACTGCTTCCAGACAGTCCCTCTTTAGGGGACTCGTCAACGTAAGTTTCTTCATTGTGCAGATTCCAGGCATCAGCATTACGGGAAATGGATAGGGTGAGTCTGGAGGAGGAGGATAGACGACCAGGACTGAGTTCTTGTCAACTAACTGTTGTGAACCTGAGGAATGCTGCGGCATCAAAATCAAGACAGTTCTGCTGATGGGCTTGTTGTTGCTTGTGATGGGGTGATTACAGTTTTGTTGTGAATGTGATCAAGCACTTGCTAAAAAAAGAAAGACAGACACACAGGAATAAAAATGAATAAGGACTAATGTTAAAGTTAATTAATTATTGACTCATTTTCAAAACTCGCTGTCAGGGAAGCAGAGCTCGTCCTCAAACTCTGCAAATTGAGTCGGTAGTACTTCTGGTAACTGAGGAGAACTTTCCTCAGGTAGGTCGGTGTCCTCGTCTTCTTCCTGCGTGCATTCTCGTACTTTGTAATCTGGTGGTATGAAGTGCTGGTTCATCTTTATCATGGTGAGCCGCTCCACATTTGCGGGCAAGAGGCGGGACCTTTTGCAAGTCACAATGCCACCAGCAGAACTAAAAACACGTTCTGAAGACACGCTTGCGAGTGGGCAAGACAAGTAATTGATAGCCAGGTTGGTGAGCTCTCGCCATATGTTTCTTTTCCCATGCCAATACGCCAATGGGTCCTCAGTAATATTGACCGCTGTTGAGTCATCCAGATAGGCCTGCACCATAGAAACAATGTTCTCCCGGATTCCTGTACTTTGCACTTCTGTGTCCTTTCTGGGACAAGGAAACCCTAGCTCACTTAGCCAATCCGCTTCAGACATATCGCCTGGGCCTGGTGCAGATGATACGGTTGCTGGTATGGTTAACGGCTCAGAGGAAAAGTCACTCACTTCTGCCACAGGTACAGATGCAGAAGTGTTTTTTTGGGACGCCTGATGGCCTGCTGAATCACTAGTAGTACTGTCTTCAAGTTCTCCTACAGTTTCCTTCCGCTCTCTTTCAAAACGAATGGCTGACTGAGCTAGCCAACCTTTGTACTCTGTAACATTTGATGTTTCAAAAGGAATTATTACTTTGCCAAACAATGGCTTTTTGTAACGTGGATCCAGAATAGTTGCACAAATGTAGTGCTGTTGTTTCTTGATATTTACAAGCCGTTTATTGCTAACTAGGCGATGTAATAATCTCTGCGCCAACTCATATGCTTCATTCTTTCCAGCATCTTTTAATTCTGAAGACACCACCTTGACTTGGTGCTCGAGCTTCAGCAACAATGGGATAGCTTTGCTCAAAGAACAGTCCTCCCTGCTGACGTCACGCGTGAAGACCTCAAAAGGACGAAGCATGTCTGTCAGGCTTTTAACTAGCTGCCATTGCTCCACCGCTAGCATCATTTCTGTCGTATCACCACCCAGGTTGTAGAAATACTCATTGACTACTGGAAACAGCTCATGCAGACGCTCAAGCATGTAGAAGGTTGAGTTCCAACGTGTTGCCACCTCCTGGATAAGTGCTTTCACTGGCATTCTACGTACATTTTGCTGGCGCCTCAGCTCGTTCCGGGCCTTAAAAGAATGGTTGAAGTGTGTGCATATTCTTCTGCAGATGGTCAGTATTTGGTCGACTGCAAGTTCTTTTTTCAAGAACTTTTGCACGACAAGGTTCATACAGTGCGCCAAACACGGCACTCTGAAATAGTAACCGTTCTCCATGGCCTTAACTACATTGCTGCCATTATCAGTAGAAACATAACCAACCTTGCAATTTCTTGGGGGCAGCCATTGTGAGACCTTTTTGTTAAAGTCATCCAAAATGTTGACTGCAGTGTGACTTTTCTCCATGCCAAACATGGCTAATGTTGCATGTTTACGAGCACCCTTAAAAATCTCGACCAAGTCACCACCTGCATTTATCTGTTGTGCAACCCCTGAAAAGGAGACCCAGTGTGCAGTGATGCACATGTAATCAAGGGCTTGGCAACTGGTCCACATGTCTGTTGTCAGGTGTATAGTGTGAACTGCACTCTTCTGCAAAGCTGCCCCAACCAACTCAAGCACCTCTTTATGTAGTGCCGGAACAGCAACCCTGGCAAAATAGAACCGGCTAGGAACCTTCCATTTAGGGGCCAGTGTTGCCACGAGTTCAAGAAAACCCACATTTTCGACAAACGAAAAAGGGAGAAGGTCCACCGCTAGCATTTTAGCCAGCTTAGTGTTATACAGGCGTACAGTTGGGTGGTTGCGTTGAAATTGCGCATCTGAGGAGAACATGGCTGAAATGGTGCGCTGGACAAATTTACTGGATGATGCTGATGCCTTCTTCGACCCACTTCTGCTCAGTGTTGACATTTTCCGCATTGGTGTGTCTCCCAGACTCTCAGTGTGCCTCCTATGTGTTCCGGAGGGTGTGGTGCTGCCAGGGGTACTGGGTGCAACCGGACAAATGTCTGACGCTTCTTCTACCTCCCCGTCATCTTCAGATGAAACACCTAGTATGGGTATATTTTGGCCACTTGCCCTTTGGGATTGCTTTCCCTTGATGTTTGCTAGGTGCGCAAACCATTCGATAGCGTGCCTTCTTTGAAGATGACCTATCTGGCCTCCGGTTCCATAGTTGGTACCAGTCTTACCACGGCTAACTCTAGTCTTACAAATGCAACAAAAGGCTATGTTATCATACTTTGCATGGACACTAAAAAAATTCCAAACTGGGGACTGGAAACTTCTGGTTTTGCCGCACGAGATGATACTGCCAATGCCAGATGAAGCAGTGGTGGATGAGCCTTGCAGACATCTACTGGGTTGTGCAATTATTGCAGCAACCCTACTTAAGGGAGTCGAGCTGGATGGAGTCCCCCTCTGGGGAGAAAATATGGGAGCTGTAGGTTTTGTTGAACTTGTACTACTTGACTGCGTTGGTGGTGCTACC
Source organism: Lissotriton helveticus (assembly GCF_964261635.1). Classification (NCBI taxonomy): domain Eukaryota; kingdom Metazoa; phylum Chordata; class Amphibia; order Caudata; family Salamandridae; genus Lissotriton; species Lissotriton helveticus. The sequence continues at coordinate 871,574,099 of NC_136067.1, read as the reverse complement.
AGTGCCACGTCGCCAGGGTCACGCTCAGCATGACGTTGGGATAGGGTATAAATGTCTGTCTGCTGCATGGCCGGTGTGGCTGGAATGACGTGTGTGATGACTAGGTCATTGCTGTCATCCTGTTCAACAACATCAGAATGCACCACTTCATCAAGTCCGACGTTCGGATCCATAAGTATGAGCTTTCCGGGGCCCTTCCTTTTAACATTTGATACCTTTCGCAGCTCATGGTGTGCCTCCCTCTCAGACGTCGGAGATGGTTGCCAATCTAGATCCAGATCATCATCTGATGGAGCGGGGCTTGAAGAGGAACTTCTACACACACTCCTTGATCTTTTCCTTGGTGGGGAGCTGGGAGAAAATGAATCATCAGGAGGAATGCCTTCGTCTTCCTGACATGATACCCCGACTCCAAAGTCAATTTCCTCCTGTGCCCCTACTTCTGGAAGAACAACCATTGTGGGCACTTGCACCGCTCCATGCGCCGCTACATGGGCCTCTTCACTGACCTCTACTTGCAACTCTCCATGGACCTCTCCTTCTCGGCCTTCTCCTTCTCGGCCTTCTCCTTCTCGGCCTTCTCCTTCTCGGCCTTCTCCTTCTCGGCCAGCTCCTTCTCGGACAGCTCCTTCTCGGACAGCTCCTTCTCGGACAGCTCCTTGCGCATGTACTTGTGCTTGTACTAGTAGCCCATGCAGTTGTTGTTGCGGCTTTGGTTGTTGAATAGTACTTGTGAGATGAGTTACAACCTGTGTTGATGGTGTGCTGCTACTTTCTTGCGATGAGCCAACATCACTGGTCGTTGGTGATTGAACTACTAAACAGGCTACCTGTGCAGCACTCATGGTGGGCCTTTGTTTTTTCCCCCAAAATGTAGTGGTCGAGCCACCAGTCTCCTTGGTAAGTGGTGCCACTTGCTTCTTCTTCTCCTTAGTAGAGACATTTTTCTTGCAAGAGGAGCTACGGGCACCTCTTTTTGGAGCCATCTTCTTCAGATGTCGGAACAACAGGCCGCAGCAGTACTTCTTCCTGGCACTGATGCTCAACGATGATGCGGAGTTATTGACTTTGTGCACCTAAAAGCAAACGAAGACAGAGGAACATCAGTAAATATATGTTGCATATGTAGCGATTCAATAAATAGTTTGCAAGTAGGCATTTATGAATACACACATGCACACCACACAATATGGAAATTTCAAAATTAGGATTTGCTAAATTTTTGGGAAACAGGAATTTAACATTGATCCAAGAGAGCACACACAGAGAGGATTATAGTTTCATGTACCACTGACTCCCCCTGGGCTAAATGGGTGAAAACAAGGCAAAATGGGTGCAGGCCTATGGCACAAAGCTCACTGCCTGCCTTCAAAATGGCCACTTGACCCCCATCCACATGGCCAGGAACATGCCTCAAAATGGCCCCCACCAACATAGCCAGCCCCCAACCCCTACTCCAAAAAGTCAAAAAACACAACACCAATCAAATCACCACAATCCAATGCCATCCATCAAGTTTCAGAAGGTTTAGGCTGCCTGCTGGTGGTTTTCTGGTGCAGAACTGCAATGTTTGCAATTTCGCGAGTGCGAGATTGTTGCTTCACGACGCGAACGTGGCGAAAAACCAGCAAAATCCGCGAACAGACGTATTCTGGCCTGGGCCCCCTGGGCATGATAAAATCACAGCACACTGGGTGCAGGCCTATGGCACAAAGCACACAAACTGGCTTAAAAATGGCCCCTAGACCCCCACCCACACGGGACCAGGCAATAAAATGGCCCCCACCCACATAGCAAGCCCCCAACACCACCCCAAAAATTCGTAAAACACACAAAAATCACAACAATCCAATGCCATCCATGCCCTGGCCAGAATAATGTTAAAATTAAAAAAAACAGTTGTATCATGCATGCACCCATAACTAAGCCTGGTAGTTTTCAATTCATGTGCAGAATTGTAATTTTTTTACAATTTCGCGAGTGCGAGATTGTTGCTGCGCGGGACGCGAGCTGTGCGAACACAGGCAAATTTTTTTTTATAAAATCCGATTTTCGGGTAATCTGCGGGAGTTCGAAGCCCCCTGGGCATAATGAAAGCAATCAGAGCAGACTGGGTGGGCATAGGGCACAAAGCACACTGCCTGACTTAAAAATGGCCGCTTGACCCCATCCACATGGCCAGGACCTGCAGGACCATGCCTCAAAATGGCCTCCCACAGCCCCCGAACCCACCCCAAAAAGTCGAAAAACACACACAAAAATCACCACAAACAAACAACATCAACTTATCAACTTACTTGTAAATCAAATTTCTAATCAAAAAGTAATCCAAAAGGCCTCAAAGCCAAATCTCCAGCAGCATCCACAAAAAGTAATCCTTCCCAGTCAAGATCGAATTCAAAGTGGCCAGGAAATGGACTAAGCAATGGGAGGAGCTTGCTGGACAGGAAGAGGAAGTTGGAGACTGGGTCACTTCCTTCACCCCTCCCCAATTGTAATTTTTGTAATTTCGCGAGTGCGAGATTGTTGCTGCCCGCGCCGCGGCCCGCGAGCAGTGCGAACACAAGCAAAAAATCCGCCGCGCGCGGATTTGCGGATTTTCGCCACATCCGCGAAAGTTCGCGGATTGCGGATTTACCGAAAATCCGAAAAATCCGCGAGCGGAACGGATTTTGCGCCCATGCTTACCGCATTGTAAACAGTGTTTCCCGATTTTAGGTCATCACTCAGTTCCAAATATGTCATCCTTCTTGGAATAGACAATGACTTAACATGTTTGGCTATGGTGAGTCTTTACTACTTGACCTTTAAAAAGCAATCAGTATCCTAGGTCCTAATTTACTTCAGACCATTCTCTGGAAAGAGCTTGGCATTGGAGATTCTGAGGGTCTGCTCCACCCTCAAACTTGTAGTACCCTCACTCTTTCTAGAGTCACAGAGTTCTGGCTTTACTCTGACATTGACTGAGCTGGCTCTGTCAGCATGACACGTTGACTTGATGGCCCATCCTTCAAAGTAGTACCCCTGTTCTCACCTATCATTCACATTTTGGACAGTGTTCCTAGACAAAACACTCTTCAGGTTGTGGCACCAAACTAACTAGCACTAAAGAAAGATATACTTACAGGAAGTGAGTGCAACTGGTGATTTATACATATCCATCCTTCAAAGGGCCATCATGTCACAGTATTGGCCAGTCCACCCTATTAAGACAGATTGTCACTTGTTTCCATTTGTCTGTACCGTACGGTGAGGCATGATGGTCCTTGGGTAGGGAAAACACATAATGGCACCTGCAGGCAGGAAGTAAGATCCATATGCGTCTGGCCACTGTTTTTTGTTTTTTGTTTTAATAATCAAAGTCTTGCTTTGGGATTTAGTTTCATTTTAACAAAAACAGTTGAGGAATTGGTGCATCCAACATGTCACCCACATAATCTTGAGTATTCTCAATGGAAGACACAGAGATCCTTTTCTGCCTGCCAAGGATCTCTAAATTTTGAAGGCGGTCATCCAATACTGACCTGACAAGCAAGCTGGCCACCTCCCAGAGTCTAAATGACAGCGGCTCCACTAAAATTGTTCATATCTTTTCTCTACAACAGAAAGTCTGGAATTCAAACGGATAACCATTACTCTCCCAACACCCAACTCAGAACCGAGTGCCTCAAGGCTCCATCCTTACCCTCCTCTTATTTAATCCATACACTGAGTCTTTGTTTGACCTATTAAAAGACCTCAATATTTACTACTACTGTTATTGTGATGGCTCTCAGCTCTTCATTTTAGTAGAATCATTTGAGTGGGTCTATTTTCTTTCAAAATGCTGAGAGGAAATCAAAGCTTAGCCTACACCCTTCTCAAAGAGAGTTCCTAGTTATTTTGTCTTCTAAGGATTATACCAAAATATAAACCTGACTTGCTTCCCTATCTCTGGTTGGTATCACACTGTTATTAGTAAACAAGACCAAAGCTTTGGGGTTTCCTCCTTGATAAGAGACTTCACCAGGACAACCTCATCAACATTTGGTCAAAGCTGCCATAGGCAATTTGACAATTTTAACAAAACTAAAACTTTTCATTAACAACCCGGCCTTTAGTCATGTTGTCCAAGCTGTGATTCTCAACCTATTTATCTCAAACCTTGGGATCAGGTTAGCGTGCTGTTTGTCACAAAGCGTTTCCATGCCTCATCGGTTGAAATTAGTGCTATATAACATTTACAATTACAACTAACAAACAAGTATCTGCAAAGTCAATAGGTCTTACCTATGTGAGATTTATTGGATTTGCTAATATTATTTAGTTATGTTGCACATGGCTGAAAGTAATGTAAAATGCTGTATGACACAGCCAGCATTGTCAGAGTTACAGCGCTTTCTTTTTTTCAGTTATACTGCACTGAAGCTAGCGGTGCTGTATAATATGGCTAAAAAAACACTGACCAAGCCAATAGGTCTCTCATAGCCGAGGCCTGTTGGCATTACCAATGCTTGGTGTGGAATGCCATATGGTATTTTATAGGTATTTACATAGTGTTTACAGTGCTACTGTTATCAAATAGAGAGCCCTTGCCAAGGTGTTAGTGTGTCCAGATTCAGACGCATTTTACAACCATACAAAAATGTGAAATTGAGCCATAGAAATGCACGAATGTAGCATAAGTTGTAGGTAGACAGAAAGACCTAATAGGTTATAGCTTTTATTACAGTGATGCTTTAGGCTATGCGTTACTTTGGGTGCAATGGTTACAAAATAACCAAAAAAGGCAGTCCTGACTGTCTGTTTAGCAGTAAAATATCACAATAATCGGTATTCAGTGGGTTTTTCTAGACCATTTGCCTCCTGTGCCACTGCACCTGCTTCACAGTTCAAATCATGACCCTAGTCCCTGCAAGATAACTGCACTTGTGACTGGTTGATTAGTAGTAAAATATATCACTAATCGGTGTTCATTGGGTTTCCTAGAGCTTTTGACCTCTGTCCCGATGTACATGCTGCACCATTCAAATCATGACCCTAGTGCCTGAAAGGTTCATGTGTCTGTGGATGCTTGTTAGTAGTAAAATATAGCAGTAATCAGTGTTTAGCTGGTTTCCTAGAGCTTACGGCACCCATGCCACTGCACCTGCTGCACCATTAAAATCATTACCATAGTGCCTGCAAGGTAATTGTACTTCTGACTGCTTGTTTAGTAGAAAAGTATAGCAATAATCGATGTTCAGTGGGTTTCCTAGACACTTTGACCACTGTGCCACTGCACCTGCTGCACCATTTTTTTTTAAAGGTTTATTGAGACAAAATAAATCAACATAGATTGCACAATAAAAAAAGAAACAAGTTAGGATACAAAGACTCTAATCAATACAAATATCAAGCAGAAAAATAAAATGAAATAGGGCAATACATGAGGAAAATACTGGGGAGGGGGATTCCACCTTCCCACTACCTAAAATGGCTGGTACTGGCAGTCTTAGTGGCAACGTTTTAGTGTGTGTCCTCTAGGGTATGGGCCATAGTAGGGGGCGTAGAGAATTTGACGACATCTGTATTTGGGTGTCACATGGCAGTGGGGGAAGTCTGTTCTCATCGTTCACATTGGGTTCACGGGGTTCTGTAGTTGATGCTTGGGCAGTGTCAGGAACGTGTTGCAAATACGTGCGGTAGACGCACCATATGTCTTTGGGTCGCAAGGTTGGAGGTTGAAGCGTGGCATAAATATCAGTCTGTAAGCTATAATGAGACATGCTACGTATCCATGCCGCCTTCGTAGGTCTGTGTTTAGCCCCCCAATGCCCAATGTACCACTATTTCTCTTTTTGCAAGCATCAAGGCAATGGCCACTAATCAACGGTAATGAGGATTAATATGGTTGACCAACCCCAACAAGCCAAATCGTGGAGAGGGAATGAGGGGTGCGGCGATTATTTTAGCAATTGTTTGGAATAACTCTGTTGAGTAGGGCATGATTCGGGGACACGTCCACGTCATATGTGCAAAGTCAGCGTCTAGTTTTCTACACTTAGGGCACCTGGATGATTTGGTAGGGTCAAATCTGGCTAGTTGTCACGGGGTGTTGTACACCCTATGTATAAATTTGAAATGGAGAAGTTTGTGCCTATGATTGGGAGAGACCATCCTTGTTTGATCGAGGCGGAATGCCCATTCTTGATCTGTTAATGAGTGCCCGAGTCCTTTTCCCTACACTGTCGGACCCCTCTGTCCTGAACCTGTTGAAGCGCCATGCAAGCCTTGTACAGTTTTTTAACCACATGTGTACCTTCCTAGTCAGATATAAGCAGAGTGAGTGGGGTGAAGTCTGCCGGTCGGTACGCGAAAGAAGCTATAGTGGAGCGAGTGTACCCAAGAATCTGGCAACTATGAAATTGTCCATATCTGTCATCCCAGGACGTGTAGACAGTTCTTTTAGGGTATGTACTCGCTCCTCGGAGAATAAGGAACCAAGGCTGTCCAAGCCTAGTTTGGTGAGGGTGTGCTGAGCTACCTTTTCAGAGGTAAGTAGGAGGAATGGGTTATTGGATAGGGGAATGTCCGGGGAATAAAGAGGGCGTCACCCAGCAAAAGGTTAAGTTTGCTCCATGCCCAGCAGGTAGTAGAAAGGGGTTGCATGTCATGTGGATCTAGTGGCACACCCTCAGGGAGCTGGGCTTATAATGGTGTGGGGGGCTGCTAGCTCACATTCTGGTTTTATATAGGGAATCGGGGCATCCAGATGGAACCAATGCTGGGCAAATTTTGCCTGTTCTACTAAAAAATATAACTGGGGTCAGGGACCGCAAACCCGCCTTTGCTATATGGGAGTGTCAGAGTGTCCCAGAACACTCTTGGCCTACGTCCTACCCAGATCAGTCTGATAGGTAGAGCCCGCAGTTGACTAAAGAAGGCGTTGGTGAGCGGTAGAGGTATAGTGTTGAAGAGATATAGAAGCGGGGTAATACCTTCATTTTGATAAGGGTGATGCGACCGGCCATAGATATGTGTAGTTTAATCCACCGCTCAATCTGTGCAGTAAGTTGTTCAATTGCAGGGCCATAGTTTAAGTGTATGACCTGCTCTTTGTCTCTGTGGAGGTGAACTCCAATGTATTTAGTGGCCTCACCTGCCCTCCACAGGGGTTGCTCAGTTTCGTCCGCCACTGCTGCATCTGTGATAGGGAAAATGACTGATTTATCCCAGTTTATTTATAGACCAGACATGTCCCCATATCAATCAATCAATCAGTGACACTTATATAGCGCGCTAACTACCCGTAGGGTCTCAAGGCGCTGGGGGGGGGGGGGGTGCCGCTACTGCTCGAACAGCCAGGTCTTCAGCTTCTTCCTGAAGGCGAGGTGGTCTTGGGTCAGGTGCAGGTCGGGAGGGAGGGAGTTCCAGGTCTTGGCGGCCAGGTAGGAGAAGGACCTTCCTCCCGTAGTCGCTCTTCGGATGCGGGGGACGGCGGCGAGGGCGTGGTTAGCTGATCGGAGGTGGCGGTTGGGCGCGTAGAAGTTGATTCGGCTGTTGAGGTAGCTCGGACCCTGGTCGTGTAGGGCTTTGTGTGCGTGGGTGAGGAGGCGGAAGGTGATTCTTTTGTTGACGGGGAGCCAGTGGAGGTCTCTCAGATGTCCGGTGATGTGGCTGGTTCGTGGGATGTCGAGGATGAGTCTGGCTGAGGCGTTCTGGATCCGCTGGAGTCTCTTCTGGAGCTTGGCGGTGGTACCGGCGTAGAGGGCGTTGCCGTAGTCCAGTCAGCTGGTGACGAGGGCCTGGGTGACGGTCTTCCTGGTCTCGGAGGGGATCCACCAGAAGATCTTACGTAGCATGCGTAGGATATTGAAGCACGCCGAGGAGACGTTGTTGACTTGCCTGGTCATGGAGAGGGAGGAGTCCAGGATGAAGCCCAGGTTGCGTGCATGGTCTGTCGGTTTGGGTGCGGTGCCCAGGGCGGGAGGCCACCAGGAGTCGTCCCAGGCGGAGGGTGAAGAGCCCAGGATGAGGACCTCCGTCTTGTCAGAGTTCAGTTTCAGGCGGCTGGTCGTCATCCACTCGGCTACCTCTTTCATCCCTTCGTGCAGGTTGGCTCTGGCGGAGGCGGGGTCGTTGGTCAGGGAGAGGATCAGCTGGGTGTCGTCGGCGTAGGAGATTATGCTGAGGTTGTGTTTGCGTACGATGGCTGCGAGGGGGCTCATGTAGACGTTGAAGAGGGTGGGGCTCAGAGATGACCCTTGGGGGACGCCGCAGATGACTTCGGAGGCTTCTGACTTGTACGGTGGTAGGCGGACTCTCTGTGTTCTTCCGTCGAGGAAGGAGATGATCCATTCCAGCGCCTTGTCCTGGATTCCGACGTTGCTGAGGCGCTGTACTAGGGTGCGGTGGCAGACAGTGTCGAATGCCGCGGAGAGGTCTAGGAGGATGAGGGCCGCTGTTTCTCCATTGTCCATCAGGGCTCGGATGTCATCGGTGGCGGCGATGAGGGCGGTCTCGGTGCTGTGATTGGCTCGGAAGCCTGACTGTGAGGGGTCGAGGGATCCGTTCGTCTCGAGGAAGGCGGCCATCTGCTTGTTGACGGTCTTCTCGATGACTTTGGCTGGAAACGGGAGGAGCGAGATGGGGCGGTAGTTCTTGAGTTCAGTGGGGTCCGCTGTTGGTTTCTTGAGGAGAGCGCTGAGTTCGGCGTGTTTCCAGCTCTCAGGGAAGGTGGCGGTGTCGAAGGAGGTGTTGATGATGTCCCGCAGGTGGGGTGCGATGACAGCGTCGGCCTTGTTGAAGACGTGGTGAGGGCAGGGGTCGGTCGGTGATCCGGAGTGGATGGAGTTCATTGTGCGTATGGTGTCTTCGGTGCTGATCGGGGTCCAGGCGTGGAGGGTGGTGGTGGGGGGTGGTTGTTCGGTCATGGTGTGCGTTGGTTGGTTGTTGAAGCTGTTGTGTATGTCCGAGATCTTGCTGTGGAAGTATGAAGCGAGGGAGTTGCAGAGGTCTTGCGATGGGGTGATGTCGTTGTTTCCTGCGCTGGGGTTGGCGAGCTCTTTCACGATGTTGAAGAGCTCCTTGCAGTTGTGTGCGTTGTTGTCCAACCGGTCCTTGAATGCTGTTTTCTTGGCGGCGCGGATCAGCTGGTGGTGCTTCCGGGTGGCAAGCTTGAGGGAGGTCCTGTTGTCCGGTGTAGGTTCCCTTCTCCAGACTTTCTCGAGGGCTCGGCAGTTCTTCTTGGAGCTCTTGAGTTCGTCGGTGAACCACGGGGCTTTCTTGCTGCCGGGTCTGCTGGGCGGGGTCCTCAGCGGGGCGAGCTCGTCCGCGCAGTTGCTGATCCACTTCGTGAGGTTGTCGGCGGCCTGGCTGGGGTTCGCTGAGCTGGCAGGAGGGTGCTGGCTCAGGGAGGTGGCGAGCTGGTCTGCTGTGATCTTGTTCCAGCTTCTGCGGGCGGCCTGTTGCTGGTGGCGGTGGGTCGTCGTTCTCGTGAAGGTGAAGTGGACGCAGCTGTGGTCCGTCCATTGAAGCTCTGTGGCGTGGCTGAAGTCGATGTCTGGGCTGGAGGAGAAGACTGCGTCCAGTGTGTGTCCGGCGAGGTGGGTGGGGGTGGACACCAGTTGCTTGAGTCCAAGATTGGCGAGGTTGTCGAGCAGAGTGCTGGTGTTGCGGTCGTTGTTGTTCTCCAGATGGAAGTTGAGGTCGCCTAGGAGGATGTAGTCAGCGGAGGGGAGGGCATGCGGGCTGACGAAGTCGGCGATGTCCTCGCTGAATTGTGTGCGTGGTCCCGGGGGTCGGTAGATCAGGGTGCCTCTGAGGGTGGTGTTCGGGCTGGTGTGGATCTGGAAATGCAGGTGTTCGGCGGTGGTCAGGGTGTTGTCGGTGCTGGTCGTGAGACGGATGGTGTTCCTGTGGATGATGGCGATGCCTCCTCCCATCTGGTTGGCGTTGCGGTCCCTCCGGACGATCTTGTAGCCCTCTGCACCTACTGCATCATTCAAATAAGGACCCTAGTGCCTGCAAGTTGACTGTACTTGTTGCTGCTTGTTTAGTAGTAAAATATAGCAGTACGAAATTGTTTACATGAAGTAACATATGGTCCGAAAAAGGCACAGTTGCAGACAGAATGCATAATTATTGTATAGCTAACATAAACAGAAAAACATTCATAAAAAGTTCCTTTAAACTAACCCAACTCTCTAAACTGAGTTGCTACAGATGTCATAAATGAAGCTTATGCTTTACACATCAAAGTAAAAACCAGGCATTGCCAAATTGTGTTACAATGTGGCTGGTTTTTTCCTGTGAAAATATCTTATCCTCTGATTGGATGAATGGGCCAAAAACAATGTAAATTGCCCAAGATCACCATATGTTAGTCTGATGCTGAGACTGAAATGCTGTTTTGCATTTTGTTCCTAAAAAGGCAGTTTCACAAATTAAATAGACTAACCAAAGAAGATGATTTTTGCAAAAGATGTGTCAATGTTTTGTGTCGCTGAAGAACAACATACCTTTTGGGATGGCTGTGTCTAAAATAAAATAAAAAAAGGCACATGCAGGCTCCATGGAGGAAGGACACTGCGTTCCTCTTTCCTATAAACTCTCTCACTCTGACGTCAGCCAAAAGCAAAATAAACAGCAGGCTCCCCCGAAAACACAACTTGACTTTTGTCCTCAGTCTGGTCTTTAAATGCCCAGCAAATGTGACGAGACAAGAACAAGATTTAAAGACCTGTTTATTACAGAAAACGAGTTCAAGGAATAATACTGTAAACCCGGCTTTCATGTGGAAAGGTTTGAACTCAAGCTGCACAGCCTAAAGCACATAAAGCCAGCAAATAGAAAGGCAGAAAACATGAGTTACAAACCACAAAGCCCATAGAAAGTCACGAGCAGATTGCCTTTACAAGTCAACTTTCTGAAGGTCCCTAAGATGTCTTTCGCACGGCTAGACAGCTGTGCTGTCTGGTAGACAGTGACCCAAAGAGACTACGCAAGACGCTCCTTAATGTCCTCCTAAAATTATGGCTTTCAACATTCGGATGGCTCCCAGCCATCATGAGCACATGCCTACCGTGACTCATGATGGCACAAGGTGTCAGCTGCCATTAAAGCGGTGCACAAGTCGGGGGTACTCGTGGGTAGTCCTCATCCACTCACTATTTTCTCAGGTTAGATACCGTCCAGCCTGCCAAGAAGTTGGGCCCCACAGAAATAAGCAGAATATGTCCTGGTGTCATTTTCAGACACTGGGAGATGTTCAGTCAGCAGTGCCTGCATGTTGTCTGCTTTACATTCTTAGCAGCAATGTGCAGACAGTGAGGGGCTTTTTTATTTTCACCTCCAGCTGGGCCATAGTTGACCCATTAGGTAGAAGTTAACACCTTCGCCGCGGGTAAAATTCTGCTGCGGTGCGAGGGGGGCAGGGTTGGGCGTGGCTCTCCTGTACTCATGACGGCTCCCGACCGTCATAAATCATGGTGGGCGTGTGCTCATGACGGCCGGGAGCCGTCTGCACCTCGCCCACTGCTTAATTCTCCTGCACAGGCGGGAACTAACACCACGTGGACAGAGCGGCAACATTCGGATGGCTCCCAGCCATCATGAGCACACGCCTACTGTGACTCATGATGGCACGGAAGGAGTTAGGGGCCATCAGGCCTCCTTTTGATTGAGTATCCTGACTGGACACAGTCTGAAGCCTCACACTTAAATTCAAATGCAACGGAGGGGAAACAAAAGCACACTGCCTATTATTACTTCACAGGTACTTAAGAGAGGCATGCCTTTGACTTAATTCAATCCCTGTGCATAAGTGCATGCACTGTAAAAATGTCAGATGTGTTGGTCTGTTCCAGTATTTACACACATAACAATTTAAATATCACAATTTTATTTCTTTTATAGTGCTACTCATCCCAATGCAGGGTGTCAGAGAGCTTTATGTAACATACACATTATTCATTGACAATAAATGATGTAAGTGGGTAAATCAATGTACAAGATGTGTTATATAAGACAGTGAGGGTTACAAGGTATAGGAATCACATATCCTCATAGCTCACTGTGCTATATTAGAAGGATTATAATCTATGAACTGCAAGTAACAAAAGGATCCCTGTTGAAAGCAGTAACCCACTTACCTATCTACTTAAAATAAAAATCTGTCATCTGCATGTTACATGAAGTGCTTTGCAGGAGACACATTAACCTTTTATACTACTTTGATTCAAATATGGGACTATACAAAGCACACATTTATCCAGCAAAAGCGCGAAGCTCCAGAGTTATTTTACCATTATTACTATTCCCCGATATTTACTGGGCACACAACGATCCGTGCAGCAGGTGCCTTAAACCCATGAGATATTTTCAAATGCAGACGTTGCAACCAATTAAGCAGAACATATTTACTACCATGCTTCTCCTTTTTGCCATATTTCTTTGTGGCAGGGTTTTAAAAGAAAATACATGTATGAGTTGAGGGTGAGATTTTGGCACAGCCTCGAGGCAAAATCTAATTTGTTAAATCTTGAAATGCACTTAAATGTATTCACAATGTACACGATAAACATATGTGTGAGGTCTTAATATCTGATGTCACTACTTGCGATGCCACTTCCAGTGAGATCACTTCCTATGATGTCACGCTCCTTGACTTCATGCGCTGTTATGGCATGCACCATGATGTCACTTGCATACTAGCTAACTTGGTTAGTGCCCCCACATTTGGGACTTGTGCACTGCAAAAGAGCCACACCACTCTGAGGCTCCATGATCTCCAGTGGCTCCTTCTTTAAGCAAGATGCTCTTATGATCTTGCATGCATTATCTAGCTCGTTGACCATCTACACACCTCCAAATATCTCTAGAAAATACATAAGATATATGGGGGTGCTTGGTCTTCTAGAAGCAAACATCTCTAAGCCTCTAAGACAACTGCAATTAAATATGCTTTCCCTACAGCTGCAGGAAAGCTATGGATCAGCCCCCACCCCCACTCTCTGCTTCAGGAAATCGTCCATTCAAAGCATTGTAAGTATAAGTGCCATCTTTTACTTTATACCAGTGATCCGCTACTCATGCAAGGCTCTCTCTCCCTACTGTTAAATGGCCACGGATTGATTTTTTGGCTGGGGCATCTCTTTATGCGATTGCTTCCAACATTTTATGTACTGCACACCAGTCTGTTTAGATCTCCATTGCACATCACTTTTGTTTCTATCTTCTCAAATAATGTTACTGTAAAGCGCTTTGATGTCTGGTGTGTGCCATAGAAAACCGTAGAAACACATATAAAAGTGCTCTTTTGAATGGAGCGAGTGTGTGCCTTGCCAGTGTGAGAAAGAGGAGGCACCATTACCAAATGTAATGAGGGCATAGGGAAGGAAGGGGGGGGTATGGAAGGAAAAAATATTTTCCGCTTTTCCACATGGCGAGAAAATGTAACATACGCTAAAGCTCCTTTGTGTTGTTATGTTATGTTGCAAGGGACTTCTAAAGAACACTTTCACCAGCCAGTTTTTGGGCGTTAAGAGCACTAGCAGCAGCGTAAAAAGAACAGTTAATCGTTGGCTTGTCTGAAAAGTCATGTTTTTAACAGGGTTCTGAAATGCTGGTAAGAGATGACAGCTCTTTATGTGGTCGGGGCAGGGGTTCCAAATGCCAGGAGCTAGCACATTAAATCTTGTTCCCCCCAAACGTTTCCAATTGAATTTGGAAACCTCTAAGAGATTGTGGTGTGCTGATCTGAGATTATGTCTGGGGGTGTAGTTCCATATTCTAGAAGCCACAAAGGTGGGGCTTTTACCAATGGCAGATTCTAAAGATCATACATCCCGTTTTATACAGGGTTCTCTGAGCAACGGAGAGTTAGTGCAGTTCCTTTAGTGAAGGTTTCGTATGAATCTATCTAGGTTGTTGATAGACCAATCTGGTTGCTCGGTTTTAGATGAGCTGCAGTCTTTGACTCAGGCCCTTAACCCCTTCTAGTCACAGTGGAGCTGTGCTCATGAGGAGCTGACCTCGTCATAACGGCCACGGCCCGCCCACGCACGGTTAATTCCTCGCCTGTGCTGGAGAATTAATCAGTGGGCAGGTCAGTGACGAGCCCAGCTCGTCATGAGCATAGCTCCACTGTGAGTCATGACGAGCTGGGCTCGTCAGGAGCAAAGCGGGAGCAAAGCGGGGGCAATTAACCCCGCAGCGAAAGGGGTTAAGTAGACTTAAGTAGTAGAGACTATTGGCGTAATCGATACAGAACATCACAAGAGAGATTTCGATCTGAAGGATGGCCTCAACCGAGAAAAATGTCCTAATCTTTTTTGTTTTGCGTAGCTGAAAGAAGCAGGAAGAAGTCACTGCTCCAATCTGAGGCTTCATTGATAGATCTTCACCGACAAGAATGCCGAGGCTCTTAACCACTTTTTTTGGAGTAGGAGGGCGACCCAGCTCTTGAGGCCAAAAATTTATTTTTGACCGTCACTTTTTTGGCCCACTTTTACATGTGAAGGATTTTACACCATAATTCTTGCGTACTGTTTTATGGATTGAGGAACCCGATGAAACCTATAAACACCACAGATTTCCTGCAGAAGTAATGGGATTCTTTGTAAATCTATTTTTAAAAAATGTGCCCCAAACATAGGTGCTCCTTTGCTAGGCTGATTTCCAACCTTTTCACATCTGCCCCTCAGTGGCTACTCACTGCAGTTCTTTAAGTTTTTATATTCAGGGTCTCTAAAGGAGACAACAGCAATAGTTTCCTTAATTCACTGTAAATGCAAGGTAGATGAATCGCAGCTTTATGATGCCTAGAGTGAAAACAGCTTGTTACAAATTCAAACTTTTTTAGTACCGTATAAGAACGCCTGCGTTTCTCTTGCAAACTGGTCCCTAAGTGAGTTATTAAGCATGCAAGCGAGCAATCATTAGGCTTTCAGTATTGATTCGAGTAGCATCAGGTTACCCAGGCAGCACTGCTCTACACTTACGATGCATTACTCAAAGCACAACAGGATATGATTAATAAATGCACTTGTAGAGGGGAGGGTGTGACGTGGTCAGCAGCCTGGGTCAAGGCTTCATGGACCGATATATCTAGGAGCGCGTGCTAGAGATCAGCTACTTAAGATGGCTACTGAAATTCTATGCTGTTCTTTCAACTTAAGGAGGAAATTAACATATTCGCAAGGGTACAGAAAATTATTAAAAATAGCCGCGGCCTGAGCAGGTAAGAGCGGTGTGGCGGTGGGGTCGTGAAGGGGGGGATTTCGACGGACGATGACGAGGGAAAAATAAATAATTAATTAATTTTCCCTATTCAACGTCTGTCAAAATCCCCCACCACCCACCACTCTTACCTGCACGGGCCGCGGTTGATTAAAAAAATCCTGCATGAATGATCTCGCAAATCACAAGGTTAAACACCTTTTCTGAGACCTTCAAAGTCTACTTGAAATTCACCTAAAACCTGTTCTCAAGCTATTCTCATACCGGAAGTGAGGCAAATCAATATTTTTCGGAATTCCAAACGCTTCCAGTTGTCTACCAACAACAGCGAAGCACGCTGTGATTCATGGGCCAGCCTCAGAATTAGCATACACCCTGAAATGGTTCTCATCTGTCTTTTTGCAAAAGAAAAAAAAATGCCATCAACTCGACCTTGTCAAAAAGGTGCACACAGGCTTAGGCGTTGCAGTCCTTGCGTAGGGTTCAAATGCAGTCGTGATGCAGCATTTCAGTGCCTTGAGATCTGTCAAATTATTGGCGCTGTCTCCCAGACAAGCACGCCCACTGACAGGGGGGTGCATCCCACACTAGCTGAGAGAAAATGCAAACAAGGGACACTGTACTGCACTTAAATCAGCAAAAGAACCCGGGTTAGTTCATCAACATGCACTCAACGAGCATTGGTGCATCATGTGCTCTTTATTGTCATGGCTGTATGTTGTTTTGTGGACTTTGGGTGCACAAACAGTAAGCACACAGGTAGACAAGTGCGTGCACGCACGCACTCGCAAACACACACTGACACACCCAAACACACACACACCATAATACACACACTCCCATCATACATACAGGCACATGGAGTAACACTATACACAAATTGGCATGTGCACACAAGGTGGTTGATGGTTAGATGCATGGATACATTGATAGCTGTGATTGTATACCATATTGAGCACATAATTGTTTGGCTGTCAGTGCTTACCTTGGGGGGACGTGTGCAATTGATTTGCTGGTTGGATACATATTTCGTTGTGGGTTGAGGAATGAATGTTTGGGTTCTAATGGATGGATATATGCCTGGGTTAGAGAGAAAGATGAATGCATGGGGATGGGTGGGTCCAGGTACATTTGTGTGAAAAGATGAGTAATGGCTGTGGATGGAAGTATAATTATATTAATGCATGAGCAGATAAGTAAGAGTGAATGGGCGGATAGACAAATGACTATGTGTGTCTGGAACAGCACAGAGTTGTGGTTAGGACAACGCTTCGTTATGGGGGAATAAACGATATATGTAATTGCTTTCTCAGTTGTGAAGTTGCCAAATATGGCTTTAGAGCACTATGCCGAGTAAAATCAGAAATTAAGTGAACAAAACAGTTTTGTGAAATGCTATTTGGCACTGCAACTAAAGTTAATGTTATAAACACAAAAAAAGAAAGTATTGGTAAAGTGGAAATTGTTATAACAAGAGATGGTGTATATTATACTTATTTGTACAGTTAAGAATTTAGAAGCAAACAAATAGGTACGAAAGACAAATATCAATAAAAAGGAAGTATTACCAATACAAAACAGAGTAACAAGAGACTAGGTCAGTAGCATCTTTTAGACATAAGAGTAATCGTTTTTATTATGAAACACAATAGATAAAACATGCAAAAGAAGACATACAGGGAAATACGTAGAGTAGTTTAAGATGCAAAAGGCAGGAGAGTACAAAAGATTGGGGCATTCGTGAGCAATTAGGATGAGAGATAGGAGCAGAAGCCTTTGTAGGAGAGCGAGAATCAGTTCATGTGGATGAGTTGCGGTGATATCTGCTATCTTTGTTGGGATTTTCTCCTAGGAGTCTTTTTGGATTTGAATGTGGAAGAAAAATGGAATGATCTTTAAAGATGCGTTTACTGTCGGTAGAATGGTTCAGTTATGAGACTGTGAGGGCCAGATATTTTTAAATGCAAAGAGGTATTTGGGTGGTACTGAGAATAAGAGCTTTGTAAGTTAGGCACACTGAGCATATTTATGAGAGCCTTGCATCGCGTTTACACCAAGCAATGTGGTACATACATGATGCAAACCTCTAAGTAAAATTTTTGCGTGGCTCTAAATGGCGTAAAAATTCTAGAGTAACGCAATGCAGCGCAAATTGCTGCGTTGGGATACTCCGCCCTGGGAAGGTGTCCCATGTGCGTCGCATGGTTTTTCCCATGCAACTCCCGTGGTTTTGGACATGTTCCCAAGTTTACCATTCATGGTGAACCTGGGAATGAGCCAAAAAATTACGCCTTCCCATTCTCTATCTCCATTTCTCCTTGTTTCTTCCTCCTTATATGTGTGCTGCATTCTGTAGCACACATAGAAGGAGGAATATGCCTTTCAGGATTGTTTTCAATCAGTAAGGTGCCCCTTCCTGCATAAAAGCAATCCTGCATGCAACACAGGTGTTAGAACTGGGATTTCTGGTTGGCTAAGGTTTACGCCAAAGCCAGGCAGAAACCACCATTCTAGTCAGGGCAAGGGAGTCACAGGCCAAGATAACCCCTGCTCACCCCCTTGGTAGCTTGGCACGAGCAGACAGGCTTATCCCGGAGGCGATGTGTAAAGCATTTGCGCACGCACACAACAGCAACAACATCCTAGGCACACCACAAAAGGAACTCCACACAAGGTTATATAAAAATAACTTTTGTATTGTCAAAACACATCCGATAGTATCACACAATATAAATTGTGCCAACTGGCACGGGCAATATTCACATGGGATTATTTACACAGGACAGGGCCACGTGGGCCACTGTCAGAATCAACACGTAGCAGAAATAGCACTTCTAAAATATAGAATAAGTGTAGCACCAAATAACAATTATAGACCACAACCAGTAACTACTGGTAACAGGTAGGTGCACACTACGCAATACTGATAACCATAGGCATAGATCACGCATGGACACACAACCTCTCTAGTATAAACTATACTAGGCAAAGCAAACCTCTAAGCATGAGCACCTTTAGAAGTATAACGCACGCATAAAGGCAAAGCACATTACGCAGCAATCACATTTAGGCCTAAACAGTATAACCACAGTAGGCAATCTCTCATTAGTCTAAACACATTAGACTCTCCTAAGAATAAATCGCATTTAGGGGCGTAACTCACAGAGTGAAAACATCTCAATAGCATAAACCTACATAGGTAAAACAACCTCAATCATAAACCAAAGTTTTAGAGGTATCAGATACAGGGTGCGCCAAACAAAATATAAACAATACATTTCCTAGCACCACATCACTCTAGCCCATAAATCACATTAGGCAATTACCATCACAAACATAGTGGAAAATCACATTGCGCAAAAATCACATTAGAGCCTTGTGCCCTATCCACGTATCAGTCCCCCTGGCCAACTGGCCATCTCAAGGAGGGGCTCAAATGCCCTGTGTCCAGAATGTCAGGGTGCGCTGCCAACGCAGCGCCAGTCAGGGGTGCGCCACCGGCGCAAGCCTAAATGTTGCAGCTGCCCACTACTTGCTGGGCAGCTGAGAATAACAACAGGGCCTAAACGTTGCAGCTGGCACTAAGTGCTGCGCAGCTGTAGAAGGCCTGGCACCTCTGTGCCACTTCTGTCCCTCTCAGGGACTCTCTCTCCGATGGCGCCTAAACGGTGCAGATTCCCACTACTTGCTGGGCAGCTGTAAATCAAATCTGTGGCATGGGCTCTTACTGGCCCTCAAGAAAAACACTGCGCCAAGGATTGGAGCCATCTAGGCTCTGAAGATAAGCATGTCCCATGGAGCACTCTGGCTCCTTAACTAGGTATGCGCCAACTGGGGTAGCACGGACCCCTGGGCCCTTTAAACACATATGGCACAGTCAGAGCCACACAGGCTCTCTAAACAAATAAAAGTGCCCCCGAAACTGGAGCTCTCTGGCTCTGAAAACAATAACAGCCCAGCGTTGGAGCCACCAAGGCTCGGAAAACAATGAGGCCAAGACTTTAAAAAGGGACCCTGTCCCCTCTTGTTAGAGCGCGCTGGCTCTTAAAGCCAAAACCTGTCACACAGAGTAACTGCTCTCCCTACGGTGGGTCGGCCCGCTACGGCGGGACCCCTCAGGCCCCCACACTGCTCCTTGATCAGGCACGGACCCCCAATAGCCACTGACTCACCGGGTCTCGTTGGAGGGACTGCTCCTCTCTTTGCCTGGTCCCTCTCTCTCGGGACTGGGGCTTCACTGTGGAGCCTGGAGGCTCCAGCACTCCTCTCTTCGGTGCGGGCGGGGCTCTCTTTCACCCTGGAGAGCCTCGCGGCTGCACTTCTCCTGCGGGGCTCTCCTCTCCGCATGGGAGCCCTGCAGCACCGCTCCCGCCGGCCTCTTCACCCGGGCCCCCTCTCGGGACCCGGGGCTTTCTCGGACATGCTACGGGAGGCGGGGTGGGCTCCCGTTCTTCCTTAGGTTGCACATCCCTGGAGCTCCCATCACTCACAGGAGCCCCGCGCCGACGACCAACAGCTTCCGGTCTTGCTGCGGCCCCGCCCCCATCACAGGCCGACTCGCCTGACTTCCGGGGCAGCCTCCGCCGGGCTGTGGTGGCATCTGGGGCACAACGAGGACACAAGCAGGGTGGGCATCTGCCAGCAATTATCGTAAAAATAAGCGGGCAAATGGTGATCAAAGCGCCCCGGGCGCTAACGGGACTGCACCCATAATTACAGGAGAGTGCAGGACCTCCACAAAGGGGGGGGCAACTCCTCCCAAGGCTGCTGCAGCACAGCACTGCGAAGAGAAGGCAAAGCGCTCCCCAGGCTGGCATCAAAAGAGTCCAGCAAAGCTCTCTCATGTCAAAAAAGGACCTGGGCATCAGGGCATGGAGCAGCCAGCTCCTCAGCACAGGGAAGAGGCAAAGCGCTCCCCAAGCTGGCATCAAAACAGTCCATCAAAGCTCTCTCATGTCAAAAAAGGTCCTGGGCATCAGGGCATGGATCAGCCAGCTCCTCAGCACAGGGAAGTCCTCCAGGCATCCATGGGCAGGGCAGGGCCCAGAGAGGCAAGCCTTCCCTGGGCCCCAGCAGCAGCAGCACACCCTTGGTTGTTTCAAGTTGGAAAACAAGAACACTTTCATGGGGTCACAGCCCCCTTTTTATACAGCAAAAATCCTTTGTCTGTGGCTACAGGGTGAAGGGAAAACCAGATGCAACTGGTTTTGGAGCACTGTGTTGTGCTCAGCACTGTGTTGTTCCCATTCACTAGTCAGGCTAGGGTTATCAGTCGCACCACAAGGGGCGGAGCCAGCATTGTGTGGGGAAAGCCCAGCCCTATTCAGGTCCCAGGTGTACTCCTCCCTCACATCAATCATGCAGATCTCCCATTCACCACCGGGGCAGACTCATCCTGACTTCTGGAGCCAGGCACACCAGCCAGCTCCAGCCAATCACAAGCCAGCACAATCACTGCACAGACACACCAACTTCTAGAGGTGGCACTATCACACACTAGACACATTAAAGCCGCACACATCATCGCGCAGCATTCAATCTCACGAGTTCGCACATACCAAACTCGACCCTGCACTCCCCACACAACAGGAACTACCATGTTCACACATATTCCCCATGCATTCCTGTGGGAGGGGAGGCCACTCACCACACATACACAGAGAGCTCACGCACTTTACACTGTACCACAGTGAAAAAGTGCGCAGAGGCCTAAAATCACCAACACCAGGTTACAGAAATAGGCTAGGAAAAAGCAAAAAGTTTCGGGTGAACCTGCCAAAAAGGGCCAGGTCCAACAACAGGCATCCGTACACCATGGTACAAGGGTGCCTGTGTCAGTGCTAGGCTGCCAAAAGGGCACCAGCACAGGGGAAAGAACTGGAATCCACTGTATTGTCTTAAATATGGCATGTCCCTTTCCTTTCTCTGTCATGCAGCGCAGCAAGGTGACTTGCTGCACTGCGTCACTTTCTCATAAATGAGCCCCACTGTTCTTAGTGTGTATCGGGCATCAATTAGTAGTCATTTGAGGGCTGAAATTAAGGCCGTTATGTGATCAGTGTTTTGATTTTGGTCAGAATTCTCACTGTTGCATAAAAAACAGTTCTTAAGGTGCCTGGATGTTATTTTAAGAAGAAAAGTCAGGATACCCATAGTCATGCTGGTATAAGACCTATTTTAATCACTTGCTCGAATATAATGTGTTTTATGTTTTTGATTGCCTGTAACTGAAATCTCTCTGAAATAGGCATTGCTTGAAGGTCGTCTCTGTATGTTCTCCTCCAAAATTAAATCAAAGGATTTGTCCCCAAAAATATTGGGGTTAAACCTGTTGCCTTTACGATTGTAAGAGCACTGGGCCTTACAAAATAATATTAGTCATGTCGTTAAATATTTCTCCCCATCAGTTATATGGACCTTTGTTAACTGACATGCAGCATTGAAAGGGAAAAAACATCAACAATACATATCTAACTTGTGAGCCCATGTAACTCCACAATAAGGACCAGTAATCGCTGAATATGATTAAAGGGTTTTATATCGATTACCAACCAATCCAGTATATATGCAAACCAAGAGTAAATCCAATAAGTACAGCAATACATTAGGTAGAGTAAAATATCGCATTTGATTGAGCCACAACAGAATGAGATACCGAATTGTGATAGCTACAATTATACAGAATCAAATGAAAGTGAATAGGTTTTCCATAAAGAAACTTCGCTTCTCTCTTCTAAACATAATTCAAATATAGGGTCATCCATTAGGGACCTCTAAATAGGGAGCATAGAAAGTGACAGCATGGTCAGACTTCAGTCGAAGTCTGGGGAAAAGGAAATACGTGTTTATCATAAAGCTTCACACTTGCAAGAAAATGGCAAGCAGAAAGGTCTTTACCTCCTAAGGGCCAGATGTAGGTGGCCCAATACCGGTCGGTAACGGCCGAAATTACTGAATTTCGGCCGTTACTGACCAGTATTGGGCATTTGGGATGTAGGTGGCCACATTTCAGATTCGGTAATTTACCGAATCGGTAATTTAAGGAATCGGTAAATTACTTAAAATACCAAATCGTTAAATTACTGAATCTGAAATGTAGGGAGCACTCAAATGAAAACCTTAATAAAAAGCAATTTTGTGCTTTTTTTACTGTGCCATGTGGCAGACATACATGCCCTTAGGGCATGTATGTGTGCCACATGTGCACCCATGCACTATTCAGGGGTGCAATAGGGTGTCAATGTGACATCCTGCCACCCTTGAACATGGTCCCCCTATAACCGATTCGGTATTTACCCAATCGGTATTTACCGATTCGGTAAATACCGAATCGGTAATTCCCAATCATTCCTATGGGCCTCAAGGCCCATAGGAATGAATGGGAATTACTGATTCTGTAAATACAGAATCAGTATTTACCGATTCGGTAAATACCGAATCGGTAATACCGAATCCTACAGATTCGGTAACATTTACCGATTAATTAGCTACATTCCATTTACCGATTCTTAAATAACGAATCGGTAAAATTCAGTATTTTAGAATCTGTAAAATAGGATTACCTACATCTGGCCCTAATCTAAAAGGGATTTGTTGTGACTCTAACTGTGTGGACACCAATATAAAAGTAACAGGAGACTCAGAAAATCCTTTTCTCCCTTCACACCACCAGACCATGACTTGAGTGCATCTGCAACATAACTTCACTATTCCAAGGCATCAAGCTGAGGCTGAGCTTCTCAACCTTCAACATCTTGCCATCCTCGTACAGGATGAACAGAAAGCTTCCTTTGAACATTTGTTTTTCCAGGTTCACTGCCAAGTTTCCCTCCCGGCCTCTCTATCAGAAGTCTAAT
Organism: Lissotriton helveticus; assembly: GCF_964261635.1. Classification (NCBI taxonomy): domain Eukaryota; kingdom Metazoa; phylum Chordata; class Amphibia; order Caudata; family Salamandridae; genus Lissotriton; species Lissotriton helveticus. The sequence continues at coordinate 871,551,042 of NC_136067.1, read as the reverse complement.
ACAGATAATAAACCTTTCTCTAACTAACAAAATAATGAACCTGCAACAAAAGGAAAACATGCTAACAACGAAGATTACATTTCGACTGTAGACTGTAATCAGGCTAACTTTAGCTAAACATTTAGGGGCCGATTATGATGTCGGTCGGAAAGCCTCCGACCGCTGGTCGGAAGCTTTCCTACCAGAATGGTTGGTTAGCGGTTCGACCATGAATTAAGATGTCGGCAGTTGGAATGGAAACTGGCCGGTCATTCTGAAGTGGTTCCGACCGGCTCTGAGTCTTCTGGCTGGTCGTAACCGAAACGTAATCCCCTATGGACGGCGTTTCTGCTGTCGGTATAACAATGTCAGTTTCCAACAGCCTTTTTGTGCTGGTCATTCAGACATGGAAAGGCTGTTGGATAGTGACTTTGGGTGCCCCTAGCAGGGCCCCCTTGCCTCCGCGGACTACGGTTGGTGAACGAGGGGGTACCCAGGGTGCCCCCCTGTAAATCACTGCACTGTATGGCAGGCACCATGGGCTGCTTGCCACAGGGTGCAGGCTTTTCCACACACCCCATTTCTCTATGGGAGCTTATTTTACGTTTTACGGCCATAACACAAGCTCCCATAGAGAAATGGGAATATGTGACCAAAGAAGGTTTGGTCGCATCGTAACCATGTGGTCAGAACTTGACAGTACGCGATGGTGTTGGTCCGAGGCAACTCCGATCGACGTTGTATTGCAGTCCCAAATGTGCACTTCAAATACATAATTAAACATGCACGTGTACCTTGAAATATAAAGGTAAACTGAGCAAAAAGTACATGTTCACATATGCAAATATAACTTGAAATGTAAGTGTAAAACATGAATAAAGGATCCATATTTTCATGTTTCAACTGAACATTTGTGTACAAGTGTAAATCTCGAGCCTCTACAGTGAATACATTTCATTAATACATTTTTAATGATTCACACATGTTAATGAAGTTAAGGAACACTATGAATGTCAAATGCACACATATAATTTGATTTGATTTACATTTTATAAAGAGCTCGAATGCCTAGGGGCGTCTTGGCACTGCTTTCGGTACAGAAGGAGCTTACATCTACAATGACTAGTTGTTAAAGAGCCAAGTTCTTAGTGACTTCCAGAAGGATAGAAGATTTGGACTATCTCTGAGTTTAATGAGAAGGGGGTTCCACAGTCTCGTTGTTCTTGCAATAAAATGTCATTCAACTCACTAAGCTATTTTTATCCTGGGGACCTTACAACATTTGGCATTGGATGATCTTAAGTGTCTTGATGGGAGGTACCAAACGAAATGCTTTTTCAGAAAATATGGGCCAATATTATGCAGTGCTTTGAAAGCTATGCATAACGATTTGAACTGGATTCTTTTGTGAGTTGGGAGCCAGTGTAATTTAATCAGTTCATGGGAGACAGATTGTATTGAGAAATGACAAGGAGCATTTCAGTGACGATTCAGTGGCATTTCAGTGTGGAGACTATATTGCGCTGCTCCATCCATGATGTATGTGTAAGAGTGTTTCAAATCATTATTGTGTTTTGGAGTGATGAGAAGGATTACATTTCAGTTGTATTGCTTCATCCATTTCTGTATGTGACCTAGATAGGATGTCGACTTATTCACAAGAGTCAATCTTAAGGTACATTTGTCTGTCATTGGCGTATTGAAATGACATACCTATTTCTGTGAGAGGTTCTCCAAGAGACGCAGGCCTACATTTATTAAAGATATGTATTGTCCTTGTTTGATGCATTGTGAGACAAGTCCTTAAATGGTATTTACAAAGCCATGCAAGGGGCTATTTGTGCCACCTTGCATGTGGTTGTAAAGAAATGTAATGCAACAGCTTGCATTGTATTGCGTTACATTTCATAGTGGTTGGCATTTCATGGGTGGAGCATAGGCACTCCCATGCATCCACCTAGGGAATTTGACACAATCCCAGATTTAAAGCAATCAGTAAACCTGGGATCGAGCCAAAATTGATTCACACGCTCAGCAATGTCCTGTGGACTTGGTACACCCTCATGGTCAATAAGTTATAATGATGTATAGAATAGCCACTTGGCATATATAGTTTGGTGTCTTCACTTGAAGAGAATCCCAGAACAGCTTGAAAATTATAGAATGTTTTACTAATTTTAGGTGGCAAATTATGATTATTCAACTCAGCACACAATAAAATTATATTTTCCAAAATGGTCGGAAAAAAATAATTTCAAAGGCATGTAAACAATACACCATGTTATTTTTATTTAACAAATCTTTTATATTAGATGTAAAAATACATATAAAACATAACAAAGCACTGTAAATTGCCTTATTTTTATCATCCTAGACACTTCAGACCACCCCAGTTTCCAATACCCTTTCTCCCGCAACATCACCTGTTGCATGGCCCAATGAAAATGCCTTAGACCACTGATCCCGCAGGGTATTGTGGGCTGGGCTTTCACAGATGTTAACTCTGTATTCATTCCAGTGGGCCCAAATTTTTGCCCATTTTGTACACCACTTGCTCGGTTTTCATGCACCTGTCCATGTTGCATTTCTATTACCCAATTGTGGTACCTGATCCGCACCCCACACCACCAATTCCAAGGTGATCCATATCTGCTCCATGCAGAATTGTCTGTTTCCTCCCAGACATTCAAGAGACACCATTTAGCCGAGGCCATGAGAGGGCCCCCACATACCTTGCTTAAACAGGCAATCACCGTCAGGCAGAAGCCCTGTAGTAAGGAGCAATCCCGTATCATATGAAAAAATTTGCCAGTATGGCCACAGCCTTTTCGCCATTCAGCAGCCTAAGCCCTACCCATTTTAAGCAGTGTGGTCTGTGCATAGTAGGATCAATGGTGGATCTTCAATTGGACTAAACAAAAACCTGACTGCATGGTCACTTCCCTAGGGGATTCCAGTGCCCCTGCCCAGCCGTTGTCCTCCAGGTCACCCAGGTCTACAACCCATCCCTCAGTGCATCCAGTGTGTTGGTAAGCAGCTTCTAGTACATCAGTGCTGTGGCTTTGCACAGCATGTGCTCATCAAGCAACCTGTCTTCTGGGGTGAAGGCTACGGAAGCTCCACTCCCATTGGCATTGCCGCCCTCAGCGCATTACGGACCTGTATGTAGCGGCGTGGTTTAGTGGGTGCTAGTTGATAGCCGCATTGTAGGTCAGCAGGGGGGATAACATCTCCCTGATTCCATAAGTCGCCCACCAGGGAGAGACCAATCAGGTCCCATTTATCAAAACCTGACAAACTTTCCACTGTACCCAGTGCTGCTGTGTTCTACCCATGTGGCTGTATGCCAGAGGTTTACCACTGTTGCAGTGGGGCCATGAAGCTAAAGGTGCCAAGGAGTACCATTAGAGAGCCCTAAGATGTCTCCCCGGTTTCATCACCAGTCCATCCATCTGGAAGTCTGGTTCGTCTGTGCTGCGAAAAGCCCATCCAATAATATTTCTGGATGTCTGGTAGTGCCACTCCCCAGTCATACCATCCCCTCATCAATTTGTGTTGCACTGTCTGCAAGGGGCCTCTGTCCCATAGTAATTCCGGACCTCGCTCTTGAGTTTCTTAAAATATGAATTATGGACAGGGTATGGTGAGTATTGCAGGACATAAGGATTATGGGATATGGACATCATTTTATACAGTGTCAGTCTACCCATGAGTGATAGTGGGAGCGACCTCCAGTGTTGGACATTGTCTTCAGCCTCTCTAAGGGAGGAGCCAGAATGAATCAGGGTCAGTGGTCACATAATGCCCAAAATTCCTCTGTAACTATTTCTGCTGCACAATCGCAGCACAGTGTCGGCAGTCGGCACTGTAGGTTATATATTTGGGATTTATTCCAGTTTATAGTATATACTGAATAGCAGCCACAGATTGTAAAGATTTGCATGATTCTGTCCAAGGTGTTCTTAGGATCCCTCACATAAAGTAGGACATCATTCACGTATACGGATATCTTACCTTCCTAGTGGTTGGTCTGTTGCATACTCTGGGCCAGTGAATCCTGTCTGATCCAAGCAGTCAAAAGTTCCAGCGATAGTGGGTCTGCAGATAAGGTTTGCACCCAGCAGAGGAAGCGTGGACCAAAGCCTATTTTAGCCAGCACCTCAAACATATACACCCAATAAATTGAGTCAAAAGCCAATCTGGCATGCAATGTGAACACCAGTGCATGCTCCTGCATGTTGGGAGCGTGACTGAGCGCCTCAGGTTGAGGGTGGTACTATGATACGGCATAGAACCCAACTTGTCCGGGTTGACCAAATTCACGATTTCTTTGGTGAGTCTGGAGTTCAGGACCATGGCCAGGATCTTAGAGGTTGACTTGGGGAGGTCGACTTGTAGGAGGCACAGCCATTTGGGTGTTTCCCGTCTTTTGGGATGACCACTATCACGGTGAATCTCTGATCGCTGGGCAATGAGTCCCTTTGGCATCTCCCCTTGAAAATGAGGAACAAATGAGCGGCCAAGTTTTGACCTGACAGTTTATACATCTCAATAGGTATCTCATTAGGGCCCACCTTCTTGCTTGAATAAATATCCCTTTTGGCCGTTGCAATTTCGTCTTCCGTTATCTCCTCCTCAAAGGGACTGCAATCAGAAGTGGGGAGATTCAGCATTTGGATGTCAGTTAGTAGCTCTCAGTCTACCTCTGCTGTGGTAAACACCGCAGGGGAGTATACCATGATGCAATAGGCAACAAGAACCTCTGCCAAAGGGCTAAGAATTACATATCCAATCAGATAAGTGGAAGTCTGAGTCCCGAAAGTCTGACGTTAGATGCCAATGCCAATGGCGATGCGTGGGTGAGTGAAGCTTCCTCCGGTCCCTCTGCAGACCCACTGCCCTGCTGGTGACCGCTTGTGCCCAGCTTGTGCCCCCCTCCTCCTAAAGCGATACAAAAGGGGATGATGGACGGAGCGTTTGAGCAAATCAAAAACTCGCCCCCAGCCAACTGATCTGGGTTTAATCCATCACCATTCTTTAGCTCACTCAGCCACCCCATTTCATACATGGCCATATGCAAATCAGTCTGACCCTGTGCCTCATGGGAACAGTCCAGCCCGAACTGCCAAGCCATGTCTTCCCTGGACCGGAAACAAGCATCCTGGGACCGTTTTCAGATACATAATTCTCATCAGCCAGGCTATCTTGAATCCAGTGGCCTAGTGAGCAAGGGACTCACGTCTGAGCATACCCTGCCAACTTAGGGCGAACAAAGCGATACAAAAGGCAGCAGCTGGTAGTCTGGCGAGCAAAAAAGCCCGGGAAAGGCCTGCGAGTCCCGCCTTGTTGCACCCCCTGTGGATCTGCAGCCCCACCCTGCCTCAAGACGCGGGAGAGTCGTCAGCCCTCTGGATTGTGTTTACCCCCGCAGAGGCAGCCCAGCATGGAGAGGACTGTGTGCTGCTTGTGGGTTGCTAGGCTGGGCTGAGCAGCCCAGCATTGAGAGGACTGTGTGATGCTTGTGGGTTGCTAGGCTGGGCTAAGCTCTGCCTTCCCTTGCCACTGGGATAGTTAGCCAGCAGCAGCACCTCCAGTGAGGCAGTCGAACGGTATGCGAGGACAAAGCTGGCCCAGCCCCAGCCCACTCTGCAGCAGTGTTGGTCCAACGGTTGTACTACAGGATTTTATGACTCTCTGCACATTCCATCGGAGGAGGCCCAGAAAGACAGGACTGTGGGGGCCCGAGGCCTGAGAACTGTGAGAGACTTTAGGCTCTATCGGTGAGGAGAGGAGTGAGGGAGAGGGATCCACAAGCGGAAAGACCCTCTCAGGGCCCCTGGTGAGAACCAGAGTCTGAAAGTCATTGCCGCAGTCTGAGGCCACATCCCTCATTAGAGTTCTGAGCACCTCCTAAGTGCAGAGTAAGTCCTCGGAGGTAGGAGACTCACGCTGCAGTTTCTGCCAACCAGCAATTTCAGTCACCTTCAGCCCTCCGCCATAATAAGTGGAAAGCTTCCCAAAACCCAGAACCCCAAGACCCCTCAGGGAGTCACACAAAAAAAAGAGATGCTCTCTGGAGGCCAGGGTACCGTCCCCAATGCAGGATGACCAAAATAAGCTCCCCACACTGTCAGAATCTGCCTTTGGGGAGAAACCCTCCTTGATTTCAGAGACATCCTGAAATCTCTGAAGCACACGGAACACAGCTCAGGCAACCTCCGCTCTAAAGTCACCTCACAAAGGTTCCAAAAGCAGGACTTTAAAAAAAAGAAATGCATGAGAGAGAGTGGTTCTGGAGACTTAAGGGGCACTATAAAAGGGTGTTAGTGAGGGAATTGTTGGAGAAGGAGGTAATTGGGGGCTTTCAACAAATATTGTTGCAGTAGACGCCGCAAGCGTTAAAGCTGACCCTGCTTGGAGGATGAACTCAGAGACCCTATACATATCAGTGATGGATGGAGATAGAATAAGAATTAAGAATTCAAACAAATAATCAAAGACCAAAAGCTGAGCCAAAGGTTACTTGATTTTTTAAACCCGTTAACCAAAAGCTGATTCCAGACAACCAGCTTTATATACATTAAAAAAATGAGCCCACTGAGCAAAACAGGGGCCAAAGTAACAGGCACTAGCAATACACATCATCGAAAGTGATTGGTAACAAATATTGCTAATGTTATGTACCTCAAGCAACAGCCAGGGGCCAGGTAACAATATGGTCTATAAAACTATTTGCTCAGGTCACACATTTACAAAAAAGGCTCACAACCAGTAGAGGGTTTAATTTTAGAATAATTCTATTGAATAGATTTTCCTTTAATCATATTCCACGTGGCAATTAAAAGAATTCTCTCCAATACCCTTCCACCACTTATACTTTGCCAACGAGTTTCAGTCTCTTAACGTTTTTTTACTTCTTCAGGGCTGAAATAAAATATACATATTTCGGCACAAATAATATATGTAGCCTTCTGTACAAAACTTCACACTCCATATCTGAAATTTAAGTGTCCCATATCAACAATAATATATTAACGTTCTTCTTATCAATGGAAAAATTCACTATACGCAGAATAAAATTATCAGGCTTTTCATTTTAATTTGTTTCTGTTCACACTAAGGGCCTGATTTATAGTTCGGTGGATGTGTTACTTAATCACAAGCATGATGGATAACCCGTCCGTCGTATTACAATTACATTATATCCAATGGCACTTGTAACAAGGCGAATGGGATATCCTCACGTTTGGGACAGAGTCACCCATTCGCCCAACTCTAAATCAGGCCCTAAGTCATCAGAGGAGAAACAGATATTACATTATGTCAACTCAGTTGACATTAATATAAACAAGGAGCAATTCACATGTATGTTTTGGCATGATATATAAACTGCACATCGATTACCTTCAAATTCTGAACCACATCATAAAACAAGCATAGATAAAATATACCTTTTGTATTTTCTTAACCATTGTAATGTGCATTCTTTCTGTCAAAAGGCATGGTTACTGTCTACCCAAAGTTTCTCATATTATGTATTTTCAGTTATTTCACTTGTTACCTAGCATAAATTAAACAGCCACGGTTAGATATTAAGGGGCCTTTTTATGAGCTGGTTTGTGTCACTCTTGCACCATGCAACATGGTGCAAGAGCGACACAAACCTTGTCAGATTTATGAAGCCACACAAGGCCATGCTGCATGGCCCTGGGTGGATCCATAAATCTGGAGTAAAGCAATTGCTTTGTTGCCCTGGGAAGGTGTTCCATGGGATTTGCGTGGGTGTTCCCATTCAACTCCCATGGTTTTTGATGCATTACCAGAACTGGTAAACCTGGGAATGCACCAAAAAGATATGCCTTCCCAAGAGAGGCGAAATGAGGAAAACTTTCTATTTGTGCTACATTCTGCAGCACACAGATAGAGGAACATGCCTCCTAGGATTGTTTGTGTGCAGGAAGGTGCCCCTTCCTGCACAAACCCATCCTGCATGCAACACAGGCACCCTTGCAGATGCCTGCGCTGGCGCTAGGCTGACAAAAGGGAGCCAGCGCAGAAGAAAAGGCAGGAATGCGCATATTGCCTTAAATACAGTGCATTCTTGCCCTTTCCCTGTCATGCAGTGCAGGCCAGCAAGCTGACTGCATCACCATTTCATAAATAGACCCATCATTGAGCAAATAATTGCCACAAACCAAGAATAAGTTTAGGATATTTGTGAGAAATAACCCTGGATTCCACATATACATATCCATTAAGGTGCCTCCTCGTAAAACACCTAAACGTCAACCAAAGACTATTCTTTTTTGCTGTAATTGACTAAAATAATTTATTGGCATGTATGTGGTGGATGTAAACTAACCACCGGGGGCCTCATTTATGAGGCCTTGCGTGAGTTTTGCGCTTCCGATGCGTCACTTTTTGTGACGCATCGGCGGCGTAAAACATGCCTCCTGATGCGCACTATTTACAAAGTGAGCGTCACTTTGTAAACCCCTGCGCTATATTATACCTGCGTCAGGTATAATGTATGCAGAGGGGGCGTTCACCCGCAAAAAGCCTCGTAATAGTGACGCAGTGAAATCTATGAGATTTCACTGCGTCACTTTTAGGACGCTGTTGCGTCAAAATCTTGCGCCTGCCTCACAGCAGGCGTAAGACTGACGCAAGCCCTTTCACATGGGGCTTTCCCCATGTGAAAGGAAGCATTGCTGGAGTTGCGTCACTTTTGTGACACACTCCAGCAATGCGTCACTTTTGCGCCTACAGATACGTATCTGTAACTCCTTGCGACATGATGCGTCATATTATAAATATGACGCATCAATCATGTCGCAGGGAGAGCGCAGTGAAAAGTGACGCATCGCTGTTTTCACGCAGCGATGCATCACTTTTCATAATGAGGCCCCTGGTCCTTAATGACATGTCTATTATAAATTCACTTTTGATATAGCAGTTGCGGTTCCTTCGTAATGTGGCCGTGAGTAGCCTAAATAAAATCTTTTATCTCTTATATTGCTACTTTTGTCATATCCAAGACGGCAACTTTTTGGACGTATTTAGTTACTGAGGTGGAAGAATATGTGTAGGGCAGCAGACATACATATGGAAATCAACAGCATGTATATATTTGTATGTACACTCCTGGGGATTTTTGTGAAGCACTTAAAATTCAAAATAACACTATAAATTATCAAAGTTTGGAGGGGTGAGCAAAGGTGGTCTATGTGAAAGAAATTCTGCAAATTAAATATAGGTGCTAAATGCAGTAAAGATCCACTTTTAAGGGATTCACAAAACTCCACACTTCAAGAACTCCCTAAGACCAGCACCCATTCATGCTCAGGAAAAAGAGCCCAAGGACCCAGGAACATAGGTTTATTCTTGTCCCACACAACTCTTACTACTAAATGAGATTGAGGGAAGATGTCTGAGTGAATTTCAAAACTAACCACACTGTAAGGGCAGCAGGACATTATCGAGCAAGGTGAGAGGGGTAATGGGAAGTGTTGCAGCATCATGCACCAGAATAAATGAGAAGAGTAATCCTTGCCTAAGTTAACATATGGAAAGCCTCTACATAGACACCACCAAATAATTAGAGGCACAGGAGAACACCATGCAAATGAGCAGAACCTATAAAAGTGATACAAAAAGATCCTGCAGAATCACAAGGTCCATGAATATAGCACCATATAAAACATATCTTTGAAGATTGATGTAGTTGAATATGTCATTAACTATGGACAGGAAAAATCTGCTCCAGAGCATGTGTTTGGGAAAAGCTGCAGTGCTGCCTCCTAATTTATGTTTTCTGTAAGTATGGACAATCTTTTATCCTTGAAGTACAAGTAGTTCGATGATACATTAGGAAAGTACATTAAGGTAAGACTCTTGTGCAGATCACAGTGAAAATTACATCAAAGTTTTCAGGATAATGAGAATTGACTGACCCGGCATTTAGTAGTATTGCAGATCCAATCAAAAAGCAGAAATAGACTAAATTAATTTTGTCTATTATGGCAATAGTGATTAGCCTTTTATTTTGAATTATTTCATAAAAAGGAGATCATTTTTCAAGGCTGAATTGGGAGACACATTATCAACCAAACAGATGACCACATTGACATTTTGACAAATACACAAAAATCAATTAGTACCACTTGTGCGTAAATTTCCACATAATTTGACAATACATTCAAAGCAAAACACAAAATCGTGAAGAATTAAGTACATGAACACATTCAAAATTTTTGTCAAAAAAGAGCTGGTTTGCTTTGCACTATTTACATATATATACAATTTTGCAGCTTTACGCTTTAAGTCATGCAAAATGTAAAAAAGTTCCTGATTTATGGCAAATAATGAATCCTCATATTGCACAAAGGTGAAGCAAAAAAATCTTCACAAAGCCGACGCGTTTCGAGTTCCGGCCTTATGATTTACCGAACTCTCATCAGGGCAGCATTAATCCTGTCTTTGACAGCTAGTTCTGACAAGAAAGAAAGAAAATAAAATAAAACGTTTTTTTAGAATAGCTTCTGAAGCCCCCTACACTCTCACATGGCTGCGACTGTTTTACAAAATCACATACCTGTTTTGTTAACAATGGGGAATTTTCTGTCATTAATTTCTTGCGGGCAGCTTTTCAGTCTGCAACAAAGTATCGTTCTCTATTTTAGAGTCAAGTCCGAAAACATTTTGTCGAGCTTCTTTTTAACAAGTCAACGTGTGCTGATAAAAAATGAATAAGTGGATAATGTCTTACATGAATTTCAATGGTTCGACACTGGCTGGGAGCATGTGCGGTCACCGGTGCAGAGTTCTGTAAAGGTAAAGACTATTTTAACTAACAGTTCCATTCTCGTGAAGGGGAACAAAAACCAAAAGGTGGGGCCATTACTCACTAGGTGATCGGCGATCGTGTGCCGTTTATTTTCATGTTCACAGGCTTCATTCTTTTCTCAGGAAACTGTGAAAGGGAAACGGGTTGAACTTAGACCCCTTGTAAAAAGTGCATCACGGAACAAATTTTCTGTGAGAAAGCAGAACTCACGTGAAGCGCTTACCTAATTCCGCTTTATGCGCACAGCATAAATGGGGGTCTGTTACTTGCAAGAGCAGTCTCTACTGAACGAGGCGGGCCTCACTGCGATTGAAGTTCCAGGTCGAAAGCAATCACATGACCTCCGCACACCTTCATCGAGGGAGGAGCCACATCACAATGGAATGCTGGGACTTGTGGTTCTTTGAATGCAAGTTCAATGAGTTCAAAGTACCAGTCTCCAAACATTGAAAATGCACTACTGCGCAAGGAAGCCTATTTAATTATGAAATTTGACAGCATCAGTAATGGGCTCAACTGCATGAGCGAAGTGAATAGAATCTAATAGGGAGTGCCATACATGTATCTTGAAATGCACACATTAATGAATTACTTGCATTCAAAGAACCACAAGTCCCAGCATTCCATTGTGATGTGGCTCCTCCCTCGATGAAGGTGTGCGGAGGTCATGTGATTGCTTTCGACCTGGAACTTCAATCGCAGTGAGGCCCGCCTCGTTCAGTAGAGACTGCTCTTGCAAGTAACAGACCCCCATTTATGCTGTGCGCATAAAGCAGAATTAGGTAAGCGCTTCACGTGAGTTCTGCTTTCTCACAGAAAATTTGTTCCGTGATGCACTTTTTACAAGGGGTCTAAGTTCAACCCGTTTCCCTTTCACAGTTTCCTGAGAAAAGAATGAAGCCTGTGAACATGAAAATAAATGGCACACGATCGCCGATCACCTAGTGAGTAATGGCCCCGCCTTTTGGTTTTTGTTCCCCTTCACGAGAATGGAACTGTTAGTTAAAATAGTCTTTACCTTTACAGAACTCTGCACCGGTGACCGCACATGCTCCCAGCCAGTGTCGAACCATTGAAATTCATGTAAGACATTATCCACTTATTCATTTTTTATCAGCACACGTTGACTTGTTAAAAAGAAGCTCGACAAAATGTTTTCGGACTTGACTCTAAAATAGAGAACGATACTTTGTTGCAGACTGAAAAGCTGCCCGCAAGAAATTAATGACAGAAAATTCCCCACTGTTAACAAAACAGGTATGTGATTTTGTAAAACAGTCGCAGCCATGTGAGAGTGTAGGGGGCTTCAGAAGCTATTCTAAAAAAACGTTTTATTTTATTTTCTTTCTTTCTTGTCAGAACTAGCTGTCAAAGACAGGATTAATGCTGCCCTGATGAGAGTTCGGTAAATCATAAGGCCGGAACTCGAAACGCGTCGGCTTTGTGAAGATTTTTTTGCTTCACCTTTGTGCAATATGAGGATTCATTATTTGCCATAAATCAGGAACTTTTTTACATTTTGCATGACTTAAAGCGTAAAGCTGCAAAATTGTATATATATGTAAATAGTGCAAAGCAAACCAGCTCTTGTTTGACAAAAATTTTGAATGTGTTCATGTACTTAATTCTTCACGATTTTGTGTTTTGTTTTGAATGTATTGTCAAATTATGTGGAAATTTACGCACAAGTGGTACTAATTGATTTTTGTATATTTGTCAAAATGTCAATGTGGTCATCTGTTTGGTTGATAATGTGTCTCCCAATTCAGCCTTGAAAAATGATCTCCTTTTTATGAAATAATTCAAAATAAAAGGCTAATCACTATTGCCATAATAGACAAAATTAATTTAGTCTATTTCTGCTTTTTGATTGGATCTGCAATCCTAAAATGAATGGAGGTATGGGTATATTGTTCGTTGTTCAAATTTAGTGGTCCTACCCCCCTCCTGCCCAAGTGGACCAAACCCCTAATTTTTTCCTGGCATTTAGTAGTAGGCACATTAGATAAGAGTTGATGCTTGGATGAGAAGGTGTACAGGTCTGAGTCCATTTTATGCTGATGAGTTTATGTCTTTTGCTGTCAGTGGAGTGAGAGCCTTTGGTGCAAAAGTAGAAGTGTAGGATGGTAGAGATAAAGTGTGATGAATGTAGCCTCATTGTTATATTTGTTGTGCGAGTTAAACAGGGAACAGTAGGTTGACTTTAGAGAAATGAAGACTTGATCAGCTATGGTGAGGACCACATAGTTACGTGGGATTAACTGCAGTGATGAGAAAGCACAGGACAGATGACTACAGAAGGAAGGAGTCAGATAGTAGGAAGGCAGGGGAATGGAATTATGAGTTGAGGTGGGAGAGCATACAGTATTTGAATACATGAGGCAAAACCAGTAAGTATAATTATTAGACAAACTAAAAGACGGCAAAAAGGAGTATGAGTTCTGCATAGGGTTAGAGAAAGTAGGAACACATGAGAGTAAGAGTAGGAGTAGGAGAAGGAGTAAAAATAGATCTTAGAGGAAAATAGGTAGGGATACAGCTAGTAGTGACTAGAAGAAAATGTTGGCAAGTAAAAGTATGATAAGGTAGTATAGCCGTAAGAGTAGAAGTTAAAATAAGTGAAAGAGAGAAAGAGTAACCTAAGGAAGAAGAGTGTGAGTTGGCAAAAATAAGAGGAGAATTGAGAGTCAGACTAAGTGAGCATAAACAAAATTAAGTATAAATGAAAGAAAGATTAAGTCGAGTGGTAGGAGTTCGAGTAAGAGTATCTTATCATAAGGATAACAGTTATTCGAATTGAAGTTTCCAGTAAGGAGGGTCAGATTACAGGTGAAAACCAATGTATAAGGTACTCCACAGTTTCAGCCCATCCTCATGGATTTGCTCAATACTGCATCTAGGAATATTGGGTTTTGGTTATAATGCAGGGCCCCTGGAATATAGGAGCCCGGATGTATCCAATGATGTGTCTGGGAGGGCAAAATATGAGGCAAACATAAAAGAAAATTTGCATTATACAGCACATTTTATGGTAATTTGATCTTGCTATTTTATAATTGAAACACCCATGGATAAAAAGAAATGTATTCCGGTGAACTACATAACACAATTAACTAAAAGGTATTCACATTAAGGAGATCCTTTTGAAAATGCTATTTACCATCAAATAAGATTTTCCTTTGCATGGAAGCACATGAACAGCATTTTAATAATTCAAAAGTAAAATAGTTCATGTAAACATAGTGTCACACTCTAAAAAAAAAACAAGCCTTCATGTGCACACTACTTCAAATACAAGTTGCACCTCTTTTATTCTTTTATTCTCCAATTAGTTTTAGAACTGATCTCGGGTATGCTCTGCATGCGACTATCAGCTTCTAGGAGCACCTGTCCAATTAAAAAATAGCTCAAAAGAACACTATTACACATTGCATATATGTAATCTAATGATCTCACGAGGAGGCAATGTAAGATTTAAAATACAAGAAATTAAAAATGAAATTAAAATATTTAGGAATGTTCGCCTAAATTTTGATGAAAAATGAAACAATAGATGTCAAAAATTACAACCCATTTTTAATTACTTTAAAATATGTTCAGATTGTGTCCTGCCAGTGACCAAAGCTCTCCCCAAGCCCATCAAAAGGGAACATTATTACTCTGTAAGTAAACGTTTCTCCTTCTTTGCACTGGTTTAATATATTAATACAGTAATCAACGACTGACAGGTGACCTGATAAAGTTAACGAAATGTATGATGCCTCATTGCACTACGTATATCATATTTGTGTTCAATAATTTATGATCCATTTGACCCAGAAATTATATATTTGTTGAAATCTACAAACCATGTTGCAGATGGTGGAATATGTAGCAGGTGGAACCAACCTATAAGTAGGCAGAAGATGCAGCAGCTTGGTAATTAAATAATTTCGGTTGACATGAATATGGGTATCTGCTCTATCCGTTGGTTGTACTGTTGCTGAACGCACGTCTTTTCCTAGCTCACTGTCCTCTCCCCTACTCCTCTCAGGTCCCTTGAACTTTGTTTAACAGACAATCCATACTTTAGGTTACAGATCATCCCTTTTTTAATGCAGTCAGTGGACAATTTCGGCACATATCCTGAATGCCTATTCCCAATCACCTTTTGAAAGGTGTAAGGTGCTTTGAACTTTGACCTGGCTGCCACCTTTAACAAATGTGGGGGGATATTAATAAGGACGGCGTTAAAATTATCGCTGGTTTAGCGGCAGAAAACGTCAGCTAAAGCTGCGATAATGGGCCCGATAATATGCCCTGGAGAATTTCAATAGAAGCCCATGTTCACACCAGAACATGGACTTCTATTGGAAGTCTCAAGGGCATATTATCAAGCCCATTATCGCCGCTTTAGCAGCAGTTTTCTACCACTAAACCACCGATAATTTTTAACGCCGTTCTTGATAATATGCCCCGTAGTGCTTTCAATTTATGCTTGATACATATACTTTTTCCAATTGAGGGCCAGCCTCAGTGTTTGAGTTGTGCCTTTTGAAGACTTCCAATGATCCTGTAAAGGAACATTTGTGGAAATGTAGCGGGCCCGTGACTTGTGATCAAGTTTGTTTTGCCCGAAGATCTCTTGTAAGGGCTGTTAGAATGTTGTGCAGTAGAGGTTATTGAAGGCTAATATCATTTGTTATTGTCCTTTTTGGATGGTAACTAATATAGAACCAAGTGGAATATTACTCTTAGGTTTCTACCAATTTTTCCGGCAGTGGTAATGGTTCTAGAGTTGGAGATAATGTGCGTGGAATTCTTCCAAGTCGACCTAGTAGCTGTAGTTACTATTTTCTGCCTTTGAGGAAGAGAAAAGTGCCGTCTTCCAGTAGTATAAGTTATTTAAACAATATTTTAAATGATTCCATTTCAGTCCTTTCAGTTACAGTAAGGTAATTGTTCCTGACAAACTATGCATGTGTACTATTACTTCCATTTTACTATTGTTCCAGAGGCTCCCTTGCATTTTTGCCTTTTCGTTCGATTTAAGGAACCCCTGTTCCTAAGGGAGCCAACCCCAAAATGCCGCCTATAGATCTCCCAAGGCACACACTTATAGTGCCCCATATTAAGGGAGACCTCAATTTAAAGACTCTTCTCTCCTTTGCTCAGGTTGTGACTAGTGGTAGAGTTTTATATTTTCAGGGTTGGAGTAACTGTGCCAATGATTAATACCTACTGGTTAGCCTGTGTAAACTTAGTCAGATGACCTTTAGCAAATGGTGTGCCATTGTATGTATTGTTTGTTTAATGAATGCGAATGACCACAACTATTATGTGCATTGTTTTCACAATACTAATCACAAACATTATGGCATGTGCAACTAGTATACTAATTGTAATCACCTTCAGTACAGTTAGTGTCTCTCCTCAACTGCCTTTCCCTCCTTGTTCTGTCTGAGGAAAATACATTAGGTTTCCTGACCGAAAAGGCTCCTCCTGCAGAGCGTACCTGCTTATTGCTTCAGAGGTACCAACCCCAGTGGGCATTCAAATCCTGCTTGACGCAGAAGTATACCCGAGAAGGGAAACTGTGCTCTAACCTTGTTGAATTTTATAGCTACCCTGGCACTGCTTTGAAAGTGCCAGAGGGTAACTACCAAGAGAGGTTGACTTCCACTTTACTTATACCAGATTTATTTCAGCACAAGCCTGCTTGGAAACTCCTTTGTGTTCTGTACTGCCAGTTTCTCAATGGCAATGATTAAGATGGATGCCCTACTGAAGATCTTCACGCTAGCTTTGCTACCGAACTTTCCTGTGTGGAAGCCCCGAGTCACCCTATGGAATCCAGAAAAGTGGGATGTCTAAGGGTCATGTAGAGGTGAGGCGAGTGGTGACTCTGTCTCTTAAGACACACCCTCCCAGTGCCAAGATTTTGTTTGCTGCTTTCCCTCTCCATTGTGGGACACTCAACTTTAACCTTTCCAAGGAATAGCTGCTCACGACATAGAGTGAGAGGGGGATTGTCCCATTTTTATCCTCAGTAGCACAGCTGCCTAAAGACGTGTTAATGAGCCACACTTGAAGTTCTCCTGATCCTGCCTCCTTGTCTCGCAGAAGTTTAGTACCTGGTTGGACTAAATGGTTAGCCTACATGCTAGTCATATCCTGATTGTTCAAAAGTGGTCACATCCTGATTAATCACACTGATCAGATTCTGTCCCCTTCGATACTTATATGTACCCTCCTGTAGCTGTTAACGAAGAGTTGCTGGTACACTCCAGTTATGAGTTTTCACTTTTCAAGTTATTGGACAACAATAACTTTAAAATAGTATGTAAGCAGATTTCAGTTTATCTTCTAAATCTAATCTAGTGACATTAAGATACCTGCCTCCATTACATTTGAATCTTGTGTTGCTCCCCTTTAAATTGCACCATTTAATTTCTGAGCAGTGATACATTTTCTGTTTTCCACAGTTAGAGTATATAAACAGTTTGTAAATAGTTACCACGTTTTGAGGGGAATCTTGATCCTTTGTATTCACTTTGGTTTAGGGACTGGACAAGGTTAATAATCAGTTTCTGGTCACAAACTCTATACATTGACTGTTACTAGGGTGCCCAGTGCATTTCATTGTGTTAGTCTTCTCTTATATATTTGTGTTTTTAGGGGTGTTTTATATAGCACAAACTTGACTCGAAGGTATCAGATGCTTTACATGAGCACCAGTTGCCTTTCCTCTGCAACCTACCCACACCATACCTCGCATTTACCTCTGTCACAGCACACTCATTGTGGATATAGGCTGTTGCCCAGATACAATGAATGTCGTAGACGTGCTGATGAGCCTACATGACTGTTTGCAGAAAATGGGAAAATCTATGGACCTGCTTAATACTCGTGCTCGATGATATATTACGCCTATATACTCTACTTAACCTACGCCGCCGGACCCCTGGGTTGTCGGCTGAATGGCTGTGTCATCTTACCCAATACTCCATGATTGCCAACTAACGCAGCCGGCCCCTGTGGGTTGTAGGCTACATGCTGTGTGAATGTAACACGGATTGTCTGGAACAATAAAGGTCTTATAAAAAAAAAAATGAGCACCAGTTGCCTTACAGACGGACACGTTAATTTCTTGTTAGACATGGGGAGATTTAGTGATTTGCCAGAATCACAGGATGTTGAGCATCCCTACCCAGACTCAAACACACTTTCCCAGCTTCGAGGTCGACCGCTCTAGCAGTTTGGTATTTTTAAGTACTATTTTACACTACCTTTATTTATATATTTGAAGTTATATTAAAGTGGTGGTCTTTTACACAAAATAGAAACTTTGGTTGGACTTTTATTGCAGCTGTAATGTTTATATTGTCCTGTATATTTATTAAACCCAACGTTATCTCTTTTGAGCACTGTGAGCACTAAGGTTAAATTCAATCTAGGGTACTGTTTTGGACTGAGAGTGTCTTACGTAGCAGGAGCAGCGCTATTTTATCACATTAGACTGTGGCAAATGGTTGTTTGCCATCAGACCTATAAAATAATTTGCTGTTGTCATCTGAAAATGTAGACGCTTTTGTTCATATATCTAGATTAAACAACAGGACATACCACAATAACATACACAAAGCAGCATTACCCATTTAAGATGTTACAAGGTATATCACAAAAAACTGTCAAAAGAACACAGCACAATTATCACAGTACAATACAACAAAATCACATTTCACTGAAGCGGAACAAACATAGAGTATAAAAAACAATAAAACACATCACCATTACAACAAAACACCACTCAATAAATATGTACAAACATTCTTATCATGCATTACCACCTCCATAATTCTGTTTCCAAGATAAAGTGCTAAAAGGTGTTTAGATCAAGCACTCCTTTAGGATATAGAACCTTCTCTGATTTTCATAAATGTATCATGGCTGGGGTAGGGTATGCATTAAGCTGTTCCAGGATATGAAATGATAACACAAAATCCCATAGGCAAAAAGAAGGGGACTTAGCCTTCATATTTAAAGAAACAACAAGTCTCACAAAAGCTTAGGATATTTATTTAAAAGATTGTGAGACCCTCCTTGTCAGATCCAACCCTTCCCCAACTTTTTCATGCTACTTTCTCCATCCCTACGATCCCTAACCTATTTAAACTATACTCAAACATTTGCATCCTTGGTGACTTCAACATATGGTTTTATAAACCAAATATTCCACACCCCAGAACTATCCTCACTGGCCTAGGCATATGCAAGCTACAACAGCTCATTCCTAATACCACAAACATCGCTGAACACTCACTAGATATAATTTTCGCCAACCCCGACCTAACCATGCTCAAACCAATTCCTCCAGTCACTTGGTCAGGCCACTACCTTGTTGCCTTCCAACACAAGACACCAAAACTCACTGAACTAAAATCATCTTGCCCTCAACTATATATCGACCTTGGAACTAGCTAAATTAGGAGGAATTAGTAAACTTGCTATTATCAAACAGAGATCTGGTCACAATTAATTAGGTTTAAACACTCTATAAATGGCTAAAAAAGCTTTTGATCTGCTAATTCCGCTGAACACATCTACACATAACAAAAGACAACATCCCCCTTAGATGAATGCAATGTTAAAACTGATTAAAAAAACAAATAGCTAAACTACAGCGAAACTGGATTAACACAAAGAACCCGCTAGATAAGATATGTTTACACAGACACATCAGAATATACACGTCTATAATCAAATAGGAAAAAAATATATACTATTCGAACCAAATTCACAATGTAAAATGAGCTAATAAAGAATTCTATAAAATAGTCATAGAATTCCATTAGCCAAAATGCACAGAAGCACGTGTTTTTTTCTCAAGATGTTTGTAACAAACTGGCAAATCATTACACACCTAAAGCAAACCTGTTGGATACTTATTTAAACAACAAAAAAACAAAATCCATACAAAGTCCACCAGGGAAATTCAAGTACAGACTCTACACTTCTTCAAGGAACTATCAACAATGAATTTCAGAATCCTTTCAAAGCAAGCAAGCCTGCAGGCTGCCCCTCTGGCCCATGTTGGGTGGGTACAAGGATAGCGCTCCAGTCTGGCGACGCCTCCCACCCTCCTCCACCAGTATATGAATAGTAACAGATCCCGTCCGCGCAGCGGGCGGGCACAGCGGGAGCGACGATGGCGCGCCGAAGGCGCGCCAAAGGAAAGCCCGTCTGCGCCCGTCCGCGCCAAGTTCGCGACAGGCGCAGGAGGGGCTGTTCAATCGCAATCTGCTTGTTCCTATCAGGTAAGCGAGCTTATGAACCTCGCTATGCCCATGGTTTGTCCTTGTAGATTTGACATGGCTAAAATCAGAGGACCTTTTTCGTGTAGATCCTGTCTGTGGTCCTCTCCCTGGGCTCCAGTTAGGATACAATCCCCCCATATAATAATACTGTGACTATGTCGCATTTTAAAGGGGGGCTAATAAATTCCCGCTCCATGGGCTGCCATAGTCAAGCTCTAAACGATCTTATTGTTGACTCAAACTTAGACTGTCTCTTCATAACTGAGACTTGGCTGACAGAGTCCAGCAACCCTGATATAGCAGCTGCCCTTCCACCTGGTTATACGATCTTCCGACAGGATAAAGTGAAAGGAAAAGGAGGAGGAGTAGCGGTAGTGCTTAAAAGCCATATAAAATGCCATACCTTTTCTCTAGCTCCCCTAAAAGGGGCTGAAGGTCTGGGCTTTTCTATCAAGCTAAATGATTCATCTTCCTTTTCAGGTGGCTTGATTTACCGCCCTCCAGGCAGTGCCCTGTCATTTTTAGACTCACTAAGTGACTCTTTAGGACAACTTTTAGTTTGTTATCCTCATTTCACATTTTTGGGTGATTTTAATTTACATTTGGAATCCACATCTGACACACAGGCACTGAATTTTCTCCAAACTTTGGAGATTTTCGACCTTCAACAAATAGTCACACAGCCCACTCATCAAGCCGGCCATACCTTGGACGGAATTTGCACTAATTTTCCCCTCTTAGAGACTCAGCCCCCAGTCCCGCAGATTTGGTCAGACCATTCCTTGGTCCCCTTTCATATTAAGCTCTCACAGCCCCAACCTCTAGTCAAACTGACTCATAATTTAGGGACCACGGAAGCCACTGACGGTATGAGGAAGCACCGAGGTGCTGGGGGTTTATTGGACCCTTATTTACCCTCCGCCCAGCCTTGGCTCATGGGGTATTGTTTCCCTAATACAAAAGCTTATTACATCAGAATTCCTGATATAGCTAGAACTCGTATATCTATAAAATATATTTATACACATTGATATTGAATCACACCCTCTTATTGTGGTAGAACATTAGTGAGTGACAGGGGGATCTGTACCCGGTCCTGACGAAGGGGCATGTCGCCCCGAAACATGTTGACCCACACAGGAGAGTAAGCCCAGTAACTTGCTTTATCTCTCTGCATCACCCTTTTTAACAATACCAGCCAGTGTCTATTAAATAGTTTTTTCTACCACTAGGCCAGGTATTTTTTAACCTCACTCTCACATCACTCCTGACCCCACTGACACTCACCTCATGTCACTCACATAGTACTCACAAATTAAAGGTGCTCCGGCGTAGTCGCTTGTCGCAGCACTGCCCCGTCCCGCAGCGGGGGCGGAAAGACCCCGATGATGAAGCATGACACCAAGGGCCCTTTTGGTGTGTGAGGGGTATTTTAACACACTGAATATATTCCACCAACACCGGAATATATACTGATTTCGTATCAGGTGGTCTCTATTGATTATTCGTACTTTCATATGAGGAGGATTAGCCCACCGCGGTGCAGAGTGGCACCACCTCTTCACTCCCTTTTTTGATATCCCTTACTCATAATTTAGGGAACCATGTCAACTGGACACGAGTAGAGGCTAATTTGAAGCTGAACCCTATCACTGCTGCACTTATTCCCAACATGACTGGTGATGCTGTTCAAGGCTCCAAATGTTTTCATATGTGGATGCGACAGGAGATTAAGGACAGAGTCCCACAGATTCGCCCTCAAGGCAAAGAGAAAATAGGGAAGATTAATGCCCCTTGGTTTACATCTGAACTAGCAAAAATTCATCTATTGTGCAGAAAAAAAGAACGTAACTGGCGAAAAACTTATGACCTGACAGAAAGAAGCCGGTGTATCCAGCAGAGGAAAATTTACCTAACGGCGAACAAAACAGCTAAGAAGAACTTTTATATTAAGGCTATTAATACAGCTAAACAAAAGCAAAAAAAGTTATTCTCCATTGTCAAGTCTTTCACCCATCCTAGGGCCATACAACCAGAAATTCCACCTTCTTTAGAACTCTGCAATTAGATTGCGGACTTCTTTGAAGAAAAAATTTCACTAATTCAAAAGGGCTTCCAAGCTCCTTGTCAAGTCTTGCCTGCCATTCCACTAGATTGTGGAAAGAACCTGAAGGGCTGTCTCAGAACTTTCACTTCGGTCACGCTTCTCCAGACCCGTGAGGCAATCATGTCATGTAAATCGGTTTCTCCTTCGGATTCATGTCCACCTAGAATCCTCCACCAAGCAATTGAGGTTGTTAATCCCATCATAAATGAGATTGTTAATGCCTCCCTGAGCACAGGTGTTGTGCCTAGTGAGTGGAAGCATGCAATCGTGAGACCTCTCATGAAAAAAGCAAATAAATCCCCTACAGATCTTGCTAACTTGCGCCCGATTTCACTCCTCCCCGTTCTGGGAAAGATCACTGAACAAATGGTCCATAAAGAATTAAAAAATTATGTAGGTATACACCACATCCTTCATCCTCAGCAATCGGGTTTCCGTTCACACCATTCTAGGGAATCTGCCCTTATTGAACTCACTGATTCAATAAAGCTACTACAAGATCAGGGGAAGAACGCCGTCCTGATCTTATTAGATCTTACGGCGGCGTTCGATACCATCTCCCACTCCCTATTGATTAACAGACTTAGGGATATAGGAATTACGGATGTTGCATTGGATTGGATAATCTCTTTCCTGGCTGACAGGTCTCAGACCATCTCTTTGGGCACTTTTTTCTCTAAAGAGAAGAAGGTACATTCGGGAGTCCCCCAGGGCTCAATATTGAGCCCTTTATTGTTCAATATATATATGGTCCCTCTTATCTCTTTAATTGAGTCATACGGCATATTAGTAACATCATATGCCGATGACACTCAGCTGATTGTCCCCTTGGAGAAAAATTCTACAGACGCTGAGTTGAATTTTAAGAAATGTTTAAGAGATGTCTTCTGCTGGATGGATGAAAACCATCTTCAATGTAACACCAGTAAGACGGAAATTTTGCCCTTGGGTAAAAACCCCCAATTCTGTCCCAGCAAATGGTGGCCTGAGGACATCCCTGCGCCACCGCAAGTAGTTACATCAGCAAGGAATCTAGGTGTTTTATTTGACGCCGAACTGTCCTTCGACCAACATGTCAGGAATGTTGCAGGAAGCTGCTTTAATATCATTAGGTCACTAAAAAAGTTTTTTGACTTTCTTCCCATAGACTCATGAAAGGCAGTGGCAGTGGCCTTAATTCTCGCACGTCTTGACTATTGCAACGGTCTGATGGCAGGCGTTAAAAAGACAAACACTCTCAGAAAACTCCAAGGCGTGCAGCACTCAGCGGCTAGACTTGTTCTCAAGTTACCTAGGAGATCATCTGCCTCGGCCGCACTTAAAACCCTTCATTGGTTACGACTCCCTAAAAGAATACTGTTTAAAATTTTAATTATAGCATTTCGTGCATTCAATGGCACTGGCCCGATCTATCTCATCAAACGGTTTCTCCATTACAGTCCCGCAAGGACCTTAAGATCCTCAGGTCTGAATCTAATCAAGCCTGTTAAAATTCAAACTTAAGACTAAAGGAGGCAAGTCTCTGTCTTTCTTATCTGGCAAAGCGTGGAATTCTATTCCCAACCATCTTAGAACCCTAACCCAGGAAAACCAATTTAGAAAACAACTCAAAACGTGGCTTTATTCTCTTTCTGACGATTATGTAATGTCCTTCATATAGTCTCTTTTCTGTTTCCGATTCTTTTTGCACACTGTTTGTTCAGCGCCAGGATGCTCCTTTCGGAGCGATTGTTTGCGCTTTAGAAATATACAAAAATATACAAAAATAAATATGTTCACCTCAAATCTTCAAAAACATTCTACTATCAACATCTGCAGCCATCCCAGTCAAGACAATTATCAAAAACTATTTAAAATCAGGGATTTTCCCAGAAGACTTAAAAAAGGCATACATAACCCTTTATTTAAAACAAAAAAGCTTACCCTGGACAATCAACACCCTGACAACTACAGACCAATACCAAACAGACCATGAGCAACTTTATGGAAAGAGCAGCTTTAACCCATATGTCACTATTCATTGTAAAGAAATCCATACCTTCTGACTTCCAAACCAGATTTCACCCAGGAAGAGGCACTGAATTGACCCTTATCTCTATCTGTGATGACCTTAACAGTACAACAACAGTAAAATTTTATTTGATCCAGACCTCAACTGAGATCAACAAATACAGAATTAAAATAATTTTAGATACTCATAAAAATGCTTAGCTGAAACACTTTTGCTTTTTAGATTCACTACAAGATGGTACAGTAGCAAAGTTCAACCACCTACTCAAACAACATTAGATAGGATTAGATAAAGTAAAATCTTCGGATCATCCTTATAATTTAAAACAGCTTCAAAAAGCTTTAAGAAAGTAAACAAATTATGGGAAACATATTCATTAAACGGTGAGTTACACATTGTAATTAAATCTTGATCAGAGAATGTGTTATACTATCATTGAATTGGGATTACACAATGTTGGAGGGCCGTAACTATGCTCACACTAGGACAGATTAATAAAACGGGGAGCAAATCTTGTTGGCCACCTTTGCAAAGTTCACATAAACCTTTAGGGTTATCAGTACCATCCCAACTAGCTCAAAAAGTGGCTAAAGGGAGTATACCCAAGCGTAAGAGTAAAATACAACGCCTTACGCCGTGCTTTCATTTAAAACGCAAATAAGGAGTGCTTGGTATAGACTTCAACTTCCAAGTAGTGCCTGATCGCTTTCATGAGAATGTCTAGTAGAGAGCGATTGAACCTTTGAGAATAAGTCTAAACTGCAGATGAAATAGTCTATAATTGAAGACTTAGTTAGGCCCAATCTGGTAAATGCCGCTGGAATATCACCGTCTTTTCTCCCATTTATTATTACGCCATTAATTGCTTTGATGGATGACAAAAGCATTTTCCCCCTTTTATCTGCTTTTAATTCGTCGGGGAGGACAGGAGTTGGAATTTGGCAGGCTTCTTCATGTGGAGATTTTCCCCTATTATAGATTAGTGAATTTGAGATCTTTCCATTGAAGTCCCCAGCCATTATCATCATAGGGTATCCGCTTACTTCTAGAATTGATTCAATTTCCTTGAATACTTTGGTCAGGATTTGATCTTTTGATGTTCTTGGTGAAAAATATATATTATAAAGTAGGTGTTCAGATGAAGTCTCCATTCTTTCTTTCTGCCACTTAATGCTGATGCATTGAACGTTTGGGAGTGATAGCTCAATTTCCTCCGGGTCCCAATCTATCTCTTCTCTCAATAGGATTGCCAGGTCTCCTTTTGCGTGACTTCTTCTGGAAGCCTCTGCTGCTTTAGCGAACACCAAGTAATCTTTTTGTGCAAAAGTTGTCATTGACCATGTTTCTGGAGTAACATGATTGACGGTGGATGTTCCAGAATAAAAAGCAATTTGCCAGTTGCCTTTTTCGCGATGTTCCATGACACAATAACATGCCTATCGCAAAAAAGACAGTTTCAAATCTTTGCCCAACTTATTCCTGTTTAGAGAACCTGCTATCCAAGCCCAGGGATTTTCATCCGGATACAGCTTTTGCCATGGGTCCGATCCGTCCTAAAATTGCTGAACTCCATCTTTTATAGAGATCTGCAAAGGAAAGTCTTGCGCATATTTCCTTTCTTTTTCTTCCATTCTCTGTTGTTTAAAGTTATTGATAGAGATGCCTTTTATTCCTTTGACTTCCCTTATCTGTTTACAAACGGAGCTGGCCTTTTTAACCATAGCGATATCGAAACCATTTTTATGAAGAGTACCATGTTCTTTGATTATGATAGCTTGGACGACATTTGACCAAAACTCAATGAGGGCCACCGAGCAGGTTGTTTTGTCTGGAAAAGAGACTCATTTTATTTCACCTAACGTTAACGAATGAAGCAGTCCAATCTTATGTAACAATTCAACTATTCTTCCTTGAGTTATTGGACATTTACCACTAGGGAATATATCTGTAAAATCTAGTACGTTTGAGAGTGAGATTTCGGGATCATCCTTAGAATCGTGAATGTTACCTTTACCCTCTGTTATTTGTTCTTTTGGTTTTGAGCGATTTGAAGAAAAATTCAAAGCTAGCAGATTTAAATCTTTACTGCCTTTAGTTTCCGTTTGAGGGATTTTTGGAGGGGTCCGCTGACAAGTATTATATGATCCATTACTCTTGGGGAGGTTGGTTTCTTCCTCGTCTTGTTCTGCTTGACTTACTTAGAGAAATGTTATTTTTCGCGAACCTCTTTTCGATATTTTCCGTTTTGCTCTTTTCTTTGACAGCTTCGGCTTATTCTTTTTCCCTGACTTATGTTTCTCCTTTTTATGGATCATTCTTACAGGTTCAAGAGGAATTGATTTGTTCCGAGGAGATGCTTCCCCTAATCCTCTCCTTTTAGTTGGTCGAGAAGGGGAGAGACCAGTTATTTTGTTTTTTTGCTAACAAGATTGGAAAGAAAGATATGGACTTTTGAATAGCATTCCCCTTATCTCTTCCTGGACCAGGTTCTCTGAATAATTTTCGAAGAGAGTAAATTTCATCACCATTGATGAATTTTGTTTTTCGTTTTTTTGGTATTTGGTACTTTTCCATCTGATTTTCCTTCTGCTTTTCCCCCTTTTCTTGTGGTGACGAAATACAGGGGACCAAGGCATTTACATGACTCTTCTCTTTTCTGCCTACATCATGCTCTGGGCTAAGAACTATAATTAAATCTAACTGCCAGTACTGCTACTGTTTTTAATATTTACAGATGAGAACTCGAATTAAACAAGTCTCTCTAAACTACTTTTTCAGTTTAGAATTGATCTATTTTATTTTCCAATTTTAACCATTATTTGAAAAACGCTCTTTACAAAATTTCAAAAGTCATCACAAACAATATACTTCTCCCCACGAAAGAACTTCTCATATATAGACATTGTTCATAGATAATTAACAACAACCTTTCTTCAGCACTCACCCTCTCAAGCTCACGTGTAGTGTTGCATTTAAACTTGTGTTAAACTCATTCTCACATTCATACACACATGCTTTCATCTTTCAAACAAAACCCACCCTTGGACAAAACTTTTTAAACCAAATATGTACAATACTCAGAGAATGGAAGTATAAACAAAAAACAATCAATTTCAAAATTTCAAAAGTTACAAAAATCACACAAGGCCATCCATAATTCAAAAGATAATGTAAATCTAGCACAGAAAATTTGACTTCTTTGGCCTAAAGTGTCAAGTCGACGCGTTTCGAATCCCTTTCTCTGAGGGATTCTCCTCAGGACGGAGTATCTGAAAGACATGACAAACAGATTCTCACTGTAAGACTATTAAGCCTTTTCTCTTCAATAACTGTAAAGGACTGCAGCTAATAGCTTCTTACCTTATCAAAAAATCCAAACACACTCACATATGATTTTTCACAACTCAGATCTGCAAACAGAAATTAAATGAAGTCTTCACTGTCTCTGTCTTAAATTAAAAGTGTTATGATTACACAATCTATCAATAGATTGTTACTTACTTGGAAAAATATATGTCCAGGCGCCAAACGCCTTGAAGTAAACCTTTTTCCGATTTTTTACTTGTACGGTGATATGCTGAAAACAAAAAGTTGGACTTTTGTCAATGCCACAATTTGTCTGTTGAAGCTCACTGTGAAACTGTGAAAATAAAAGGTCAATGACAACACTGAAATAAACAATTCGCTCTCAGCACATTTGTTTGCAACATTTATTGGGAACCCAACCAGAATGCAAAATATACGTGCACACGGAGACCTCAGCAAAGCTTACTGAGTGCCCAATTGGCATGACAGTGCAGAGACATTTTATAAGTAAAAGCCCTACCGGATCGTCATCATAGCATACGTAACCTAGATCAGACTATGTCCTGCTGGACCAATCAATGAAGGGCAACTGTGGCATGATACCCTTGTAAGGCTCGAAGTATGTCTATACCCTGGTTGCTGCCCACGTGCCATCTACAAGAGCAGATTTGGGCTTTCCCCCAAAGGTGAAATCTGTGCCTCTGGTATACGTGGACTTGGCACGTGCGTGACCGGCCAGGTCATGTCGACATGATTTACTGAAATGTGAGGTTTTGCAATAGCTAGCTGGAAGCTGGCGAGTTTGTTCTCGGAAAGCCTTGCGTTGCTTGCACGTTGCAGCTGACTGACACACAAAATGGAGCGTGCGACCATTTTGTGGATTTCTGCTGGTGTCATTTCTTTAGTAGCTCAAAGAAGACTATAGGCCTGGCAACATATGCATTTGGTAACATAAATAATATCTGCTTCATCATTCCCAAATCTTGATACCGAATCATATGCTATTCAGAACCCATCTGTGCTCATCATTTCCTGTCCCTCATCCTCATTCTTATGGGTGTGGTGTGGTGAATCACCTTTCCTGGATATGCAGCGGGCACAGGAGCTGGAAATTACTGTACAACAAGTTGGGCATATTTTTATCAGGAGGCACAGTGTCAAAAAGGCTGCTACCACTATTATAATCGCATTTAGTATCCAGGAACCCCAGTCTGTGAACCAGTTCATCAGGTCTTCCCATAAGCCTCCTGTGTGTATCCCGTGGGCCTCATCTCTAATATTTTTGATCTTTTTTATTGCTTTATTTATATTCCCACTGTTATCCGGAATGAATACACAGGATTGGCTCTGGGCCAGGGAAAATGCCGGGGAAGATGCCTCGTGAAGGACGGAACAGACTCCTCCTTCCTTGGCCAGAATGATACGAGAGCAATCCTGTCTGGATCATGACTGCCCTCATGGAGGTGAGTTCCTCTGTTATATTTCCTAAGGCATCAGTGGTAGAGTCCGCTAGATCCTCAATCATCCTGGATAACTGATGTATCCTTTCTGAGGTATAGATATTGCCTACTACTGGGATCATTGCCCCAAAACCTGTCAACATGTGGGCTACCCAT
Source organism: Lissotriton helveticus (assembly GCF_964261635.1). Taxonomy (NCBI): domain Eukaryota; kingdom Metazoa; phylum Chordata; class Amphibia; order Caudata; family Salamandridae; genus Lissotriton; species Lissotriton helveticus. The sequence goes on along the minus strand of NC_136067.1, from coordinate 871,521,881 downwards.
GCTGCTGTTCTCTTGGCCCTAACTAGTGTCAACTCTTTCCTTTCCGCTGGCACTAATTTTGTGAAGTGGGTCATCTGCGGGATGATGGATGCTAGGTAGCAACTTCCATACCATCCTTGGGGCAGGTAGAAGTATGCCCATGGACCGCAGACAAAGAAAAGGCCCCTGTAACCTACCAGACCTGGTGACGGCTCGTCACGACTCCTAACTCGAGTTAGTCTGGTTGTGTGGTTACAGCTGCTTGTCCCTATGTAAATCTGGGAAACTGCCTTGGTGGGTAGTATGCCTTTTATCCTGTTTATCCTGTCCTCACAGTCAAACCATCCCTGCTCCCCTTTAGCCACTTCTTCGAAGGTGCATCCAAATGAAATGCATTCTTTCCAGTTGTCTTTGGACAGCAGTTCCGAAAAAGTGCATGTTCTGGTAGCTCCTTTTGGCAAAACTGGTATTCTTTTTGGTGTTATCAATTCATCCTTGAGGATGCAGGAGGGGGCTGAAACTTCCCCTACCCTGAACCTTGGTACTTTCAGGTTGCCTGTCTGCCCTTCCACTATGTCATCTCAGCCTGCTCGGCCCTTCCACTCCTCGTTCCTAGAAGTTTTGACAAATCCTTTTAGCATCTCTAGGTCTCCCTTAGTTGGCTGTATATTCATGCAAGGGATCCTCTTAGGTCTGAGAGGAGGGCCTGTTGTCTGTCTGCTATAGCTATAGCCATTGCTACCGCCTGGATTAGCAGCCAGTACTTCAGATGAAGTCACACCTATTGATACTGACACAGACATACTGTGTTGACTTAGTAACATGTCACGCAATAGAACACAGCCTACATATTTGGGTACCGGCAGCACGCACATGGTACTTCAAACTATGTGTGGCGTCTGTGGGCAGGTGTGTGCAAACATAGCAAGCTGATATATTCAAAATTGTCACATATAGTTTCAGCATTTCAATATATTGGTTTCCTTCATATGTATCCCACAATCTTTCTTGGTCCCCTTTATTCACATCCACCCCCATATCAGTAATGTTCGTTGTTATATTCTGTTCATAGTCTTTTGGGGATTTTGTTGGCTCAGTTCCATCATTACCATCCCCCACTCTTCCATTAAGATGTGGTATTTCAAGTTCAGCAGAATACATTATTATAATTGCTGTTACCATTATTGCTGGCACAGGTAACAATATTGCAAGGAACACTGCTTTCCAGTTACATGTGTGTCTTCCAGTGGACTGCATGACTCTGTACAAACCTGGCCCTTCCCTATGCTATGCAATCTTCTTGTGAATAGACCCTAAGTTTATTCTTGGTCCACTCGGGCTTGTGAATAGGCCCTAATTTTGTTCTTCTTCCTCTTGGCGCTCTGCTAACTGTCCCTTAGAGCCAAGTATTTAACCACTGTTTTTTCTCTTGTATTTAATGTCTCGAATAAGTCTAGGACCAGTGACCTCTGTTGCAAAAACGGCACAATGGAGAATGTTCAAGGTTTTGAATAATGCTAGAACCCGTACTTTCTATCGCACAAATGGCACCATTGAGAATGTCAAAACGTAGATCTGTTAACTCTTGCTCAGGGACTTGCTCTGGGCCCGTGGGAAAGGCTATCTCATTTAAAATTAATCTTATTAGCTCACTGAGCAATAATGGCCTTGGGATAAATAATGTTAAACTTGCACTTATGTCTCTTCCTGGGCAAAAAATGGTTAATTGTATCCTGGACCGTTGTCCGCAGGCTTGTATTGACACAGATCGAAGTCTGTCAGTCCTGAGCACTTGCATTTAGGCAGCAGTTCATTAATGATTAATGTGTATCTGCAGCTTTCTGTTTGCTGGAGCGAAGGTTATATTCTCGGCGAGGCCATGCTGTTGGTATCTTTGTCGGTGGGATCCGTTCTTTGTTCTCGGGGGTCACTTTTTTCGTGTGTGACGCGTGGATCCACGAAGTTAGACCATCACATTTCACTGCTGTAGCCGTTGTAAGAATGACCTGCATTGGCCCCCTCCATCTGGGCTGCAAGCAATTCCTCCGTGTGTGGGCTTTCACCCAAATCCAGTCCCCGGGTTGCAGATCGTGGGCTGGTGGAGTTGCGGCCTCTGGAAGGGACTTCAGCACCTGACAATGGAGGTAACGTAAAATGTCCGTTAACTTCTTACAGTAACACAATAATAAGTCGTCACTTACTGACAGTGGGGCTGTGGACATATGTCCTGGTATGTACATGGGTCTGCCAAATACAGTGTCATGTGGACTCAGCTTCGTTACTCTGTCTGGTGTACATCTCATTGCTAGTAATGCTAAGGGCAACGCATCTACCCAGGAGAGATCTGTTGACGCACAAATTTTAGCTATCTTGTTTTTCGACACCCCATTTTTCCTCTCAACAGCGCCTGCTGCTAGTGGATGGTAAGCACAATGTAACTTCTGTGTTATTGCGAGCCCCTTACATAGTCCCTTTATGAAATTGGAAATAAATGCAGGCCCATTGTCGGACGCAAGAAGGGAGGGTACCCCAAACCTTGGCAGTAGTTCCTTCAATAGGCACTTGGCCACACTCTCTGCATCATAATGTTTGGTGGGGTAGGCCTGTGTCCATTTGCTAAACATACAGACAACGACCAAAACATATCTGTATGTCTGGGTGGGTGGCATGTCTATAAAATCAAGCTGAAGGCTTTTAAATGGCCCGTGAGGAGGTGGGAAGTGTCCAGGTGCAGTTGGTGTACCTTTTCCGGTGTTGTATTGGGCACAGACAGAACACAGCTTGCAAAGCCTTTCTGCTGTCTGGCAAAATTTTGAGTTATACCAACACTGGGAAAATAATCTGATCATACCATCACGTCCCACATGTGAGGGGCCATGGAACAGTCTGCTCATTGAAGGGAGCATGGTGGAAGGCAAACATATCCTGCCGTTAGGCCCTACCCATAGCCCCTCCTTTGTTTGTGTGCAACCCTGTTGTGCCCACTCCTCTTATTCCTGGTTGGCTGTATTCATCTGAATATGTATTGGGTCAAAATGTAGTGAACCACTATCCTCTTTTGTGTCTGTCCTGTTGTCTACTAATTGTACCATTGTTATCTGGCAGCCTGTAAGCGCTATTCTCTTCGCTTCTTGGTCAATGAAAGCATTGCCTCTGGAAGTGGGGTCTTTTGATGAAGTGTGGGCAGAGCATTTTATGATAGCCACTTTGAAAGGTAGTAGCAGAGCTTGGAGAAGGTCACAAATCAATTGTGCATGCTGTATCTGCTGACCTGCTGATGTAAGGAACCCCCTCATTGCCCATAACTGGCCAAAGTCATGGACCACCCCAAAAGCATATTGGCTGTCCGTGTATATGTTCACTTTCTTTCCTTCAGCCCATGCACATGCTCTGGTAAGTGCCACGAGTTCAGCTGCCTGTGCACTTTTTGCTGCTGTCAGTCTCCCTCCTTCCAATAATTTAGTAGCTGTGCCCACCGCATAGGATGCTTGCAGTACTCCTGTGTCATCCCTTAAGCATGATCCATCTACAAACAAATCTCCTTGAGCATCTGGGAGTGGTGTATCTCTAAGGTCTGGGTGTATTTTAGTATGCCTATCTATGGCCAAGGCACAATCATGAAAGGAATCATCTGAATCAAAATCCTCCAGCTCATGTTCAGTTGGTAGCAAGCACGCAGGGTTCAGGGTGGTACACCTCTTGATGATAATATGTGGTGTCAAGAGTACCAACTCATATCTGGTGAGGCGTGCATTGGTGAGATGCTGTGTCTTGGTGGATGTGAGAAGTGTGTCCACTGCATGTGGAACGTGTAGGACTAGTGTGTGTCCTAACACTAAGTTATCTGACTGTTCCACTGCAAGTGCAGTGGCTGCCACTGCTTTCAGACACAGCGGGAGCCCTGAAACCACTGGGTCTAGCGTGGCAGAGTAATATGCCACGGGGCGGTAGAAAGCTCTATGTTTCTGAGCAAAGACCCCCATTGAACAACATCCCTTCTCGTGACAAAACATGTGAAAATCCTTGCTATAGTCCGGTATGCCTAGTGCTGGTGCCTCCCTCAATCCTCTTTTTAGCTCATTGAAGGCTGTCTCACATTCTTGTGACCAGGGTACAGTGTCAGGTATGTCTTTGTGTGTGAGAGCCTGTAAGGGTTTCGCAGTGAGAGAGAAATTCGGTATCCAGTGACGACAGTACCCTGCAACTCCTAAGAACGCCCTAACTTCCTTCTGAGTGTGGGGTCTGGGAAAATGTGTTATTGTCGATATTCTGTCTGGCAACAGTTTTCTTGTTCCTTCTGTTAACTCATGGCCTAAGTACTTCACAGAGGTGAGGCAAAACTCTAACTTTTGGGGAGACTTTGTATCCCTTTAGTGCTAAGTGGCACAGGACAGCGATGGTGTCCTTTACACAAGCCTCCTTTGAAGGCGAGGCCAATAGCAAATCGTCAATATACTGGATAAGTGTGGACCCCTCCTTAAGTACCAGGGAGTCTAAATCTGTTTTTAATGCATGTGTGAAGATGGAGGGTGACTCTGTATAGCCCTGCACGAGCCTTGTCCAACAAAATCTCTTCTGTCTAAAACTAAAGGAGAAGAAATGTTGGCTGTCAGGGTGCAAGGGGATGGTAAAGAAGGTGGAGCTAAGATCCATCACTGTGAAGGTGGTGGCTGTCACTAGTATGTTAGATAATATTGTTGCTGGGTTTGGGATCACTGGGAAAGATGGCAACACTAATTTGTTCAATTCTCTCAGGTCTTGCGTGAATCAATAGACAGGGGCCCCGTTCGGGCCCTTGGTTGCCTTCTTCACCGGGAGAATAGGGGTGTTACATTGACTGTATTGAATCTCCCTTAAAATTCCTTGCTTCAATAGGTCTTGTATGACTGGTGAGATGCCTTCCTCCCCCTCCTTAGATATTTTGTATTGTGGCACTCTTGGGAGAATTGCCCCTGGTTTTAGTTTTATCTGCACTGGTGGGTAGTTCAATACCCACCCTACATCATTGGCGCTTGTTGCCCAGACTTCAGGCGGCACACAATGGCGTAGTTCTGGTGGTATGGTGGGGTCGGTGCATGTCATGAAAGCTTGCAACATTAGGCCATTGGCCTTGCTCTCTAGAAAGACCCCTGTTGGTGAGCAGTGTATGGTGCATTGCAATTTGCATAAGAAATCTCTCCCCAGCAAATTCACGGGGCAAAATCTGCTAAGAATAAACTGGTGGTGCACTGTTATTGTGCCTACTACAAACTGTAGTGGCTCAGTAAGGTATTCTGTAATCGGTTGGCCAGTCATGCCTACTGCGGTTATCGTAGTCCTAGAAAGTGGAGCCTCGGGCGTTGTTAGTGCCTTCATCATTGATCTTTGAGCCCCTGTGTCAATTAGAAATGGAACAACCCTACCCAATATTTCTCCCTCTACATATGGTCCGGATTGATCTACTGCTATTGCTGGTGCTATTACGCAGTTTCCCACTTTCAGGCATCCCTAGAATGATGTTTGGGGTACAGGTGGTGGTGGAGGCCAGTCCTTAGTTACTGGTGTCCATCCTTCCCCTCCTGTCCATTGCTGCTGATGCTCATTTTCCTTTTGCGCATTGTCTCGGTACCCTGTGTGCCGAGTGTAGTTTGTGTGCTGGTGTCTGCCCTCCTGCCCGCTGTTCTGTTTGTACCTACTGTCCTCATTTCTTTTCTTTAATATTGGGCAATCTGCTTCCCAATGGTTGGGGTCCTTACAATAGAAACATGCTGTTCCTTGTGGTGGGTGGGAGGCTGATCTGCGGGGTATGGAAGGTGCCCTACTTGTCTGTTGTTTTCCTGCGCCTCCTGCCCCTCCGCTGATCCTCTCCCTCCCCCTGTTATTGCTGTAAAACCGTTCCTGTGCTACCATTAGCCTCACTTTTTCTTTCTTTAATTTTTCTGTCTCCATCGCCTGCGCACAGGACTGGAAATCTGAGCAGTATTTAGCAGCTGACAGCACTTTTTCTATCGGTTCCTGTTGCCAGCAGACAAAAGAAGTTTGCAAGTGTGTTCTGATAGGTGGTGCAAGGCCTTGTACAAATGTAGTTACCAGGGCCGGCATCGCATCCCCCATAGGGTTTTTCAATCCACTGTTCTGCCTATATACTTTCAGGAGGTGGTCAAAGTATGTATTTACACTTTCATCTTCCTCCTGTTTAGTACTCGTAATTTTGCTCCAATCAACCCTATCTTCAGGTACCTTCTCCTTCAAGTGTTCCACCACCTTCTTATATAACTCATCTATTTCTGGACCTGGCATCCCTCCCTTGCCCCTCTTTGGCTCCACATCTGGCCACCCAACCTTCCCTTTACATTCTTCCCAAAGGTCCTTTGGGATAATGATATTAAACAACGTATCAAGATCTCTCCATAGTAACCCCCCTAAGGCAGACATTCTCTGTAACTCTTCATACCACTTTCGGGGTTCGTATCTAAGTCTGGGGAAGTCTCAGAAAAACAATTGATGTCCTGCCTGGACCATGGGACATAAACATATGCTAAATCATTTGGCGCACTGCCATGTGGTGGCGGTATCTCCCGTAGGGGCATGATAAGTGATGGGACTTCTGTTGTGGTGGGGGAAACTGTTATGTTGGCTGTGGTGATGGAGTGGGCAAGAGAGTGGGCTACGTCAATTACTGCACATGTGTGTATTAGCTGCTTCCATTGTTGTAATTTTTCTATAGCATATTTAAGCTTGTCCTGCAACTTAGACTCCTCCCATGTTATTAAATCTGAGTCTGTGAATCCGAACTTCCCTATTTCCCAATCATATTGTGCTGGTAGTTGTGTACTGTTACCCGTGGTTGCCTGGGTCTTGGCTTATTTTGCATATGCTAAATGGGCCTGAGGTCCTGTGTTGATTAACTCTGCTTGTGCTAAAGACAGTGTTTTCTCTAAATACTTTCCACCCTGTGCTTGTATAAATGAGTCCACTGTTAGTGAGCCCTCCACGAGTCGTTGTAGTAGTGCTTTACAATTTAAAGAATCGCTCTTTAGCATCAATTTTGGTGAGTTTGGGCTGGAGGCAGAAGCTCCTCCCACCGTTCCCCCCAGGCTGCCTCGTCTTTTGCTCTCTGGGGTCGACTCTGTTTCTGCCAAACATTTCTCTAAGATCGAAATGTTGTGTTCTGTGTGGTGGACGTACGTAAATGCATCCCATATTAGTGAGTGCCACTGTGGCTGGCTGAATGAGTCATCCTGTGATTCATGCTCAAATAATTGCTGCCACGGTCTGTCTATTAGTTTAGGTGTTTTAACCTGTTTCTTAACAGATTCTTTGAGAATACTGTGTTTCTTATCGTTGTAGTCTGAAGCGGCTTTAACCGCTGTTTCTCTCATTAGTTTCAGAGTACCCAGGTCTTGGACAGCCTCCAACTCCGGTCTCGCAACCTTATATTTCAATGCTCTGCGTACAAAGGTTATGGCTGCCTCTCGTTCCCCGGGAGTTAGCTCAGCGTGTTCTGGCTCAGGTGCATGCAGCGGTGAATCACCACCCAGGCATCCCAAGAGAATATCTTCTAGGAGTTGGTCCACCCCTGCCCCACCTTCTACCTTCTCATTTTCTTTAACTTGGACGCATGGGAATGTGCCTACTACGTCTAGCTGATCTTTTCTCCATCTTCCCTCCAGTTTTGCCTGTAATACTTTCTTTTTAATTTCCATATGTTCACTGTGGACCTTTGATTTGACTGTGCTTGTTGAACGCATCTCACTTAACACACAGTCCCAACTATAGTAAGCCTCCCATTCCACGCTTCTAACCTTCTTTCCCTTTAAATTCAACATCTGGCGCAAATATGATAATTTTGCCATGTCATATGTGCCATTACATGGGAACTGTAGATCCGGGTTTTTAGATGTGAGATCGTGCCACTTGTGTGTGTACATAATTGAGCTTAAGCCTCTTTTTATACCCACAGTATATGCAGGTGAGTTCTTGGGTGGGGCTGGCTGAGCCGTATCTAAATTCTTTTACTGTTGTTGTTTCCCATGGTTCAGTTGTGTGTAGCAGCTAGTCCTAAACGCCTTACAAATAACTGTTCAAGTATACCAGACAGGTGGGTTGCAGGGTGGACTTCAGCACAGTAACATGTGATACAATTAGTTGACAGAAATGCTTCATATATATTTCAGCCACACAGTATTTTGCAAGGGAGCAACAAGAAAGCCATACATCAGTCACCCCAACAGGTCATGTTGTGCCAATTCACCAAAGCTATTTCACAAGGAAGAAAGAAGCCAGATCCTGGTTGTATGTTGAGCCTTGACGGCCTGTGAAATAAGTAAGATAGGAAAACAGACCCTGTCTGTGGCTGTGCCACAGGGTGCTGACATTCAACATAGAGCAATAGTGGTGAATTGCTTCGTGCAGTTCAGACAATCACATAAAACATCTAGGACAAATTCTGGGGATCCTACGCGGCAGCGCTGTAGACAAAACCCTTTGTGCTGAGAATGCGTGTGGGTCTGCTGTACTTAATCCCAAAGGAGTAAGGGGAATACCAGAAATTCTTTTTAGTTTTGGAATTCTAGAGAAGTGCACCTTAATCGATCTTTACAGCTAGTCCCTTTTTAGAGGCCAGAGAGTATGATGGACGGAGGTGCTTATTTGGCAACATTGGTGAATGGGTGTGTGAGGTAAAGGTCTTTTATCAGATCTCCGTCAAGTAGCGTTCTAATACCCAGAATAAATGACTAAGCTGGCAAAGGAAATCTAGAACCTGGCACCAAGTGACCTAACAGTATTTGGCCACTAAATAAGCTAAGCACATCACAAGGACACAATAAAAGAATGCAATGAACCCTAAAATGATTGAAAACAGAAACACTGGAGTACCAAGCGTCACACCCCCCTCTTCGTGCCGAGAAATATCCCGAGGCACTAACCTAGAACCACTCTGGTGCCTAGAAGGACGTCTCCAGGGGGAGGGCGGAGGCGGAACCCAGGCAGGGCGACGGGCGTTAGCCAAAGAGCCAGGAGCACCTGGAGCGTTCCTCATAAATGCCCAAATATTAGGCCAGCGGCGCGTGGGTGACAGTGCTGGACCCAAGTCAGAACTCATGAGAACAAACAAAACCACGATCAACAAATACACAATAGAAACAAAATCCAGTAGCCAACCTGGCCACTTGTATCGCAATACCTAACAGGCACAAACACTATGTGCCAATCTGGGGAGTGAAACTGCCACGCCCTAAAACGGCGTGCTACCTGCTTCCACCCAAAGGGGAGCCAAAACTGCCACAGCTCAACAACGAGGGGCCAACTGCTACAACCCAATACTGGAGGATGAAAATCCCCCCCAAATGCACTCACCGGGCTTCGTCCAGTCTGTCAGAGCATGCCGACGTCCGCTGCAACCAAGGGGAATGGTCTGGCGAGGGCATCCCGCACTCCCAGTGGTCGGTACCTCTCTGCGGCGGGGGTGTGTGTTGCAGAACCTCGCCCTCAATGGCAGGCCAAGGGCCTTCCGATACTGAAATCACCAAAGAGTTACTGCCGGCCAGGAATCCTGCAGAAACTCGCCGTCACCAGCCAGGGAACGCAAGAGACCAAGGCCAAGGCCAGACCCTACAGGACAAAAAAATGTTCTTGAGAAAGGGCAGCGGACCACAGGTAGCAATGACAGAGGTGAACACACGCCAGTGGCACGGAAATTAAGAAAAGTCAATAGCGCAGGAAGCGAGAGAAACGGCTAAACAGGAGTTACCTCCTGGGTAGCGTGATGACAAAAACAAAAATATATAATCAGAGCCAATAACAGCAGAATGAAGAAGGCAATCAGAAAAGGGATCACGAAAGACATGGAGTCTGGACAGGCAGCGTAAATGTCCCCAGGACACAGGCACACCGGTCCAGACATAGAAAGCCAAGAACAAGAAGGGCAGAAGAGGTAGAAGCAACCCAAGCATGCTGAGAGTGAAAAGCGGAGGGTCATACCAAAGAAAACAGAAAGGCAACAAACAGACCATCCACCGGATCCGACCCTTCCAGCAACCAGAGAGACCGGGGAGAGATAAATAAACAAACGTTATCACCTCAAAGCCCCGCCCTCAGAAGGGTGCCAAAGGGTCCGACCACCAGTGTCCGTCCCGTCAATGGAGCCAGTATGTTGTAATGGGCCCGCATTCTCCACCAAATGTTGAAGCTCACTGTGAAACTGTGAAAATAAAAGGTCAATGACAACACTGAAATAAACAATTCGGAACCCAACCAGAATGCAAAATATACGTGCACACGGAGACCTCAGCAAAGCTTACTGAGTGCCCAATTGGCATGACAGTGCAGAGACATTTTATAGGTAAAAGCCCTACAGGATGGTCATCATAGCATACGTAACCTAGACAAAGGGGGGGTGGGAGAGCCGCGAACATGTCCTTGCCGGATTACCCCATTGCCTCATGGTCATTGTAGTTCAGTATTCTTAGTTTTAGTTCGAAGTTCTCAAAATGTTCAAAAAGTTCATGGCCAGTGCCCGTGTATTCTCAAATCATATCCCTAGACACGTGTTTCTGGTTAAATACCTTCATCAGTAGGGAAAAATATTTGCAGAGGTTGCTTGACATGCCACCGTCGTCTTCTCAGGACTATTACAACTCCCGGTGTGCACGGGCGTCTCCCAGAGCTCGTCAGCTCATAGGCTCGCGGGAGCCATTTTATACAATACAAAAGGGGGTGGGAGAGCCGCGAACATGTCCTTGCCGGATTACCCCATTGCCTCATGGTCATTGTAGTTCAGTATTCTTAGTTTTAGTTCGAAGTTCTCAAAATGTTCAAAAAGTTCATGGCCAGTGCCCGTGTATTCTCAAATCATATCCCTAGACACGTGTTTCTGGTTAAATACCTTCATCAGTAGGGAAAAATATTTGCAGAGGTTGCTTGACATGCCACCGTCGTCTTCTCAGGACTATTACCACTCCCGGTGTGCACGGGCGTCTCCCGGAGCTCGTCAGCTCATAGGCTCGCGGGAGCCATTTTATACAATACAAAGGGGGGTGGGAGAGCCGCGAACATGTCCTTGCCGGATTACCCCATTGCCTCATGGTCATTGTAGTTCAGTATTCTTAGTTTTAGTTCGAAGTTCTCAAAATGTTCAAAAAGTTCATGGCCAGTGCCCGTGTATTCTCAAATCATATCCCTAGACACGTGTTTCTGGTTAAATACCTTAATCAGTAGGGAAAAATATTTGCACTCTGCAAATATTTTTCCCTACTGATGAAGGTATTTAACCAGAAACACGTGTCTAGGGATATGATTTGAGAATACACGGGCACTGGCCATGAACTTTTTGAACATTTTGAGAACTTCGAACTAAAACTAAGAATACTGAACTACAATGACCATGAGGCAATGGGGTAATCCGGCAAGGACATGTTCGCGGCTCTCCCACCCCCCTTTGTATTGTATAAAATGGCTCCCGCGAGCCTATGAGCTGACGAGCTCCGGGAGACGCCCGTGCACACCGGGAGTGATAATAGTCCTGAGAAGACGACGGTGGCATGTCAAGCAACCTCTGCAAATATTTTTCCCTACTGATGAAGGTATTTAACCAGAAACACGTGTCTAGGGATATGATTTGAGAATACATGAGCACTGGCCATGAACTTTTTGAACATTTTGAGAACTTCGAACTAAAACTAAGAATACTGAACTACAATGACCATGAGGCAATGGGGTAATCCGGCAAGGACATGTTCACGGCTCTCCCACCCCCCTTTGTATTGTATGAAATGGCTCCCGCGAGCCTATGAGCTGACGAGCTCTGGGAGACGCCCGTGCACACCGGGAGTGGTAATAGTCCTGAGAAGACGACGGTGGCATGTCAAGCAACCTCTGCAAATATTTTTCCCTACTGATGAAGGTATTTAACCAGAAACACGTGTCTAGGGATATGATTTGAGAATACACGGGCACTGGCCATGAACTTTTTGAACATTTTGAGAACTTCGAACTAAAACTAAGAATACTGAACTACAATGACCATGAGGCAATGGGGTAATCCGGCAAGGACATGTTCGCGGCTCTCCCACCCCCCTTTGTATTGTATAAAATGGCTCCCGCGAGACTATGAGCTGACGAGCTCTGGGAGACGCCCGTGCACACCGGGAGTGGTAATAGTCCTGAGAAGACGACGGTGGCATGTCAAGCAACCTCTGCAAATATTTTTCCCTACTGATGTAGGTATTTAACCAGAAACACGTGTCTAGGGATATAATTTGAGAATACACGGGCACTGGCCATGAACTTTTTGAACATTTTGAGAACTTCGAACTAAAACTAAGAATACTGAACTACAATGACAATGAGGCAATGGGGTAATCCGGCAAGGACATGTTCGCGGCTCTCCCACCCCCCTTTGTATTGTATAAAATGGCTCCCGCGAGCCTATGAGCTGACGAGCTCTGGGAGACGCCCGTGCACACCGGGAGTGGTAATAGTCCTGAGAAGACGACGGTGGCATGTCAAGCAACCTCTGCAAATATTTTTCCCTACTGATGAAGGTATTTAACCAGAAACACGTGTCTAGGGATATGATTTGAGAATACACGGGCACTGGCCATGAACTTTTTGAACATTTTGAGAACTTCGAACTAAAACTAAGAATACTGAACTACAATGACCATGAGGCAATGGGGTAATCCGGCAAGGACATGTTCGCGGCTCTCCCAACCCCCTTTGTATTGTATAAAATGGCTCCCGCGAGACTATGAGCTGACGAGCTCTGGGAGACGCCCGTGCACACCGGGAGTGGTAATAGTCCTGAGAAGACGACGGTGGCATGTCAAGCAACCTCTGCAAATATTTTTCCCTACTGATGAAGGTATTTAACCAGAAACACGTGTCTAAGGATATGATTTGAGAATACACGGGCACTGGCCATGAACTTTTTGAACATTTTGAGAACTTCGAACTAAAACTAAGAATACTGAACTACAATGACCATGAGGCAATGGGGTAATCCGGCAAGGACATGTTCGCGGCTCTCCCACTCCCCTTTGTATTGTATAAAATGGCTCCCGCGAGCCTATGAGCTGACGAGCTCTGGGAGACGCCCGTGCACACCGGGAGTGGTAATAGTCCCGAGAAGACGACGGTGGCATGTCAAGCAACCTCTGCAAATATTTTTCCCTACTGATGAAGGTATTTAACCAGAAACACGTGTCTAGGGATATGATTTGAGAATACACGGGCACTGGACATGAACTTTTTGAACATTTTGAGAACTTCGAAATAAAACTAAGAATACTGAACTACAATGACCATGAGGCAATGGGGTAATCCGGCAAGGACATGTTTGCGGCTCTCCCACCCCCCTTTGTATTGTATAAAATGGCTCCCGCAAGCCTATGAGCTGACGAACTCTGGGAGACGCCCGTGCACACCGGGAGTGGTAATAGTCCTGAGAAGACGACGGTGGCATGTCATGCAACCTCTGCAAATATTTTTCCCTACTGATGAAGGTATTTAACCAGAAACACGTGTCTAGGGATATGATTTGAGAATACAAGGGCACTGGCCATGAACTTTTTGAACATTTTGAGAACTTCGAACTAAAACTAAGAATACTGAACTACAATGACCATGAGGCAATGGGGTATTCCGGCAAGGACATGTTCGCGGCTCTCCCACCCCCCTTTGTATTGTATAAAATGGCTCCCGCGAGCCTAGGAGCTGAAGAGCTCTGGGAGACGCCCGTGCACACCGGGAGTGGTAATAGACCTGAGAAGACGACGGTGGCATGTCAAGCAACCTCTGCAAATATTTTTCCCTATTGATGAAGGTATTTAACCAGAAACACGTGTCTAGGGATATGATTTGAGAATACACGGGCACTGGCCATGAACTTTTTGAACATTTTGAGAACTTCGAACTAAAACTAAGAATACTGAACTACAATGACCATGAGGCAATGGGGTAATCCAGCAAGGACATGCTCGCGGCTCTCCCACCCCCCTTTGTATTGTATAAAATGGCTCCCTCGAGCCTATGAGCTGACGAGCTCTGGGAGAGGCCCGTGCACACCGGGAGTGGTAATAGTCCTGAGAAGACGACGGTGGCATGTCAAGCAACCTCTGCAAATATTTTTCCCTACTGATGAAGGTATTTAACCAGAAACACGTGTCTAGGGATATGATTTGAGAATACACGGGCACTGGCCATGAACTTTTTGAACATTTTGAGAACTTCGAACTAAAACTAAGAATACTGAACTACAATGACCATGAGGCAATGGGGTAATCCGGCAAGGACATGTTCGCGGCTCTCCCACCCCCTTTGTATTGTATAAAATGGCTCCCGCGAGCCTATGAGCTGACGAGCTCTGGGAGACGCCCGTGCACACCGGGAGTGGTAATAGTCCTGAGAAGACGACGGTAGCATGTCAAGCAACCTCTGCAAATATTTTACCCTACTGATGAAGGTATTTAACCAGAAACACGTGTCTAGGGATATGATTTGAGAATACACGGGTACAGGCCATGAACTTTTTGAACATTTTGAGAACTTCGAACTAAAACTAAGAATACTGAACTACAATGACCATGAGGCAATGGGGTAATCCGGCAAGGACATGTTCGCGGCTCTCCCACCCCCTTTGTATTGTATAAAATGGCTCCCGCGAGCCTATGAGCTGACGAGCTCTGGGAGACGCCCGTGCACACCGGGAGTGGTAATAGTCCTGAGAAGACGACGGTGGCATGTCAAGCAACCTCTGCAAATATTTTTCCCTACTGATGAAGGTATTTAACCAGAAACACGTGTCTAGGGATATGATTTGAGAATACACGGGCACTGGCCATGAACTTTTTGAACATTTTGAGAACTTCGAACTAAAACTAAGAATACTGAACTACAATGACCATGAGGCAATGGGGTAATCCGGCAAGGACATGTTCGCGGCTCTCCCATCCCCCTTTGTATACGTAACCTAGATCAGACTATGTCCTGCTGCACCAATCAATGAAGGGCAACTGTGGCATGATACCCTTGTAAGGCTCGAAGTATGTCTATACCCTGGTGTTGCTGCCCACGTGCCATCTACAAGAGCAGATTTGGGCTTTCCCCTAAAGGTGAAATCTGTGCCTCTGGTATACGTGGACTTGGCACGTGCGTGACCGGCCAGGTCATGTCGACATGATTTACTGAAATGTGAGGTTTTGCAATAGCTAGCTGGAAGCTGGCGTGTACGTTCTTGGAAAGCCTTGCGTTGCTTGCACGTTGCAGCTGACGGACACACAAAATGGAGCATGCGACCATTTTGTGGATTTCTGCTGGTGTCATTTCTTTAGTAGCTCAAAGAAGACTATAGACCTGGCAACATATGCATTTGGTATCATAAATAATATCTGCTTCATCAGTTGCAGTGGAGGAGAACGGTGATAGTTTGATCCTCATAGCTTCATGGGATGGTGCCATGCCTTCAATATTCAAGCCACACTTAGAAAAAAAAATTCAACCCATTTACAATATGAAATATTGCTTTGTTGTTCGAAGAATCAATTCTTGGAATCAATCCATTTATTCGTGTAAGGGTACGTAGTTTTTATTGTTTACTACAATTCCCAGAACCCTCCGCTGTCCATGACAGGAAATTAACACTACAGTCTCTCGATAAGACGCTGCATTCACCCGTGTCAACACAATGATCAAACAATCGAGAAACGAGGAGTTCCCCGCTGAACAAACTGAGGTAAGCACAATTCGGGCTAGATATCGAGGATTCTTTTCTTCTTCGTCCATCTGTTTCTGAAAAAATTAGTATAATGGTGGCCTTAAGAACCGAAACAGTCCTTTAACATCACGTTTCCTGAGAATCGACAAGCTGTTGACCGCCGCGTAGAATTCAATAAGAAATGTATCAATCATGAGTTGCTCGAAATGTATATCTCTCCGGCCAATTCCAGCGCAAGAGGTACAACTTCCACCTTTTATTAGAAGGAAACATGCAGTTCAACGGCATAGTTTCCGTGCGAACGGGCTGCCTATTTTAAACATGCCAGCTCGCAACTATTTATAAGCATTAAATCCAGCTACTGCAAAGTATGCTCAAGTCTGTCGTTTTTAATAAAGAGAGAACCATTTCGAAGTTTAACACATCTTTAAACATGCGTCTTTTACACTTTTTCAGAGATCCGTCATATAATACTGAGAGAAGTCCCTACAAAAGAATACACAGATGTAAACAGGTAGGAGGATCAAAGTATCACCGTTCTCCTCCACTGCAACTAACTAGACAAATTGTGGCATTGACAAAAATTCAACTTTTGAAGGTTTACATCAGGGCACTTGGCGCCTGAACATATATTTTTCCAAGTAAGCAACAATCTATTGATAGATTGTGTAACCATGACACTTTTAATTTAAGACAGAGACAGTGACGAGTTCATTACATTTCTGTTTGCAGATCTGAGTTGTGAAACCCTATGTGAGTCTGTTTGAATTTTTTGATAAGGTAAGAAGTTCTTAGCTGCAGTCCTTTACAGTTATTGGAGAGAAAGGCTTAATAGTCTTACAGTGAGAATCTATTTATCATGTCTTTCAGATACTCGGTCCTGAGGTGAATCCCCCAGAGAAGGGGATTCGAAACGCGTCGACCACGACACTTTAGACCAATCAAGTCAAATTTTCTGTGCTAGATTTACATTATCTTTTGAATTATGGATGGCCTTGTGTGATTTTTGTAACTTTTGAAATTTTGAAATTGATTGTTTTTTGTTGATACTTCCATTCTCGGAGTATTGTACATATTGGGTTTAAAAAGTTTTGTCCAAGGGTGGGTTTTGTTTGAAAGATGAAGGCATGTATGTATGAAGGTGAGAATGAGTTGAACACAAGTTTGAATGCAACACTACACGTGAGCTTGATAGGGTGAGTGCTGAAGAAAGGTTGTTGTTAATTGTCTATGAACAATTTCTATATATGAGAAGTTCTTTCGGGGGAGAAGTATATTGTTTGTGATGACTTTTGAAATTTTGTAAAGAGCGTTTTTCAAAAAATGGCTAAAATTGGAAAATAAAATAGATCAATTCCAAACTGAAAAAGTAGTTTAGAGAGACTTGTTTAATTCGAGGTCTCATCTGTAAATATTAAAAACAGTAGCAGTACTGGCAGTTAGATTTGTTTATTGTTGTACTGGTGTGGCCTTAATGCGTATGAGCCAAACACTTGTGGTAATTGCTGGGCTAAGAACTTGCATGTGTGACGTTTGAACAGGTAGATTTGATTGAACCAACAGTTTTTTCCTTTTATTGTCTACAAGATATTGAAGGATTCCAGTTTGAGTTTCTAAGATCTGATCCGAGTTTTACAAATTCTTTTCCAAAAGTGTTAATATCGAGTCCATAATTCTCTGTAGAGACAGAATGGTATTAGATACAGGATCTTGACTGGGTGCGAATTGCGGCATAATAAACGACAGGAACTTAGAAGATTGGGAGAAATTTTGATCTGGCTCTAACAAATTGCTCGGAGTGCTAGATAATGTACGGACTAATTGTTTTTGAGCATTTTTAGAGTCAAAATGAGTGGGTGAGATAAGATTAAGATCCGGTAGAGTAAAATCTGTTGGTGCGACTTGACCCGGGCCCTCCTTTATTTTTGTTTTGGAGAATATCCCTGGGAGGTCTTTCATAACCAAGAGATTCTCAAGCTCTTTATGCTCATGGGACGTTGTGAGATCGTACATTTTCAAAGGATCTGATGATTGAGCATTTTGGAGAGCTACATCCTTAGTTGGAAGGGCTTTGTAGACGAGGTCCTCACTTATAACGTCAGCTTTTCCTTTAACTGTAATTGCGAATCGCGTTGTCTGATCTTCTTGAGAATACTTGTTTACGATATCTGTAGTTATTGTAGTTGTCGATGTCGTTAAAGGCAAGAAGAAATTTGTTATTAAGGATTTCTCTATCGGAACCGAAGCTCCAGCTTGAGACATTGTACAGGTACTCTTGTAGTTAACTGATGCTCGCGCTGTACCTACTTTTTTCATATGTATAGTACGGGACCGTAGCCTTTTGTAGACCATACCGCCTTGCCGTTGAGGGGGGGACTGAAAAATTGATCAGCTGAGAAATGTTCCCCCTAGCTGCCTTCTAAGTGCTAGTACACCCAGCCTCCAATCGCTTTCTCCTGCTTTCAAGCCTTCATGTCTTCCTGCTCGCTTGCTGACAGTCTGGCTATCTGTCGCCCAAAGCCAATTTCAGGCTCTTTTTCAGATCACCATAACACCAACTTACCCCTCTACCACCTGGCTACTTGGTGCACTCTATGCGCTCTAGGCAGGTCTCCAGCCTTAAATAGACACAACACCCACTTTCCAGACACAACAGAATGGCTCACAGGATAGCTCACCTTTAGCTGAATTCGCCTGAGCTGTTAAATTGTTGACTTAAAATGCTAAAGTACCACCAAATTCTGCCAATCCTGCCGAATACTGCCAAGGACTGAATTGAAATTGAAAACCGTTTCACAGCAGTTCTACCTGTATGTCTCGTCGCGGTACCCGTCACTCGATACCGTAAAGTGAGCGACAGAGTGCAACAGAGAGTCAGCAGAAAATTCCAGATGAAGGATGAGAAAGTAGGCGCAGCTGTGGCTGCGGCCCCTGACAATCTGCTGAAAATCTGCTTCGATATTGAGGTTTCTCAGACTGCAGGGGTACAGGGGTACAGGGGAGGTACAGAAATGCGGGATATGCAGGGGTAATTAACAGCCGTCTACCAACCAGCCAGCGTCTGCTAGCCGTTAGCGTTTCTTCGCGTCCTCCGCTCCTGCTCCCGTTCCCGCTCCTGCTCTGCTCTGCTCAGCTGCTGCGTCAAAGGTCTGGGTGAAAACACGGACTGGGAGAAAAATCGGCCACTAAAAACATGACTTGTTTTCCATCAGCGTCCCATGGGCCATGAACCTCACACAGTTCATGAAAGGCCAGCCTGTGCCTCAGAAGCCGGCCGTGAAGAATGGCGCTTTATTTCCACACGCCGATGTTGGAGGCTAGGCCACTCGGGGCCAGTAAGGACATCGGATAACCTTAAGAACATGGAGACCAGAACAGAGTTGCAGCTCTTCTTCTCTTGGGACTTTCGGCAGTATTTGACACAGTGGATTATAGCGCACTAATCCAAAGACTTGAGGTAGCCTGAATAGAGGGTACAGCTCTAACCAGGATCACATCGTAACTACACAAAAGGAAAATTATTAAACATACCCCTCCTTTCTCTTCTAAAACATACCGTATTAAAGCAGTAGTACCTCAAGGCTCAATCATCTCACCTATGCTTTTCAGCATCTAGATGAAACCATTGCCAGATCTGATCAGTATGTTTGACTTCCCCTGCTCAAACTACACAGATGACACTCAGATACTTCTGAAATTGAAAACCCCAAAGGACAATGGAAAATCAAAAATCTTTGATTGCCTCAGCGCACCAATGAATGACATGAAGCCACCTCAAATTGAATGCCTACAAAACTGCAATACTCACCTGTGGTGACTGTAAAACCTATGTCCCTCTCTGCGCCTGGCCTGATGATCTGGGACCACCACCAAAAATATTCTAGGAGGTAAGAAACCGTGGAATCACCATGGATGCCAAGCTGTCAATAAAATCACAGTGGACAAGGTAGCTAAATCAAGCTTTCTCACATTGAAAACAAGCATTGTACCGCACTTAGGATCTCTGACAAGGTTCAAGCTACCATCTTGCTTGTCCTACCTAAACTGGATTACGATAATGGTCTGTGCTCCTGATCACCTATGTCAACTACTGAGAATTTAGAATGCTGTCCTTATACTACTTCTTCATGTAAAGTAGGGCTGGGCTTAGAGGGGATAGCGGGGCTACGCAGAGTGCCACGGAGACGGAACCAATCTCCGCACACTCCGGGTAGCTCCGCTTTTTCACGAGGAATGCGCATGCGCGGGCGTCCGCGCATGCACAGTTTTAATGAAGAAGTTGCGATAGCGGAAGAGGGCATCCCGGGGACGCCGCTGATAAGGTAAGGAGTTTTCTGGGTCTTTTAAATAGATTTTTTAAACATTTTACTAGCGTGTGTGGGAGGCCAACTCCACTCTGCCGCGAGTGTGCGGAGATTTGCCTGCTCCGCCTACTTTGCGGAACGCTGAAGAGGCAAAATTCCACACATTCCGTGGGCAGAACGGGTTGTCCGCCCCACCGCTAATGTAAAGCCTAAGCACACATCTCCACTGTCTTGAGTGCCTTACAATGGCTACCTGGTACCAGAAGATCCACCTTCAAGCTGCTTTGTATAGCACACAAAGCAGCAAACTGTGAATGGCCACTCTTCATCAGGACAAAAACCAACACATATGTATAACAAAGGAGCCTAAGCTCGAGAATTGCTCCCCTGTAGTGTGTTTATCTAGGTACCTATATTGATACTCCTATTTCTGACCCTTGTCCGGTTATTAATTCACTAATGTCCATACAACGGCACAGAAACCCGTTTTCAGATTAGGTCATAGCGCATGCTGTCACATTAAGCAAGCACTATCCCTCCAGCCCCCTAGAAAGCACACCGAGTTCTCAAAACAAATCAAACCTCCAACAGACCTGGGAAATCCCCCGCAGCTATTGTTTTGATTTCGCTCGAGAACTCCTGAAAAGAATGTAAGAACGACCAGTCCTTATGACATTCTTACTGACGTCTTATGTCCATCCTTACGTCAAACTCGGCACCTTTCAGGTATAAATATACCAACGCTGCCCTAAGCAAAGACACGGTGGTGACGAGCTTGGAGCAGCGCTACTTGCCGGAGAGCCCAGCTGATGCAGAAAAGCCCACGGACGCTGCCCCTCCCTTTTGACGCGCTGAGAGAGACGCTGCCTTTTCTCCTGCCGAGAAATCCAGCCTCCGGCGTTTCCAGCCACCCTCGCGGGTAACTGGGATATCGAGTCCTGAGACAGAGATACCAAACCTCCAGCTTTCTAAATCCCAGGTACTGAATTGACTAACGCATGGGAGAGTTTGAACGCATGAACATATTCAACGAAGTGGCTCCCTTTCATGAGAATGTCCGGGGATGGCGTCGATTTATCGACGACATCTTCCTCATCTGGGAGGGGGACCAATTATCCTTGGAGGAATTCATTGCGTGGCTAAATGCTGCTGACCCCAACCTACGGTTCACCAGCCACTATAGCGCTCAGCGGATTGAGTTTCTGGACCTATGGGTCGAACACCACGACAACATCTTAAAGGTATCCTTATATACCAAGCCAACAGCCAGAAACACTCTACTACAATATTCCAGTTTCCACCCTAGGAACCAACGAGACAGCATCCCATACAGTCAGTTTCTCCGCATCAGAAGAAATTGCACGGACATAAGTGATTATCTATCCCAGGCTGACATCCTGAAAGAAAAACTAATACACCGCGGCTACCCTAAGAAACTCATAAAGGAGTCCTTCAAAAAAGCCAGATACGCCAACCGAGATGTGATGTTCACACCTAAGGAACCGGACCAACTGGAACAACTTGTATATGTTACACGTCACACCAACTTGAACCACAAAATACGACAGATCGTTAACTCGAGTTGGCATTTACTCAATCTGGACAAGGACCATATTCCCTTCAATCGGCCTATATTCTCCTTTAGAAGGAATAAAAACCTGCAAAATCATCTTGTCAGGGGAAAGACATCGGAAAACCCCACTAGTATGCAAAAAGCTATCACCAACACTGAACCTATCTTTGGCAACCACAGATGCGGTACATGCCAAGCATGCCCGCATGCCATAATAGGAGAGTCAATCAGCACAACTGAGAGAACTATCTCGATAGCCCGAAACAAAAGAATGACTAACTGCAGGACAGCCAATGTGGTTTATATCATCCTCTGTCCATGCAATCTCCCCTATATTGGAGAAACCGGACGAGAATGCCGCCTGCGCATTGGGGAACATAAGTCTAATATTCGAAATAAGAAAACATCTGCCCCCCTAGTTCCCCACTGGCTAGAAAAAGACCATACGGAAAAAGATCTCCGATGGTCCATTCTAGAGAAAATTGTGGCGCAGCCAGGAGTTGATCCAGTTAATCTCCGTAAAAAAAGAGAGGTTTTCTGGATATTTATGTTCAACTCTGTAATCAGGGGCCACAATGAGGAATGTGCCTGGCAAAATGCTCTCCTATGAGGCATCTTTAGTCTATTGCTGATCCCTGTTTGCTGAACAAATCGTGAAGAAACTGATGTTGTTCCAAATCCTCCAGCAGCTATTACATTGTGATTCCCATCTAAATTGGTTCCCTTTTGCCCGGATTCACTTATATTAGGAGCACGTCTCTGGCTCAATTTCTTGAGCGGTCCCCTTAAAATAAAATGGAACGGCTGCCCCATTCCGTTTATTGACATCCCCTTTTATAATCTCCCCTATTCACAGATGGCCGCCGTATTTTCCTCCTACAATCACGAGCTCGCGCCTTTTGCCCACAGTTGCTTTCCCATTCCAAAATGGCCGCCTCCCCGACCTGCGGACTGCATTAGTCCGTCTGCACTGTCAATACCCGCTGACCCATCTGAGATTCATTTCCTAACTACTCACGCCTCATATAAATCAGGACTCGGCACCGGAGAACGTCTGTCATCACGGCACCGTGAGAAGACGCCGCGGCGCGGTCCGCACTCTATCTGTTGGAACCAGGTAATTAGCGCCCGCGCTTATTGTGATTCCTAGGCGTGGCCCTACCCACCCCCCTGATTTGACTCTCGCTAACCTGAGGATATTCCATATCTTACAGGAATACCCCCGACATTCGCCTGCCTCTGACTGCATTCGCCAGAACGGAGGACGCCGCACAGCGGTCTGTGTACCCCACCCTCGAATTAGGTAAACCTTTGTGCCAGCGCGCAGCCTTGATCACTGTATGACTCTCAATTAATCAGTATTTTGACTCTCGCTAACCAGAGGACCGTTTTCAATCTACAGGTCAGCGAGGGATAGGTACCAATTTTGACGTTGACTGATTATAATAGAACACGCAATTTGGTGGTCAGCGCCCAACGCTTTTAAATAAGGTAAACAGATTTTCAGCGCTTGGGTGACATCCTAATGTGGCGCACTGTTTGCCACATGTCCGGTCAGCGCTAACCGAAGGCTGCCTTATGTATTACAGGACCGGTCTGAACCCTTGTCCTCCCCTGTGATTCATTGTCAGAACTGAGGACGCTGCTGTGCGATCTGTGTTCAGCCTCCCCTAACAAGGTAATTAGATAATCCCTACGTGGTTGACTTTCTACCCTTTGTCTGATCAGTACTGATATGAGACCATTCCTTACTTTACAGGATTGCTTTTAGGATATCCGTCTGTCTCCTGCCTGTATTCACTTGCACAGAGAACGCCGCCTGGCGATTTGTGCCCCCTCATCTTTCAACCAGGTATTTAGAAACACTCGTGCTTTGAAATGACCCTCACGAGGATTACTTTAATATATAACTATAGGTTATGCGAACTTAACGATTTTGTATATTGTACAGGACCGTTGGGGGGGACCCATCGTCAGTCTGTATATAATCACTGGAATACAACCCTTTGGGATAAGAGGTTGTGCGCCCCACGCCTTCCAAGGTAGATCCTCCCTTGACTATATATCGGCCGAATTAGCCATCCTAGACGGTGATTAACCATTCAGCCCCTGCATCCCCTTTATTCCTTACCTGAACTGCATCCCTTTCTGCTCTATCTAGGATCACACCCTGTATGAAGGACGTTCCCTATACACAAACAATGATCGCCCTGAAGTAGAATCAGACCAACTTGGGACCCCAAGCCTATTTACTGTCCCTCTTCCAGTGTTAAAAGAGGTAAGACGGTAGCTAACCACTATGAAACTAAATGCACTCTACCCTGGTCAACTCCAGCTCTGCCCTTTCTTTAACGGTCTACCTATCCCTTCCCTGTCAGGGACCCTAAAACTTGGGCCTTTTCCCTACATAGATAGATACCCATATATGTGTGAATGGCTATATGAAAAATTGTTGTTTGAACGTGTGAGCACACACCCCCTTGAGGAACCGTTAAATACCACGAGTGACGCCTACCTATCAGAGTACTGATCCATACATAAAACTATTTGCCCGACAGAAAAAATGAGCGCCTAATTGTGTACAAATTGTGTATTTAAAAAACAGACTTACTATGATCTATTATGAGAAATGCTTATTAATGTGTTTTAACAATAACCACGTTGGACAATGTTATATGATCAATATACATGAATGTGTGTCTCTAAATTAAATCCCTTCTCATCCACAGTGTACCCGTTTCCTGTCTTGCCCCCTCCCATAGCCCTCCTCGCCCTGATGAAGGTGCAGCCTAAATAGGCAGAGCATCGAAACGCGCGTTGGCGTGACTTACTTGGATGGCACCATTGCAGTACAAGCTTCTCCATCTCATTTTTTGCACCCTGCCTCCATGTTACAGCTTCAGTCCTAGTGGTTATTAAAATATCTTTCCCCGGACTGTTATGCATTCACCCTATGGTCCCTGTATGAATGTGTATATATTGTGATGTTTGAGGTTATGAATGAGAATATATGTTTTGGATGCCTGTGGGAGTTAGTGGAATACAAAGAAATGTTTGAGATGTATAAACCCTTATGACATATTGTACAGTTTAAATTTATTTTGATCAACTACAAATAAAATATATTTATTTTTTCTAGAGAACTGTATGGATCTGTGTTATTCTATGTTTACTCTGATACGTAAACTTCTGTTACCATTCGTTTGAATATGAGGATTCCTTAGTGGGACCTTTAAATTGACCCTGGCAGGGTTTCCCCCTTTTCTATTCTACCGAACTGACTAACCCCTTACAGAGAATTATTGACTCAGATTCTTGGCAAAATAAACTTAACTTAAACTGCTACTTACTTACTCCCTCCCACGTATTAGGCTTAGGTCAGGTACACCGGGGTAGGCGTAGTAGAAGCACCAGTTGAGTACGATTAGTCAATGTATATATGTATGTATATCTTTTATCCATTTTAAAGTATCATATGGCTAAGAAACCATATCAATGCTTTTACAGTATTATTTTATAATCCTGCTTTCACTGTATGCACTTTACTTAACCTTAAGTATTGCTACTGTAGCCATTCATTTCTCTTGTATGAGAAAAAGAGACTGATCAATAAACAACACCTTTTATTGAACACGCCCATCTCTTCTATCTCTACAAATTGGTGGAACTAAGGGGCATATTATCAAGGGGGTTTATCTCCGCTTTTTTGGCTTTAAAAGCCAAGAAAGCGGAGATAAAATTATCTCCCTATTACCAAGCTGTCGCTAACAACAGTTAGCGACAGCTAATAGGAGATAGCGACCATCTTGGGCCCCGCTTTGCATGTCAGTGATATTTATCACTAATGACATGCAAAGTGAGCGTGCCAAGATGTTAGCGACTGGAAACAGTCGCTAACATCGCTATCTCCTATTACCAACTTTTGGAGATATTCGCGCTAAGCGCGAATATCTCCAAAAGCTAACACCTGCCTTGAGCAGTTCTTAGCCATGTTAACCAATGGGAGGTGGATAACATGGCTAAGAGCATTTGCTCGATAATGCATGAATATCGCTGACTTTTCAGCGATATTCATGCATTGCGGCCGTTTTTTATCGCATTTGCGATAAACCTTGCTAATAGCAAGGTTTATCTGCGATAAAAATCGCCGATGTGCGGCGATAATTTTTGTCTCTAAACAAGTTAGAGACAAAAATTATCTCTATTGGTTGGTAATATGCCCCTAAGTATGCACGTACTGACTGAGTAAAATGATTGTCTTTTGTTTTCACACGACTCTAGAGATATACTCTTGATTAGGGAGAGCAAAGTTGTCATGTTCAATGGTTGTCAGAAACTAAATCCCTTCTCGCCTATTCCAGAAAGTTTCTAGTGAACTCTGAGCTAGCTGGCACACATAACTTTAAGTCTAATATCGTCAGTAGAAGACCTAGTTAACCACAGTCCTACATCTATACTATTGAAGATATTATTCCAATGCGCAGAGCCTATTGGGATAATAGGAACTACACTACAACCCCCCTCAACATTCCGATATACATGTAAAATCATTGGGAGCATCTTTCTCTGCACCAGCCAAATTATGTATTTCATTACACAGACACATAAAATCCACTGTTAACCATCTTAGTTGCAGAAGATTACTCAAAAGCTGACTCTTCCCCACATGACAGCTATACTCACAAGATAAAAGTGCACCACTACAGTATACTCAGACATGACCAACAATGCCTATCATGATATGGAGATGAAGTTGTTGTTATACATGTATCATTGCACATTGAA
This sequence comes from Lissotriton helveticus, assembly GCF_964261635.1. Lineage (NCBI taxonomy): Eukaryota > Metazoa > Chordata > Amphibia > Caudata > Salamandridae > Lissotriton > Lissotriton helveticus. Next base: position 871,495,546 of record NC_136067.1, on the reverse strand, counting down.
CTATTCTTGTTTTTATAAACATTTACATTCACATTAAAAGAAAAAAAAAGAATATTATACCTCAAAAGATACGTGCATGCCTGACAATGTCATACATGCTGTGTCTATGTACATATAAGTGCACATATAGAAGAGTTTATGCCTGCTATTAAAACCCTAGTAACATTTCATGAAAAAATGCACATTCATATCCATGAGCCAACTGTGCACATCCGACCATGTTAAATATTACGGCTTCTGTGCACATATGGGTATTTTACATAGAGCAGTTTTCTCCATCCAATAAACGTTACCAAGTGTCATCTGCATACTTGAATGTCTAAGTTAATTTAATTTTGTGATAAAATCAAAATCCTCGTTTCAACCTTTGTCTTTATCCCTCCTCTCTCTAACTCACCCCAAACCTTTGAATCTATTATGAACCCCCATAACATCCTTCTGAAACTCCCATGTCACCCAAATACCAGGCACACACCACCTCTACTTTCAAATTCACCCACATCATTCTATCCCAACTCTAAATTCCACTAAACACACAAGAAATAAAGAGCACAAGCCTAACACAATAATGTACACATAAAAAATCAGTACCCTTCTAGTAATCTCTTATCCTGGCACCGGAGTAGCTTGTCAGTGCCTCCCTCGGTGGTAGTAAAGGCTATATAAATACAATTTACAATTACAACAGTAGGCACCCAGCGTCTAACTGTAGCAAAGTAATACCTTGTATTATATTTTATGTCAATTAAAAGAGATTGTATTTCCTGGAGAAGTGCGGGTCTTAAAGTTACTGAACGAGAAGGACCACTAGCAGTAGCAGAATGTACTAGAGGTTTTATTTTATTCTTCTACTGTGCTGCTCATGCTTCAGTGCAAGGTAAAATCGGAATAACAAGAATATGGCCAGCTGCAAAGTTTAAAAACATGTGGCAGCATAATCCGCAGCTGTTTAAGTACTGCAATTGCTACATCTGTATATATACATTAAGGAGCTTTTTCTGATTACTTGTATTTGAGAAACATGCCCTCTATTAATAAAAAAAAAGGACAATGTTGTCCATCTTTTCGTCTGCCTGGGCAGAATATAATTAACATGTAGAGGGATGACTTATCACGTTCCATATGACAGAGAGTTAGGATCTTGCTGGTGCCAGGGATAGGCTCAAAACAAAACTTAGCTCTGAAAAGAAGAATTTATCTCATTCCCACAAAGCATCAAGCAAGCCAGCATAGTGAATGATGCTGACTGTAGCTTGCAGGTGGTGTATCTAAATATTGAGGTTTTTTTATATCGGCCTGCAATAATATAGAATCCAGAATATTGGCTGCCGTTACATCATCCATGTAAGTTTATAGAGGTGAGTGTAGATTTACTATTCTTAACTCCATATCTAAGTATCTTAAAGATGTATACATATTCAAAGTTTGTAGATGTTGAGTTAATTATAGCAAATCTATCCTTAACTGAATGAATTTATCTTGATGACCATTATATATTTTACCTTGTATGTTCATTACCAAACACTGGGTAGCATATTTATGAGCTGAGTTGCGTTACTATGGTACCGCACAATGTGGCGAAAGAGTAAGGCAAGTCCAAAATGAGATGTATGAAGCCACACAAGGCCACTTTGGGTGGCCCTGAGTGGCTTCATAAATCTGGAGTAACGGAACACAGATTGAATCATTGCATTGTTTTACTCTGTCCTGGAAAGGCGTTCCATGTGCTTCGCGTGGTTGTTCCCACATAACTCTCATGGGTGTTGACGAATTCCCATCTTTACCAAAAGTGGCAGACCTGGGAATGTGCCAAAAGGATATGCCTACTCAGGAGAGGTGTAACAAGGAGAAATATCTTTATACCTTCTCCTCGTAACTTCCTCTTTCCAAGTGTGCTGCATTCTTCAGCATACATGGGTAGAGAAATATACCTCTCAGGATGTGTTTGTGCAGAAGGTTGTGCCTTCCTACACAAAGACTACATACAACACAGGCACACATGCAACACAGGCACTCTTGTACCATGGTGCAAGGGTGCCTGCATAGGTGTTAACTTAAAAAACAATAGAGCCACCCAATAATCCCCTAGGGACTGGGTATCGTCAATAACAATAGCAAAGAGAGTCCCTAAAGGAATCGTTTATACAATAACTTCAATATTCAATCGTATCATATCCATGAACACTTAATTTATGATAGTCACAGGAGCTTTGAATGATAACAACGGTTTATCAAAAAAGATCAAGTTTTTTAATAATACATCGATTTTTGTTAATTGATTTCTGGCAACATAAACTACCAACTATTTCAAACAATGTTGAGTGGTAGCGAGAACACCTTTCGCATTATACATGGGTTTTACAAATGACCATGTTCAGAAGTTCATTGCACGTCTTCAATAGGTGTACAAAACCAAATTAAATGATTTGAGCAAAAACGGTGTTCATACGTCGACGTTTTGGTCCCTGGTGGCACAAATCCTTGGGACCATCTTCAGGACAAATAGTTGCACAATAAAATCTAATGTACAAAAACAACAATACAAAATGTCAGTGCTGACAAACCTGTGACACAAAGAAAAGACTGTACAGTGTGCTCACACTAGAAGGACAATAATAATCTATACAACATTAAACAAACCATAGATAAAATCATCTAAGTTCACATGATGGTCAACACAAGTACCAATTGATATATACTTACAAATTTCTATTGTCAACTGAATCACACTATGCAAGATAGACCAACCAATCAGCCATCTATGGAACAAGGTGCAAAAACCAACATGAGTGTCTAATGGGCATCTATCAAGTTACTATCTACCATCACTAACACAACCTGTGAGATATAACTGATAGGATAGTCACTCACGTGTACTGGATTTTTTAAAAACGTGACCTGAAAGAACAAATCAAATTCCATATCAAAATATGTACCACCTAAAACTAATTACAAGTCGACTATGCAACTAATAACTACCATCACCAACACCACGTGTATAACTGTCTGATGTTCACTCACGTGTGTTGGTCTCAGAAGTGACCTGTAAAATGAAAATCCGATTAGACAGGACGCCACCTCACAAGCGGCCAAGCGTGCACCTATACTAACAACATGAGTATCGGCACAAGTTTGTAAGTCTATTTATCATGTCATGGCAATATCTAATGTTTTAGGATCCGCCCGCTGTACAATGCAGCCGAGACAAAGCCCTACTACGTTATAAGGACTCCAAGGACCCTCCTTAGCGGGTTCACCCTTACCTGACATGCGGGAATGGAAAGACTAATCCCGGGACGCCTGACAGCAAGGTTCTGGCAACGGTCAGCGTTCGCGTGGGTTCCATAAAGAGGACGAGGGGTACTGACGTCAGACGCGCTGATCAGTGGTGATCGGCGTCTGACGTCAGTACCCCTCGTCCTCTTTATGGAACCCACGCGAACGCTGACTGTTGCCAGAACCTTGCTGTCAGGCGTCCCGGGATTAGTCTTTCCATTCCCGCATGTCAGGTAAGGGTGAACCCGCTAAGGAGGGTCCTTGGAGTCCTTATAACGTAGTAGGGCTTTGTCTCGGCTGCATTGTACAGCGGGCGGATCCTAAAACATTAGATATTGCCATGACATGATAAATAGACTTACAAACTTTTGCCGATACTTAAGTTGTTAGTATAGGTGCACGCTTGGCCGCTTGTGAGGTGGCGTCCTGTCTAATCGGATTTTCATTTTACAGGTCACTTCTGAGACCAACACACGTGAGTGAACATCAGACAGTTATACATGTGGTGTTGGTCATGGTAGTTATTAGTTGCATAGTCGACTTGTAATTAGTTTTAGGTGGTACATATTTTGATATGGAATTCGATTTGTTCTTTCAGGTCACTTTTTAAAAAAATCCAGTACACGTGAGTGACTATCCTATCAGTTATATCTCTCAGGTTGTGTTGGTGATGGTAGATAGTAACTTGATAGATGCCCATTAGACACTCATGTTGGTTTTTGCACCTTGTTCCATAGATGGCTGATTGGTTGGTCCATCTTGCATAGTGTGATTCAGTTGACAATAGAAATTTGTAAGTATATATCAATTGGTACTTGTGTTGACCATCATGTGAACTTAGATGATTTTATCTATGGTTTGTTTAATGTTGTATAGATTATTATTGTCCTTCTAGTGTGAGCACACTGTACAGTCTTTTCTTTGTGTCACAGGTTTGTCACCACTGACATTATGTATTGTTGTTTTTGTACATTAGATGTTATTGTGCAACTATTTGTCCTGAAGATGGTCCCAAGGATTTGTGCCACCAGGGACCGAAACGTCGACGTATGAACACCGTTTTTGCTCAAATCATTTAATTTGGTTTTGTACACCTATTGAAGACGTGCAATGAACTTCTGAACATGGTCATTTGTAAAACCCATGTATAATGCAAAAGGTGTTCTCGCTACCACTCAACATTGTTTGAAATAGTTGGTAGTTAATGTTGCCAGAAATCAATTAACAAAAATCAATGTATTATTAAAAAACTTGATATTTTTTTGATAAACCGTTGTTATCATTCAAAGCTCCTGTGACTATCATAAATTAAGTGTTCATGGATATGGCACGATTGAATATTGAAGTTATTGTATAAACGATTCCTTTAGGGACTCTCTTTGCTATTGCATAGGTGTTAGGCAGCAAAAAAAGTACCAGTGCAGGGACAAAGGCAGGAATGCACCCTATTCTTTTAAATGCAGCTCATTCCTGCCCTTTCCCTGTCATGCTGGGCAGTAAGGAATCTTTTATGCTATGAGAAAAAACACACACAAGTAATAAAGTTTGTCCAGGACACGGTGCAATTAGCAGCAGCTATGCCTGTTTAATAGCCTAAATAGGAAAATACCATTATAAATTCTGTAATTTTTCATTGTCACAAACTATTTTTAAAATGGGTTTCGGGGGGTGGGGGGGGCATAGTGAGATGTCCCAAAAAATAGCAGGAGAGGATCAAGGATGAGGAGTTGAAAGCAGGGAGAAGAAACATGGAGGGGGAAACAGTGTAAAGAGGGAAGAAGGGCTTGGAGGTAACCCCAAGAACAGGAATATAAAAACGTAAAACATTGACCAGTGCCTGGACGTGAGAAGGGAAAATGATTCAGGTAAAAGCCTGCAAAAAAACAAAAAAGCCAACAGAGAGAATTAATGCTGAAGATTAATGGCATTTACATCGTTAAAAAAGAAAATCAAAAGGCAAATGTGAAAATTAGAAACAATCTATTCATTGGTTTCTATTGATAGGCACATTTTCATCATCTTGACAATTTTGGTTAAACCGTTTAGGTGTAATGGTTCCTCAGAACTGGCATTCTGTGAACTTGTTTTTCTTTGGCCACAATGATGGAACCTTCTGGTCATCCCAGACTGTGTTAACTAAAGAGCACTCTGCTTCAGCTTGCCCTTTATTTCAAAATGGACAGTGCACCCTACTACAAATAATATTGCTGCTCCTTGGACAGATTCAAACTCACAGCTGCCACAAAGTAGCACATTAATGAAAGGGAAAGCGGTTCTTCGAAGCAGCAGCTCCGCCTTTCACTTTAGTATTAGGTCTGCAATTCAAAGAAGAGAGGCAGAGATATCTCTTCAGGAAGGTGCAGTGAATTGTCTGGGTGGGTCCTTTCAGGGCCCTTTTTTGGGTGGGGGCACAGTGACTGTGTACCACTTGTTTGTGGCATACAGGCAGTGCACCGCCTTACATCTTCTTGACTTCCTCACCCACATACAGAATATAGCACAGGGCAGAGGCAACATGTTTAGCTCATTTGCATGGGGCCACAACCCTTTGTGAATAAGGGAACACCCCGCTATGTTGCTATCTGTAATATTGAAGGTTAGTTATAATGTATTTTCAATGACACAGGTTTAGGGGAACTGTACCAATATCAGAGTCTGGGTAATACTATTTGGAAGACTGAAGAGAAGGCGGTTTTTGTACATTAAAACACTAAGAAAGTGAATTATTAATTGAGGTGGATGGTAATCCAACACAAGTAATAAAGTCACTAACCAGTTAGGTTCAGTCAAAGGTTTCAGTAATATAAACCTAAGCGCAACCTCAGGTAGCTACAGCAAGAGCAGACAAGTCTAGCTTAAAGAAAATGTTTAAAGCATTTGGAAGTATCAAAGGAGTTAAAAAGTCAATAACACAGCACAATAAAAATCCCATTAAAATTCATAACAATCGAGACAAATTTAAAAAGCAAAAAGACACCAAAACAGCAAAAATAAAATAGAGGGAACCAGAGAAATTAATTTTTGAAGATTTAGGGGTCTATTAGGATGGCGGGCGGATTGCCACCGCCCGTATGGCGGTGGCGATCTGCCTGCCATTTCTGTTCGCGCGCCTAACATTTCCCCCGCCATATTACGATGGTGGCGGGGACCCAGGTGTACGGAAAGACCATCCTCCAGTTTTCCGCCGGTAGGCAATCCGCTTGATTGCCTACGGGGCAGAAAAGACCTGCATTATGGTGGTGGTGCCTTCCAGGCACTGCCATCCTTATTATGATGATGGCGGTCTCATGCCTTTCCATGGCGGAGACTCTGCCATGGAAAGGCATGCGGAGAATGCAATGGACCCCCAGGGGTTTAGGGGGTGGGTGGCTGCACTTGGGGGGTACACATGGTACCCCCCAACATTTGCATGCACAAGGTGGCAGTCACCACGCGGTGCCTGTCACGCTATGCATGCAAATACACAACTTGCACTTTTTAACATTGTGGTGGGTGCTGAATACAGCACCGCCTGCAACAATGTTAAATATACAGGATGCGACTGCCATGGTGGCGGTGGCATCCTAATTAGTGGTGGGGGACAGCCGCACCACTGGCGGCCCGCCATTCTAATAGACCCCTTAGTTTGAAAAATTACCAAGAACAAGTAAAGCACTAATGAAACTCAATGGTTAAATTAGACTGGGATCAAAGTGTAGTTTCAGGCCAACTGTGATGGAATCCAGCTAGGATAAACCACATCAATTGGTCTTGGTAAAAGTCAAAAAGTTTGAAAAGGTTGCTAAGTCCCGCTTCAGAGAGGGAATTTCGAATAAAAAAATTCACATTTCTTCAAAGTCCTCATGCAGAATGGGGCTTTGTCACTTTTTGTGAAGAAAATTCCCCCCAGTGTGGTTCCTGTTGAAACTGTAGCTGCCGCAGTGGAACTGAAGACAGAATACCTGAACCAGATTGGTCACAGTGATGCCCTGGAGCTTTGAAGATTTCTATAAGTTCCTATGCAGAATGGGATGTTGTTGTTTTTTCGCAGGTTCAGATATTTCTGCACAGGAGAAGATGAAATGCAATCTCCTAGATCTTCCCTAACCAATGGGGTAACAGTTACCAAGGGTAATCCTACTGACTTTCGCATAAGTTCCTGTTTGCCCTAATGCAAACAATGCCATAGTGCACCTTATTCCCAGAATCCAAGATAGGGAAACCCTTCTCCCTTTAAGCCTGTGTGCCCACCCAGGAGTGTGGACTGAGTAATTAGCAGTTCCCTCGTCTGGGGTTACCCAAATCCTGTTCTATGGGTTGTTTTCCTCCCACTGAGTTTGCTGACAGTCTGATTGTGGGTCAAAGGTTGTGCCTTTCCAGGATCACCTGAAATGTATGTTTGAAACAACAGACCGATTCAAAGTTAATTAAGTTCCTGGACTAACCTCAACTGGTCTTCCTGCCAGGGGAAAAAAAACCTCCCCATTACTATATACGAAGTCTGCTCCTCATTAGAAATCTTACATAACTTTTTATGATGAGTTGCATAGTGTAGAGGCATGTATACATTGCAGCTAACCTGGTTCTGTGCCGTATTACTTTAGTCTGCTTTTTATACAGACCTCGTCTTACAGTCTTAACAGTTTTATTGAATACATATAGCATTATATGCTTATGCCTGTATATGGTACAGGGATTAAGCTAACACTTTAACAACGTCACACTAGATCCGCTCAGTGTCATTAACAGCTAAAACAGTCCTCACTATTAATGTGCACCCTAGCGCAAACACAATGGGTACAGTAAATATACTAAAATGTACAATGCTATGTATGGATTTTGTACCGAGATTAGTTATGCATACTGCAGACGCTTGTCATATCTGAGCAATACCAGGCTTGGAACTGTGAGGCAATTAGAAGATCTGGAGATGTTGATATTCCTCTTTGTCAGCTTTTCCTTGGTGATTGATGGCTAGAAAATGTGGTCAGGAAATGTAAGCGATTAAATACACCCTTTAATAAGGATTGGCTTTTAAGGATTGACTATTAGGAGACAACTACTGAGCTTCCATCACAGGAGCGGCATTTGCCTCTTTGGAATCCCTCAAAGTATTTTGAAATAAAAAAAATAAAAAAAATGCTTTCCTATACCTCCAGGCCCTCATCGTGATCATTATAGGAAACTGTGGGGATCAGGAACATGGCCTATATGATGGATTTAGCACTTTTTTCAACCTGACCTGTGCACGCGCGTTGATGTATTACAATAGCCACATCCTTGCTGTACCCTTGAATGCAACCGGAAATTCTTCAGCCCCAGAAACATCAATTCTCAAAAATGGATCGATCCATAGCCGCAGGTCTATCCCCCTATTGGTACCATCCTCTCACGACCATCTCTCAAACCCCAGCAAAACCAAACAGTTATTTTAATGCGTTTTGCTTTCGAAATAAGTGCTATCGGGGGATTTGTTATCACATCATGAACGTAAATCCTTTAAGCCAATTTACTGTGTGAAATGAAGCAGAATGCAATTTGCAAATCAAAGAGTTCGCATTTATTTATCAATACCCACAATATTGCCATGCAATGAATCATGAAAAAAAATGCACAGCGGTTTATTTTCTGTGAAGTAAAATGTTCTCTACACTGGAAAGCGCACTTTTTAAAATGAAAGACAAGCAAAGTCAATGTAGCAATTTAATGCACTGCCCCCGTAGCAGATCGAGAGCTACTTCGATAGCAATTAAAAATATATACAAGGCAGCAATATTGTCTGAAAAAGCTATTTCAAATCTGCAAACTGATGCTCTTGCACCTCAGATTCCAGTCGTTGCCAATCGTTAACAAATCCGAATTGAGTGTACAACAGCAAGCTATTTCAAAATTCAAAGGAATAAAATCAGTGGAAACCCCAGCGGAGGTAACCCATTGAAAGTTGCTTGCTCATAAAAGCACGACCAAACGGCGTTAAACAAATTGTTTATATTTGCAAGCCTTACTAAAGTATTTTAGCAATATTTTAGTACCATCTTTTGGTGGGGAAGCCAGTCAGTCCTTCAGTAATTCACACTATCAAAAAGTAGTTCCCCTGGGAGTTCTTGCTATTGCTACCATCATTATCAAACGTGATTGTAAATTTACCCATCTTCCACATTCATTTTCATGGTGAAGTTAATGTTTCAATAAATGTGGCATTTCAATAATAAACAATATATGTCTGTGAGAAAATGCTCCTTTTTGAGCTGGCACCCCTGATTTTTGCTTAACCCCTTCCATGAGGCCGCGATTCCCCCCGTGTGCGGCAGCCGCACGAACAGGGCGGGGCCGTGACGAACCACAGCCGTCATCAGCACAGGAGCACCGTGGAGCATGACGGCTGGGGTGAGGTTCCGTGACAATTGTAAGTGATGTTTTCGACTCGCACGAATATGGTCGAGTCTGGTATCTAAGAACCGCAAATGACGAGTTTAGTAAGTATACACAGTTTCGCTGTGCTAACTTAAACCGTTCGTTTGATATGTGGGTTTTTCATCTGTACCCACGGGTTCCATCTTAGATACGGCATCCATTTTGTCTCTTGCCCTCAAGTAGCCAGCGAACGGACACTGTCCGCTTCGTTACCTTGGGACTCTCAAGATATTTGTGGAAGACACATGTTCTTTGTAAATATCTTTTACGATGAGGGGGATGATACTGTAAGGCAGATGGCCCCGCTTTTGCCGTGCCGGTTTATTGTCTCAGCCGTGCATCTCATTAGGCACGTCCCTTTGATGCCTGTATCTCGTGTTTCCCGATACCTCCCCTTTTACACCCTTTTCGATCTCCCCACTGTCTCCATCTTCCTCTGCACCTGTCTTTGTCCCTATTTCGATCTGTTTTACTGCCGATCGGAATTCACTAATGTTGGGAAGACGGGTTTTTACAGTTGGGAACCGCCAAAAGTTTCCGCACTTATGTTCCGGACCTTATGTGTACCAAAGTGACCAAAGCGACCCCTCTGGGGGATAATTATGGGAACCAGGTTGTAAACTTTTGTGTACCATGTTGTCCTATGAGTAAATTCTGTATAAAAGGAGCGCTCCACAGAACCAATTTGAAGCAGTCTCCCCAAGTTGCACGTGTTGTACTTGTTGTGACTTCTGTGTTCCCTGCAGTAAATAAACCTTGAATCTTTGACGCCGAAGGAAGTGTCCCGTGTCTCTGTAGTTTGTGCGCCGAAACAGGTATCCCATGAAGGTTATAGGTGTTGTTCCCTGGCACCGCTGGTACTGTTAAAAAGTCCAGTCCTTCAGTTGGCGCCCAACGTGGGGCGACTTCAGCGGTACCGGTCCAAAGCCTGATGATCGTGAGGAACTTCGTGTGAAATCTCCGAGGGAAGGTGCACCCCGCTTCATCGATCCTGTTGTCGAGATAAGTGGCCCGAAGTTTTTCCCTGCGAAGATTCCCGCCTCCTGACGGCTGCGACGGACCGATGCCCTGACTGTCGACCTGTCTTCGACGCCCGGCGTAGACCTTATGTACAAGCGAGACGACAGACGGGCCTTCCTGGTGACGCCATTGAAGTTTTGAGTTAAGTATTTGTGGGTCGCTCCCAGTCCTTAGTGGTTGTTCTAGCTTTTGAAAGCTTTGTGGTTAGCCTTTAAGGCTTTGTGGTAATAGCTCACTGAGCTTTGTAATAGCCTCCTCAGGCTTTGTGGTTAGCTCTCCGAGCTTTGTAATAGCCTTAAGGCTTTGTTGTATTGCATGGTTCCATTGCATTTGTGGTTCTTAGTATTGGTTTTTAGTATTATTTGACAGTTGCAATTGCCAAAAACCGAGGGTTTTGACTTACACGAGGTTTTATTGCTTCGGTAATCCTTGAAGTTTGATACTAGGTTAGTGTGCACGATGCCTAGCCATAGTGATTTGTTTCGTATTTTCAAATGTTGCGCAATGGATTCCCGGTTGGAGGACTCATGTCCGATACCTCCAGTTGGAACTCCGATACATGATCTTTATAGTCGACATGGTGTGGGTCCTATAATCTATAATGATTACTGGGTCCGTTATACAAAGAAAGACGGTGACCTTAGATGGCCACCACATGGAACTTTTGAACTTTCGATTTTAGATAATCTTGAGGCTAAATTATTCTCAAAGAAAGCTAGGCCAGCTATGTTTGATTCTTTTCGGATATGGCGTAAAGAGGCCAAGCAGAAAGAAATCAAACAACTTAAAAAGGATCAAAAGCAAGAGTTCGTTCCTGTAATGCAACCTATAAAAGAATGTAGACAAGACAAAGAAGAAAAAGACATGGAAATCGCTACTAGATTGCATCACATGAAAATAGATAAATGTTACCCAGTTTTACCGAATAAATCAGAAAAGAAAGAAGAAGATTTGAAGGAGGATTCCTTGCTGTCATACTTGATGAAATCACCACCTCCTTATGTACAGGGTGCTACTGCTCCTGTAGTTGCTCCTGTAGTTGCTCCCGTTGTACCTCTTGTTGCTCCAGCGGCTGCGGGTCAGCCCGCTGTTAACCATACGTTTGTTTCACCACCTGTCCTCGTTCCTACTGCTCCTGTACCTGTACCTTCGCAGACTGTTGTTTCTGCCACTCCAACTATCTTGTCCGTTCCTACTATGCCTTCCTTCACCTCCAGTGTTGTTGCCCCTGTTTTTCTTTCTCCTTCTGTTCGTAAGCGTGTTCCTAACTCTGTTGCTACCCTTTATTCACCTCTTTCTGGTCCGTTATTTTCGTCTAATTTATCTGAAACTCCTCAGAGACGGAGTCAGATCCCTAGTGGTATGGAGAAAGAGACGTTAGTAACAATGGCACATAGGTGGATAAGACATCCTGCTAATTACACTCCACGTGTAGTCTTTGATACGTTTTCTCAGTTTAATGAGCCTACGCAGAGATTCGTATTTGAGGAGATGTGTAACTTTTTGAGAGAAGAATGGTATAATGATGATGTAGATAATGTACCGTCCGACATAATTGAACTTCAGAGTCACTTTTCAAACGGTATGATTATAGGAGACGATGTACGACGTGCCGTGGAACGCTTATTAGCATTCAGACCCACAGCACATTCTCGGGTATCATTAGATGATACCACTGAAAACTGGAAAGCGGTTCCTGGTCAGTATCCTATGAGAGAAGTCCCGCCACTGTGGGTGCCTGGAGATCCGCAGGGTAACCCTGTGGTGCTACCGCATTTTCGAAGAGTGTGGATACATCTTCCATGGAAACGATCGGAAGTTTTGCAAGTGAAGCAATCCTTACCCGATCCGCGTAAAAATCCGGCTGGTTATTATAAGGAGTTATCACAACTGATAGAAGCTTCTATTATGAACCTTGCCGACATCGACATGTTGTTTGGCAACGTTGTACCGCAACCAGTTTGGGCTAAAATTCGTCAAGCCAATCACGCAGCTGAATTAGGGGGTGATTGGGCTGCACTGCTAGCAGCTGATGCATTACAAGTCGGAGGGGCCAAGCCTGAACAGTTGATCTTGGATTTGCCTCAGAAAATCATTACGCTCATGAAAACTCTCATGCCAGCGATGAAGGTGAACTGGGATAAGTTATCAGCTTGTAAGCAGAAGAAAGACGAGAGTGTCTCGGATTTCTTTACAAGGTTTGAGGAAGCGTTTGTCGACCACAGCGGCCAGGACATGGGCGCTGAGGGAGACCAGCGGTTATTTGTTGACAAATTCGTGTCGAATTTGTTGCCTGAACTAAGCAACAAACTAAAGAATTCAGAAAGTGCATGGGCAGTTTCAACCCCTGCGCAAATACTAGCAACGGCTCAGTATTATGAGAATAGGGAAAAGGAAGAAAGTGATCGTGTAGAAAAGAAAACGAAGGAGCTCAAAACGAAGGTTTTGTTGCAGCAAGCATACCCTCCACGATCAAACCAAAATGATGCACAACAGCAGTATCGACCACGAGCACAGCTCGATAGAACACAGCCGCGCTCTGACAACTTTGATTCCAGATCTTCACTTGGGTATAATCAGTGCGCATATTGTAGGAAAGAGGGACACCTAAAATATGATTGTCTTGCCTTACGGGACCGTCTGAATGGTGTGTCGACACGTGGAAACCGTGGTGGTGGCCCTCAACAGGCACCTCGTGGTAGAGGTCGTGGTTCATCCCACAATCAGAGTGATCGTTATCAAAATCAATCGGATGTAAATAATTACTTTGATCAGCGAAATGCGGGGTCAGTTCGATCTGCACAGTATAATGTTGATGATTACTATGTAGAGTATGAAACTGTTGTAAATGACCATTACTAGGACAGCCAACGACAAAGAGAGGGAGTAGTGTCAGTTCCGGTCGATCAGAGTGGGCCTTACGTTGCAGTGGCTACATTGGGTGTAGTTGAGCCTTTTCTGTTAGACACTGGTGCGACAAAAAGTTCCATCATGCATTCAAAACTCCCTGGCGCACCTTTGTCTGGCTTAACGAACGTTTCCGTTGGATTCTCTGGCGCCCCTGTTAGAAACCCAGTCTCTAACCCTTTGCCTCTTATGATTGGACCCCGTGAGCTAACCGCTCCACTGATTCTATCTACAGGTTGTGGTGAAAATCTTTTGGGTCTGGATTTGTTGAAACGATTATATGCAACATTGTATTGTTCCCCCGAAGGAGTGAAGCTTACATTGGGACGGAGAGTGATCTCTCCCATGTATTTGTCAGTCGATAAATTCCCACCGGAGTTGAGTTCCCTCCCTGCGTCCTTATGGGCCACAGGTCCCAATGACGTGGGCCTGTTAGACATTCCACCCTATGTGATTCAATTGAAACCAAATGCGCGATTACCACGTTTACCTCAATATCGTATTTCTCTCGAGGGCGAACGAGCGCTGTTAGCAATTGTTTATGATCTCATTGGAAAGGGTGTTGTTGAAGAAACTCGTGGAAATGTATGTAATAGCCCTGTATTGCCAATTCTGAAACAAACTGACCCGACTAAACCTCCTGTGTACCGTTTCGTTATAGATTTGAGAGAGGTAAACAAAATAGTGGTTCCACAATTCCCCGTGGTCCCTGACATTACGGCTTTATTAACAATGATCCCGGCATCTGCCTCCTGGTTCACAGTGATCGATTTAAAGAATGCTTTCTTTAGCATCCCAATTGCAGAGGAAAGCAGAGACCTATTCGGATTTTCATTAGGTGGTCGCAGTTTTAGGCTAAAACGCGCTCCACAGGGCTACTGTGAGAGTCCGTCAATCTACAGCCAAGCACTTAAAGGTCAACTTGATGACTTTGTATTACCAACGGGTGCAGCTTTGATTCAATACGTTGACGATCTTTTAGTGGCAGCTGATACAGAAACTATTTGCAAAACGGCTACAGTATCATTGTTACACTATCTACATGACTTGCACCACAAGGTATCGCCTTCAAAGCTACAGTATTGTTGTCAAGAAGTTACCTATCTAGGTCACTTATTGTCAAAAGAAGGGAGAAGGTTGACCCCAGAGAGAATTGCAGCGATTTCCCGAATGACTGTGCCAAAAACCCAGAGAGATGTTCGCGCCTTTTTGGGTATTACGTCCTACTGCAGACAATGGATTCCAAATTTTTCATTGTTGGCGAAACCATTGATAGCCCTTACGTGCAAAGATGTTTCATCCCCAGTACCTTGGTCTGAAGAATGTCAGAAAAGTTTTTCTGAATTGCGTGATGCGTTGTGTTCGGCTCCTGTGTTGAGCACTCCTGACTACAGTAAGCCGTTTACACTATACGTTCACGAGAGGGATGGTTGCGCGTTGAGTGTTTTGACACAACCTTTTGGTGGTAAGCAACGCCCATGTGCCTACTTTTCTTCGACTTTAGACCCAGTAGCAAGAGCTTTGCCAAGTTGCTTAAGGGCAACAGCGGCAGCTGCGGCGTCCATTCGACAGTCCGCAGGTCTAGTCATGGATAATATGCTCACGGTAATGGTTCCGCATGCAGTCGACACTCTATTGAACCGAACGAAAACTCAACATCTGACAAGTGCAAGATTGTCTGGATATGAGTTGACGTTGCTGGCCAGTCACATACGGATAAAACGATGTAATGTGTTGAATCCAGCAACATTGCTGCCGATCGACACAGAATCAAGTGGTGAAGCAGTACATGACTGCTATCTCAGAACTGAAGAGGAAACCAAGGGTCGCATTGACCTAAAAGATACTCCATTGACAGATCCCGATGGTACTTTGTATGTGGATGGTTCTTGTTTCAAGTTGCCGAACGGTGATGTGACAACTGCGTATGCTGTAGTTACATTGAGAACGATTGTGGAAAACGCAAGGTTAAGTCAGAATTCGGCTCAGGCTGCTGAGTTAATTGCTTTGACGAGAGCGTGTGTGTTGTCTAAAGATAAACGGGTGAATGTGTTTACAGATAGCCAATATGCGTTTGGTGTGGCACATAGTTTTGGACGACTGTGGAGAGAGAGAGGATTCCTTACGTCACATGGTACGAAGATTCAGCATGGCCAGCTTGTAAATGATCTTTTGGATGCACCTACGTTGCCTAAGCAAGTGGCGATTGTTAAATGTAGTGCGCATCGTAAGGTGACGGATGATGTTGGTCGTGGTAATGCGTTTGCGGATGAGACTGCTAAGGAGACTGCCCGGAACCTTAGCACTCGAATGTATGTGACGAGTTCGGTTAGGTGGCCTGCAGAATCAAGTATGTGTGAAAACACTATCGAGAGTGTGAAAGCAATTCAGAATGGGGCCACCGAGACTGAAAAGACGAAGTGGAAAGAAAGTAAGGGAAAGTTGGATGCGAATGGTTGTTGGATTGACTTATCGGAACAGAAAAGATGGATGTTGCCTGATGCATATGTGCTGGCTGTTGTGACTATGGCACATGGGTTAGCACATATTAGCGCGAAAGGTATCTGTAAATTGCTGTTTCCTGTGTGGAAGAATGATGGTATTACGAAATGTGCTGAACGCTTGGTTAAGAATTGTATGGTATGTATGTTGTACAATCCTGGTAAGGGAACCCCAACTCCTCCTGGTAGTTTTGCTCCCCCTTCATGTCCCTTTGAGGTGATCCAATTGGACTTCATCCATATGGAGCGGTGCAATAACTTGAAATACGTTTTAGTTGTTGTTTGCGCATTCTCCCGATGGATTGAGGCCTATCCTCTCAAAGACAATACTGCTTTGTCCACTGCGAAAATTCTACTGAAGGAATACTTTCCTCGGTATGGAATGCCTAGAATTGTGTGGTCAGACAACGGAAGTGAGTTTGTGGGGAGTGTGATGAAGAGTGTGTGCAAGGGCCTTGGAATTAATCAGAAATTCCATAGTGCCAATCATCCTCAGTCAGCTGGTTTGGTTGAAGGGTACAATGGCACCCTTAAACTAAAACTAGCAAAGATTCAGGCTACGACAGGTCTTTCATGGCCTGACGCTTTACCCTTAGCATTACTGTCAACAAGGGCAACTGTACACTCCCGAGTAGGGCTCAGTCCCTATGAAATAGTGTTCGGTCGCCCTGCCAATGTTTGGGGGGTCCCTAGACCGGGTGCCTTTTGTGATCTTGAGTATCCAATGTTGATCGATTATCTTCATGACTTGACTGCTAAACTGAGGTTAATTCACCAACAGGTTCACGAAGCATTGCCGATGCAGACGGAGGGTCCAGGCCACCAGCTCCAGCCCGGAGATTGGGTGGTAACGCGAAATTTTTCGCGCAAGAACAATTTGGATCCCAGGTTCACTGGACCCTATCAGGTCCTCCTTGCCACGAGAACTGCAGTTCGTCTTGAGGGGCGAAAGAATTGGGTGCATGCCACCCATACCAAGAAAGTCCCCATCCCGTTGCCAGCAGACTCGTGGGTGAGGAAAGGCATTGCATCAACTGAAACCGAAGGATTGTCAGCGTTTGTACCTTTCAGCGACGCACAACCTGTCGGAGAATCCTCAGTGCAGCAAAAAGGCATTGTTGAACACTTGTCATCAGAAGACTCAAGACCAGAACATTCAGCTGATCAACAGGGCGTTGTCCCTTCGACGGATCTTTTGTTTAACGAACAGACACGTCCTGGGAAAACCCGATATTTTTTGCGATCCAGCACTAAAGACTAATAAAAAACCCCGTTCTGTCCCTTGACAAGTGCATTATCCCGTTTTCCATGATCAGTTTGAACACTCATACTATTGTAATTATTTTATTTTGTACATATTCATTGAGCTTCGTTCCTTACACTTTTTGTTTCCACAGCTGAGAGACATTGTTTTCGCATATATATATATATTTGTGAAATGAAGGCCGTAGGGCCGCGCGCGTACTTCCTTCTGGTTAGTAGGTCTTGACGCTAGGTTAAAGACCGTCGGTTCCTGGGAATTCCTAGGAATTGACTATTGCTACACAGAACGAAGTGCGTCAAGAAACGTTGCGGACGGTCATAGGGAATGGCATTTTCAAAGCTGATGGACTTGGAAAGAGCTCAAGCACAAAGATTCAAGATGCAGCAACTCAGTCGTACCAAATGTTTTGTGTTCCAAATATTCGTACTGTTTGTGACTGTTTCTGCGTTATTGGCGGGTGGAGTATATTACACGATGTCTTACTTCTTGCCTTCTATCATACCTACTCCTACCCCTGACCTTAAACTCATCTCCACTGATTCTCCCCATTCTTTTCACATCTTACCTGAACACGAGCAGGCTAGACGTGCAGAATTCCGCAACAATTCCTTTATTCAGCTCCTTCATCAGCATCAGTTAGTGGTTAACACTACTAATTGTTGGGTGTGTGGGTTGATGCCGCATACTACGGATAAGGGAATTCCATATCTGGTGTTACCGTATAGCTCCCAAGGGTCTGCTCGAGCATTTCAAACAATGTTTCAAAGCGCACTGGGTTTCCACCCCATTCGAGAACCACGTTCCCCCTACTCTGGTCCTACCTCGTACCAAAAACCTTTGTCTATAGCAATAGAGGATTTAGATAGCGATATCTATGATCCCTCGCTTATCCCTGAAGAAGAGCTACAAGCCTATAGAGTCCTAAGTAGAGGCGAATATAGTGTGTTTACTGGTGAAAAACAGCTTAAAAGCTCGCCTCCGATATGGGTCGTACCCCACATTGGTAATTTTTGTTTAATAGGTCGCGGCCGTAGATCGAAAGCCCGACTTGGAGAGAGTGCTTGCACTGAAAATTATATTTTGCCAATGGTCTCGTCCCCTGTGTTTTTGGCTGCCAAGGGTACATACTTTATTTGTCATGATCGTGCGTATGCATGGTTGCCCTCTGACTTCATGGGCTCATGTTTTATCGCAAACTTGTTGCCTCCGACGTTTACTGTAGATGCAGATTATCACAAAACTAGAGTTGTGAGAGGCGTAATTAGCGAAGAGGATACTGCCGGTCAAGAGGCAGGAGACTTTTTCAAGGGTTTCCTCCCATTTTTGGGGACCTATGGTTAATAGTAGGAACCTGAGACAGTTGACTCGAGTGGTAGAATCGACAGCTAATATTACTGCCAGTGCCCTTGGTAATATCACCACAGAACTTCAGGTGGATAGACTTATGACGTTACAAAACCGTATGGTTTTAGACGTGATCTTAGCAGATCGAGGTGGGGTATGTAAGGTGATCCATTCGAGCTGCTGTATTTTCATTCCTGATAACGCTCCGACTGTCTATCAAGCCATCTCGAAGTTGCATAAGATCTCCGAATCCATACACGTGGATGTAGGGGATTGGACGCTACTTGGATGGTTTTGGGGCCTGATGTCGACTTGGGGTTGGAAGATTCTGATGATCATTGGAGTCGTTGTAGCGTTCCTGTTCACGTGTTGCCTTTGCGTGCAGTGCGGTCCTGCCTTATGTGGCCTCTGTGCTACAACGTGTATGAGACAGCCACCTGTTACCAAAGGGTCTCGGTTGGACAGAGCTATGCTACAGCAACATCTCGAGGGTCTGATGAATATCGAATATGATTCCGACTAGTGCTTGCCTACATGAGGGCAAAAGGAGCGTCTGAGGTTCCGTGACAATTGTAAGTGATGTTTTCGACTCGCACGAATATGGTCGAGTCTGGTATCTAAGAACCGCAAATGACGAGTTTAGTAAGTATACACAGTTTCGCTGTGCTAACTTAAACCGTTCGTTTGATATGTGGGTTTTCATCTGTACCCACGGGTTCCATCTTAGATACGGCATCCATTTTGTCTCTTGCCCTCAAGTAGCCAGCGAACGGACACTGTCCGCTTCGTTACCTTGGGACTCTCAAGATATTTGTGGAAGACACATGTTCTTTGTAAATATCTTTTACGATGAGGGGGATGATACTGTAAGGCAGATGGCCCCGCTTTTGCCGTGCCGGTTTATTGTCTCAGCCGTGCATCTCATTAGGCACGTCCCTTTGATGCCTGTATCTCGTGTTTCCCGATACCTCCCCTTTTACACCCTTTTCGATCTCCCCACTGTCTCCATCTTCCTCTGCACCTGTCTTTGTCCCTATTTCGATCTGTTTTACTGCCGATCGGAATTCACTAATGTTGGGAAGACGGGTTTTTACAGTTGGGAACCGCCAAAAGTTTCCGCACTTATGTTCCGGACCTTATGTGTACCAAAGTGACCAAAGCGACCCCTCTGGGGGATAATTATGGGAACCAGGTTGTAAACTTTTGTGTACCATGTTGTCCTATGAGTAAATTCTGTATAAAAGGAGCGCTCCACAGAACCAATTTGAAGCAGTCTCCCCAAGTTGCACGTGTTGTACTTGTTGTGACTTCTGTGTTCCCTGCAGTAAATAAACCTTGAATCTTTGACGCCGAAGGAAGTGTCCCGTGTCTCTGTAGTTTGTGCGCCGAAACAGGTATCCCATGAAGGTTATAGGTGTTGTTCCCTGGCACCGCTGGTACTGTTAAAAAGTCCAGTCCTTCAGTGGTTCGTCACCAGCATGGAAGGGGTTAATTGTATTGCTGGTTTTTAGACTCAGCACTGCTGTACAGTGTCTAGTGTATGTGCCCTGACCCCCAAAACATGTCAAAATTGATAGTCCCTGATTGGCATATTTAACTTTCCTATAAGGCCATAGTATATGGTGCAGAAATATACTCATGACATGGAAAGTTAAATATAACCTGTGAAATGCAGCACTTAATGTGCCATTCACTAGTGTGACAGAGAAAACATGAACTCATGTCTACCAGTGGAGCCTGACTGCTGCAGTTTAAACCTGCAGGCCAACCTTTCAAAATAATCCTTTTGACTGTGGGAAAACGTCCCTTTAAAATATTTATAATTCACCTCTAAGTAGAACTTGTAGCCACAAAGCAAAGTGAATGTTTTTAATAGATATTTAATTTTGCCATATCCCTGTAGTAAAAAGCCCTCAAAAGCTATTTTCACTGTGGAAGACCCTGTCTTTCCTATGAGAAAACTAGAGTAGAGATTAAAATATTAATTCCATAGCTCAGGTTTGGCACCAGCATTGAATAAAAACTAAAATACTCTCTTTTAATAGTTATTACAAGCCCAATTCAATTGTGAAGTTGTGGTTTAAATAAACATTTTAGAAAAGTAACTTTTAGAAAGTTACCTTTTCCCTGCCTGAAGTTGATGGAGGCTAATATACATAAGTTCTCCAGCAGCTGTCAATCAAGTGCTTGACTCTAATGAGGTGCGAAAACTCCTCAGGGAGCAAAGACAATGACCTGGGAATAATAGTAATGGAAGTACTTGGGTGAGCCTTGGGAGACCCATGCAGCACAGTGCGAGAATTGACAGTGTCCACACAGCTACATTGAGGTGGTTATCACATACAAATATACAGCATGACAGAGATGTAATTTTGCCCGCTGCTTTCCTCCCATTGCAAGTCTGTCATCTACAGGCGCAAGTCAATAACATTACAAAGGAAGGAAAGATCCACGTATTTTTTTTTTTTTACAAAAGTCTGACATATGTAGTGTACTTTGTGTTTGGTGAATACCGAGGCATATCAGTGGCATTGTAGTTGAGTGCTTTGCTACATATTGGGGAGTCCCACCTGGGTACACTGCTGTTTAAGTTCTTAAAAACTTTTCATTCATGAATGTAGGAAAGTAGAATCTCCTTCAATAGTTATCCCCACATTTTGCTTTATGTAATGCTGTTGCTGACTAGTCTTACTGGGACCCTGCTAATTAGGACACCAGTCTCTCTCCTTTCTCCCCTAAATTGCATAGTAAGTACTTAGGTACATCCCATATTGGATACTGGGGTACCCTTGTTAGTCCCTAGTATATGGTACTAAGGTACCCAGGGCATAGGAACCACAGGGATCCCCCATAGGCTGAAGCATGTATTATGCCACCTTTGGGAAACCCTTCAAAATATCACTACAGGCCTGCCACTGCAGCCTGTGGAAGCTGGTGCGAGCACCGCTTACGAAAGATACAGGTTTCCCTATATCTAGGGTCACTGCACTTAAACCCTATGTCACCCCTACCACAGGCCTTTTCACATTTGGTGCCCTCCATGCATAGTCCAGTTCAAACCAGATCAGGGAGCTGTAGGCTCCCGCTCTGGCATGAAACTGGTCAAAGGACAGAAGAGTATCCTCCCCCTTGTCCAGCCACTCCTTAGGGAGGGACCCCTGAATTGTCCCAATCCTTTCTTTAGGGTACTTAAGGGCTTACCTGAGGGTGGGTCCCTAGATTCATCGTGGGACATGATTCAATTCAGACACCACTTCAACTTCGACCATCTGGGCACTCTGGACTTCACTGGACTGGAAGACTCCTGCTCCTGATCTCTTCTCCTTGCTTGTCTGCTGCAACGTCCATGCCTGTGCTCCATACAGGAAACCTTCCAAGGCCTGCGGGCATCCAAGACACCTGAAGGAATCTCCCTTGAAGTGAGGGAGTCACCACCCTGCATCTGCAGGTACCGCAACTAAGCTGATCCTGGGCTCCCACAGACTCCGAAAGGCTAAGCAAAACATGTGGTGGTTCTCGACATCCCTTGAGGCCTGTCCTATCCTCTCACCAAGTTTGAGGCCAGTATCCCTCATCAGAGCCTCAGGAACCGAACCCCTGTGCATCTCATTGAATTACTGTTGCTAAGGCTTGTTGGCTTCCTTCCATCAAGATCTTTGGGCTCCAAGTAGCCCCAGCCTCAAGCATCTCAAGTGACCAGAATCTTTGACTACACCGCATTGCTTGTACCATTGGCCTGCTTCTTTAGTAAACTGCTCAACATCCTTTTACGACTCCAGTGCCTGTGGGTCCTGTTGAGGGTCACATTTGAATTCTTTGAGCGTCCCTGATTACTCAAGGCCTGCGCTAACTTCCCTGCGTGTGGTGAGTCTCCTGGACCTCCCTGGTCCCCACATTGCACCTTTTTCAACTTGCTCATTGGTTGCAGTTGCCAAGGCTTGTTGGTACTCCCGCCGGGTACCGATCCCTCAACTCTCAACATCCGATGTGGGACAGCTCATGTAAGGCTCCTGGCCTTCCACAGCATTGCCTGATCCACACAACTGCTGTTTCAAAGTCACTGTCAGCACTCCTGCAGCACCCCACATTGGTGGGCATTCATCTTCCATGCCTCCTGGTCACTGCTGAGTGGCATAATGTCTGTCCCCTCTGCTTGCAGGTTCTTCACATCTTGAATCCAACTTTGGGTTCCATCGGACACTTTCACCTTTCCCTGCAGCGGCATCTTCCTGAAGACCTCCATTGGGTTCGACAGCGTTTCCGACGCCACTTCACACCTATGCTGCTCCCGATCTCTTTGCCCTGCTCATTTGCTGCAATGTCCATGCCTGTGCTCTATACAGGAACCCTTTCAAGGGCTGTGGGCATCCAAGACACCTGAAGGAATCTCCCTTGAAGTGAAGGAGTCACTTCCCTGCATCTACAGTGCCCGTAACTAGGCTGACCAGTCTGCTGATCCTGGGCTCCCACAGACTCCGAATGGCTCAGCAATACAGGTGGTGGTTCTCCACATCCCTCGAGGCCTGCCCTGTCCTCTCAGCAAGTTTGAGGCCAGTATCCCTCGTCAGAGCCGCAGGAACCGAACCCCTGCGCAATGTGTCGAATTGCCCTTGCAAAGGCTTGTTGGCTTCCTTCCATCAAGATCTTCAGGCTGTCAGGAGCCCCAACCTCAAGCATCTCAAGTGACCTGAATCTTTGACCACACCACATTGTTTGCACCATGGGCCTGCTTCTTTGGTGAGCTGCTCAAGATCCTCTTGCGACTCCAGTTCCTCCGGACTGTGGGTCATGTGGAGGGTCACATTTGAATTCTTTGGACTCCCCTGATTGCTCCGGGGGATTGCCCTGACTCTTCTGCTTGTGGTGCATCTCCTGGACCTTGCTGGTCCAGACATTGCACCTTCTTCAACTTCCTCATTCAATTCAATCATTCAACTTCAAGCTTCAACATCCTACGCATGCTCAAAAAAATCTTCCGATGGATCCCCGCCGAAACAAGAAAAACGGTCACCCACGCACTGGTCACAAGCCGACTGGATTACGGAAACACCCTCTACGCCGGAAACACAGCCAAACTACAGAAAAAACTCCAACGCATCCAAAACGCCTCAGCTAGACTCATACTAGACCTCCCCCGCCAAACTCACATCTCCGGTCACCTGAAAGACCTCCACTGGCTCCCCGTCAACATGAGAATAACGTTCCGTCTCCTCACCCACGCACACAAAGCCCTCTACGACCTAGGACCTGAATGCCTCAACACGCGTCTGTCCTTTTACAACCCCACCCGCCAACTACGATCGTCCAATCAAGCCCTCGCCGCAATTCCGCGCATCCATAGATCCACCATGGGGGGAAGATCCTTCTCCTACTTAGCGGCCAAAACCTGGAACTCTCTCCCCACCCATCTCCGCCTTACACAGAACCACCTCTCCTTCAGAAAGCAACTAAAAACTTGGCTTTTCGATAAATAAACCCCCCCCCCCCTCCCTCAAGCGCCTTGAGACCCCCTGGGTGAGTAGTGCGCTATACAAATGTTAAACTTGAACTTGAACTTGAACTCATTGGTTGCAGTTGCCAAGGCTTGTTGGTGCTCCCACCGGACACAGATCCATCAGCTCTCGACATCCAACATGGGACAGCTCGTGTACAGCTCCTGGTCTTCCACAGCATCACCTGGTCCACACAGCTGCAGTTTCAAGGTCACTGACAGCACTCCTGCAGCACACAGACATCGGTGGACATTCGTCTTCTGTGACTTCTGGTCCCTCCCGAGTGGCATAGACTCTGTCCCCTCTGCTTACAGGTTCTTCACATCTTGAATCCACCTTTGGGTTCCATCGGACTCTATCACCTTCCCCAGCAGCGGCATCTTCCTGAAGTCCTCCATTGGGTTCGATGGCGGTTTCCGACGCCACTTCACACCTATACACCTGGCTTCCATAGTGCAGGTAACCTGGTTCCTAGGGTATTCACGGGTAGGGTGGCTCTCCAACCTCTTGTCCTCCTCAGGGTTTCTTCTGGGTCCACTGAAAAGGGTCCTTTTTCTTTAAAATTGCATACACGACTTACACGTTGAATTGTACGGAGAACGAGTTGTGTTCCTACACTTCACATGACCTCCGTGGGGCTCCTAGATACTCACCTTGGGTGGTTCCTTGGGTCCCCAGCACTTCTACATCCTGTCTGTATTGTCTTGACTTGAGTCGTGGTTCGCATACCACTATTTTAGTATATGGTTTGGTCCCCCCGGTGACCACTGTGTGTTCTGCGCTACTTACCTATTTCCATTGCGACGTATTGTGTGTATTGTGTATATCTCTGGCTAGGAGATATCAGCAAGTATTAGTGAGTGTCTTATAATAAATACATTTTTTCTAAATACACTGTGTGGTTCTTTCCACTTAATCAATACCTATAGGATTATGTTCTGGTAAAACAAGCTGCTTTACACTCATTCTGGACTAAGCCTGAAGGCTGCTCTCAACAGCTACCACGTGTATGTGTGTGGGGGGGTAAATACATATTTACCCACACACACACAGACTCACACACACATACACCTATACATGTGTGCATGCTCATACACCCAGATATGTACATATGATGCATGAAAACATGCTGCGTTGGGATGGAGCACACTGAAATGAAAAAAAAGCATTGTAGCATTAGGAGCGGAAGTCTTATGCCCCCATGGAGTTATTATTCTCAATTTTAGGACTGAGAGAGGTGTGCCCTCAACACTTTATAGGGTATTCTTGGCAGGATAAATACAGCACAGTCAATGCATTTTAGTACATTCTACAACAACAGCCAATACATCACAAGACTGCATGTTGGAAGTCATTACTTTATGAGGTAAGTAAACATCAACAAAAAGAAATGGTTTTGCCAATGATGTACAGCATCAGCAAAAAATGAATAGCGCAATAATTTATGCATATATGCATCATCACTAGTGGATGCAAATGTGCCTTGGTACTCTCACGAGTGACAAGCAATGCTCTACAAATCTTCCTTACATTACAGTTACAGTGTCCAAGTCTATTAATGTATGCACATGCATGTGTCACCAAACATGCACGCATATATGGTCTGATGCAGATGTCGTTTTGTATATTTTTTTTATTTACTGTTCCAAGATACCAAACACCAATCTTAGAGGGCTAAATAAAAAAAATGGAAACATGCGCAAAAGTGCATTTTGTAAAAGTATTTACCAAGCAGGAAATTACAGCGGACGGAACCTCAAATAAAACTTTTTATAAAAAAAGATCACAATGGGAAGGTGTAGGGAAGTAATAGAGAAGAGGGTGGGATTAGAAATCAATGCTGGGAGTGGGCAAAGCAATGGGGAGCGGGAACGCCGGAGATCCATGTAGGTCTTTAAGGTGGTAGGAAATGAAAGAAGTAAAATAACAAGAGTTGGGTATGCCGAGGTGGAAGCAACGGGGAAGCTGGGTGGGAGAGGAAGGGAATAATACAGAGCATTTGGGAGGCAAGTTTTTGTGGTCTGGAAAGTAGCACACGAGGTTGAGATCATGAAAACACATGCAGTCTTGTAAAGTTTCATTAAGAAAAAAAGTAGTTCCTTGAATGGGAGCAGTGGAAGGATATAAGAGACCCAATCAAAAGGATAGTTTAAAAGCAATGCTGCAGAGGAGGGACAAACAAAAAGATATATGACGTGCAGATATGGTGGCCATAAATAGAGTATTCAACTCGGATGGCATTAGTCCTCTTTCTGTGTCTACACAGAATCCTCCATTGGGAATGTTATGTTGCATTTCAATGGAACTGTCATAATGGCGCCCTGAAATGCTTCTGCTTGCCACAAAAAAAAATCTGAAAATTGGATCCCGTTAAGTACCCACTTTTCACCTCGGAGGTATTTTGAATCCACCCTCACAAGCAGGACGCCTATCCATTTATATATCTAACATAAATATATATATATATATATATATATATATATATATATATATATATATATATATATATATATATATATATATATATTCACTGAAAAAACCATAGGTTATAGACTATATATAGTTAGGAATTAGCATTTACAAAACCTTATTTTACTCACACAAAACCATTGAAATTCGCATATATAGTTAGTTGTACTAACTATATATCGCGCACCCGCAATCCACTGCTGATCATGTCACATATTACATCATTCATGACATGGTCAGTGACATCACTGATGACATCACTGATGACATCTCAAATGACATATGGCGTTCTCGCGTAATGCGTCTTATGACGCGCCGCGTTAGCGCACCCGAAAGTGCTCCGGAGCGCGATCCGGGGCGCGGCCCGCAGCGCGTAACGTAAGCGTAGCAGGTCATGTGACTTGTTAATAAAACTTTTCATGGGTTCATTTCACTTTTGGTTTCCTAATGATGTAAGGCTAGGTCATGTGACCTAAAAATAACACTTTTTAGAACATTTTTTTTTTTCCCAAATGATGAAAGCCCCCACCTTTTTTCTCACTCTGACTTTCAACTTTGTGAGAGGAAGACCTATTTTGACTAATAAGCAATGGCTTCATTAGTAGCTGCAGCTGGTGCACCCCCACCACCACCACCACCTCCTAGGAAGAGAGGACCACCTCCTCAGGTAATCCTCAATCAAGAGGAGGAAGAAGAGGAAGAGGAGCAAGGGACGAGGCAGTTTTTGCCTGAAGAACCAAGGAGGTCCCATGTAAAAGAAGATTACATCTGGCAATTTTACTCATTTCCCCGGGGGCCAAAAAAAAGTTAATGCCCGCTACGTTACCTGTCTCATCTGTAAAAAAAATCTGTCCAGAGGGACTGATAAGAAGTACAGCTATGGCAATTACACCATGCATCGGCATATGGAGGGTTGGCACCCTATAAATTATAGTGCTGCGCAGGTACGTCACCTGCAGGAAAACCCCCCTCCTGTGGCCAGTACATCATCTGGAGAGGCAGTGACGGGACCAGAGGCGAGGGAGACGGTCCCCAACATCCAGTTGAAGTTGAGGGAAGTGAAGCAAGTGTGCATTTATTGCGGCAAATTACTTTGCTACAGGGAGAGTAGCATAAATTTGATCAACGTAGCAATTGAAAATCATAAATGTACAAAACGCCCCAGAAAATAAATTATCTTTTTTTTTTGTTGTTCCTGTTGAGCCCGTTATAATCAATGATTTTCGTTCCCCCCCCCAAAAAAACAAAAAAAATATAAAACCGTTCAAAAAATACAAAAAAAGTAAAAAAATGTTCAGAAAAATAATAAAAAAAATATAAAACAACAAAAACAATTAAAAAAAAGTTATTTTCAGAACTACCTCCCCTTTATAAAAAATTGCTAGAATGTTTAGCACTCTGGCAACCTCTATTTCTTTTGATTCGCTTCCCGGTTCGCGCGCCGGTACGCGAACCGGAAGCGAAACAAAAAAGATTTTTTTTAAAAAAAAAGGAAGAGTGAGTATAAGGGAAGGAAACAGAGAGTAATGTTAAAAGAAAGACAGCTAGAGGGAGTAACACAGAGATACTGTTTAATACATCTATTTACCAAAGAAAAGAGGTAAGAGGGTATAATTGAGAAACACAAAATAGATAAGGAAGTGAAAGAAAAAAAAGAGAGTAGAAGAATAATAAACAAGAGTTTCTTGGAGAATATGAGTGAATGTTCAAATTAAGAAGAAAAACAGTAAAGGATGTGGAATGAGAGGTAGGGATAGAACTGGACTAAAAGAACAACCCTGAGGGAAAGTGTTAAGAAAACAGTGAGCGAAAGTAAATAGGAATAAAACAAGATGTATGACAGTGACTAAGGTTAAAACATGTGGAATAACAGAGAGAAAAAACAGAAAGCAGAAAAGAAGAAGTGAGAGAAAAGGAATAATTGAAACAGCAAAGAAATGTAAATAACATAGTGTGCTTGAACTACAGGGAGAAAGCATAATGAACAAGTAGTGAAAGAGTGATTAGTCAGAGACAGTAAGAGTAATAGAGACGGAGTGAGTGAACAGGAGTGAGGAACTATGAGAACAGAGGGACTGAGAAAAGGAGTGGAAGGAGTAGAGTAAGTAAGTAATAGAGAAAGGAATGAGGGAAGTAGCAAAGGCAGGAAACTGAGGGTTAAAGAAATGAAGCAGTGGAACTAATAGAAGTTAAATGTGATTGAAATGTAACGAAAAGAGTACAAAACACTTACCTTATAATTGTCGTTAACTTAGTCACTTGTTATGTTATACTTTCAATCTGTGAAAGAAAGAACAAAAATTTGAAAAATATTAAAACATGTATTTAAAAATTAGAAAAGACAAGGGAAAAGATTGAAAATCATCCAATTTTACAAAGAAATAAAGTTAGAGATAAACATGCAGAAAAAAAAGAGAAAGAAACGGTGATAGACAGTCAGAGACAAAAAGAAATTGCAATAGAGTAAATTACTAAGAGAAAAAAAGGAAGATACTTTCAGTGACAGAAAAGAAGGATAAAAGAGAAAACTAAATTGAAGTTGTGTAAGCTACTAAAAGAAAGTGAGTAAGGTAAACTATATAAGGAAAGGGTGAATAAGGAAAAGAGAGTGAGGGAGAGAGGAGACAGAGGAAGTGAAGGAAAGAGTGTCAGATACAGACTGAGTGAGGCAACAAAGAAAGATAAATGAGTGAGGGTGAGTTATACTAACTGATTGCACCAAAAAAGGAGAACCCAAAAATATTTAATTTAGAAAACAAAGGGAGGAAAGATGGAAAAGACAAGCGAAGCAGAAGGTCTAAAAGCTGAAAAATGGTGCAAGGGAGAAAAGAAAAAAGCAGAGTTGGATTAGGGAAACAAAGGTTGAAAGATAAGTGGAGTTAGACAGCAAGGGTGAAAGAGAATAAAACAAAAGGCAATGTGAGTATGTAAGGAGGATTGATAGAAGGTAGTAAAAGATGAGTGAGCATGAGATAAGACGAGTACAAATTAAAATTCACTATACAAAGTACAGAATTAATTATACATGTTAAATGGTTTATTTTTGCTGTTCTCAGAATATATCAAATTTCACTAAAAACAGTGAGTTGAAGGTATTCATCATATAACAGCGGGAAAAAAAAACACAATCAAAATGATTGTGTTTAAAAAACCCATATAACATAACCAATCAGAAATCAGAACTCCTTAAAAGTAACTTACTTTCCATGACGTCGAAGGATGTCCTATGAACA
The DNA here is from genome assembly GCF_964261635.1 of Lissotriton helveticus. Taxonomy (NCBI): domain Eukaryota; kingdom Metazoa; phylum Chordata; class Amphibia; order Caudata; family Salamandridae; genus Lissotriton; species Lissotriton helveticus. The sequence goes on along the minus strand of NC_136067.1, from coordinate 871,465,647 downwards.
GCTTATACTCTGTTGTGCTGTTAGTATTTTCAGCCCGCCACTTTCTGAAAGAAAAGCTCTATCGTTTTGACAAATATGTTATATACAATAAATGACTTCTCGCTCTCTACCGCACTTCTCCTCAAGGCCAAATCGTGTAAGAGCCATTTATAACTCTTGGAATTCTTCTAAGCAAATTCCGTCATTTTCTTTTCCGCAACTTTCAGAAAGAAAACATTCAAGATCACTTTCACAATCCTGGACTAGTAATATCTCACCCTTCTTGCTCACTCATGTTCCACATTTACTATGACACTGATACTGCTTACTATGAGGCACACTTACACTACCTCTATGACTACTACAATTATTTAATTCTCTACATCACTTTTAATCACAAAGCAATTTAAAACAGTACATAAAATTATATCAACTCTTAGAATCATTATAGGCCAGTTACCTACCCAAAATTCTCTCTTCTGAAAACAGAAAGTAAGAATATTTTTAAGTCAAAAGGCAACATTGTTTCATAGTCAAATGTGAATCATTTCCGAAACATCAGCTTTTTTTACATTTTAAATAAGCTGTGTAATAAGCGGATGTTATCAAAGGACCATTATGTCATATAATAGCTGCAGTTACAAATGTTCTACCTAAAATCAACGACTGTGTAGCCACAACATTTGTAATTAAAGTTGAAAACTTACTTTCATCAGGTTTATATAGTTGGAATTTTAAAATGACATTATAACCAAAAGTTTGTACAAATAATGTGCACAGCATTGCAGACTTACATTACCTCTACTCCATGTTTTGATTGGCTGCCTGAATTAGCTCATTAAAAGAAACAGTTTTTCTGAACTCATTCAAAGTGCAGTTATTTTTCCATGACGTCAAGTGTTATGGTAAGAACACCGTTTGCTTTGGGAAATACTCTGTTGTCCTTTAACTAATCCGTGCCCACCACTTTCTGTAAGAAAACCTTATTTTTTTTCAGGAACTACTTAAAACTCAAAAATAACTTTTTACTCTGTACTACACTTATCCTCAAGGCCAAATAGTGTAGGAGCCATTAGAACCTCTTGAAATTCCTCAGAGCAAATCCCGAGATTCTTTCCCTAAAATTTTGGTTGTAAAACACCAGGTAAGAATTTTTAAGGTCAAAAGGCAATTTTTTTTTTAAAGTTAAAACAGAATCATTGCAGAATGACCAGCTGTTTCTAGACTTCAAATAAGCTGTGTAATGTCCTGATGTTGTTGAAGGACCGTCATGATATATAATTGCTGTAGTTACAAAAGTCCTTCCTGATATTGACAACTGCGAAGCCACAACATTTTTAATTAAAGTTGTCAATTTTGTTCCATCAGGCCTACCTCGTTGGAACATTAAAATGACATACTGGCCATATGTTCGTATAAATAATGTGGACAGCATTGCAGACTTACATTGGCTACACTCCATGTTGTGATCGGCTGCTTTTACTAGCTTATTAAAGGACACTGATTTACTGTCTGGCAAAGTTAAATATATAAATCTTTCTGAGTCTACACTAGTACTACTTGATACCCTACAGTTCTCACAGTCATGCTGCCATTGATAAGAAAGGCCAAACAGATGATCTACATCTACACCTTCATCTTGCAATACATCAAGCATATACATTAAAAACTCCTGACAATCTTGCTGAATATTTTGAGAGAATTGCGTTTGACCTGAACATTTGTCTAACAGATTTCGAATTTCAGACACACTTTCTATTTTTGTTCTATCAGTGCTACATTTCTCTAACACAGAGTTCAGTAAACAGCAAAAACTTTGATCCGAATTGATCACAATCTGTTCTTTTAAAGTTTCTAGAGAAAAGACAACATTAACCACTACATTAGCATAGCAGTTGACACCAGAACTATTTTCAAATTGAAAACCAACAACATCTTCAACAGAATCCATTTTCTTTCTGCTTATAATTTCGGGTTCATCAACTTTTCGTCTTTTTGCTACAACCTCCCTACTATTGGTCACATTTCTTCGTTTCCGGCCTACCACACGTTTCACAAGCAATGGAAATTGAGGCAAATGTGGCGCATACTCTCTTCTTAACCTATTGTATTCCTTAACACAATATAGATCCGCACAAATGTTTGTGACATCACACTCAATCAAGTATAATCCCGATAAAGTTCTGACTCGTGACAATGCCACATATGCCATTCCCTCCTTGAACACAGAACTGCCAATATTCACCAATGCACTGTCTACACTTAAACCTTGCGATTTATGGATTGTCACCGCATATGCCAAGCAAACAGGAAACTGCTTACGGCGAACATATAAGTCTTTTACAAGCAATAATCTAGCAGAGCAACGACCAATTAACTGTACTTCCTCAATGCCATCAAATTTAATTTTTAAAAATTCAATTCCATCTCTATTTCTGTATTTCTCAAAATCAACAACATTACCCATTGATCCATTTACCAGACCTCTTTCAACATGTAAATTCCTTCTCACATTCAGAGTCTTTTCAAAACCAGCAGTTTTAGATATAGTCTTCTCTAATGAATCCAATTTTTGATTTCAAATTCTCAGACGAAATAATTGTTGCTCCCATATGCTCTATTCTATCAATAGCTTCCAGTTTCACAATCTCTTGGTTTTCTAAATTCAACATTTTGTTGTTGAAGATGGCACATTCTGCAAGAGTTGGCATCAAACATATTCCAGATTTCTTCTCAGTAATTTTCCGAAAAATATTCTCTGGCACAACGTCTTCTTCTGGATACAAATTTGACAGTAATCGCGCATGTAAAGCTTCTTTCCCATGCTCTGTCACTTTTCCGATTCTAACATCTTGTAGAATATTCTTATAATCTTCATCCTTCGCTTGACGCATATTTTAACGCAGTTCAGCATAATTGAAGTTTAACCATATATTAACGTTGCCAATGCTCCCTAGGCACTTCCTGGTATCTTCATGTGTAAGTAGTTTAAACACTGGTTGTCCTTTCACTGGTGTCAGCTGCAGAAGATCACCGAAAACAATGATGTGTTTGCCACCAAATAACACATCATACTCTGTTTTAAGAACTTCTTGCATTCTCAAATGCACAAAGGCAAGCATGACATTGGAAACCATGCTTACTTCGTCAATGATAAGAAGTTTCATTTTCCTCAAGACTCTTGAAACTTCACAACAAGCATCTCCAGATAACTTGTAGTATTGTTATTTGTTATCATGCTCCACTGGCAGCATCAGTAGACGATGCAAAGTAATACCTTTAATGTTATGTGCTGCCAGTCCAGTTGGAGCGGTGACAACACAAGACAGCGATGACTCAGTCCTTTTCTGCAAATAACATGAAATTGCTTTAATAAGGAAACTTTTTCCAGTTCCTGCTTCTCCACTCACGTACAGTCGGACAGGCTTCAACGACATACATGAGCACTCTTTCTTCTCATGACTTAATCCATGATCAATTTGGTTGGTAACTTTGTCATATATTTTTCTCTGCTCAACGTTGAGTTGTCTTTCCAAATCTTCTAAGTTAACCACATCCTCCTGAGCATGTGCCATGGCTCTTTCCACTTCAATCATGGCAGTGGCAGCTTCATTTTCGATAACTGGTCCTCCTAGTGGATCCTGACTCAATGAAACAGAACTCTGACTGTCCTGAGAACTGTCTCTAGCAATCTCGGCTGCAATTGTTGCTTCCTGCTCGATTTCTGCATTCAACATTTCTAGATATTTTGGAAAAACAGGACATTCTATGGTGTCCTTGGCTGCATTGAAAGAGTCTTCGTAACAGAGGAAATCTCCAAGCAGTTCCTCTTCTGCACGCCAAGGCTTGAAAAGTTGCAAAAGAGCTAAATAGAAAAACTCTTTTCTTTCAGGAGATTCGCCACTCAATTTTCGATGATTTACCAATTGGCATTTTCTTTGCTTGACCAGACATCCTTCACTTCCAATTACAGCATACACTCATATCTTCTTTGATGTTCCTCTTGAATATGTAATTTTGTAGAACCTCATACAGACAAACATTCTCGAGGTGACTGCTTCTATTTGGATAATATGTATCCAACATGTTGGTCTTCAAAATATCTGTACTGTTTGGCTCCTTTTCCGCCAAATACTCAATTTCCCGTACAGGTTTCAGAACACGATTACGTGTTGCAGCAAGACCAAGACTCGCCCAAATGATACTCCTAGATTTGGCATAGAGACTTGCTGAAGATAACCGGTCAGAACATTCGTAAGCTCCAATTTCTCGATGCGACAACATCTTCAAACTGAAACTGTACAACTTCTTACTGAGGCTCTTTTCATGGGAAATGTCCTCCCACATATCCTTCAATTCTGTCTTTTCTTTTTTTGTGATGTAAGATGTCACATACCGAGCCACAGCCATACAGTTATCAGCCACAAACTGTATATCCATGTTAGCATTCCACATGGACAAAATCACTGGGTTGTAGTCGTTGATGTACTTGGACTCTTCGTTTCTTTTCAAATTGTATGTATTTTTGGGTGATTTCCTCGTCACATTATGTCGCAGCGAAGACATCAAACTGTTCACTCTTCCTTTAGAAATCACCGGTCGTGGAAAGCTGAAACGACATTTTTTGTAGAACTTGTCCTTGTATCTGAATTTACGACTACAGTACTTTCCACAACGATGGCTTTGAAAGCGTAAAACTTGTTCTCTTAGGCTTTTGTCTTCCTTTGTGTTTGGAACAGCACATGTAGAATACTGTTCTATGAAACTCATCACTAAGTCATCCGGATCTGTTCCAAATTTGGGTGCATCTTTGATCCATAGCAGCATATGTATATGAGGAGCACCTCTTGCTTGATACTCCTTTCTCCAGAAGAAATCCAACACCTCTCCAAGAGGTGGATTTTTCTTGTTCATGATGAAAGACATCATAGCTTCAAATCTATGATTGAAGTACCTGCATACATTCACTGGATCCAAAGAGCACAGTTCTCCGGGTGTCTTGAATTCGATATTTTCAATGTTTCCATTTGCCTCTCGTAGAAATTCAAGTAAGTCTTCCCAGCCATACTCGGCACAGCTGAGAGTGAGGAACCATGTGAGAGTTCCTAAGTTCCTCAGCATACATTTTAAATCTCCATGTTGACGGTACCAGTACTCATTAGTACCACGCTGACATGCCATGAGATTAATCAGGTGAGAATCCAAAATACTGTCTTGCACATTGACTTTATCCATAAAGTCCCTTGCTGAGATATTTTGCATCTGTATACCACTTTTCAAGATGTGGTTCACTGCATATGACAGTCCAGACAGATCGCTTTCAAACAGTAGATGAAACAAATAGGGAATGCATTGACGATACCTAGGATCTTCTGCATACAATCGTAAAGTCCGGTATTCAGAAGCAGGAATTTGATCAGGTCGCTCATCATATCTTCCTCCTTGACCTGTTGGAAATAGTTGTGGGAAACACCGAGCTTCCAAACTTTCCTCCCAAACACTAATGGGACTCCCTTTGGCTTGTTTCATTTGAAACAACTCAATAGCATTCCCCATGACTTCCTTGGAATGCAAAGGATGAACACTATAATGTTCATATATTTCTTCATTTTTAGAGGCTTCTACTTTCTCAATTTGTCCAGCACACAAATCGCTGTCCTCTTCTTCACTTACTTCCTCTTCTGCAACATATACATTCTTGTAGTACTTATTGTTTTTCATCAAATACAATGTTGCCTTTTTGACTTTCCTAACATCCACTAAATCTTGCCAGATTTTCTTTCTCTTTGTTGAAACCCCATTAACTAAGATACCCAGAGGTTCCTCTTCCACTTTCTTTACTCCAATTGTATTAATGTTTTTCTTCAAATCTAGAGGCAAATAAACAACTCTTCCCTTTAATCCTCTCTGTAAATCTGATGGAGGCAATTTCCCTGTCTTTTGCTCCATTCGTACAATAGCCTGAAAGGGATGGACACTTTGAATCAAAATAGATTCATAAGTATTTAAATCCTTCAATTCAGAAGGAATGTCAACCAATTCCAGATTATTATGAACCGCTCTAGCAGGCATCTGGTTTTGATTTAATTTGTTACAACAATAAGTACACACACGTTGATCCGATCCCAAATCAAAACAATTTTCTACCATCAAGTATGTTTCGAAATCCTTCCATTGACTATTATTTTCCCTTTCACTTTTTGCATATAAATCCACTAACTTAGTCTGATTCTTATAATAAGTGCGTCGACAACACTAACAAGTGAAATTAGGCCTCTCACTTGATTTCACCTGAAACGTGGCAATTTCCTTCTGAAAATTATCTGTACTGGAAACCTGTACACTCTCTTCCACATTACCTTCTTCTTCTGGGTCAATTTCAACATTCTTCTCTTTACTTGCAAAGTAACAAAACTCAATTTCTTCACAAATATTCTTCACATCTACTTCAGAACCATGCAAAAGAGCAGTGCATAATTGTTTAAGCATAATTGCTGGACTCTTAGCATAATACAACATTCTAACTAATTTCCTCACTTTATTATGATGCACTGCTAGCATCCTGAAATGATGAAAAACACTCTGGCATACTCTCCTGGAAAGACAAGCCAGTGAATGACCATGCAAACCTGTCACTTCTCTCACTCTGCAAGGATCTAATTCTTGCAACAACTTCATTTTCTGTTTTAAAGTTTTCTTATTAAATGTCCGTACAAAATCACAAAGCAAATTGATGGAATCCTGTCGCGCACTGCAAATACTACTACACTTCCAGGTGTACACTGGTCCCTTAGGACGTCTTCCTAAAACCTCATTACCTAACACCTCTTCTGCCTCTCTTGACACAAGTTTTTCTTTTTCAACCGGACAACCATCTTTCACCTCATATGCTCGACCACTGGTGTCAACTGCATGCACCAAATCATTATCCTGGAAATAAGTCTCCTCATTAAAAAATGCCTCACAACCTGAACTATGCATCCATTCTCCTGAAAAAACTTCACAAAAATTACTACGATTAACTGTTCTCTTCCATCTACTATTTGTTTTGAAATCATAAATTACCTTGTTTTGTTTCCTAATTCTATTGATTATCAAAATAAATAACTTTTGCTTAATTTCGAATGCCTGATCAATATTTTTTTTAATGTTTCTCTTTCTCTTATAAAAAGCCACTTTCTGTTGATGTTTCTTAATATTTTTTAACAAATTGTCAATTATCCTGTTGCGGAACATTCGTCTACGAATGTCCCTAAACTGATTTTTCCTTCTACTACCATGCACAGAGTTATCTCCTGCTCTAGCAGTAACATTTTTGAGTGGCCTTTCCTTTCCGTTTAAATTGGCTCTCTTTTTCTGGACTAAAACATGTTCTGTAGTGATACTTTTTTTTCTGGAAATGTTTCTTAGGAAAGATTTCGTTCTCTTACCCGGAGCTTTTTTGGTGACTTGACAAGTTTTTATTGTAGAGGACTGCTGCAAGCATGTAGTAAGCTGCTGTGTTTGACGTTTTGTAGCCTTTCTCCTTCTTTGCTTCGAAGGCATTGTGTAATTTTGAAATGATCTGCAGTTGAATCTGTGGTAAAATATAATAAAAAATGTTATTAACCACTATTACCAAACAGTAAATCAATAACAGTCGTCACAAAATTAACACACTACTTGTCAATTCTACATACAATAATTTTTAGTGCATTGGCAAATTTAAAACTCACAAATAGTAGCAAAGAAGTGGAATGCTTCTACATTTGACCTGTGCTCTTTTATATGTGAATCTGAACTAATTTTATTAGCATATTTCACTATTTTATTAAAGACACTTCACACAAGCTGTTTTTGAAGTTGTATTTAATTTTAAGTGAAACGGTTAACATGGTTACATTTCATTTCCAGTAACTTTTAAAAATAAGTCTTTATAGTTCCATAATTGCAAACACAACAGTGATGGACAGAATGTGGATCAATGTCACACATTCACCCCAGTCCAAAGATCTGGGCCCAAATCCATCGTTTTTCCACTCCACACCACCCTGGGTTAGACAATGGTGATATGAAAATCAGCGCTGACCCTGTGTCCCATGGGAACAGTCCAGTCCGAACTACAAAAGCCATGTCCTTCCCAGAACGGAAACAAGCATCCGAGGACCGGCCCGGTTTCGAGGTAACACCTCTCATCAGCCCGGCTAGCTTGATTCCAGTGGTGTGGAGTGCCTGGGACTCACGTCTGAGCATCCCCAGTACACTTAGAGCGGTAATTGCAAACACAACAGTGATGGACAGAATGTGGATCAATGTCACACATTCACCCCAGTCCAAAGATCTGGGCCCAAATCCATCGTTTTTCCACTCCACACCACCCTGGGTTAGACAATGGCGATATGCAAATCAGCGCTGACCCTGTGTCCCATGGGAACAGTCCAGTCCGAACTACAAAAGCCATGTCCTTCCCAGAACGGAAACAAGCATCCGAGGACCGGCCCGGTTTCGAGGTAACACCTCTCATCAGCCCGGCTAGCTTGATTCCAGTGGTGTGGAGTGCCTGGGACTCACGTCTGAGCATCCCCAGTACACTTAGAGCGGTAATTGCAAACACAACAGTGATGGACAGAATGTGGATCAATGTCACACATTCACCCCAGTCCAACGATCTGGGCCCAAATCCATCGTTTTTCCACTCCACACCACCCTGGGTTAGACAATGGCGATATGCAAATCAGCGCTGACCCTGTGTCCCATGGGAACAGTCCAGTCCGAACTACAAAAGCCATGTCCTTCCCAGAACGGAAACAAGCATCCGAGGACCGGCCCGGTTTCGAGGTAACACCTCTCATCAGCCCGGCTAGCTTGATTCCAGTGGTGTGGAGTGCCTGGGACTCACGTCTGAGCATCCCCAGTACACTTAGAGCGGTAATTGCAAACACAACAGTGATGGACAGAATGTGGATCAATGTCACACATTCACCCCAGTCCAAAGATCTGGGCCCAAATCCATCGTTTTTCCACTCCACACCACCCTGGGTTAGACAATGGCGATATGCAAATCAGCGCTGACCCTGTGTCCCATGGGAACAGTCCAGTCCGAACTACAAAAGCCATGTCCTTCCCAGAACGGAAACAAGCATCCGAGGACCGGCCCGGTTTCGAGGTAACACCTCTCATCAGCCCGGCTAGCTTGATTCCAGTGGTGTGGAGTGCCTGGGACTCACGTCTGAGCCTCCCCAGTACACTTAGAGCGGTAATTGCAAACACAACAGTGATGGACAGAATGTGGATCAATGTCACACATTCACCCCAGTCCAAAGATCTGGGCCCAAATCCATCGTTTTTCCACTCCACACCACCCTGGGTTAGACAATGGCGATATGCAAATCAGCGCTGACCCTGTGTCCCATGGGAACAGTCCAGTCCGAACTACAAAAGCCATGTCCTTCCCAGAACGGAAACAAGCATCCGAGGACCGGCCCGGTTTCGAGTTAACACCTCTCATCAGCCCGGCTAGCTTGATTCCAGTGGTGTGGAGTGCCTGGGACTCACGTCTGAGCATCCCCAGTACACTTAGAGCGGTAATTGCAAACACAACAGTGATGGACAGAATGTGGATCAATGTCACACATTCACCCCAGTCCAAAGATCTGGGCCCAAATCCATCGTTTTTCCACTCCACACCACCATGGGTTAGACAATGGCGATATGCAAATCAGCGCTGACCCTGTGTCCCATGGGAACAGTCCAGTCCGAACTACAAAAGCCATGCCATGTAGTTCGGACTGGACTGTTCCCATGGGGCACAGGGTCAGCGCTGATTTGCATATCGCCATTGTCTAACCCAGGGTGGTGTGGAGTGGAAAAACGATGGATTTGGGCCCAGATCTTTGGACTGGGGTGAATGTGTGACATTGATCCACATTCTGTCCATCATTGTTGTGTTTGCAGTTACCGCTCTAAGTGTACTGGGGATGCTCAGACGTGAGTCCCAGGCACTCCACACCACTGGAATCAAGCTAGCCGGGCTGAAGAGAGGTGTTACCTCGAAACCGGGCCGGTCCTCGGATGCTTGTTTCCGTTCTGGGAAGGACATGGCTTTTGTAGTTCGGACTGGACTGTTCCAATGGGGCACAGGGTCAGCGCTGATTTGCATATCGCCATTGTCTAACCCAGGGTGGTGTGGAGTGGAAAAACGATGGATTTGGGCCCAGATCTTTGGACTGGGGTGAATGTGTGACATTGATCCACATTCTGTCCATCATTGTTGTGTTTGCAGTTACCGCTCTAAGTGTACTGGGGATGCTCAGACGTGAGTCCCAGGCACTCCACACCACTGGAATCAAGCTAGCCGGGCTGAAGAGAGGTGTTACCTCGAAACCGGGCCGGTCCTCGGATGCTTGTTTCCGTTCTGGGAAGGACATGGCTTTTGTAGTTCGGACTGGACTGTTCCCATGGGGCACAGGGTCAGCGCTGATTTGCATATCGCCATTGTCTAACCCAGGGTGGTGTGGAGTGGAAAAACGATGGATTTGGGCCCAGATCTTTGGACTGGGGTGAATGTGTGACATTGATCCACATTCTGTCCATCATTGTTGTGTTTGCAGTTACCGCTCTAAGTGTACTGGGGATGCTCAGACGTGAGTCCCAGGCACTCCACACCACTGGAATCAAGCTAGCCGGGCTGAAGAGAGGTGTTACCTCGAAACCGGGCCGGTCCTCGGATGCTTGTTTCCGTTCTGGGAAGGACATGGCTTTTGTAGTTCGGACTGGACTGTTCCCATGGGGCACAGGGTCAGCGCTGATTTGCATATCGCCATTGTCTAACCCAGGGTGGTGTGGAGTGGAAAAACGATGGATTTGGGCCCAGATCTTTGGACTGGGGTGAATGTGTGACATTGATCCACATTCTGTCCATCATTGTTGTGTTTGCAGTTACCGCTCTAAGTGTACTGGGGATGCTCAGACGTGAGTCCCAGGCACTCCACACCACTGGAATCAAGCTAGCCGGGCTGAAGAGAGGTGTTACCTCGAAACCGGGCCGGTCCTCGGATGCTTGTTTCCGTTCTGGGAAGGACATGGCTTTTGTAGTTCGGACTGGACTGTTCCCATGGGGCACAGGGTCAGCGCTGATTTGCATATCGCCATTGTCTAACCCAGGGTGGTGTGGAGTGGAAAAACGATGGATTTGGGCCCAGATCTTTGGACTGGGGTGAATGTGTGACATTGATCCACATTCTGTCCATCATTGTTGTGTTTGCGTTTATAGTTCCATAGGCTCGAGCAGGTCAGCTTCCCACCCTATGTCATACAATTCTGACAAATCGGCATCCTCATCATATTCTTCATCATCCACAGGATTTAAATCATACAAGGGATCTACTTCCACTGATGTTTCAATGACAAGTTCAATGATAAGATCGAGATCAACAGATTGCTCATTATCACTCATGCTTGATGTTGTCGTTATCTTTAAAGAAAGAGAACAACAATGAGATGTTGCAGAGTAAGAGACAAATCTCAGAGACTATAATGGTAAAATTGTTTAACAAGAGTAACATTTTGCAGATATTATTTAACCATGTCCAGCGATGCTGAGGAGGTGAGGCCTATGTCCAAGTTTTCAGTGAACAGGACTCATCTCTTCTTAACCTTGGATAAGCCTCACCAACTCTGTGTCCCCTGCTCATACTTAAACGTAAAGGGGCAGATTTATGTTAACTGGCGCATCCCCAGGGATGCACCAGTTAACGTGCGCCGCTGCTCTGCCACCCATGATGTGCCGCATTTACAATGTGGAGCACCATTAAGCAAAAACAGCACAGATGCGTCACGCATCTGTGCCGCAAAAGCGGCGCATTGCAGGAATCACGTCGTAAGCGCGACATGTCTACTGCAATGCACAGGGGCAAGCCACACATTGCATGGTGCATCACTCCTTATGCCTGTTTCAAACAGGCATAAGGATTTGATTCAGCAATGCCATAAAGCTGACTCAGTGAAATCTTCTAAATTTCACTGTGTTAGTTTTACAGGGCTTTCATGCAAATGAATGCCCACCCTGCAACAAAACGCCCACATGAAACCTGTCGCAGGTTTCATGTGGCACAGGACTTTACACCGTGACACATCTGCCTAGATGCATCAAGTTGTAAATATGTCGCAACATAGCGCATCTTTTGCGCCGCCGCTGCGTCACAAAAGTGACGCAACAGCGGCGCAAAAGAGACATACAGCCATCATAAATCTGCCCCTAACATTTTAAATGATTGGTTCAGGATGCCGATAAGGTGTGGCCTATCCAGGGGTTTGTTTGAGGTGAGGCCTACTCAGGGTTACAGATGAAATTTAGGCTTGTTGAAGAGTACAGAGGAGATAATACATGTGCAGGCCTACCAATGAAGTGAGTCATGTCCACTGCACTCTTGAACAAAGGCCAGACCTCCTCTGTCTCCCTAGACAGGCCTAAACCTGATCTGCACAATGTGATTCGTAATGTTAGGAAACACAGGTGATATAATTGAAAAACGTGCAAATATATATGCTCAATTCACAATCACATCACCTGTGTTTCCTCAGCTTAGGTATCTCATTGTGCAGATGTAGTCTAGCATATCCAAGAGTACTCACAAGATGAGGACTGTATGCAACAGAGCAATGTACATTACTCACCTCCCTTGACATTTACAGAAGCCTCAGTTTCTCCATGCCTCCTACACAGTTCTAAATGTATATCATTATCATCATAGTGACTATGAAACTCTTGCAGAACATATTGTGAAACCTTAATGACTTCAAGAAACGTGTTTTTAAACCGGCAAACAAAGAAAATTATTCTCACATATTCATGGTGGAAAGTAAAATATTTATTTAAAGAAGCAGACACCAATATGACCTTCTCATAAATGTGAAAAGCATTTCTTTTTAAAAAAAAACGATTTTCTGGTCATAATTTGAAAACACAACACAGCTCCTATGTAGAAGCACACCCTGTCAGTACTTAAATTTGCCAAGCACACATGGGGGCGTATTTACAGGGACCTTGCACCACGGGGAAATGACTTAAATTAAAATGGGGAAAATAACATCAAAGTGACTCAAAGGCCTTGTAAATATGCCCCAAGCAGCCTATGAAACTCTAGCAGTACATATCAAGAAACCTAATTGACTTCAAGAAACGTTTTTAAACACATCAAGTAAACCAATTATTCACCCACATTCATGGGGAAGTGACTTAAAATGCCCTAACACACATGAAAGCGTATTTGTAAGGCCCTTGCACCATTTTTGCGTCACTTTTAACATGGCTATCTAACTCAAAGAAACAAAATCTAAATTTGCCAAGCACACATGGGGGTGTATTTACAAGGACCTTGCACCACGGGGAAATGACTTAAATTAAAATGGGGAAAATAACGTCAAAGTGACTCAAAGGCCTTGTAAATATGCCCCAAGCAGCCTATGAAACTCTAGCAGTACATATCAAGAAACCTAATTTACTTCAAGAAACGTTTTTAAACACATCAAGTAAACCAATTATTCACCCACATTCATGGGGAAGTGACTTAAAATGCCCTAACACACATGAAAGCGTATTTTTAAGGGCCTTGCACCATTTTTGCGTCACTTTTAACATGGCCATGTAACTCAAAGAAACAAAATCTAAATTTGCCAAGCACACATGGGGGCGTATTTACAAGGACCTTGCACCACGGGGAAATGACTTAAATTAAAATGGGGAAAATAACATCAAAGTGACTCAAAGGCCTTGTAAATATGCCCCAAGCAGCCTATGAAACTCTAGCAGTACATATCAAGAAACCTAATTGACTTCAAGAAACGTTTTTAAACACATCAAGTAAACCAATTATTCACCCACATTCATGGGGAAGTGACTTAAAATGCCCTAACACACATGAAAGCGTATTTTTAAGGCCCTTGCACCATTTTTGCGTCACTTTTAACATGGCTATGTAACTCAAAGAAACAAAATCTAAATTTGCCAAGCACACATGGGGGCGTATTTACAAGGACCTTGCACCACGGGGAAATGACTTAAATTAAAATGGGGAAAATAACATCAAAGTGACTCAAAGGCCTTGTAAATATGCCCCAAGCAGCCTATGAAACTCTAGCAGTACATATCAAGAAACCTAATTGACTTCAAGAAATGTTTTTAAACACATCAAGTAAACCAATTATTTACCCACATTCATGGGGAAGTGACTAAAAATGCCCTAACACACATGAAAGCGTATCTTTAACGCCCTTGCACCACTTTTGCGTCACTTTTAACATGGCTATGAAACTCAAAGAAACTAAATCTATTTGTAAAACACTTGACACAAGGCAACATTTTAAATACACAACTTTCTTCATAATTTTCTCCCTAAAGCATACTATTCTCTATCTAAATTAAATGAATCTTTTCTCACCTTAGCAAATACTTTTTGAGTTTCAAAACAGTCTCAGACACACCAATTTTTCTTTAGCAGAGCAAAGGGTATGCACTCCAGAGGCTGCAACCAACAAAGGCACAGAAATGCTGTAATTCATCACACATATCTCTCATGTCACCCAATCAAAACTCTTCCCTCACTTTTTTTCAAATCAACACCCTTCCCCCTCTGCCCTTTCTGCCTTTTTTCCATAGCAACCACCTCCTGAAAGACCTGTCATGTTTACAAGTTCACACAACAATGTTTCAATTGAACTCTGAACTCTCAGTACACCTGTGTATCCAGTGCAATCTTTCATAAAATGATTTTTTCTTGACCATTCAAATTACATCTTTCAAAGAACTCATCCATGCACCCTAACTTTCTGTTTTCAGCAATCAAAATCCACCAATCACTGCTACTGAATCATTAGCACAGAAACTCCACAGTTTTTTTCATTACAAACTCCTACTGTTTCAACTGCCATTTGATTCCCACACTTCATCTGACTGCAGCAGAACCTCCTCTCACCATGTTTTCTGTCTGGATTGTTGGACATAGTTACATCCACTGGGCTCAAAGGTATGCTGATAACAGAAATTTACACAACCTCAATTTACAAAATGTGGAAATCAACTGGATTGGTCACAGAGGATTAAGATGTCACCAATTGATACCATTGGTGAAAACCTTTTTGCATTTGCCAAACCCTGACCTGTTAATTGTGCACTGTGGAGGAAATGACTTGGGCACTTTGACTGGGGTAGGTCTGGAAATGCTTTTAAAGGACACCTTTGAGCAATTGATGGCACTTTTTCCTCAAACTGCCTTGGTATATTCAAATATATGCCAAAGACAGAAATGGAGGTGGTCCAACCAATTTTGTCCACAAATTGAGAAATCGAGGAAGCATGTAAATAAGTCTGTTTCAGCTTACATGAGAGACCATGGAATGGGCTCCATCTACAACAATAACTTGCGTTACTACATGCAAGATATCTACAGAGGAGATGGAGTTCACTTCTCAGATGAGGGGAACAGAGTTTTCATCCTGAATTTAAGACTATGCATTGGTACCTACTTATAAGTACCTAAATCTACCACATACCCTAAAGCTCTTCTCAGAGCTACCCTAACTATGATCACTCTAAACAAATTTTAAATGTAACTTTTTTTTTTACTAATTTTCACGATTTGCACTTTCCGGAACGCTACCCGGTTCACGCACCGGACTCTAACTGCGTGATAATTTTTTACAAAAATGTGGTTTTTTTTCCGCACATATGGGCCTCCTCAGCCACCCTCAGAAAACCTAGGGGGTCAGGATACGTCTCCCGTGCCCCCTTATACTTATTTCCCACATTGTTTTTCCTCCATCTTGTGATTAAATTTCACCGAAACACAAGATGGCGGACTCCCGTTACGCTACCGGTTCGCTACCCGGTTCGCGTACCGGGTAGGGCCTCTACCGCGAAAAAACAAATTTTAATTTTTTTATTTTTTGCCCAGCGGGACCCTTTAATAACCCCCTCATCAATCCTAGGGGGTCAGGAGGGGTCTACCTTGCCCCCTTTCTTAATTTCCCCCTTCGTATTTCTTCACCTCTTGTCTCTCGATCCTACCGAGAGACAAGATGGCGGCCGCTCCGGACTGTTTAGAATGTTGACAGACAACGGAGAGCCAATCAGCTTCGCTTCGCGAAGTTCCGTTACGCGTCTGGTACGCGAACCGGGGCGCTAACCGGAGCGCTGTTAGAGATATATATATTTTTTTGAACGTTAATTTATAAAAATCCACTGGAGCACATATATTGAGACCTAGCAAAGGCACATCGGCCAAACAATATCTACAATTTTGCCAAGTTTCGTCTAAATCCATTCAGTCGTTCGAGCTAAAAGTGAGTCCAACCGCCCTATGGAAAATTGCATGGGAAAAACGCGTTTTGGGACCCCCCTTTTTTCTCGGCCCCCCCTTGACGAAACCCCCCCACATATTCAGGGGCTGCTCAGAAACAAAATGTTCCATTTTCCTGAAAATTTCAGCCAATTCCATCCTCAAACGCCAAAGTTATTCGACATAGAATTTTAAAAAATCCCATAGAGAAAAAATCCTAACTATATATACCTACTGGCGATAGCCAGTAGGTATATATAGTTAGGATTGGCTACCATAGGAAATCCGCAACATTCTATTGGGAATAACTTTGGCGCCGGTTGAGGAATTTGTGTGTACTTTTCCATAAGTTTGGACAACTCCGCTGTGCTCTTCCCTGAAAGTTTCGGGGGGATTCGTGAAGTGGGGGCTGAGAAAAAAGGGGGGTCCCAAAACGTGTTTTCCCCATGTTAATTTCCATAGGACGTTCTGACAAGTCTACAGCCCGAACCGCTGAACGGAATTACACCAAACTTGGCAAAACTGTAGGGACTGGTAGGCAGAAGTGCCTTTGCTATATTTGGTGAAAATTGCTCCAGTGGTTTTTATGAAAATTAACTTCAAAAACACATATATATCTGGGCGGAGCCTAACCACACATCTGATCTGATTGGCTGTCAGCACTTCATCCAAGAAGTGTTGGCAGCCATCTTGGGACCAATATACATGATAGCACCTCATTAAAAAGCATTGTAGTTAATAGAGGGTTTTAGGACTTTAGTTACATTATAAATCATTTGTTGATGGTACCATGCTCATTTTAGGAATTGTGGTATGTTCTAAGGTGATTTTACCATGTGAAAAAGCCTTCTGCTGGGATATCATGAATCATGTTTGAAAGAAAACTATTATCTCATGCTTTTCCCACAGTGGTTTGGAAGGGGATCTATAAGCTAAACTGAAAGCACATTTTCTGTAAATTCACATTATCTTTCTCAGTCATGTGAGAATGAAGTCTGACATTCTCAGTAAAACATGTACATCCAACAAGGACAGAGACTGTCAGTTGATTCCTTTGTGTTCTACTGCAGCCTCCTAGAGTGTTCTAAAGAACAACTAGAGCGCTAACAGTCCTACTTATTACAAAGGTAAGGCACACCTGAAGCCATCTTGATTGAAATAAAGTGGTAACTCTTAAAGCATTTAATTTAAAAAGGAGCAAAATGAGGGGGTATATTTTGCCATAGAAAGTATGATTAGTGCTGCAGAAAGAAAAATTAGGGCACATTTTGAGTGACTTCTCAAATCCTCTTCTATTTCGTTTAAAAATTCTGACATGCAGTCTCCCAAGATGGCCACCAGAGACAAAAGAGCCCAAATGTAGCCCAAATATCACCCAGATGTAGCCCAAGTATAGCCCAATGACAGAATGTCCCAGAGTGTTCTAAAGAACAACTAGAGCGCTAACAGTCCTACTTATTACAAAGGTATGGCACACCTGAAGCCATCTTGATTGGAATAAAGTGGTAACTCTTAAAACCTTTAATTTAAAAAGGAGCAAAATGAGGGGGTATATTTTGCCATAGAAAGTATGATTGGTGCTGCAGAAAGAAAAATTAGGGCACATTTTGAGTGACTTCTCAAATCATCTTCAATTTCATTAAAAAATTCTGACATGCAGTCTCCCAAGATGGCCACCAGAGACAAAAGAGCCCAAATGTAGCCAAAATATCACCAGATGTAGCCCAAGTATAGCCCAATGACAGAATGTCCCAGAGTGTTCTAAAGAACAACTAGAGCGCTAACAGTCTTACTTATGACAAAAGTATGGCACACCAGAAGCCATCTTGATTGGAATGAAGTGGTAAGTCTGAAAACATTTATTTAAAAAGGAACAACATGAGGGGGTTCATTTTGCCATAGAAAGTATGATTAGTGCTTCAGAAAGAAAAATTAGGGCACATTTTGAGTGACTTCTCAAATCCTCTTCAATTTCATTAAAAAAACTCTGACATGCAGACTGAAACATGCACTTTGAATACCAGCAGCAGACTTCCCTGCTGAGCAGTAGCTTAACTACAGTGATCTAATGAGCAACTAGAGTGCTAACATTCAGAATTTATGGCAAATGTGTGACACACCTGAATGCCTTCTTGATGGAACCAAAGTAAACAAGCATTGAAAATGCAATAGATCTCGCCCTCGTTTAAGTTAAAGCCATTCTGTTTGTAATGAGGTGGCTTTTTAGCTTTGCTTTTATTAGTGTTTTTTAAACTTTCATGTAAATAACATGCCTATGTATGCATATATGTATGCATGCATTTATATTTGTATATATATAGATATACAGATTATATATGTTTATATATGTATGTGTATATTTATTTATTTATTTATTAGTGTTTTGTAGAGCGCATGGTTACGTAACAAGTGTGTCCACGCGCTAAAAGATTGCTGAAGGTATTTTTGGACTTACATGCTCCTGTAAGATCTTAGTCCTTGGGGAAGAGGATTGTCTTTAGCTCTCGTCTAAAGTGTGACTCAGATTGTTCTGTGCGTATTTTATCTGGCAGCTGATTCCATGTCTTAGCCGCCTTAATTCTGAAAGATTTACCACCCATCCTGGCTGTTTTAAACTTCGGGATTTGTACTTGCCCTGTGCCGCGAGATCTCAATTGGCGGGTGGATTCATACCATTTCAGAAGACCATGCAGGTATTTAGGGCCTTTGCTATGCAGGATGCGGTGTCCTATACACAGGGCTTTGAAGGTCACCCGCTCCCTGATCGGGAGCCAGTGAAGGGTTTTTAGAGCTTTCCTTGAGGGCGCTCTTCTGGGAAGTTGGAGGATCAGGCGGGCCGCTGCATTCTGTGTCCGTTGGAGTCTAGAGAGACTCTTTTTGCTGGCCCCTAAGAGCAGAACGTTCCCATAGTCCAGCCTCGAGGTAATCAGGCTGTGGACTATTGTCTGATGCACTGAAATGGGCATGAGGTCCAGCGTTTTTCTAAGGACACGCAGTATCCCAAAGCAGGTGCCTGCCACTTGTTTGGTTTGGTGGTCATACGTAAGGTTTTTGTCTAACCAGACCCCTAGATTTTTTACTATATTGCAAGGGGTGGGTAGCTCACCCAGTTCTTCCGGCCACCATGCTGAGGTCCATACTGATGGTGATTTACCTATGATCAGTACCTCTGTCTTATTTCCATTCAGGCGTAAGCAGTTGTCTGCCATCCATAGGGCCACCTTCTGCATACAGATCCTGAAATTATTGGTGCTCTGTTTCTCTGGTTGCGTTAAGGTCACAATCAGTTGCGTATCGTCCGCATACGATACTATCTCAACCCCGTACGTATCCGTGATTCTTCCAACCGGGGCCACATACAAATTAAAAAGGGTGGGGCTGAGACTTGAGCCCTGTGGCACTCCCTGATTTAATTTTCTTTCGTTGGACCTGAACTGTCCCTGTGCAACCTGGAATGTTCGGTCGGTTAGGAATGATTGGAGCCAGTCCCTAGCTTTTCCTCTCACTCCTCCCTTTTCAAGACACTGTAGTAGAGTGTGGTGGGCTACAGTGTCGAAAGCGGCACTGAGATCGAGGAGAATCAGTGCCGCCGTCTGCCCTTCATCAGCATATCTTCGTAAAGCTTCAGTGCAAGATAATAGGGCCATCTCAGTCGAGTGAAAAGCTCGAAATCCCGACTGTGAGGAATGGAACAGTCCCTGAGTTTCAGCAAATGCTGACAGTAGATTGTTCACTGCTTTCTCAGCTATTTTTGCAAAGTAGGGGAGGAGGGAGATAGGGCGGAGGTTGTCCAGTTTTTCTATGCTAATGTTCGTTTTTTTCCTCAGGGGGAGGACCGTCGCTTTTTTCCAGGGGGTGGGGACTTGTCCTGTGCTAAAGGAAAGAGCCAGGAGATGACTGATGTAGGGCTCCAGGGTGGTGATACAGCCCTGGAGTCTTTTGGGGGTTGCTGGATCATTTGGTGATCCGGATTTAATACTATTAGCTATGTGACATATGTCTTCCTTAGACGGAACCAGAAATGCTGAGAGGCAGTTGGTCTCCTGTATCTGTATGATGTTATTAGCCTGTCCCCCGCCTGCTCTGGCCGAGTCTGGGAAGCCCGCGTAGATGTGATCTACTTTGTTAGCAAAAAACTCAGCTATTAAGTTAAGTATACATATATATATATATATATAAAAATACATATATATAAATGCATTTGCATATATATGCATATATGTATGTGTATATGTGTGCGTGTAGAGAGAGGTAGAGAGGTAGAGGTTTAGAGGTAGAGAGGTAGAGGTAGAGAGGTAGAGGTAGAGAGGTAGAGACTAGTAGAGAGAGAAGTAGAGAGAGGTAGAGAGGTAGAGAGTAGAGAGTGAGTAATAGAGAGTAGAGAGTGAGTAGTAGAGAGTAGTAGAGAGCAGTAGAGAGAGTAGCAGAGAGTGAGTAGTAGAGAGTAGTAGAGTGAATAGTAGAGTGAGTAGTTGAGAGTAGTAGAGTGAGTAGTAGAGAGTAGTAGAGAGTAAGTAGTAGAGTGAGTAGTAGAGAGCAGTAGAGAGTGAGTAGTAGAGAGTAGTAAAGAGTGAGTAGTAGAGAGTAGTAGAGAGTGAGTAGTAGAGAGTGAGTAGTAGACAGTAGTAGCGAGTGAGTAGCAGAGAGAGAGAATAGTAGAGAGTAGTAGAGAGTGAGTAGTAGAGTGAGTAGTAGAGACTAGTAGAGAGAGAGTAGTAGAGAGTGAGTAGTAGAGTGAGTAGTAGAGAGTGAGTAGTAGAGAGTAGCAGAGAGAGAGTAGTAGAGAGTGAGTAGTAGAGAGTAGTAGAGAGTGAGAAGTAGAGAGTGAGTAGTAGAGTGAGTAGTAAAGAGTGAGTAGTAGAGAGAGAGTAGTAGAGAGTGAGTAGTAGAGAGTAGAGAGTAGTAGAGAGTGAGTAGTAGAGAGAAGTAGATAGTGAGTAGTAGGGAGTGAGTAGTAGAGAGAGAGTAGTAGAGAGTAGTAGAGTAGTAGAGAATGAGTAGTAGAGAGTGAGTATTAGAGAGTAGTGGAGTAGGAGAGAGTAAGTAGTAGAGAGTAGTGGAGAATATTCCAAAGTTTGGCACAGCACAATAAGTCCAATCAAATCATATCACTTAGAGTCCTTATTGAAGCGCTGAATCTTGGTGTATATTCAAATGCTTTTATTTTCCTTAAGTTTATGTACCGCAGCCAGCCGACACGTTTCGTTCTGTACAACAGAACTACTTCAGGGCGTTCTTATTTCCTTCAAGTTACGTCGGTATCCTGTTGTCATATAACTAGATATTTCTTCCAAATGTTAGACGAGACGTAAGTACATTCTTATTCAAAGTGACTAGGTATCAATTTTACCCACACAATTCGGGCAGACTTGAGTAATTTATAGCATCCTCAAACTCAGTCTTTCAAAACTTCCAAAGAATAGGACATGATAATCCAAATCCAAATGTTTCTCAAGAAAAGTCATTTTCAATCGTTCGGAATATTGGCGTTTGGGCAGATGTGACCCAGGGACCCCCAGTATGCAAGGGGAATTAGTCCCCCCTCTGCAAACGCGCCAGTGGCCTGCGTTGCAGAGAGGTGTAAAAAGGGGCATAGCCTCATTACACCTCTGTGCAATGTAGCCCCCTGGCGCATACTGGAGGTTCCAGGTGGGCTAGTTGGCCCCCAGGGACCCCTAGTATGCAAGGGGAATTAGTACCCCCTCTTCAAACATGCACGGGGGCTGCGTTGCAGAGAGGTGTAAAAAAGGGTGTGGCCTCATTACACCTCTCTGCAATGCAGCCACCTGGCGCATACTGGAGGCTCCTGGTGGGCTAGTTGGCCCCCAGGGACCCCCAGTATGCAAGGGGAATTAGTTCCCCCTCTGCAAACGTGGCAGGGGCTGCGTTGCAGAGAGGTGTAACAAGGGGCATAGCCTCATTACACCTCTGCAATGCAGCCCCCTGGCACATACTGGAGGTTCCAGGTGGGCTAGTTGGCCCCCAGGGGCCCCCAGTATGCAAGGGGAATTAGTTCCCCGTCTTCAAACATGCACAGGGGCTGCGTTGCAGAGAGGTGTAAAAAGGGGCGTGGCTTCATTACACCTCTCTGCAATGCAGTCCCCTGGCGCGTACTGGAGATTCCTGGTGGGCTTTCAGGTCTTATATAGTTAGGAATTAGCATTTAAAAAACCTTTAAAATTCACTCAAAAAACTATACGTTTTAGGGGTGTTATAGTTAGCTGGACATTTCACTCATACAAAACCATTGAAATTGCTCCTATATAGTTAGTTGTACTAACTATATTTCGCCCATCCGCAATCCACTGCTGATGATGTCACATATTACATCATTCATGACATGGTCAGTGACATCACTGATGATATCTCAAATGACATTACTGATGACATCACGGATGACATCATCCACGTGACAATCACATACACCTTTTCATACACTAGTAAAATCTTTCATCACTCTTTGTAAAATACAGAGTATCATATTTGAATCCATTGTTACAGCAATACAAGTATCTAAAAACCCACTCAGTGATTCATAGATGTATACACACATCTAATCACTTACCTGTAGATTCACTCATGCATGCTGTCAATGAACAATAGAACACTATCAAAAATACTTATACACCTAAATCGACATTACACACCAGCACACATCCTATTCACATATGAAGTCATCCTACTCACTTATGCAAACAATGGATCATACTTACATATTTACTTAGCTACACACTTATACAAACACAACTTCATCTATTCATTTAGATAGTAAGTCATACTTAGTGAATTATAAAATCATTATTACAAGTATAAAGTTATCCATACAGTCACTCACACAATCATTGAGTCTTATGTATACTTATTTATATACAACAACTGACACATACACTGCCTTTTATTTTTCTAGTTTATTGGACATGTACCATTGAGAAATATATTTGCTCATCACCACACCCATAAAGATATTCACTCACCCAAACAACTGTTAGAACATGTAGTTTTAACTTCATATATCTAGTGAATAAACTATTCACACATCTTTGGGCAGTCACACACCCCCCACCGAACCACACACACATTCACTCTCCCATACAAATACTCAGTTAACTAATCAATAACTAATATAGACTTTCACATAGCTAGTAACCAACTGGAGAACCAGTTTACACAACAACTGACAAAGTGATACAGATATTGAAACAGTTTAGCCACTATCCACTATATTTAGTGAGACACTATAAATTGGTCAAGTAAACAGTCAATTACACTGATACTAAATCCTCCATCCAAATATTTATTTTTATATATCCACTCATTCTTCAATGCAAATTGCTATATATATATAATGCATATTTAAATAACGAAGCAAACCACATTCACTGGATGATGTCATCAGTGATGTCATTAGTGATGTCATTTGAGATGTCATCAGTGATGTCACTGACCATGTCATGAATGATGTAATATATATATATACACAAACACCACTTCCGAATCCCCCTAAAGAATTAAACACCGACACGGGGGTAGCATTGGCAATTTCGTCTCTTGTTTAATCCAAGTACGCTGTTACGCATTTCGGCACACCTCCTTTATTACAAAGCAATAGTCATAAACACAATACATTTAAAAAGCAGAGTAGCGTGGTCACATGACTCGCGATTTTCAATAGGCAGCAAAGACAGCCTTTGAGTGGTAAAGTTAAAGTAGGTTCAAACGAAAATGTCTACTAGCTTTTAAACAACTCAATATTGTTTGCCAATCTTGCTACAATTTATAATTTAAATTATAAGAATACTTCATGATTAAAACAACAATAAAAATGTCATTGTCATTAATGATCAGCTTGTAACTTTCTTAAAGTTATGATACACATAGCCTAACACAGTTTTTCGTGGCATGTTAATAAAGGGCACATGCCCGTGCTTTTATTTTTCTCTATTCTCACAATATATCATAGACACAATCTGCCCATGTAAACTGATGCTTAATACTCAGCATTGTCGAGTTATTCCACATAATGATACATTTCATTAAGGATTACGAAATGGACCATCCTACATCATGGGTTCCTTACATATACTTCATTAAAATAGCATGAAACAATGTGCACCAATTTTGATCCAGTAAAAATAGTACTTTGAGCAAAATACTACTAGCTGAGTCATAACTGTGATTGATTTAAAAACAGTTCAAAGAAGAAAAAACATATACTTAGTCATGAGTATAAAGTATTCAATAAAGTGCAAGTGCCATTCATCAAGTGTCTCTGGACCTCCGTTTGCTTCACATAACCTGAATTCAGATGTTTTCAATTTTGATTAGAGATGTATCTAAGAATTAATCAAAGTACAAATGCTTCATTATTGTACTCCCAATTTGTAATCTACATACTTGTGCAATCTTATGCAATGAAGTGCAAGTGCATTACAATACATAGATATGTGCACATTTGTGCAATGAAGTGCAAGTGCATTACAGTACTAGGAAATAGGCTTTTTATGGTCCAGCAGTGAACAGAAAAGTGCAAGTGCATCAACCTAATATCTCCATTTAGAATACATACATAATCTCTTTAGCATTTCATGTCATATCATCATACATAGAGAACCACCTTGATGAATTACTAAAACCTTACTGCTATATCTATAAAACGTCATATTCAACCTACGTCCATTATTTTTATACATTTCACATGGATAACATCTGTCTGTGCTACTTATAATGTTTCTTACTCTGCTAAAACAAAATTAAAATGAAAAACCTCTGCAATGGATACCTCTACTAAGTTAATTGAACAATCAGATCTTCGTCAGAATTCAAGCCAAAGGGATTCCTTGGAGTTAAACAGCAAAATGTATTTGGAATCCTATTGGCGAAGTTTGCCCTCTCAATCACCACCTCTTCTGAGTTTAAGAATGTGGTCTATTGCAAAGTATGACAGGTCATTTATGTTGCCTTTGTGTACCTCATTCATATGTCGTGCAACCACACAAGTCTTGTCATTGTTTGTTACAGCCCTAAGGTACTGCAGAATGCGGAAATGCACCATGTGAATGGTAGTACCAACGTACATATTTGGGCATGTGCATTGTAAGATATAAACAACGTACTCACTTCTGCAATTCAATGAACATCTAATCTTCCATGGGCTGTTCATGAGTGGTGAAATTACCTGCTTTTCTCTCCGACCAATCTTACATGCTTTACAATTAAAGCGTTTGTGGAAGCCGGGACTTACTTCCAACCAACCTTGCACTTTGCGCACTTTGCTCACTTCCGGGCTATTGTTGAACAAATCATTCCTCATTGGCTTTGCCTTGTTGAAGGTGATCATGGGTCTACATGACACTAAGCCATTCAGTATTGGGTCTCTTTTTACCAGATACCAATGCCTACACAGACCATCTCTCACTTTAGACTGGTAGGCATTGAATCCGGTAATCGCTCTTATTTGATCTTCTGTGGTTTTTCTCAGGAGCTTATCTCTTTCAATCTTATTGACTTTTTCACGTGCCTTATTCAATACTTCAGACTTGTAACCTCTTTGAACAAATCTTTTTGTTAATATGTCCTGCACTTCTGCCAAAGCCAATGCCAATGCCTCACTGCAGTTGCACTTCATCCTCAGATGCTTCGCATAAGGAATGCTCATTTTGAGTCTCTGAGGACGAAAACTGTCTGCATGCAGGATGGTATTTCCCGCTGTCAGTTTTCTGAAAGTGTGGGTATGGATCACCCCCTATTGAACATGTACTTCTAGATCTAAAAATGACACACTGGACTTGCTAATATGATCTGTAAATCTCAAATTCATGTCGTTTTCATTAATGTCCTGCATAAATTGCTCAGCTGAATCCCACGAGCCATCACACAACACAAACAGATCTTCAATAAATCGGATCTAAGTTACAGCGTGACTCTTCCATACATATATATATATATATATATTCACTGAAAAAACCATAGGTTTCAGGAGTTATATAGTTAGGAATTAGCTTTTACAAAACCTTTGAAATTCACTCAAAAAACTATAAGTTTTAGTGGTGTTATAGTTAGCTGGACATTTTACTCATACAAAACCATTGAAATTGCTCCTATATAGTTAGTTGTACTAAGTATATATCGCGCACCCGCAATCCACTGCTGATGATGTCACATATTAGATCATTCATGACATGGTCAGTGACATCACTGATGACATCTCAAATGACATCACTGATGACATCATCCAGTGAATGTGGTTTGCTTCGTTATTTAAATATGCATTATATATATATCAATTTGCATTGAAGAATGAGTGGATATATATAAATAAATATTTGGATGGAGGATTTAGTAGCAGTGTAATTGACTGTTTAGTTGACCAATTTATAATGTCTCACTAAATATAGTGGATAGTGACTAAACTGTGTGAATATCTGTATCACTTTGTCAGTTGTTGTGTAAACTGATTCTACAGTTGGTTACTAGCTATGTGAAAGTCTATATTAGTTATTGATTAGTTAACTGAGTATTTGTATGGGAGTGTGAAAGTGTGTGTTGTTCGGTGGAGGGTGTGTGACTGTCCAAAGATGTGTGAATAGTTTATTCAGTAGATATATGAAGTTAAAACTACATGTTCTAACAGTTTGGGTGAGGGAATCTCTTTATGGGTGTGGTGATGAGCAAATATATTTCTCAAAGGTACAGGTCCAACAAACTAGAAAAATAAAAGGCAGTGTATGTGTCAGTTGTTGTATATAAATAAGTATACATAAGACACAATGATTGTGTGAGTGACTGTATGGATAACTGTATACTTGTAATAATGATTTTATAATTCACTAAGTATGACTTACTATCTAAATGAATAGAAGAAGTGGTGTTTGTATAAGTGTTTTGCTAAGTAAATATGTAAATATGATCCATTGTTTGCATAAGTGAGTAGGATGACTTCATATGTGAATAGGATGCGTGCTGTTGTTTAATGTCGATATAGATGTATAAGTATTTTTGGTAGTGTTCTATTGTTCATTGACAGCATGTATGAGTGAATCAATAGGTAAGGGATTAGATGTGTGTATACATGTATGAATCACTGAGTGGATTTTTAGATACTTGTATTGCTGTGACAATGGATTTAAATATGATATTCTGTATTTTACAAAGAGTGATGAAAAATTGTAATAGTGTATGAAAAGGTGTATGTGATTGTCACGTGGATGATGTCATCAGTGATGTCATCAGTGATGTCATTTGAGATGTCATCAGTGATGTCACTGACCATGTCATGAATGATCTAATATGTGACATCATCAGCAGTGGATTGCGGGTGCGCGATATATACTTAGTACAACTAACTATATAGGAGCAATTTCAATGGTTTTGTATGAGTAAAATGTCCAGCTAACTATAACACCACTAAAACTTATAGTTTTTTGAGTGAATTTCAAAGGTTTTGTAAAAGCTAATTCCTAACTATATAACTCCTGAAACCTATGGTTTTTTCAGTGAATTTCAAAGGTTTTTTTAAATGCTAATTCCTAACTATATAAGGTTTGAAACCTATGTTTTTTTCAGTGAATTTCAAAGGTTTTTTTAAATGCTAATTCCTAACTATATAAGGCCTGAAACCTATGGTTTTTTCAGTGAATTTCAAAGGTTTTTTAAATGCTAATTCCTAACTATATAAGGCCTGAAATGTATGTTTTTTTCAGTGAATTTCAAAGGTTTTTTAAATGCTAATTCCTAACTATATAAGGCCTGAAACCTATGTTTTTTTCAGTGAATTTGCAATGTTTTTTAAATGCTAATTCCTAACTATATAAGGCCTGAAACCTATGGTTTTTTCATTGAATTTGCAAGGTTTTTTAAATGCTAATTCCTAACTATATAAGGCCTGAAACCTATGGTTTTTTCAGATAATTTGCAAGGTTTTTTTAAATGCTAATTCCTAACTATATAAGGCCTGAAACCCATGGTTTTTTCAGTAAATTTCAAAGGTTTTTTAAATGCTAATTCCTAACTATATAAGGCCTGAAACCTATGTTTTTTTCAGTGAATTTCAAAGTTTTTTTAATGCTAATTCCTAACTTTATAAGACCTGAAAGCCCACCAGGAATCTCCAGTATATACCAGGGGACTGCATTGCA
Source organism: Lissotriton helveticus (assembly GCF_964261635.1). Lineage (NCBI taxonomy): Eukaryota > Metazoa > Chordata > Amphibia > Caudata > Salamandridae > Lissotriton > Lissotriton helveticus. The sequence goes on along the minus strand of NC_136067.1, from coordinate 871,437,221 downwards.
GAGAGGTGTAATTAAGCCACGGCCCTTTTTACACCTCTCTGCAACGCAGCCCCCGTGCATGTTTTAAGAGGGGGAACTCATTCCCCTGCATACTGTGGGCCCCTGGTGGGGGCCAACTAGCCCACCTGGAACCTCCAGTATGCGCCAGGGGGCTGCATTGCAGAGGTGTAATGAGGCTATGCCCCTTGTTACACCTCTCTGCAACGCAGCCGCCTGGCGCGTTTGCAGAGGGGGAACTAATTCCCCTTGCATAATGGGGGTCCCTGGGGGCCAACTAGCCCACCAGGAGCCTCCAGTATGCGCCAGATGGCTGCATTGCATAGAGGTGTAATGAGGCCACACCTTTTTTTACACCTCTCTGCAACACAGCCCCCGTGCATATTTGAAGAGGGGGAACTAATTCCCCTTGCATACTGGGTGTCCCTGGCAGCCATCTTGTGCCTTGTTAGAACCAAGGCACAAGAAAGCAGTGAAACAAAGGTGTGAAACTCGCGAAGGGGCCAGAGTAGAAACACCCTGACCCCCTAGGCCTGCTCAGGGGGTCCCACAAGGACCCCCAAGGCAAACATTTTTTTTTTTTTTTTTTTTAAAGTCGCGGGGTACAAAAAAACAATAAAAAAAATATAAAACAATAAGAATTAAAAAACAGTTCTTTTCAGAACTACCTCCAATTTATATAAAAATGCTATATTTTTAAAAAACTCTGTCTTTCTTTTTTCTCCAGGGTACGCGTACCTGTACGTGTACCGATACGTGTACCGGGGCGCGCACCCCCTCAAAAAAAATAAAAAAAAATAATGAGTGTGTGTGTGTGGTGTGTGTGTGTTGGGGGGGTGGGTGTGGGGTGTGTGTGAGGGGGGTATGTGTATGTGTGAGGTGTGTGTCAGAGGTGTGTGTGTGGCGGGAAGGGGTGATGTGTGTGTGGGGGATGTGTGGGGTGTGTCTGTGAGGTGTGTGTGTGTGTGTGGGGGGAGTGAGGTGTGTGTGGGTGGGGGTGTTTGGGAGTAGGTGGGGGTGTGGGTATGTAAGGTGTGTGTGTGGGTGTGGGTGTGTGGGGTGTTTGGGTGTGGGTGGAGGTGTGGGTGTATGAGGTATGTGTGGGGGGTGTATGTGGGGGTGTGGGTGTGGGATGTGTGTGTGGGGGTATGTGTGTGGGGCACCCCCTCAAAAAAAGAAAAAAACAATATTAAGTGTGTGTGTGTGTGTGGTGTGTGTGCGTGGGGGGGATGAGGGGGGTGTGTGTGGGGGGGTATGTGTGTGGGGTGTGTGTGTGTAGGATGTGTGGGTGTGTGTGTGGGGTGTGTGTGTGGGTGTGTGTAGGGGTGTGTGTGGGTGTGTGTGTGTGAGGGGTGTGTGTGTGTGTGTGTGAGAGGTGAGAGGTGTGTGTGTGGTGTGTGTGTGTGTGTGTGTGTGGGGTGTGTGTCAGAGGTGTGTGTGTGTGTGGGGGGAGGGGTGAGGTGTGTGTGGGGGATGTGTGGGGTGTGTCTGTGAGGTATGTGTGTGTGGGGGGGAGTGAGGTGTGTGTGGGTAGGGGTGTGTGGGGTGTGTGGGTATAGGTGGGGGTGTGGGTGTGTAAGGTGTGTGTGTGGGTGTGGGTGTGTGGGGTGTTTGGGTGTGGGTGGAGGTGTGGGTGTGTGAGGTATGTGTGTGGGGTGTGTGTGGGAGGGGTGGGTGTGGGGTGTGTGTATGTGGGGGTATGTGTGTGGGGTGTGTGTGTGTATGAGTAAAATGTTCAGCTAACTATAACTGGTGTCAAACCTATGGTTTTCTCAGTTAATTTAATAGGTTTTTTAAATGCTAATTCCTAACTATAACTTGTGTGAAACCTATGGTTTTTTCAGAGAATTTCATAGGTTTTTTAAATGCTAATTCCTAACTATAACTGGTGTGAAACCTATGGTTTTTTCAGTGAATTTCAAATGTTTTTTAAATGCTAATTCCTAACTATATAAGGCCTGAAACCTTTGTTTTTTTCATTGAACTCGCAAGGTTTTTTAAATGCTAATTCTATTAGCGGATAACATTTATATATGTTAATATCCGTATGGGACCACCTGAACAGCCCTCGGGGGGTCAGAGTGTTTCTACAAGGCCCACAAATCTTTTTTTTTTCTTGTAAAAAAATGAGGTACGCGCACCCTGCGCATACTGGTACGCGTACCGGTAAGCGTACCCCGCGATTTTCAGTTTTGTTTTTTTTTGGGCCTTGGGGGTCCTTGTGGGACCCCCTGAGCAGGCCTAGGGGGTCAGGATGCTTCTACCCTGCCCCCTTTTTGAGTTCTACACGTTTGTTTTTCTGCTTTTCTGTGCCTCAGTCTACCGAGGCACAAGATGGCTGCCAACAGTTTCTGTTTTGGAGTGTTGACAGACATTGGCAGCCAATCAGAATGCAGCTCGCGCACTAGAGGTACGCGTACCGTACGCGCACGTACGCGTACCGTAAGCGTACCGGTAAGCTCACGGGTAAGCTGCCATAGATATATACATTTTTTTGAACCTAAATTACTCAAAATCCACTGAAGCACATATCTTGAGACATAGCAAAGGCACATCGGGCTACCAGTCCCTACAATTTTGCCAAGTTTGGTGAAAATCCATTCAGCCGTTCGAGCTAAAAGTGTGACCGACCGCCCTATGGAAATTAAAATGGGGAAAACACGTTTTGGGACCCCCTTTTATCTCGGCCCCCACTTGACGAAACTCCCCCCAAACTTTCAGGGAAGGACCGGAGCGCCGCGAGGCAGAATTGAGGAAAATTTCAGGCAGATTCCTCAACCGGCGCCAAAGTTATTCCCAATAGAATGTTGCAATTTCCCTATGGAAATCAATCCTAACTATATATACCTATTGGCGACTGCCAGTAGGTACTATATATATATATATATATATATATAGCGATGGCCTGATTTCTAATGATGAATTCAAATTTATGCACAATGAAAATCCTACTGTACCAGTATTGTATTTAATACCAAAAGTGCTTAAAGGTGTGTCTCCTATTCCTGGCAGGCCTATCATTTCCGCTATAGGGAGTGTAGCGGAACAGGTGGGCCAATATGTAGATTTCTTTCTGCAAAGTCATGTAAAAACCCTGCCTAGTTACATCAAAGATACAGGTGATTTCCTGGGTAAAATAAGGAACATCCAATGGTCTGACGGTATGTATTTAATCTCATTAGACATAGAGTCTTTATATACCAGCATAGACCACCAGGCAGGTTTGAATGCGGTTAAATTTTTCTTGGATCAAAGACCGTGCGAATACTATCAGCACAACAAAGCACTAATCAATTTGATTAGCTGGTGTCTCCATAACAATTTCTTTCTTTTCGGGAAGGAATTGTTTAAGCAACTAAGGGGCGTGGCTATGGGAGCCTGCTTCTCCCCCAGCTACGCATGTTTACATGTTGGCTGGTGGGAGGAGCAGGTCCTCAAGAGGGACTACTCTTCCATCTTCAAAGAAAACATCAAACACTACTATAGGTACATCGATGATATTTTCATCGTGTGGCAGGGTAGCAGAGTAGAAGCACTGGAATTCATTTATAACATCAATCAAAATAATTTGAATCTCCATTTTACCCACCACATAGATAATTCCAGCTTGGAATTTCTAGATGTTAAGCTATATGTAGATAAAGGGAAGGTAGAAAGTACCCTGTTTAGAAAATCTACTGCGGGTAATGTCACGCTCCATGCCTCAAGTGCGCATCCCAGGCATTTGATCGCAAGCATTCCCTATGGAGAGCTATTGCGTTTGAAAAGGATATGTAGCACAGAGAGTGAATTCAGTTCCTGTGCTGCAGAATCCATGCGCCGCATGAAGGCAAGAGGCTACTCTGATGAGATTTTGACAGCAGCCATGTCCAAAACTTTACTAAGATCAAGGGCAAGTTTATTACCAGCCCCCATGGAGGAAGAACTAGCCCCAGATGTTTTACATGATTCACCGGCTACATCGAGGTCTTTTGAAACTGATCAATGTCCGAGACTAATCACAGCATATAGTGAGAACGAACGTAAGATTAGATCCATCTTAAATAAGAACTGGGCAATAGTCCTCACTGACCCCGTTCTCAGAAAGAACTTGCCATCCAACCCCACTATTACCTTTAGTAGGGCGAGAAACATGGGAGCAGTATTAGATCTTGCGAGTCCAGAAGTAAGAAGTAAACCAAATTGGTTGAAACCCAAAGATGGATTCTACAAATGCTCCACATGTCGTGCATGTAAATTTGGAATTAACAAAACAGAGTACTATACTCCGTTCAGTCCCATACCACATAAAATAGTTGGGAACTTCAATTGTAAAACTGAATACGCAGTTTACGTTCTCTCCTGTACCTGTGGGCTTAACTACATTGGTAGTACAAAGCTGCAGGTTCACGAGAGAATCCTTCAACATCTACGTGCTATCTTGCATAGTGATCCCAACTATCCAGTGGCACGCCACTTTAAACAAGCACATGCAAACAACCTATCTTGTTTAAAGTATTATGTGGTATCTTCCGTCCCCAAACTACGTAGAGGGGGGAATAGAGAGGCTTTGCTAAGAAAGCTAGAAACCAAATTTATCTTGAACTTCGATAGCAAATGCCCAAATGGGCTGAACAACACTGAAGACATGTATACGTGCCTATAGATAGTGTATATACTCTGTTAACCTCTCTCAATTACATGGACAATTGTTTATATTCTAGAATTTGTCGCTGGGATTGATGTAAACAACTCTATGAATGTTATTTTCATGTACATATTGTCATTTTGAGTCACAGGTGGGAATATTGGTTAGTTTCCGATATATGTTGTTTGAGTACTACCAATTCCTAATCTCACTTTTTTTCACACTTGGGCTGAGCTAATTTGATGAGATGCAAGACACTGTTTATATGAGATAAGTAATCTCTTTGAATTTAGCTATAGATTACAAGAACATCTTCTCAGCATGTCATGCCTCAGCCGAGGTCGGGTTGTTAAGATATATTTTTTTCTTACAATCATTTTATCTAAGCACGTAACAACACACATTCTGCACATGGTATTTTTGCACTTGTTGTCAGTGAAAATTACACTCAATAATAATGAACAAAATATTGCTGCTATGCTCTGTTATTGTTATGCACATTCCCTTTCCTATGTCAGAATCACAAATTAGCGAGTAATTAATTGCATTGATGCAGTTATGTTGCAATTTCACTATTGCACCTTATATGTACATATGGATTCACCCAGAAATTTTTCATTTATCAAATTGGTCTGTTTTTTTGAAATCAGAATGTGGTTCCAATTAAATGTTTTTCATGACGCTAGTTTTAAAACTAACCAATCTTCCGTTCTATTAAACTATATAGTCGGAATTATAATTGTAGGTCATGATAATTTGTCCTGTTGATACAATGAAATGGTGACATAAACAATATTTCATCGACTATTGCGGTGGTATCACGCAGTCTGTTTGCTATGTCTATTATTAACTTGCTAAGCATGTGACCTGAATGGGAAGGGCATTTTATTTAAAAATGGCTTCAATCGTTCACAGCCTTTATGTGATCAAGGGCGCCTGAGCCCGAAACGCGTCATCTGTCGTATGCTGTTGAGGAGGTTGAAATAAAAACATCTTGCCTGCAAAGAAGTGGTTCGCTTCTCTTTCTTCGCCGCCGAGGTTTTGGTGGAAGTGGACGGAGTGGAATATTTGCGATATATATATATATATATATATATATATATATATATATATATATATAGTACCTACTGGCGGTCGCCAGTAGGTAGTTATAGTTAAAACCTAGTTTCCATAGGAAATCCGCAACATTCTATTTGGAATAACTTTGGCGCCGGTGGACGAATCTTCGTGAATTTCTCGAAGAAAATGGCCTGCTCCGCACCGCTCCTTCTCTGTTCCCTGAAAGTTTGGGGGTGATTCGTGAAGTGGGGGCTGAGAAAAAAGGAGGGTCCCAAAACGTGTTTTCCCCATGCAATTTTCCATAGGACCTTTAGCCGGGGCTACAGCCCAAACGGCTGAACGGAATTACACCAAACCTGGGAAAAAGTTGAGTTCTGTTCGCAGATGGGCCTTTTTGTTAAATGGTGTAAATCCGTTCAGTAGTTCCTGAGAAAATCATAAGTAAAATCCTAAGTATATATTGGAGGTGTTACGATAAGCTTACTGTAAGCTTACTGTAACCTGTACCTTCCCGAGCACGAGCTGCATGCTGATTGGATGTCAACTGTCTGTCAACACTCCAAACCAGGAAGTGTTGGCAGCCATCTTGTGCCTCAGTAGAACCGAGGCACACGAAAGCTGAAAACAAGCGTGCAAAACACGCCAAGGGTGCAGGGTAGTCACACCCTGATCCCCTAGGCCTGCTCAGGGGGTCCCACAAGAACCCCCAAGGCCCAAAAAAACAGTTTTTTTTTAATCGCAGGGTTCGCGTACGTACGCGTACGTCGTGAAAAAAATAAACAAACCCAGTGTTATTTTTTTTAAATTAGCCCCCGGGGGACCAAATCCCGGGGGCATATTTAAAAAAGTGTGGGGGGGCAAAATCCCCCCTCACACTGTCCCGGGGCCCGCCACACCCCCCGGGGCAAAGACAGTAATGATGAGGGGCCTCTAAGGCCCCCCGAGCCCCAGGGGACCGCCACCCCCCAGGGCTTTGTTCAAAAGTATGCGGGGGGCTCAAGCCCCCCCCACACGCCCCAGGGACCGCCACCTCCCCAGGGCACTAATATTCAAATAGGGGGTCTGTGATGGACCCCCAGCCCTGGGGACCACCACCCCGCGGGGCTTTGTTGATGTTGGGAGGGGGGCCGCATGGCCCCCCTCCTGGAGCCCTTGATGGCCCTGGGGACTGCCACCCCCCAGGGCCGACTCCTGCAATGTCCCGGGCTGCCAACCCCCGGGACACTGCTGTTTGCTGTGGTAGGCGTTACAAGGGAGGGGGTTGAACCCATGCAGTCGCGGGGACCTGGGCGCTATGTGTTATACAGAAAGAAGGGTCCCCGCAAGGAGACCGTGTTGTGTACTACACACACTGATACAGTTTAGAAACAAATTAGCCTCAAAAAAGGAATTACAATCAGAAGTACTCATGAAAGGTATTGTCCTTTATTTTGCAATACCCAATTTCACTTATGAAAAGGCAAACATATGTACATTTAACAATGTGCCCCATAAGGGTAGGAAAGGGAAGGGATGTGCTCAGGGCGGTGTAAGATCACAGAAGGATAAACACAGTCAAAAGGGAATGAATAATAACAGTCTTAACTCAAATTTGGAACAAATCAGAAGCAAAGCCTAAAACAGTTATGGCTTCAATTATAAACTGTTAAGCTAAGAACCTTCCGCGGCCACATACATAGTTTAGAATAATCAGGGGCATGTGCCGGAGGTCCTAAATGAGGGAAGAGCCGTCGACATTTCGACCCCTAGCCGTAGGTTGCGTTAGATCCTTTGAACGGGGTCTTCATCAGGACACGTACAGGAAAGGAAAGCAGGGGTAAAGTGGGGCAATTCAATCTGAAAATTAAAACCAAAGGTCAGGCTAATTTAATTGTGCGACCTATTACTTGTCGTTTTTTTTAAAACAGTATTATAATGCAAAAACTGCCATTACCATGGAGTCCGGACCCAAAGGGGGCTTCCAGACATGGGAAATGAGTGAAATCAAGCCTTAAGGTCATGGTTAGACTTCAAGAAATTCATTATTAACAACAGAGGAAAAGAACCAGTATTGAATTAAGGATTATTCTGTCAAAAAATCGGATGATAACACGCAGTCAGAAAGATATGGATTACCAGTTGTCATTATCCAAACCAGACAGAGTCTCAAGTAGATACACAAACTCTGATCCAAAAGGAAAAGTAAGATACCCTTTTGCCCACAAGACAACGATATAATGTGTGGAACATCTCATCACTTACGTTGAACACACTTGGCAAGGCCCAGCAGGTCTTAGCCACAGGCAAAATTAATTCGATCTGGCTTAACGGCGTCACTTTGACTGTCAAAATAAATTATAAAGTTGTATTAAAACCCAGCTGGTAAACAGTTAATTGATGCCTCTGAACTCATTACGAGGCATGTTGTTATTTAGAAAAACTTTTGCCAATGTTCTACCAGGGGGGCACCCAATACTTTACAACGCAGTCTACTACAATGAGAAGAAATGCGAGATTTAATTTTTTGTTGGGTTTGCCCAACATATACATGATTACATGGGCATTGTATCATATAGATCACACTGGTCGAGTTGCAGTTAGTATAATGCTTGAGGTCGTTGTCTTGTGGGCAAAAGGGTATCTTACTTTTCCTTTTGGATCAGAGTTTGTGTATCTACTTGAGACTCTGTCTGGTTTGGATAATGACAACTGGTAATCCATATCTTTCTGACTGCGTGTTATCATCCGATTCTTTGACAGAATAATCCTTAAATTCAATACTGGTTCTTTTCCTCTGTTGTTAATAATGAATGTCTTGAAGTCTAACCATGACCTTACGGCTTGGTTTCACTCATTTCCCATGTCTGGAAGCCCCCTTTGGGTCCGGACTCCATGGTAATGGCAGTTTTTGCATTATAATACTGTTTTTAAAAAAACGACAAGTAATAGGTCGCACAATTAAATTAGCCTGACCTTTGGTTTTAATTTTCAGATTGAATTGCCCCACTTTACCCCTGCTTTCCTTTCCTGTACGTGTCCTGATGAAGACCCCGTTCAAAGGATCTAACGCAACCTACGGCTAGGGGTCGAAACGTCGACGGCTCTTCCCTCATTTAGGACCTCCGGCACATGCCCCTGATTCTTGGTTCTTAGCTTAACAGTTTCTAATTAAAGCCATAACTGTTTTAGGGTTTGCTGTGGTAGGGCTGGAGCCTCGCGGCTCCCGCCCTACCACAGCAAACTGCTTTGATTTTTGAAAGAGAGAGCAGAAAACCTGCTCTCTCTTTCAAAAATCAAAGCTTATTGCTTTTCTGTACGGGGAGCAGCATGTTAGCTGCTCCCCATACAGAAAAGCAATGCCGGTTCCCGCAGGATGTGGAAGTCGGCAGGGACCGTGGGGGGCTTGGGGATCCCTCCATGGCCCCCAACGAGGAGGGCGGGGGCTAGAAGTGGCCCGGGAGGGGGGCCACGCGGCCCCCTCCCTCAAAATAAAAAAAGATTTGCTGGCAGGCTCTGGGGGATAGGGTCCCCGGGGCTGGACATGGCCACGGGAGGGGGGCCACAAATAAAAAAAAGTAAGGCCCGGGGGATGGGGTCCCCGGGGCCTAAAGGGGACATAGGAGGGGGGCTGCAGCCCCCTCCAGTATAAACAAAATTATAAAAAATGAAGTTGGCCATGCCCCGGGGGATGGGGTCCCCGGGGCTGGAATTGGCCACAGGAGGGGGCCACGTGGCCCCCTTCCGGTCAAAATACAAAAAAAAAGATTTGGGGGCATGCCATGGGGGATGGGGTCCCCAGGGCCAAAAAAAAGAAAAAGAAAGGGGTGCTACACAGCCCCCTTCTTAAAATAAAAAATAAAAAATAAAAAAATAAAAACAGGATCGGGAGGAGGCCACGCCCCCTCCCTGCACCTCTCTGCAGATGCGCCCTCTGGTGCATTTGCAGAGGGGGAAGTAAAGCCTCTTGCATACTGGGGGTTCCTGGGGGCCAACTTGCCCACCAGGAGCCTCCAGTATGGGCCAGGGGGCTCCCTTGCAGAGACGTGTAAAGAGGCCACGCCCCTTTTTATACCTCTCTGCAATGGAGCCCCCTGGCACATACTGGACATTGCTGGTGGGCTAGTTGGCCCCCAGGGACCCCCAGTGTGCGAGGGGAATTACTTCCCCCTCTGAAAAAGCACCAGGGGGCTGCGTTGCAGAGAGGTGTAAAAAGGGGCATGGCCTCTTTACACCTCTCTGCAACGCAGCCCCCTGGCGTACACTGGAGGTTCCTGGTGGGCTAGTTGGCCCCCAGGGACCCTCAGTATGCAAGGAGAATTAGTTCCCCCTCTGAAAAAGAGCCAGGGGGCTGCGTTGCAGAGAGGTGTAAAAAGGGGCGTGGCCTCATTACACCTCTCTGCAACGCAGCCCCTTGGCGCATACTGGAGGTTCCTGGTGGGCTAGTTGGCCCCCAGGGAGCCCCAGTATGCAAGGGGAATTAGTTCCCCCTCTGCAAACGCGCCAGGGGGCTGTGTTGCAGAGAGGTGTAAAAAGGGGCATGGCCTCATTACACCTCTCTGCAATGCAGCCCCCTGGTGCACACCGGAGGTTCCTGGTGGGCTAGTTGCCCCCCAGGGACTCCCAGTATGCAAGGGGAATTAGTTCCCCCTCTGAAAAAGCACCAGGGGGCTGCGTTGCAGAGAGGTGTAATGAGGCCATGCCCTTTTTTACACCTCTCTGTAACACAGCCCCCTGGCGCATACTGGAGGTTTCTAGTGGGCTAGTTGGGCCCTAGGGACCCCCAGTATGCAAGAGGACTTATTTCCCCAACCCACAACGCACCAGGAGCTGCCTTTGCAGAGTGGTGGAGAAAGGGGGCATGGCTTGTGTCCACCTGTCAGCAATCCAACTATCTGGGATATACTGGAGGTATCAGGTAGGCTAGTTGACCCCTAAGGACCCCCAGCAGCGAAATGGACTTTAATCCAAATCCAAGAGCGTGCCAGGAAGTGCGTTTGCAGAGTGGTGGGGAAAGGGGGAGTGGCCTACTATGAGAACTTAGCAATCCTGCTGTGTCGGACTTACTGGAAGTAACAGGAGGGGTAGTTGGGCCCCAAGGTTGACCTGTGTGTATAGACCTATGAATCGGTGAGTGGGTATGTACTAACTGGTATTGGTGTGCCTATGATTTTGAGAATGGTACTCTTTATTTTAGAGTGGGTGTATGAAAGGTTATATTAGGGTGTAAGGAGGTGCATCAGTTATTAAGTGGATGATGTCATCAGTGATGTAATCAGTAATGTCATTTGAGATGCCATCAGTGCTATCATCAGTGCTGTCACTGACCATGTCATGAGTGATGTCATATGTGACGTCATCAGCAGTGCATTGCGGGGGCACGAGGTATAGTTAGCTTAACTAACTATAAAGGCAAAATTTCTCTGGTTTTGTTTGAGTGAAATGTCCAACTAACTATATCGTCCCTCAAACCTGTGGTTTTATCAGTGAATATCAAAGGTTTTTTTAAATGCTAGTTTCAAGCTATAACGTCCCTGAAACCTGTGTTCTTTTGTAAAAATAAATAAATATATATATATATATTTTTTTCCAATACCAGTTCCACCATATATATACATATATATGCATATCTGTAGAGCTTGATATTCCTCCTTGTCTGCTTTTCTTTGGTGAATAATGGCTGAAAAATGTGGTCAAGAAATGTTAGCAAGTAAATACATCCCTTAATAAGGACTGACTTTTAAGGATTGACTATTAAGAGACAACTACCGTTCTTCCATCACAGGAGCATCATATATGTACAACACCAGTTCCACCATTACCTACTGGCAGTCGCCAGTAGGTAGTTAGAGTTACAACCTAGTTTTCATAGGAACATTTTTTTTTGATTTGCTTATAACTTTGGCGTCGTTTGACGAATCCTCAAGAAATTCTCCAACAAAAAGTCTATCCAGGTCAGGTCCTATCCTGAAAGTTTGGGGGTGATTCGCCAAGTGGGGGCTGAGAAAAAAGAGGGGTCCCAAAACGCTTTTTCCCCAAGTTAATTTCCATATGAAATTTTGCAACGAGCTACAGGCCGAGCTGCTGAATGGAATTACCCCAAATTTAGCAGAAAGGTAGAGCTTTGTTCGGAAAGCAACTTTTTTTTAAATGATGTAAATCCATTCAGTAGTTTTTGAGAAATTCAAAAAATAGGAGTCAATAAATCAAGTTCTCATTGAAAACTTTGTGCAAGGCTGCAGCCGAAACTACTGAACGGAATTACCACAAATTTGGCAAAAAAGGTTGTGCTTGTATCAGAAAGCGACCTTTTTTTCAATGGTGTAAATCCGTTCAGTAGTTGAGAAGAAATTAGAAAAATAAAAGTTTCGATATCTGGGCAGAGCCTAAGTCCTGAGCACGAGCTTCACTGTCATTGGCTGCCAACACTCCACACCAGGAAGTGTTGACAGCCATCTTGTGACTCGGTAGAAGCGAGTCACCAGAAAACAGAGAAACAAAGGTATAAAACAAGAGAAGGGGGTAGGGTAGAAATACCCTGACCCCTAGGCATGTTTAGTGGGTCTGGGACCCCCAGGGCTAAAGAAAACATTTTTATAAAAAGAAATGTGGCCCAATTCACGCTGGGGTTGCGGGTTACCATGTTTTATTTGTAATGAGACCACGGGGTGGGCTAGGTCCCGGGGGCATTTCCTAAAAAGAATTGCGAGGGCTCACTGGGGCTGCGGGGGCCCACTGGGTTCCCCGCAGTACCAGGGCTTCACTCATGTTGGGAGGGGGTTGCGTGGCCCCCCTCCTGGAGCCCTCCATGTGCTTATAACTTTGACGTCATTAGATTAATCTTTACTGAATTTTCCAAAAAGTTTCTCTTTGTTGATCAGCTCCTGTCTTCAAAGTTTAGGGGTGATTGGTCAAGGGGGGGGCTGAGAAAAAAGGGGGTTTGAAAACGTGTTTTCTCAATGCATTTTCTATAGGAAACTTTAGACAAGGCTACAGGTCAAACTGCTGAATGGAATTAGGCCACAGAGAGGGAGAAAGATCTTGGTCGAGAAAGCGCGCTTGTGTTGAAATGGTGTAAAGCCGTTCAGTAGTTTTTGAGATATTAAAGAAAAAAAAATATATATAACTGGACGGTGCCTAAGTCCCGAGCACGAGCTTGCGTCTGATTGGGTGTTAACACTTCAAACCAGGAAGTGTCATCTGATTGGCTGCTAACACTTCAAACTAGGAAGTATTAGCAGCCATCTTGTGCCTCACATCGAATGAAAATAAAAAGAACGGTCCGGGCCATTTAATATAACGGAGCTCTGTCTGTGCGAGATAACCCTTTCACGCTCCCTCTGCCTAATATCAACCCCTTTGCAGATATGCCTTTAGAAGTCAGTCCGTCGGCTCGCAGCTCTCTACCTTTGCGAGCTAGTACGCTGCTGTGCCTCTACGTCTGCGAGCTACTACGCTGCTATTTCTTTGGGAGCGGATGTCCCGTAGTTCTCTCTCAGTGAGTCGAGTCCACGGGCCGCAGTTGTCCCTCTGCGAGCCTGGGTGCGAACTGTTTGTAAGTCACACTATATGAGCATTGAAAAGCCATTTTGTGATTCAGTCCATAGCAGGCATCTGTCCGAGGCATCTCTGAAAACCTACTGGAGCTCTGTCTGTGCGAGATACCCCTTTCACGCTGCATCTCCCCACATCCACAGGTAACGCACCCTCTTCCCACTTCCCCAGCATACCCCAACAACCTTCTTGGGCCCTCAAGTCTCCCTCTGCAAACCACTTGTCGTCTCACAGCTCTTCGGGTGCGAGTTCTCGGACCCCCAGTTGTATCTGTGAAGCCAAGACTGGAAATATACCGCAGGTCTCTCTCTGCGAGAAACCTCTTCCCGCTCCCTTTCCCCACATCACTGTTCATCTACGAGCCAGCCCGCCGGCTGAGAGAGAGGAAAGAGAGAGAAAGAAAGAGTGAGAGAGAGAGGAAGACAGAGTGAGAGAGAGAAAGAGTGAGATACAAGGAAGAGGGAAAGAGAGAAACAGTGGGAGAGAGGAAGAGAGAAAGAGAAAGAGTAAGAGAGAAAAGAAAGAGTGAGAGAGAGGAAGACAGAGACAGAGTGAGAGCCAAGACAGAGAAAGAGAGAAATAGTGAGAGAGAGAATGAGAGAAAAAGTAAGATACAAGGAAAAGTGAAAGAGAGAAAGTGTGAGAGAGAGGAAGAGAGAGAAAGAAAGAGTGAGAGAGGAAGAGAGGGAGAGAAAGAGTGAGAGAGAAGAAGAGAGAGAGAAAGAGTGAGCGAGAGGAAGAGAGAGAAAGAATGAGAGAGAGAGAAGAAGAGACAGGGAAAGAGAGAAAGTGTGTGAGAGAAGACAGAGAAAGAGAGAACGAGTGAGAGAGAGAAAGAGTAAGATACAAGGAAAAGAGAAAGAGAGAAAATGTGAGAGGGAAGAAGAGAGAGAGAGAAAGAGTGAGAGAGAGGAAGAGGGGAGAGAAAGAGTGAGAGAGAAGAAGAGAGAGAGAGAAAGAGTGAGAGAGAGGAACAGAGAGAAAGAATGAGAGAGAGAGGAAGAGACAGAGAGAGAGAGAAAGTGTAATGCATCCTCTTCCCACATCACCAGCATACCCCAAAAACCTTCTTGGGCCCGCAAGTCTCCCTCTGCGAACCACTTGTCGTCTCACAGCTCTTCGGGTGCGAGTTCTCGGACCCCCAGTTGTATCTGTGAAGCCAAGACTGGAAATATACCACAGGTTTCTCTCTGCGAGATACCCTCTTTACACTCCCTTTCCCCACATCACTGATCTGCAGCTATCCCTTTGGAAGCCGATGGCCTGCACCTTTCCCTATACCATTCGGCCCGCAGGTGTTCCCCTGTGACCTGGCCTGCAGCTCTCCCTCTGCGAACTGACGGGCCGCGGTCCTCCCTCTATGAGCCAGCTAGTCGGCTTGCAGCTCTTCATCTACGAGCCAGCCCGCGGGCTCGTAAGTCCCTGATAACAGATGCAATTGAGGCAACGATCAGGCAGATCAGACACTCAACACTGCTCCGACATCCCCCAGAAGGAGCTCTTTGTCTGCCAACCCCCCCTCACCCCTATCCCCCACAAACAAATGTGACAGTCACGTTAGGGAACCTGGAACATTAAAAATTGGGTACTGTTGTCCAATTATTAATAAGAAGATGCTTGTGAGGTTGTAAAAATAAGAATCTTAGTCATGTATGGATTTACATATAAAACATTTTACTAAAACAAAACAGCACATAAAATGATGTACAGCCGTGGCATGTCATCTCTGGACCATTTGTGAAGCACAGCCTGCAAGACAAAAAGAAAGATAAGATGGTGCGTCATGCGTCCGGCAAAGGAGAAAAAGAAAGAGAGAAAGAGTGAGATACAAGGAAGAGGGAAAGAGAGAAACAGTGTGAGAGAGAGGAAGAGAGAAAAGAAAGAGTGAGAGAGAGGAAGACAGAGAGAGAGTGAGAGAGAAGACAGAGAAAGAGAGAAATAGTGAGAGAGAGAAAGAGAGACAGAGTAAGATACAAGGAAAAGAGAAAGAGAGAAAGTGTGAGAGAGAGGAAGAGAGAAAGAGTGGGAGAGACGAAGGGAGGGAGAGAAAGAGTGAGAGAGAGGAAGAGAGAGAGAGAAAGAGTGAGAGAGAGGAAGAGAGAGAAAGAATGAGAGAGAGAGAGGAAGAGACAGAGAAAGAGAGAAAGTGTGAGAGAGAGAAAGGAAGAGATGGAATGGGAGTTTTGACATTGGAGAAAATCTTCGGAGTTCACCTTTGTACCACCGGTGTGTCTCCAACCACGTGCCGGGACATAGTGCATCCTCAAGTTTATTAATCTGAAAGATAGTATAGAATTAGTAATTGCAGAGTACATACAACTGCACATGCATAATTCTCTGTTTCACCAATGCGCACTTAGGCTCATGCACCCCATCCACTCCCACTGCTTGGAGGTGCCCAGGGTGCTGCACACTATCCACTCCCACTGTCCAGAGGTGACTGCCCGCTGCTGCTGAAAGAAGTCTCTCTACTCACCTTCCACCACCTGCGTGTGTGTAAGAGGGTACACCACATACCAAAGCAACTTTCTCAGGCGTTGTCATGATGGCCACGCATCATCGCACGTTCTACACCCGTTCAGCTCTGGTGGTGTTGGGGAGGGTGGGGGGGACGTTGATTCTTGAATCACAGCCTGTTAGATAAAAAGCAAGATAAGATTGTGCATCATGCTTTCATCAAAGGATAGAAGAAGAGAGAGAGAAAGAAAGAAAGAGAGAAACAGTGAGAGTGAGAGGAAGAGAGAGAGAGAAAGAACAAGAATGAAAGAGTGAGAGGAAGATAGAGAAAGAGAGAAAGAGGGAGAGAGAGAAAGAGTGACCCATGACCCTACGAGGTAGGTCGCTCCCCCTCCGCACAGCACCGCCTCTGTCTCCCTGCCACAGCTGCCACCGCCGCTGCTGAGGACGTTCAAGGCCCTCCACCACCCACAGGCTTTCACCTGTGCCTCATCCCTGGTGGCCAGTGGTAGGCCGTAGGTAGGTTTGTTCATCCTCCGCTTTATTGCTTTATTGTTTTGCCTGTATTTTCATTGTTGTGTCTGTGACTGCTGTTGTCTGTCTTCCCCCGCTGCCTGTACATGTCCATGCCCCTTTTTCTTCCCTTTGTTCCCCTCGCTGTCCCCGTGCTCTCCAGCCTGGTTTTCCTTGCGTTCTGCTCAGCTGCCCCTGTATTTCTGTATTCTGTATTTTGCCTTCTGTGCCACTCGTTTTCCCTCGTTTTTGTGCCCCTTTTGCCTTCTGTTCCACTCGTTTTTTGTGCCCATCTGCCTTCTGTGTCACTCGTTTTTCCCTCGTTTCTGTGCCTCTTTTGCCTTCTGTTGCAATCATTTTTGTGCCCTTCTGCCGTCTATTAAACTCGTTTTTTGTTCCCTTCTGCACTCTGTGCCACTCGTTTTTCCCTCATTTTTTGTGCCCTTCTGCCTTTTGTTCCATTTGGTTTTTGTGCCCTTCTGCCCTCTGTTCCACTCATTTTTTGTGGCCTTCTGCCCTCTGTTCCACTCGTTTTTTTGTGCCCTTCTGCCCTCTGTGCCACTAATTTTTCCCTAATTTTTTGTGCCTTGCTGCCTTCTGTTCCACTCATATTTTGTGCCCTTCTGCCCTGTTCCACACGTTTTCCCTCCTTTTTTGTGTCCTTCTGTTCCACTCTTTTTTGTGCCCTTCTTCCCTCTGTGCCACTCGTTTTTCCCTTATTTTTTGTGCCCTTCTGCCATCTGTACCACTCATTTTTTGTGCCCTTCTGCCCTCTGTTCCACTTGTTTTCTTGTGCCCTTCTGCCCTCTGTGCCACTAGTTTTTCCCTAATTTCTGTGCCCCTTTTTCCTTCTCCCTCCCACCTTCCCATATATGCCGGCTGCTGCGCGGCCATGGAGCAGGCACGCCGCTGGTGTGCCAAAGGCGCGCCTAAGGCAAGCCCGTCTGTGCCCATCCGCATCTGGACCGCGCCCAGCCCCAGAACCCCTGGCCCCCGCACCCACCACGACGACTGCCGCCACTACAACGCCAGCACTCTGCACGCTCTCAACTCCGGACGGAGCCACACCTGCTTCAAAGCCGCCCAGAAACACACACACAGCCCCTTCACCTGCCGGAACTGCAGATTCACCAGCCTTCAGACCCGACGAACTACCTGCCAAGAAAGACCCCAGCCACCTCCAATGCACTCTACTAAAACCCCCTCCGCACCCAAGCATGCCATCGAGCTCTGGGACCTGCTCGACACAACATTCCCGGACATCACCTTCCTGACAGAGACCTGATGTAACGACTCCTCTGCATCCGACATCGCCATAGTCATTCCAGATGGCTACAAGATCACCCGCAGAGACCGCACCAATGGAGTCGGAGGAGGAATCGCCATCGTCCACAAGAACAGCATCAAGGTCTCGACTAGCACCGACGATGCGCTCAGCACTGCTAAACACATGCATTTCCAGATCCACACAGACCCTAACTCCACCCTCAGAGGAACCATCATCTACCGACCCCCGGACCCCGCCCCCAGTTCAGCGACTCCATCGCCGACTTGATCAGCACGCACGCCCTGACCTCCAACAACTATATCCTCCTCAGAGACCTGAACTTTCTCCTTGAGAACAACAACGACAACAACTCCACAACCCTGATCGATAACCTCGCCAACCTTGGGCTGAAGCAACTCATCACTATGCCCACCCACTTTGCTAGCCACACGCTCGACCCCGTCTTCTCCTCAAGCCTGCACGTCTCCATTAGCCACACCACTGAACTAATCTGGACCGACCACCTCCTGCATCCACTTTGCCTTCCAGAAACCCACCAAACACCACCACACCCAACAGATCCCCGGCCGCTGCTGGAGCAAAATCACCGAAGACCAACTACACAAAAACCTCACTCTCAGCCCACCCACTGAACCCTCCCACACCGATGACGCTACCCACAGCCTCAGACGCTGGATCGAGGACTGCGCCAACACCCTTGCCCTGCTGAAGAAACCCCCCCCACAGAGACACCAGCAAGAGGGCCAGCTGGTTCACCCCAGAACTCCTAGACTCCAAGCAAACCTGCCGGAAACTAGAGAAGAAATGGCACAGTGAACGAACTCCAGACATCCACGCAGGACACGAGGATGCCAACCGCAACCACCATCACCTCATCCGGGCGGCCAAGAGGACCTCCTTCAAAGACCGCCTCGACAACAACGCACACAATAGCAAGGAGCTCTTCAACATCGTGAAACAACTCTTCAACCCCAGCTCCAACACAAATGACATCCCGCTGTCGCAAGCCCTGTGCGACTCCCTCGCCACCTTCTTCCAATGCAAGATAGCAGACATCCACGACTGCTTCAACACCCAGACAGCCCCAAGAGACAGCAACACAACAGACCCTCCGTACACCATCGACCACGACCCCTGCTAGCCTGGGCCAGCGTGAGCATCGATGACACCATCAAGACCATGCGCACAATCCCCTCCGGCTCTCCATCAGACCCATTCCCGCACCACGTCTTCAACAGAGCAAGCAGCTCCATCGCACCCCACCTGCGAAACGTCATCAATCTATCCCTCGAGACTGCGGCCTTCCCAGAGATCTGGGAACACGCCGAGATCAACGCCCTACTCAAAACGCCTAAGGCAGACCCAAGTGACCTCAAGAACTTCCGGCCCATCTCTCTGCTCCCAAGGTCAGCGAGCAAACCGTCAACAGACAGCTAACCCAATACCTCGAAGAAAACAGAATCCTGGACCCTTGCCAGTCAGGGTTCTGCAGCAACCACAGCACCGAGACTGCCCTCATCGCCGCAAACGACGACATCAGGACCCTGCTGGACAACGGTGAGACCGCAGCACTCATCCTCCTAGACCTCTCTGCCGCCTTCAACACCATCTGCCACCGAACACTATGTGCACGCCTCAACACCACAGGGATCCTAGACAAGGCTCTGGATTGGACCACCTCCTTACTCTCCGGCAGAACCCAGAGCGTTCGCCTCCCCCATTCCGTTCCAAAGCTTCCGAGATCATCTGCGGCATACCCCAGGGATTCTCCCTCAGCCCGACGCTGTTCAACATTTACATGGCCCCGCTCGCACACATAGCCCGACAGCACGACCTCAACATAATCTTCTATGCTGACGACACTCAGCTGATCCTCTCCCTCACCAAGGACCTCATCACCGCCAAAGCCAACCTCCACGAAGGAATGAAGGCCGTCGCCGATTGGATGAAGACAAGCCGTCTGAAGGTGAACTCGGACAAGATGGAGGTCCTCATCCTCGGCTCCAACCCATTAGCCTGGGACAACTCCTGGTGCCCGACGGCACTGGGGGCAGCCCCGACACCCACCGACCACGCATACGACCTGGGAATCATCCTCGACTCAACGCTCTCAATGACCAAGCAAGTCAACGCCGTCTCCTCCTCCTGCTTCAACACCCTCCGCATGCTCCGCAAGATCTACAGATGGATCCCGACAGATACAAGAAAAACAGTCACCCAGGCCCTCGTCAGCAGCAGACTCGACTAGGGATGCCCTCTACGTTGGAGCCCCGACCAAGCTCATCAAACGACTTCATTGCATCAAAAACGCCTCGGCACGACTGATCCTCAACGTACCAGGCCACGGCCACATCACCCCCCACCTGAGAAACCTGCACTGGCTCCCCATCAACAAGAGGATATCCTTCAAGCTCCTAACCCACACAAACAAGGCCCAGCCTACCTCAACAGACGGCTCTCCTTCTACATCCCCAACCACCAGCCACGCTCCGCCGACCTCTCACTCGCCACCGTCCCGCGCATCCAAAGAACAACCACCGGTGGGAGATCCTTCTCCCACCTCGCTGCCAAGACATGGAACACCCTCCCACTGAGCCTACGACAGAACAAAGAACTGCTGACCTTCAGGAGGATACTCAAGACCTTACTGTTCGATCAGTAGCGCCCTCCCAGCGCCTTCAGACCCTCGCGGGTATGTGGTGCGCTTTACAAATGAAATGATTGATTGATTGAAAGAGTGTGAGAGAGGAAGAGAGAAACAGAGGAAGAGTATCAGAGAAAGAGAGAGAGAAAGAGTGAGAGAGAGAGAGGAAGAGAAAGAGAAAGAGATAAACAGTGTGAGAAAGAGGAAGAGAGAGAGAAAAAAGAAAGAAAGAGTGATCAGAAGACAGAGAGAAAGAGAGAAACAGTGAGAGTGAGAAGAAGAGAGAGGGAAAAAGAACAAAAGTCATAGGAAGAGAGAGAGAAAGAGGGAGAAGGGCAAAGAGAGAGAGAATCAGTGAGAGAGAGGAAGAGAGAGAAAGAGGGAAAGAGTGTGGGAAAGAGGAACAGAGAACCAGAGGACGAGTGAGGGAGAGAGAAAAAGAGAGAGAGAGGAAGGGAGAGAAAAAGAGAGAAACAGTGTAAGAGGAAGAGAGAGAAAAAGAGTGTGAGGGACAGAAAGGAAGAGATGAGGAGGGACACTAAGCGCCCACACTGTGAACAAAACACTCACAGCTCACCTTTACGCCACTGCTCTGTCTCCAACCATGTGCCGGGACCTAGTGGAACTCTCAAGCTCCCACATTTGAAGCATAGTACAGAATTAGTAATGGCAGAGTATATACGACTGCATACGCCTAAATCGCTGTGCAACCTTTGTGCATCCAGGCTGCTGTACCCCATCCACTCCCGCCGCCCAGAGGTATGTGCCCGCCGCTGCACACCCAGGCCTCACTGCTCACAGGCAGGGCATCCTTAACATCATGCAGCCCCGCTCTGCAAGCCAACAAGTCTTACATTTGGTGCTGCGTCTTGATTTTGCCATGGCAGAGGACATACTAGTGCACTTATCGTCATCGCAGGTTGCACACCTGCTGTCCTTGCGGTGCCACTAACTCAGTGATTATTGGGTCTGTTGCATGGCTCAGGCCTACACTGCGGTCCAGCAGGGCATACAAAATATGAGGTGTCCGGATCACCGGGACGGGCCATCACCGTGGCGGTCTGACTGTGCCAGCCGCAGTGCATGCAGTGCAAGCAACTCTAAAATGGCATAGAGCATGTGCGCCCGCTCTTTTTTATTAGTAAGGTGACGTGTCCTGTGACGCCTGTCCTGGATGGGGGTGGTGTTCGTGTATACCAGCGATGAGGGAGTGTCAGTGGCATACTAACAACTAGCCGTGTGACCAGCAGATCACTACAATGAAATTCTGAGCCATGTAGCATTGTTGTCCTTCCCTGTAAGCATAAGCGGAGTGGGCTGGCCTGGCGTATGCCAGTCCTGCATGAGGCTGTGAAGAACACTCCGGAGCTAAGGGCGTGGCTCCGTCGTGAGGTGTATGAGGAATCAACTGATGCGGACAGTGTTGCCAGATTGGGCTAGATCACATACAATTGAGCTATATTTTTCCCAGTTGTGCGTTTAAATTTTGGTTTGTGCTAGCTGCCAGATTATAAATATATATACAGTGCTCCAGTAAAGTAGTGTGTTAAAGCAGTTTATTAGACAAATATTTACTTGCCAGCCTGCTGCAACATCAATTCCAATGCATTCACCACCTGCTTGACGCTGTCCCTGCCCCTCCTTCCTTAAAGTAGCAATATTGGGCTACTTTGGGCTACTTTTTGGTTGGCTTTGGGCTAGAGAATGATTAAAAAATCTGGCAACACTGGATGCGGGTGTCCGTGTTGTAGTGCTGCCCTCACCCGGGTCACAAAAGCCAAAGTGTTAGGATTTTGCCCTAAGTTACGATTTTGTCTTAAATTAGGATTTTGTCTTAAGTTAAACTTAAAACAAACTTAAGTTAAACTTAAGTTTAACTTAAGACAAAATCCTAACTTAAGACAAAATCCTAATTTAAGACGAAATTCTAATTTAGAACAAAATCCTAATTTAGGACAAAATCCTAATTTAAGACAAAATCCTAACTTAATACAAAATCCTAATTTAGGACAAAATCCTAACGTAAGACAAAATCCTAATTTAGGACAAAATCCTAATTTAAGACAAAATCCTAATTTAAAACAAAATCCTAATTTAGGACAAAATACTAACTTAAGACAAAATCCTAACTTAAGACTACTAAATGCCTTCTGCGAATACCAAAAGTAGTAAGTTTAGGATTTTGTCGTAAGTTAGTTCTGTGAATCAGGCCCCCAGTCAATGACCAAGACAAAGTTAGATAACCAAAGTTTTCCCCCACTGTCAAAGGTAAGATGGTTGCATACACTGTCCAGAGCACAATGTAATGTTTGAGGGACCAGGGACAGCGTGTTGCTACATAATGAACACACCGACACAGATAGATAGTGGAACTGGGTACGGGCATGTGTGCTCGACTCCTTTTTAGTACCAGGGCCACATGTCCAGTGATGTCTGTGCTAGATGCGTGTGGGGTGAGTGTAAGCCAACCCTCCGAGAATGGTTGGTGCTGGCATCAAGTACAACATTAATCATTTGATCAGACGTAGAGATTCACTCATAAAGGGTCAATGATTTGTGCTGCACTAAGGTAGGGGCACCACATTTGAAATAATACAAAAAAGATTCTATCGTAATGGGTTCATAACTTGTGGTACACTGAGGTAGGGGTAGCAGATGTGAAATTATACACAAAATATTGTATCATAAAGGGTCCATGAGTTGTGCTGCACTGAGATAGGGGCATCAGAAGCATTTAGCGTCTGCGCAGCCAGCGATGATGCGTGGTGCGGCGCGAGCCGCACTGGGATCAATGTCTGTTACCGAGTGTACTGTGTTATCTGCAATCGCAACTCAATGTGAATTGTGAGCCCTGCTATACTCAGTGTAGATGAAAGGCAGTAGGCAGCACAGACATCGTGAAATGTTTTTAGTCACTTCCTCTTGACAAAATTCAAGGGCATAGAGTACAATTCTCTCTGCAATAAATAAATCAAAAGTAAATTCAAATTGTGAGCTCTGCTGACCACAGTGTAGGCTGGAGGCAGCAGTCAGGAAGGGCCCACAGCCATGTGGCATTGACTTGAGCTGCACAGAGTTAGTGGTAGGTGTGGTGCACAGCGTATGTGCAGCCAGCGATAATGCAATGTCTATTGCTTATTGGATTGTGCCATCTGCAACCGTGACTTGATCTGAATTGTTACCTCTGCTTACTGTAGTGTAGGCCGGAGGTAGTGGTCAGGAATGTCCCACAGCCATGTGACGTTGACTTGAGCTGCACAGATTGGGAACATTGGGTTTCCTTAACCGATTATAGTCTCTTGCACAATTTGCATCAGTACTAATCTTGAATTGTGAGCCCTGCTGACCGTAGTGTAGACAGGAGGCAGTGGTCAGGAGGGGCCCACAGCCACGTGGCATTGACTTTAGCTGTATAGACCTAGTGGTAGGTGTGGCGCTCAGCGTGTGTTCAGCCAGCGATGATGCAATGTCAATTGCCTACTGGACTGCGTCATCTGCAATCGAGACTTGATCTGAATTGTGAGCCCCGCTGTCCACAGTGTAGACTGCCATTCAGTATTCGTTTGGACTTTGAAGATGAATTTGGTCATTGTAGTAAAGATATAACTGATATAAAACAAGTTCTTGAAGCAAAGATACTAAAAGCGATTTAGGGACGTTATATGTAGTTGCCTACTGCCCTCTGTAATTAATGAATGAAGAGTCAATCTTAATTGTGAGCCCTGATGACCGCAGTGTAGGCGGGAGGCAGCAGTCAGGAAGGGCCCACAGCCACGTGGCGTTGACTTGACCTGCATAGAGTTAATGGTAGGTGTGGCGCTCAGCGTATGCACAGCTAGCGATGATGCAATGTCTCTTGCGTACTAGACTGCGTCACCTGCAATCGCGACTCGATCTGAATTGTGAGCGCTGCTGACTGCAGTGTAGGGCCGAAAGCAGTGATCAGGAAGGGCCCATAGCCACGTGGCTTTAACTTGAGCTGTATAGACCTAGTTGTAGGCGTGGCGCTCAGCGTGTGCGCAGCCAGCGATGATGCAATGTCTCTTGCGTACTAGACTGCGTCACCTGCAATCGGGACTCGATCTGAATTGCGAATCCTGCTTTCCGCAGTGTAGACTGCCATTGAGTGTTCGTTTGGACTTGCAAGATGAATTTGGTCATTGTAGTAAAGATATATCTGATGTAAAACAAGTTCTTGAAGCAAGGATACTAAAAGGATATAGTGTAGATTTGAGGGACGTTATACGTAGTTGCCTACTGCACTCTGTAAATAATTAATGGAGAGTACATTTTAATTGTGAGCCCTAATGACCACAGTGTCGGCAGGAGGCAACAGTCAGCAAGGGCCCACATCCACGTGGCGTTGAGTTTAGCTGAACAGGTATTGGCAATTCAGCGTGTGTGCAGCCAGCAATGATAAGTAGTGCACTGAGTTAGTGGCACCTGAAGCAACGAGCGTCTGCGCGCCCAGCGATGATGCGTGGTCCGGGAGGGCCACACTGTTAGCAATGTCTTTTGTCTAATGAATTCTGCCTTAATAAGGCCACATTGTGTTGACGTGTGGTGCACTGAGTTAGTGGTACCTTTGGCGCTCAGCGTGTGTGCACACCCTGCGATGATGCATGGTCCGGGGGGCCGCACTGGTAGTAATGTGACTTGCGTACTGAACTGCGTCTTCTGCAATCGCCACTCCATCTGAATTGTGAGGCCTGCTGTCTGCAGTGTAGATCGACAGCAGTAGTCTGTACAGACATAAGTCTGTGGTGCTGTGCCGCTGGGTTCGCAGGGGGCCTGTGTCGAGGAGGCCTGCGGTCATGGTGGCTGCCACGTGGCAGGGTGAGGGCCACCGCTCTGGCAGAAGCGTTGGCCTTCACACAAGAGAACCGCACCCAGAGCCCCGGCCTATTTATTCATACTCCTACATTGGAGTGGCATTTGTTGGATCAGCCCACTACGCTTCCACTTCCGGGGTGGGGGGACAAAACAGCTACATGACCAATTACTTCCCCACTGACTGTGGTAACATGGTTGCGCCTATTTTCCCCAACACTACAAGCACCAGCAGTATACGTACACATGGAGAGATCTGTGCTTTGCATAGTGAGGTCTGTCCAGCACATCACCGCTACACTTGGAGTTCTGTGAATTATTATAGATGGGTGATTTGCGTCCTTCACACATGCTTGGCTGTCACATCTGCCAACACTCATGTATTATGTGCCTGAGGGAACATGCCGTTTCTATAAGGTCCAATGTCCAGTTCTGCGCTGCCTCAGTGGTAGTAGGGAGGGGGTGGGCCGGGGGGACTTCCTGAGGCTGGTGGCAGTGGGTGTTGTGGTCTTCTTGGGTGTCAGAGCTGCATGATCAGTAACTTTATGACGTGTTGTTCTTCAAATGTGATTCTGGCTGGGCTCCCTTTCACACTGTAGGTAGTCGTCCTGGTTTATACCAGTAAAAGGCAAATGTTAGATTTCTACTGCTAACGAACCTTATTGCCTGTTTTTCGATCACACCCCAGATTTGGCTGCTCTATGAAAATATCGGGAAGTTGTGTTTTTGTGTTATTTTTTGCACGGGAACACCTTCTCTGCATATTATTACCGTTAGTTGTTGCTCTCATTTGTGGCGATTTTTTATTTTTGCTGAAGCTATTTCTGGAAAACTGGGGATATCGGCTGTTTTCACTAGGTTGAGAATAGAATGATAATTTAAAATCACTGTAAAAATCATAGGTTTAAAGAAGATTATAATTAGAAATTAGCATTTAAAAAACCTTTGAAATTCACTGAAAAAAACATAGGTTCCAGGGACGTTACAGTTACAAATTAGCATTTAAAAAACATTTGAAATTCAATGAAAAAACCATAGGTTTCAGGGACGTTATAGTTAGTTGGAAATGTTACTCATACAAAAACATAGAAATGCCACCGTTATAGTTAGTTGTGCTAATTATAAGTCGCGCCCCTGCAATGCACTGCTGATGACGTCACATATTACATCATTCATGACATGGTCAGTGACATCACTGATGATATCACTGATGATATCCCAAAGAATGGGGTTCCTGGGGCCATAATTGGCCGCAGGTGGGGGGCCACATAGCCCCCTTCTAAAATTTTAAATGAAGGTTGGCCAGGCCCCGGGGGATGGGGCCCCTGGGGCCCCCGGTGCCAGAAGGGACCGATGAAAGTGGGGCATGCGGCCCCCTCTCGTAATTAAACAAAAAACGAGGCCAAGCAACAGGAGATGGGGTTCTCGGGCCAATAGTGGCCTTGGAAGGAGGACCACGCGGCCCCCCTTCTGTAATAATAATATAAAAAATTTAAAAAGAGGTCATGCCCTGGGGATGGGGTCCTCAGTTCCCAAATCAGCATCGGGAGGGGGGCTGCGCTGCCCCCTTCTAATTTTTTTAAAAAGGGTCAGGACCTGGGCGAGGGGGTCCCCAGGGCCCTCAGTCAGTCAGTCAACTTCACATTATTCGGTTAATTAAAACCATATAAGTATACTATAAAAATACTTTACAAAAAAATTTACAAAAAATATTAAATAAGCATAATCATCGTGATTTATCAAAAATGACATAATTAAACTATTAATATACAGAATAAAAAGGGAAACATTTCATACAAGTCCTGACACCAGATGCACATTATTGGCAGCACTTTCTTTCTTCTTAATCCTGACAGCCGCGGTTAAAAACCAGCTATATTAAAAATTTCCCATATATCATTCAACATTTGCAAATAAATGATAGCCAGTTTTGCATGAGTAAAACCTTTGTCTTTTAAAATCGGTATTATAAAACAATTACGGATATGCAAAAAATATTCACAAATTAAAACAAAATGCAGAGAATCCTGAGTAGAGAAATTGTCACAGGTACATACATCTAAGTCCTCCAGCTTTTTCCATCCCTTTGGCTCGGCAAAAAGCAAATGTAGTTGGCTTAACCTAAATCGAACCAATAGGAATAGGTCCAATAGGAAGCGATGGTGCTGGTTAGACAGAACATTTAGGTATGGCTCAATCGTTAATGATGTACATATCAGCTGATGAGCCCGAACAGATGGTTTGCTTAACTCATTCTGCTCTCTATCACTTTTGAAAAACCCGAACATACATATTTTTCACCCACAATTTGTCTGCTTTTAACAATTTCTCCGGGGAACCAAAGAGCTCAGGTCTGCTTAAATAAGCTGCAGTCCTTTTGACATAATTTAACCATGGGATGCTACTTGCCAAGTCAAGAGTTAAACAATCACGAATGATGACACGGATCATCTCCAGCTCTGGATTTGTCCAAATACTTATCCATTTGAGCAGGGCCCTCAATATAAGAAAAAAAAAGAAAAGCTGCATCTCCCCGGAGGCCCCGCCCCCTCACTGTACCACTCTTAAAATGCACCTCCTGGCACATTCTAAGTTGGGGGATTAAGTACCCTTGAATCCTGAGGGTCCCTGGAGGCTAACTAGCCCACCAGGTACCGCCAGTAAGCCACACACAGTGGGATTACTGAGAGGTGGTCCGAGGCCACCCCCTTTTTTACACCAGTCTGCAAACGCGGCTCTTGGCGCATTGCTGGTGGGGCAAAGAGGTCCTCTTGTGTCCTGAGGACCTCAGGACTAAAGTGGACTTCATTCCCCTTGCAGCAGTGCACCAGGGGGTGCGTTTGCAGAGTGGTGTAAAAAGGGGGCATGGCCTCAGACCACTCTCAGCCATCCAGCTGTGTGGGGCCTACTGGAAGTACCTAGTGGGCTAGTTGGCCCCCAAGGACCCTCATGAGGCAAGGGGACTTAATCCCCCAACCCAGAACACGCCAGGAGGCTTGTTTGCAGAGTGGTGGAGAAAGGGGGCATGGCTTGCGTCCAGCTGTCAGCTATCCCACTGCTTGGAGCATACTGAAGGTATCAGGTAGGCTAGTTGCCCCCTAAGGAACCCCAGCAGTGAAGTGGCTCCCATCTAAGAGCACCCCAGGGAGCATGTTTGATGAGTGGTGGGAAAAGGGTGTGTGGCATGCAATGAGAACCTTAGCAATGCTGTTGTGTGGGACTTACTGGAGGGAATAGGAGGGGTAGTCGGCCCCCAAGGTTGTCATTGGGTGCCAACTACACCTCCTGTCTTTGGAAGCCATGCCCCTTTCTCCACCACTCTACAAATGCACCTCCTGACACACTACAGGTTGGGGGATGAAGTCCACTTTGCTCCTGGCGGACTTTGGGGGCCAAGAAGCATTCCTGGTACCTTCTGTAAGTCCTATGCAGCAGAATTCCTGAGCATTGGTTGGAGGCCCCACTCCTTCCTCCACCACTCCAAATGCAACTACTAGTTAAAGAAGCATTTGCAATGTAACATGCAACATTTGCATGAGTTAGAGCTATAGGTGTTGTAAATGTAAAAGTGTTTTATTTATGTTTCTTGGAGTGGAGTGGAGTGGCGTGAATGTAGTTGTGTGTAGTGGAATTATGTGGTATGATGTGCAGTGAAATTATGTGGATAGAAAGTATGTGGTATTTAGTGTATAGGAATCATGTAGAGTGAGATTATGTGTTACAGAGAGTAATTACGTGGTATGGTAGTCTGTGTTATGGAGTGGTATCCTCAGGTTTAGTCTTCCTCATTTCCATAGAAGCTAAACTATAACCTCAATGAGACAAAAAAAAGAAGGAACCATTGAGGAGCACTTCTGGACCTAATCAGAGGTATGAGCAGGGCCACTGGAATTATACGACAGTTTGGCTGCACTGACTTTTGCACAATTATCAATTTTCCCCATTTGCCACATAAGCCATCATCTGCTGCATAATCTGTAGATTTGAACAATGAAAAAGTTGTTTCTACCTCAAACGGCTCAAATGTTACCAAAAATGCAGCGACACGTGTTACAGCGTGGTGGAAGGCCCTTTGCAAATCTATAACAGTCACCTGTTACTTACTACTAAATGTGGGTATTAAACTGGTACTAATGGTATGCAAACCACTCCTGCTTCTTTCTGGGCCTCTCTTGCCTCTTTCTGCATTTCTGTTGCTTCTTCCTGTACCTTTCTTCCTTTTTCTGCACTTATTTTGCATTTTTCTGCTCATCTCTTCCACTTTCTGCACCTCTCTTGCCTCTTTATGCACCTCTGTTGCCTCATTCTGCACCCCACTTGCTTCTTTCTGTATACCTCTTGCCTCTTTCGACACCCTTCTTCCCTCTTTTTACACCTCTTTTGCCTCTTTCTAAATCATTGTTCCCTCTTTCTGTAGCTCTCCTGCCTATTCCTGCACCTCTCTTGCCTCTTTTTGCACTTCACTTGCCTCTTTCTGTACCTCTGTTGCTTCTTTCTGCACTTCTCTTGCTTCTTTCTCCACCTGTGTTGCTTCTTTCTGCACCCCTCTTGCTTCTTTCTGCATCCTTCTTCCCTATTTGTGCAACTCTCTTGCCTCTTTCTATACCCCTCTCTCCTCTTTCTGTACCCCTCTTGCCTCTTTGTGTTCCTCTGTTCGTTATTTCTGTACTTCCCTTGCCTTTTTCTGCACCCCTCTAGCCTCTTTCTGCTCTTGCTTCTTTATGCACCTCTATTGCAAATTTCTGCACCGTCTTGTCTCTTTCTCCATCCCTCTTCCTACTTTATGCACCTCTCTTGCCTCTGTCTGCTCCCCTGTTGCTTCTTTCTGCACTTCTTTTACCTCTTTTGCCTCTTTCTCTACCTCTCTTGCTTCTTTCTACACCCCTGTTCTCGTCTTCTCACTTTATGCACCTCTTTTGCTTCTTTCTGCACTTCTCTTGCTTACTTCTGTACCTGTTTTGCTTCTATTTGCACCCTTCTTCCCTTTTTTGCATCCATGTTGCCTCTTTCTGCAGTTCTCTTGCCATTTTCTGCACCTCTTTTGCCTCTTTCTGTACCTCACTTGCCTCTTTCTGCACTTCTCTTGCTTCTTTATATACATCTGATGCTTCTTTCAGAAATGTTCTTACCTCGTCCCTTTTTGCATCCATCTTGCCTATTTCTGCAGTTCTCTTGCCATTTTCTCCACCTCTTTTACCTCTTTCTGTACCTCACTTGCTTCTTTCTGTACCCCTCTTGCCAATTTCTGCACCCATCTTCCTTCTTTCTGTATCTATCTTGCTTCTTTCTGTACACCCGTTTCCTTTTTATGCACATTTACTGCCTGTTTCTGTACCACTCGTGCCTCTTTCTATGTCACTGTTGCTCCTTTCTGCCCTTCTATTCCTACTTTCTGCACCCTCTTACCTCTTTTTGCACCTCTGTTGGTTCTTTCTTCACTGCTCTTGCTTCTTTCTGCACTTCTTTTGTAAATTTCTTAATCCCTTTTGCCTCTTTATGCACCCCTCTTCCCTATTTCTGCACCTCTCTTGCCTCTTTCTGCACCTCTCTTGTCTCTTTCTGCACCTCTCCTGCCTGTTTCTGCACCTCTCTTGCCTCTTTCTACACTTCTCTTGCCTCTTTTTGTACCTCTGTTGCTTCTTTCGGGACTTCTCTTGCCTCTTTCTGCACATCTGTTCCTTCTTTCTGTACTTCTCTTGCCTCTTTCTGCACCCTTCTTGCCTCTTTCTACACTTCTGTTGGTTCTTTTGCACTGCTCCTGCTTCTTGTTGCACCTCTGTTTCAAATCTCTGCATACTTCTTGCCTCTTTCTGTACCCCTCTTCCTTCTTTCTGTACCTCCCTTTCCTCTGTCTGCACACCTGTTCCCTCTTTCTGCACACCGTTTGCCTGTTTCTGCAACTCTTTTGCTTCTTTCTGCAGTTCTCTTGTCTCCTTCTGCACCTCACTTGCCTCTTTCTGCACTTCCCTTGCTTCTTTCTGCACCCTTCTTTCCTTTTTCTACACATCTCTGGCCTCTTTCTGCATCCTTCTTCCCTTTTCCTGCACTTCTCTTTGTTCTTTCTGCACTGCTCTTGCATTCTTCCTGTACCCCTCTTGCCTTGTTCTGTACCTCTTTTGCTTCTTTCTGCCCTCTGTTGCGTCTTTCTGCACCCCTCTTGCTTCTTTCTCCACCTCTGTTGGTTCTTTCTACACCGCTCTTGC
The DNA here is from genome assembly GCF_964261635.1 of Lissotriton helveticus. Classification (NCBI taxonomy): domain Eukaryota; kingdom Metazoa; phylum Chordata; class Amphibia; order Caudata; family Salamandridae; genus Lissotriton; species Lissotriton helveticus. The sequence continues at coordinate 871,406,073 of NC_136067.1, read as the reverse complement.
TATTTTGTGCACCTCTTTTTACACACACGGCTACTTTTAAACTGACCTCAGGCTTAGCAGTGCACTCATGCAAGTGCAGAAAAGGGCTGCTGGCCTCTAAACAGCCATGCACTATCACATGCTAGGGACTTAGAGGTAGTTTGAATCCCCCTGCCCTATTATGTACTAGGGCCTTACAGGGAAAGTCATGCCAATCACAGGGGTACCCTAACCAGTAGTAGTGTAACTAAGTAGGTGTTTTCACTGTATTCTAATTGTCTTTCAGCATACTGGCTCAGGCCTGGTTAGGCAGAGCCCAGGGTCAGTCAGAGTCAATTCAATTCAATTCAATGTATCTTTATTCGGTATTTAAAAAATACCATAAAAGTGCATAAAATAGTAAGAAATAATTAAGATACGATTCATTGACCCATGATTATACAGAATAAAAACAATAAGTTCAACACCGCCCTCTCGAGTTCCTGAGCCTTACAGAGATCCTGATAAAATTCATTATACAGAACAGGGTATAGGGATCAACTGCCCTTTGCAAAAACAGTAGTGCAACTTTAGCATGTTTGAGCATTGCTTGTTTTAAAATACCCACTAAGACCTTACGCCTGGGTAAGGTATAAAATGAACATAACAATACAAAATGAAGGGTATCCTGTGGAGACCTATTGTCGCAGCCGCAGGTACCCTTCTGCTCAACCGATGGCGTAAAACCTGAAGGATCGGCCAATATGTGGTGTAAGAGATTGAGCCTAAGACGGGTCATATAAAAACTGTCCTGCGCATTATGAGTCAGAGCAAGATACGGTTCCATTCCTACCCCTGTTTTCAGGAGTCTGCAAGCACCCACTGTGGGTTTTCGTTCTTCGGTGGCAGCCCTGCGTGCGGCAGCCCATTCCCCAAATATTATTTTAACTCTCGATTTGTCGTGGGTGGTAATTTCCTCAGGGTTGGTAAAAAGGTTCATGCAGCAGATACCCTCAAATGTGCCCTTTACATATTTGAAAACACAACAATGATGGACAGAATGTGGATCAATGTCACACATTCACACCAGTCCAAAGATCTGGGCCCAAATCCATCGTTTTTCCACTCCACACCACCCTGGGTTAGACAATGGCGATATGCAAATCAGCGCTGACCCTGTGCCCCATGGGAACAGTCCAGTCCGACCTACAAAAGCCATGTCCCTCCCAGAACGGAAACAAGCATCCGAGGACCGGCCCGGTTTCGAGGTAACACCTCTCTTCAGCCCGGCTAGCTTGATTCCAGTGGTGTGGAGTGCCTGGGACTCACGTCTGAGCATCCCCAGTACACTTAGAGCGGTAACTGCAAACACAACAATGATGGACAGAATGTGGATCAATGTCACACATTCACACCAGTCCAAAGATCTGGGCCCAAATCCATCGTTTTTCCACTCCACACCACCCTGGGTTAGACAATGGCGATATGCAAATCAGCGCTGACCCTGTGCCCCATGGGAACAGTCCAGTCCGAACTACAAAAGCCATGTCCTTCCCAGAACGGAAACAAGCATCCGAGGACCGGCCCGGTTTCGAGGTAACACCTCTCTTCAGCCCGGCTAGCTTGATTCCAGTGGTGTGGAGTGCCTGGGACTCACGTCTGAGCATCCCCAGTACACTTAGAGCGGTAACTGCAAACACAACAATGATGGACAGAATGTGGATCAATGTCACACATTCACACCAGTCCAAAGATCTGGGCCCAAATCCATCGTTTTTCCACTCCACACCACCCTGGGTTAGACAATGGCGATATGCAAATCAGCGCTGACCCTGTGCCCCATGGGAACAGTCCAGTCCGAACTACAAAAGCCATGTCCTTCCCAGAACGGAAACAAGCATCTGAGGACCGGCCCGGTTTCGAGGTAACACCTCTCTTCAGCCCGGCTAGCTTGATTCCAGTGGTGTGGAGTGCCTGGGACTCACGTCTGAGCATCCCCAGTACACTTAGAGCGGTAACTGCAAACACAACAATGATGGACAGAATGTGGATCAATGTCACACATTCACACCAGTCCAAAGATCTGGGCCCAAATCCATCGTTTTTCCACTCCACACCACCCTGGGTTAGACAATGGCGATATGCAAATCAGCGCTGACCGTGTGCCCCATGGGAACAGTCCAGTCCGAACTACAAAAGCCATGTCCTTCCCAGAACGGAAACAAGCATCCGAGGACCGGCCCGGTTTCGAGGTAACACCTCTCTTCAGCCCGGCTAGCTTGATTCCAGTGGTGTGGAGTGCCTGGGACTCACGTCTGAGCATCCCCAGTACACTTAGAGCGGTAACTGCAAACACAACAATGATGGACAGAATGTGGATCAATGTCACACATTCACACCAGTCCAAAGATCTGGGCCCAAATCCATCGTTTTTCCACTCCACACCACCCTGGGTTAGACAATGGCGATATGCAAATCAGCGCTGACCCTGTGCCCCATGGGAACAGTCCAGTCCGAACTACAAAAGCCATGTCCTTCCCAGAACGGAAACAAGCATCCGAGGACCGGCCCGGTTTCGAGGTAACACCTCTCTTCAGCCCGGCTAGCTTGATTCCAGTGGTGTGGAGTGCCTGGGACTCACGTCTGAGCATCCCCAGTACACTTAGAGCGGTAACTGCAAACACAACAATGATGGACAGAATGTGGATCAATGTCACACATTCACACCAGTCCAAAGATCTGGGCCCAAATCCATCGTTTTTCCACTCCACACCACCCTGGGTTAGACAATGGCGATATGCAAATCAGCGCTGACCCTGTGCCCCATGGGAACAGTCCAGTCCGAACTACAAAAGCCATGTCCTTCCCAGAACGGAAACAAGCATCCGAGGACCAGCCCGGTTTCGAGGTAACACCTCTCTTCAGCCCGGCTAGCTTGATTCCAGTGGTGTGGAGTGCCTGGGACTCACGTCTGAGCATCCCCAGTACACTTAGAGCGGTAACTGCAAACACAACAATGATGGACAGAATGTGGATCAATGTCACACATTCACACCAGTCCAAAGATCTGGGCCCAAATCCATCGTTTTTCCACTCCACACCACCCTGGGTTAGACAATGGCGATATGCAAATCAGCGCTGACCCTGTGCCCCATGGGAACAGTCCAGTCCGAACTACAAAAGCCATGTCCTTCCCAGAACGGAAACAAGCATCCGAGGACCGGGAATACTCAGCCCTTTATCCCTTTTCAGGCAGTCTGTGATAATTTGTCTGCTTAGATCTGCCTTGTTGTTGGTCCAGATCTTCAGCCAGGCTATGAGAGGTCTGACCTTTATTAGGTCTTCGATGTACTCCCCCCTAGTTCATCGTGTATAATGAGGGCAGAGACACTTTGTGGGGTTTTGAGTATCTTTCTAAAATATTTGTTTTCCTCTGCCTGTAGCTGTTGGGTGTTTACGAACCCCCAAACTTCCGACCCGTAGGTCACTTTAGAACAGCAAATTGATCTATATAGATTCATGACTTGTTCAGGTGACCACCTTCCCAGCCTCTGACCATAGTTCATTATTGCCCCAGTCGAAGCCACCAATTTGGAGCATTGTATTTCCACTAGGAGTTTGAAATTTAGCAACCCATCAAAGAGCAAACCTAGATAGGAGAAGGACTGGACCAGCCCTAGTTTATGAGTACCTATTTCGAATGAAAAATTCTTACAGGGTTTGACCCCTGCCAGCATGACTTGGGATTTGTCCAAGTTTGCAGATAGATCTAGTGAATTCATAAAACTGACAAACCCGTCAATCAACCTCTGGAGTCCCTTAGGGGTAGGGGCCAGCAGTACCGCGTCGTCCGCGTACAACAGTACGGGGACTGGGCGGAAGCCTACCTGGGGGGAATCTACTCCTAATTTGTCTAATTCCATGTCTAAGTTATTAATGTATAGGGAGAACAGGAAGGGAGCTAAAATGCAGCCTTGCCTGATCCCACTATTGCATGGAAAAGGTGATGTAATGCCTCCTTCTGAGTCAAAACGCACTTTGGCAGAGGTATTCCAGTGCAACGCTTTCAATATGTTCACTAGGTCGGGTTCGACCCCTAGAGTCGTCAACAGGGCCCACAGCTTCTCTCTGTTGACATGGTCGAAAGCGGCGGAGAGATCCATGAACCCTAGATATACTGCCTCGTTGATAGCTATGGTGTACTTGGCAACCAGGAGATAGAGGTTCAGGCATTGGTCCGTTGTAGACCTTCCCTCCCTGAATCCATATTGTGTATCAGTGATGATGTCATGTGTATCAGCCCATTCCGTGAGGCGGTTAAGGACCACGCGACCCAACACCTTAGCCGTTACATCAATCAGGGATATGGGGCGATAACATTGGGGGTCGTTCCTATTCCCTTTTTTTAAAATGGGGACTATTATTGCTGTGGACCATGAGCGCGGAAGACCTGATTCGGCCGCTGCACTCAAAACCCTCATCCAGATAGGTGCCCACAGCTCCACCTTGCTTAGGTAGAGGTCTGGTGGTGTGCCATCTTGGCCTGGAGCTTTATTTTTGGATAGGCCTTGGAAACAAGGTTTATTTATAATTTTCCAAAACTCTGTCAGTTCCCTTCTCTCCGCAGCCTCCCTAAGATCCTCCCAGGCTTGAGATTGAAGAGATTGTTTCCTAGATTGTAAGGCCTTCTTCTATATAAGCCTGCATTGGACAATGTATGACTTATCACATGGTAGAGTTTTCAGGCTGGCTTTCAGCTTCTTATGGGCCTGCGAGCAGGCTTTGTCAAACCATCTTGGGGTAATATCTAAGATCGCCTTCTTAGAGTCAGAGTCATTTACCACAAGTACTAATCAGCAAAAAGTTGGGGGGTGCCCAGGGCACAGGATGACTTTGCAACACCGCTTCTTCCTGTACTTCTGTTGGTTCTTTCTGCACATCTCTTGCTTCTTTTAGCACCTTTCTTGCTCTTTCTGAACTTCTGTTGCCTGCTTCTGCATTTCTCTTGCTTCTTTTTCGCCTTTCTTCCTCTTTCTGCACATGTCCTACCTCTGTAAGCACAGTTAGAAATTATCATTTAAAAACCTTTGAAATAGAGAGAGATTTGGGAGCCAGAGGGGCAAGATGGCCGCTGTAGCGTTGTAGAGGGAAGTCGCTCTACACTCCCTCTCCGGACCGACGACATGCAGAAGGCAGCATGATGCAAGCTGAGGCTGATTTATTGACTGTTTAAACGTTTAGAAGTTACAAGGCTTGAAAATAAGCACAAAAATCGGCGGTGGCTTTCAGCTGCAATTTTTCCGGACCGACGATATGCAGAAGGCAGCATGAAGGCAACATGAAGCAGGATGTGGCTGATTTACCGACTGGTTAAAAAGCTACAAGGCTCGAGAAGAAGTGCAATCATTAGCGCTGGCTTTCAGCTGCAATTTTGGCACGGAGCTCTGACTACAGTAAGGACATTGAAGAGGTTCGTGCTGGAAAAATACAGTAAGAGGAATCCTGGCAGAATGGCTCAACGAGGGAGACTGGAGAAGGACAAGGAAAAACCACAGCCTGCACCTACCAGCGTAGGCAAGGCACAGGCTCAGAGAAATGTGCTCGGCACTGGGACTATTCCAAAGATAATGCCGTTAGCAAAGCGCTCAACGCCAGCGGTAAGCACAGCTTCCAAAGCCCAGCAAAGGAAAATGGAGAAGGAAAAGAAGGCGATGCAGTCCGCAGCATCCCGCAGCGATTCGATTCAGGAATCGTACGGGGTGACCAAGGACAGCTCTGCGAGCACTCGTAACGCCCAAGTGCCGGGGAGGAAAAACGGCAAAGATAGCAAAGATTTAGCACTTAGGCAGCCTACCCTGACAGAGTCCTTTAGCGCTAAAGGCTCAACATCTACGGCAAACAAACCCCCCGAGCCCCACTCACCTCTGCAGGATGCTATGCTGGAAGCCGCCGCCGTCCTCGAGGACGTGAGCATTGTGGTTGCCGGGCAACAGGAGGGAGCGGCTGCAGCACACACGCTTCCCGCGGAAACGGAGGCAGTAGCTGGAAACAAGCAGGAGGGGCTGGAAGGCAGCCTCAGACAAACGGCGAGACAAATGGTGAGCGAAGGGGTTACAGGCGAAACAGAGGACAGAAATAATGCTCAGATGTTGGAAGCTCTTAGGCAATTAGAGACTGAAATGGGCATGGATAATGTGCAAACACAGAGTGCAAAATGGGGGAGTCTGGCAAGTTTGGAGTCGCAAAAAGAATACAGGGAGGTAGAAGGGGACAGATTTTTCTCGGTCAATGAAGGCTCAGACACCACCCCTGTGACCAGTGGGGAGGATGAAGATAAGGACACTAGTGACTGCTCTGAACTGGAGGATAGCAGTGATTCTAAAGGGAAAAGTACAAAGAAGAGGGGGGAAGCAGCAACAAGACGCGAAGAGGGGAGATCCCCTGCTAACATGCATAAGAAGCTGCTCTGGGACTATTCTGCTACTTCTAGTGTGTATAGGGAGGACGTGCAAGGGGAAGGAGCAGTAGGGGGAAATGACAAGGGATACCAACAACATGCTACACTGGACCTGCTGTTTAAGACTCTAAAGCAGATGCAGGCAGAAGCCAGGGCTGAAAGTCGGAGAGCCAGGCATGACACAAAAAAAATCCAAGCAGCTATCAGAAAAGTAAATAAAAGGTATGAAGAGGTCGAGGAGAGAGTGGAAGTGGTGGAAGAAAGAACAGGCAGACTTGAGGATGAGGTAACGGGATGGCAGGCATTCAAAATGGAACAGACGAAAGCTGTTGAAGATTTGCAATGGAAAGTTGAGGATTTTGAAAATCGCCAGAGGCGTAACAATGTGAGACTTCTTGGCCTAGACGAAGGGATCAAAGGGCAGGATCCAAGAGGATACGTTATCAGGCTGTTACAAGGTGCCTTTCCGGAAGCTAAATGGCAATGGGAGCTGGAAGTCCAAAGGGCTCATAGATATCCTCTAACAATCAAGAAAAGACAGGGCGGAAACTCAGATACCTTGCCAAGAGCCATGTTAGTGTTCTTTGGTAATTTTTTGGCAAGGCAGGAAATTATGGAGAAGGCCAGGCCAGATTCTAAGAAAACATTTGAAGGTGTTGTGTTTTTTGCAAGGCCTGATTTTTGCCATATCACTGTGGAAAGACGATGGCGGCTTAGGCAATTGATTTCTTCTTTTCAGAGTCAAGGAGCTGAGGCATATCTAATGTTTCCGGCAAAACTAAAAGTCATAGTTGGTGGCCATACCAGAATGTTTTTTTCAGAGATAAAGGCGGGGGAATACTTAGTTGAACTTACTGAGCAGCATAGAGGGAGGAACAATAATAAATGATAGAGCCGAGACATTGATGGTAAGGAGATAAACAGAGTGAAAGTTAGGTTTAATAAAGGGAAGGAGAGGGTAGCGACACTACAACATACAGCAGTCACACATAGGTCATGTGTGACCTATTTGCCTGTGGAGTGGGGGGGAGGGATCCTGAGGAGGGAGGGGCAATAAGGGAGGGGGGTAAGGGGAGGGGAACACACAAGGGTGTTGGTAATGGATACACGGAGTATACAGCACAGAAACTCAAAATACACAGAATGGAAGTTGGTTGGATAGGTAGTTACACAGAAGGAGGCAGGGAGAGAACTAAGTGGGTGACTAGTAGGGAAAAACCCAGTAAGCATATATGGCAGTAAGGATAGCTTCATTGAATATCTGTGGTCTTAATAATGGGGAAAAGAGGCAGAAGGTAGCAGCCATGTTAAGACTGTGGAAACTGGATATAATATGCTTACAGGAAACGCATGTTACTGGGAAGGATAAGTATATGCTAGATCAAATGGGGTTTGAGGTGCTTGCTTATACAGGTCAAGATACTAGATCTTAAGGGGTAGCAATGCTAGCAAAAAAAGGTGCTGTCAAACTCAAAAGAAAGAAGGAAGATCAAGATGGGAGGTGGGCATTGTTGGAAGGGGAAACAAATGGTGGGAGATTTACGCTTGCTACTGTGTATGGATCTAATGATGATGAACCGGAAATGTTGGAATATCTTGATCTAGAACTGTCATTATGGCCAGAACCTGTAATATGCTGTGGGGACTTCAATATTAATGGCCTGAATGGATTGGGCATAAAGGTGGGTGGATATGGTGGCCAGAAGAGAAAGACACATAAAGCACTACAGAATTTAATTCGACATAATGCTCTGGTGGATATTTGGGCTGAGTATAATCAAATAGGGACAGGGAGCACGTATTATTCAGCACCCCATAGAATGATTGCCAGACTGGATTATTTTTTCATATCTAGTTCTTTGGTAGGTGGGGCCAAAATAGAACGTCTTCCAAGGGTAGTGTCGGATCATAATCCGTTGGTGCTAAGTATCCCAGCGATTAATCCAGGGGGGAAAGGAATGAGTTCATGGACATTTGAGCGAGGGTTGCTGAAGGAGGAGAGATATGTCACTCAAATGCAGGAATGGATTACGCAATTTTGGGATATTAATAGGGGCACAGCCCCAGTGGATATTGTGTGGGATACTTTTAAGCCTGGAATTAGGGGAGAGACCCTGAGCTATACACTATTAAGGAATAAAAAGGAAAAGATCAGGATGGAAGAAAGGATGAGAAAGCTGGAGCTGCTGGAAGAAGATTTAGTTCGAGCCATAAGCAGACAAGATCCCATAGAGCAAATTTTGTTGGAAATAGAGCTAATTAAAGCAGAGGCGGGCGAAAGCCTGGCACAAAAAGCAGCAGGGAACTTTCTAGCAAAAAAAGAAAAATGCTATGAATATAATGAAAGGGTGGGTCATCTTCTGGCAATCCGGACTAGGCAAACCCTAGCTGCAGGGGAGATAAAAGAGATTAAAGACGGCTCAGGGAACATAGTAAAGAAAGTGGAAGAGGTGCAGGAAGTCTTTAGGAGATTTTATGAAAATTTGTATGAGCAAGATTTAACTAATACTGAGGCTGGAATTAAGGAATACTTATCGCATATACCGCATGCAGGGCTAAATTCGGGGGATAAAGGAAAGCTGGAATGCCCATTAACACTCCAAGAAGTGAGAGAAGCAGTTTTTAATTTACCATCAGGGAAAGCGACAGGACCGGATCAAATACCCGCAGAATTCTATAAGACATTCTGGAACGTAATAGGGGAGGATATGTGGGCCAGTTTTAGATATGCACAGGAAGGAAGGGCAGTTCCGCAGTCCTGGGCAGGGGCAGACATAATAGTGTTATTAAAAAAGGACAAATCCCCTTTGGAGCCAGGATCATACAGGCCAATAACACTCCTCAATGCGGACACAAAAATATACTCTAAATCTCTAGCACAAAGGCTAAGTAAGGTTATCAAGGGGTTAGTCATTACATCACAGCATGAATTTATTCCAGGGAAAGGTACAACCCAGCACACAAGGCAAATGATAACCATTCTAGATGCCGCGGAGGTTGCAGGAGACCCAGTCGCAGCTATCTTTTTGGACGCTGAAAAGGCATTTGACAGGGTCTCCTGGGACTATCTTTGGAAGGCCCTGGAATGGTCAGGGTTAGGTAAGGGGTATATAAAAGCAATACAGGCCCTATATAAACAGCCGACGGCAAGGATAAGAATTAACAAAACTTATACAAAGGCAGTCCAGATTAAACGAGGGACCAGGCAGGGTTGTCCAGCCTCGCCTTTATTATTTGCCTTATATTTGGATCCGCTGCTAAAGAAATTTGCTAGTAATCATAATATTCCCCCTGTTAGGCTGCACGATGAGGAATATAAATTGTTTGCTTACGCGGATGATGTGGCCATTATAACCCCGGAGCCAGGGATAGCAATAGGCGAAATAGAGCAAGAAGCAAGAAATTTTGGCTTAATATCAGGATATCTGATAAACCAGGGGAAAACTCAGATAGTGCAGAACAGATTTACAACATTTCAGGATGTCAGGGTGGTTCAGGAAGCGGTATACCTAGGTATTAGAGCCACCGCGGATTTGGAGAGACTAGTAGGAATAAATATGGAACCCTTGTTAGGGAAAGTAAAAAATAATACTGAGAGGATTAACAATTTACACTTGACTCTAGTGGGGCGTATCAACGTGATAAAAATGGTTACATTTCCAAAATGTTTGTATCTCTTTAGAGCTATACCTTTATTTTTTGATTGTATGTGGTTTAACAGATTAAAAGCAATATTAATTAGATTGATATGGGCGCAAGGAAAAACAAGGAGAGCCTATCGTTTTATGACACTCACTAGGGACAAGGGGGGCTGGGGGGCACCTGATTTCAGACTTTATTATTGGGCGACGGCACTGCAATACTCACAGGGGATGATTGGAGGGGGAAGTGCTAGTCTAAGAGGGGACGGACCTGGTTTTGTGAATGTCTATAAAGCTGTGTTGGGCAAAGAGGCGGAGAATGCAATACTAAATACGGTAGATTATACTTACTTTAAACACACGAGGTTCAAGACCTTAAGAGCAATATATAAAATTTGGAAGGCCGTCGCGAAAAAATTGGGAATAGGTAGATATAACAGATATATAAGACTGTACACAAATCACTCACTCACAGGGGAGATCTTCAGTGATGTAGTTATGAAAGATTGGGACAATAAGGGGATTAAGAAATTAGGTGATATATTGGATTCGGATGGAGGGATTCTACAATTCCAGGAGATTCAAAATAAATTCGAGATATTGGGAGTAATTTTTTTAAGTACTTGCAAATAAGGAGTTATTTCCATAATAAAAAAGGGGGCATTTTAGGGTTCGGTCACTCCAGGATAATGGATTATATAGAACGCAGCAGATACTGTACAATAAGACAACTATATGCAGAACTCAATGCGCTAAAAGGGGATGACAGGGACAAATATGCTAGGAAATGGATGGATAAAGTGGCTTCGCATCCGGAGGGCTTACAGGCTTCTTTAGACCTAGGTCGGACAGTTTTGTGCTCTGCGACACTACAAGCGCAGCATTACAAAACAGTATATTCATTATACCATACCCCAGCCAGAATCGCACAGTGGGGGGGGACCACTGGAATAACCTGTGCACGTTGTGACTCGAGTAATGCAGATATTGTACACATGTTCGCGCAATGTCCACAATTGTATACATTGAAGTCAACAATCGAGGAATTTTTGGAAGGGTCATTGGGGATTAAGATCAAATTGTCTGATGAATTGATAATGCTTGGGGTGAGTGCAGGTGTAGAAGGTCTCCCTGCAGAATTTTTATTTATTACAATGGCAGTATATAGGATTGGCATAGCAAGAATGTGGCTTGACAGGATACCCCCCACGTTTCAGATGTGGGTAGCAAGACTGTTATCTACATACAATATGGAAAAAGCTATATATGAGAGGAAGGGTAGCAGGACAAAAGCACTGGGTGAGAAAATATGGATGCCCATAGAAAACTGGAAGACTAGGGCAGGTTAGCTCTACCTTATGGAAATCTCTTTGTTATTTAATATAAAAGCAGAAAGGGTGGATGAAATAGGATCATTTGTTTTTACTGCCAACCTTGTTAGATTTAGATATAATTTGTTTTTCTGTGCTTGTATACTAACGTGTATTTTGAAATATGTGCACTGTAACATGTACTGGATTTCTTGGAAAAATTAAATATAAAAATTTTTTTTTTTTTTTTTTTAAATAAAAACCTTTGAAATAAGTGCTGTCATTTGAGATGTCATCAGTGATATCATCAGTGATGTCACTGACCATATCATGAGTGATGTAATATGTGATGTCATCAGCAGTGCATTGCGGTGGTGCGAGTTATACTTAGATCAACTAACAGGTATAACGGCCGAATATCTCAGTTTTTTTATGAGTGAAATATCCAACTAACTATAACGTCCCTGAAACCTATGGTTTTTTCAGGGCGTGCCTGTCTTTCCCATCGTTCTTTGGCATGTGCAATGGTACCCCTAATATAACTAGGTAATTTGACTGAGAGGGAGTAATTATTGAATTACATGAAATTATTGAATGACATGCATTTTACCTGACAATCAAGAATTGTATTGCATAGTGAACAATCGATAGAACGGTGGGTTTGAACGCCACTCAGTATATGACCTATAATGACACACTGCCAAGATGGCGGCACTTCTCGCTTTTTGGAATTGTAGTCCTTCTTTAATGTTGCCATTGTAATGTGATGTTGAATATATATAAAATTGTGGTTTTGGCAATTTCGATGGACATCGAAAAAGGCAGCAACCGTAACACGTCAGTTTGTGCCCAATTACGTTCTAATAAACTGATGGAATTTACTCTGAGAGTGCTTGTTCATTTATGGGTAGGGTTACCCTTTGAATATAGGAAGCTGGGATTTTCATTGTGATTTCTCCCCCGCGACTGCTGCACACGTCTGCGAGTGCACTGACTGGGTGATTGGGATCTGGAATATATATACATGTATACATATTTTAAGCTTTGCATCATTGGGGTACACTTGATTGTTATAATCTTTTATATGTATGATTATGTAACCTGTCTCAACAAGGTGGTGGAGCTCTTTGTTTTATTCTCTGCATTGACACTCATTATAACTTTTATCTGTCTATTAATCACCGCAGCCCATATGTTCTATACAAGAATCAATCTGGTTCAATAAATATTGAATCAATCAATCAATCATTTGTACAGCACACTACATACCCGTGAGGGTCTCAAGGCACTGGGGGGCTGCTACTGATCGAACAGCCAGGTCTTGAGTATCCTCCTGAAGGTCAGCAGGTCTTGCGTCTGTCGTAGGCTCAGTAGGAGGGTGTTGCATGTCTTGGCGGCGAGGTGGGAGAAGGATCTCCCACCGGTGGTTGTTCTTTGGATGTGTGGGACGGTGGCGAGTAAGAGGTCGGTGGTGCGTAGCTGGTGGTTGGAGATGTAGAAGGAGAGCCATCTGTTGAGGTAGGCTCGGCCAGTCTTGTGGAGTGCCTTGTGTGCATGGGTGAGGAGCTTGAAGGATATCCTCTTGTTGACCTGGAGCCAGTGCAGGTTTCTCAGGTGGGGGGTGATGTGGCCGTGGCATGGTACATCAAGGATTAGTTATGCCGAGGCGTTTTTGATGCGTTGTAGTCATTTGATGTGCTTGGTCGGGGCTTCCGCGTAGAGGGCGTTTCCGTAGTCGAGTCTGCTACTGACAAGGGCCTGGGTGACTGACTTTCTTGTATCAGTCGGGATCCATCTGTAGATCTGCGGAGGGTGTTGAAGCAGGAGGAGGAAACGGCGTTGACTTGCTTGGCATTGAGAGCGTTGAGTCGAGGATGATTTCCAGGTTGCGTGCGTGGTCAGTGGGTGTCGGGGCTGCCCCCAGTGCCGTCGGCCACCACAAGTCATCCCAGGCTGAAGGGTTGGAGCCGTGGATGAGGACCTCTGTCTCGTCCGAGTTCAGCTACAGACGGCTGGTCTTCCTCCAGTCGTGGAGGTTGGCTTTGGCAGTGATGGGGTCCATGGTGAGGGAGAGGATCAGCTGAGTGTCAGTGGCGTAAGAAATTATGTTGAGGTTGTGCTGTCGGGCTACGTGTGCGAGTGGAGCCATGTAAATGTTGAACAGCGTCGGGCTGAGGGAGGATCCCTGGGGTACGCCGCAGATGATCTCGGAGGCTTTGGAATGGAATGGGGGAGGCGGAGGCTCTGGGTTCTGCCGGAGAGGATGGAAGTGGTCCAATCCAGAGCCTTGTCTCGGATCCCTGCAGCGTGGAGGCGTGTGTGTAGTGTGCGGTGGCAGACGGTGTCGAAGGCAGCAGAGAGGTCTAGGAGGATGAGTGCTGCGGTCTCGCCGTGGTCCAGCAGGGTCCTGATGTCGTCGGTGGCGGCAATGAGGGCAGTCTAGGTGCTGTGGTTGCTCTGGAACCCTGACTGGGAAGGGTCAGGATTCTGTTTTCTTTGAGGTATCGGGTTAGCTGTCTGTTGACGGTTTTCTCGATGAGCTTGGCCGGGAAGGGGAGCAGAGAGATGGGCCGGAAGTTCTTGTGGTCTCTTGGGTCTGCCTTAGGTTTTTTGAGTAGGGCATTGCTCTCTGCGTGTTTCCAGATCTCTGGGAAGGTCGTGGTCTCGAGGGAGAGATTGATGACATTGCGCAGGTGGGGTGCAATGGTGCTGCTTGCTCTGTTGAAGACGTGGTGCGGGAATGGGTCCGACGGAGAGCCGGAGTGGATTGAGCACATGGTCTTGATTGTGCCATCGAAGCTCACGCTGGCCCAGGCTAGCAGGGGGTCATGGTCGATGGTGTACGGAGGGTCTGCTGTGTTGGGGCTGTCTGGGTGTTGAAGCTGTCTTGGATGTCTGCTATCTTGCGGTGGAAGAAGATGGCGAGGGAGTCGCACAGGGCTTGCGACGGTGGGATGTCGTTGGTGTTGGAGCTGGGGTTGGAGAGTTCCTTCATGATGTTGAAGAGCTCCTTGCTATTTTGTGCGTTGTTGTCGAGACGGTCTTTGAAGGAGGTCCTCTTGGCCGCCCTGATGAGGTGGTGGTGGTTGCGGATGGCGTCCTTGTGTGCTGCGTGGCTGTCCGGAGTTTGTTCACTGTGCCATTTGCTCTCAAGTTTCCGGCAAGCTTGCTTGGAGGCTAGGAGTTCTCGGGTGAACCAGCTGGCCCTTCTGCATGTGTCTCTGTGGGGGGGGTTCTTCAGCGAGGCGAGGATGTTGGTGCAGTCCTCAAACCAGCGTCTAAGGCTGTGGGCAGCGTCTTCGGTGTTGAAGGGTACAGTGGGTGAGCTAAGAGCGAGGTTTGTGTGTAGTTGGTCTTCGGTGATTTTGCTCCAGCAGCGGCGGGGATCTGTTGGGTGCCGTGGTGTGTGTTGGATTTCTGGAAGGCGAAGTGGATGCAGCGGTGGTCGGTCCAGAGGAGTTCGGAGGTGTGGCTGATGGAGACGTATGGGCTTGAGGAGAAGACTAGGTTGAGCGTGTGGCCAGTGGAGTGGGTGGGTGGTGAGGGACAACGAAGGTAACAGGAGGAAAAAAAGGGGCACAAAAATCAAGGGTAATACGAGTTGCTTCAGTCCGAGGATGGTGAGGTTATCGATCAGGGTTGTGGAGTTGTTGTCGTTGTTGTTCTCTAGGTGAATGTTCAGGTCTCCGAGGAGGATGTAGTCAGTAGAGGTCAGGGTGTGTGTGCTGATCAAGTCGGCGATGGAGTCGCTGAACTGGGGGCAGGGGGTCGGTAGACAAGGGTGCCTCAGACGGTGGAATTAGGGTCTGTGTGGCTCTGGAAATGCTGTGTTCGGTGGTGCTGAGCGCGTCGTCGGTGCTAGTCGAGACCCTGATGCTGTTCTTGTGGACAATGGCAATTCCTCTTCCGACTCCGTTGGTGCGGTCTCTGTGGGTGATCTTGTAGCCGTCTCGGATGCTACGGTGATGTTGGGTGCGGAGGAGTAGTTTAATTAGGTCTCTGTCAGGAAGGCGTCGTCCGAGGATGTTGTGTCGAGCAGGTACCAGAGCTCCACGGCATGCTTGCATGCGGAGCGGGTGTCAGTAGTATGCATCGGAGGTGGTTGGGGTCTTTCTTGGCGGGTGCTTTATCGGCTCTGAGGCTGATGTAGCTGCAGTTCCGGCAGGGGAAGGAGCCATGTACACGTTTCGGGGTGGCCTTGAAGCAGGCGTGGCTCCGTCCGGAGTTGAGAGCGTGTAGAGTGCTCAAGTTGTAGTGGTGGTGGTCGTCGTGGCGGGTGCGGGCCAGGGGTTCTGGCGCTGGGCGCGGTCCAGGCGTGGACGGGTGCAGACGGGCTCGCCTTAGACAAGCCTTCTGCGAGCCAGCGGTACGGCCGCGCAGCGGCTGGCGTATATGGGGAGGTGGGAGGGAGGAGCAGCTGGGAGGCGGGTGGCGGGGGCAGCGAATGGGCAATGGGCAGTCAGGGGGGGTGGGGCCGGAGGGGCGAGGGTGGTGAGGGACGATGAAGGTGACAGGAGGAAAAAGGGGCACAAAAATTGAGGGTAATACGAGTGGCACAGAGGGCAGAAAGGCACAATTAACGAAAGAAAAACGAGTGGAACAGAGGGCAGAAAGGCACAAAAAAAGAGGGAAAAATAAATTGGGACAGAGGACAGAAAGGCACAAAAAATGAGGGAAAAACAAGTGGAACAGAGGGCAGAAAGGCACAAAAAATGAGGGGAAAACGAGTGGAACAGAGGGCAGAAAGGCACAAAATATGAGGGGAAAACGAGTGGTACAGAGGGCAGAAGGGCACAAAAAACGAGTGGAACAGAGGGCAGAAAGGCACAAAAAACGAGGGAAAAACAAGTCAAACAGAGGGAAGAAAGGCATAAAAAACGAGGCAAAAATGAGGGCAGAAAGGCACAATAAACGAGGGAAAAATGAGCGGAGCAGAGAGCAGAAAGGCACCACAAACAACGAGGGAAAAACGAGTAGAAAAGAGGGAAGAAAGGCACAAAAAAACTAGTGAAAAACGAGTGGAACAGAGGGCAGAAAGGCACAAAAAATGAGGGAAAAACGAGTGGAACAGAGGGCAGATAGGCACAAAAAACGAGGGAAAACGAGTGGCACAGAGGGCAAAAGGGCACAAAAAAACAAGTGGAACAGAGTGCAGAAGGGCACAAAAATGACGGAAAAACGAGTGGAACAGAGAGCAGAAAGGCACAAAAACGAGGGAAAAACGAGTGGCACAGAGGGCAGAAAGGCACAAAAAATGAGGGAAAACAAGTGGAACAGAGGGCAGAGAGGCACAAAAAACAAGGGAAAAATGAGTGGAACAGAGGGCAGAACAGGCAGAGAGGCACGGGGGCAGCGAAGGGAAGAGAGGGAAGACAAAGGGGCACAGACCACGTACAGGCAGCGGGGAAGACAGAAAACAGCAGTCACAGACACAACAATGAAAATACAGGCTATACAATAAAAGCAATAAAGCAGAGGATGAACAAACCTACCTACGGCCTACCACTGGCCACCAGGGATGAGGCGCAGGTGGCAGCCTGCGGGTGGTAGAGGGCCTCGAACGTCCTCAGCAGTGGCAACTTGGGCAGGGAGACACAGGCGGTGCTGTGCGGAGGGGGAGCGACCTACCTTGTGGGGTCAAGGGTTGCTTCCCCTCCGCACAGCACCGCCTGTGTAAACTTCATATATTTTTCAGTGCACAAAAAAGCACGAGTGACTGAACAAACGTTTGAAGTCTCTCACTATGGTTCCCGAGGGAGCAGAGTTGTCATGTTCAGTGGTCACCAGAACTGTTTGCTCCCGGGTTCAGATTTAGGGGGGAAAACAGTAGAAATGTGAGCTAGGTGGTCCAAGGAACAACATATTCTATGTGGGTGCATGGAATCAGTCTGGCACCATTCTGAGTTTATCGCATCCGCAAACGTGCAGTTCCTACTGATTGGTGGAAAGTACACAACACTATAACTCGTGACCCCACCTTGCACAATGACATTATCAATGTTGTCAAAGTAGATGTGATGAGTGATGTAATTTGTAGGCTAATTAGCAGTGAAAGCCGCGGGTGTGGTATATAGTTACCTTAGGGCATGAGTTATAGTTACTCGAGATTACTGTAACCATAACTGCTGAATTTCAGTTATTTTTTATGGTTTAAAAAATAATGTTTTACTGAACATTTCACCTAACTATAACATTACTTTAATGAATGTTTAGTTTTTTTTTAACGTTAAGTAATACTTAAGTACCATATGTTATTCCAACCCTTGCCTGGGGCCCAACCCCACGTGGCACAGGGCGTTTGGTGTTGCATTGCAGGGGGTTGGCCAGAGGGCCCGCAGCCAATCTCCTGCATGCTGCCAACACCACAGTGCTCATGTACTTTGGACGCACACAGTGGCCAAACCCCTCAAAGGCTGCTAACCCCACACAGCACAGGGTGTGGTTGGCCTCAGTGCCTTTCTTTTTAGAGGAAAGGCGCTATGTGGCCTCCCTCCCTGAACCTTTTACGGCCCTGAGCTCCCTATCCCCCAGGACAATATATATTTTAAAAGCCCTCCAAGAGCCTCCTTAGGCCCTTGGGACCACAACATTTTATTTTCCTAAAGAGGAAAGGGGAGAGGGACCACAAGCCTTATTAGGCCCTGGGGACCCCATCCCCAGGGCCACTAATAAAATTTAATGAGAGGGGGGCCACAAGGCCCCCTTCACTGAATCTTGTAAGGCACTGGAAACCCCATCCCTAATGGACTTTCCACCCTATTTCGCTACTAACCAAACAACCTACTTCAACAGTATAAATTCCTAATAAAATTTAATTAAACATTCTAAATAACTGAACATTCCAAGATGTATTTTAAAAACAATAACAATTATATAAACTATTGTTGGACTTGGGCCTTGTGGCAGGTTCACCCCTGAACTTTTTGCCTTGAAGTGTAGTGATTTCTGGTCTTTGCGCACTTGGACACTGTGGCGCAGTGTAAAGTGAGTGCGCTCCTTGAGTGCGTGGGTGAGATAGGCCTGCCCTCCCATAGGAATGCATGGGGAATGTATGTGTCCCAGGTAGTTCCTGATGCGTGGGGAGTGCAGGCTCGAGTTTGGTATGTGTGAACTTGTGGGAATGAATGCTGCGCAACGGTATGCCCGGCTTGTATGTGTCTAGTAGGGAAGGGCCACTTCTAGACAGGGCTGTGTGTGTGCAGTGAGGGTACTGGAGCGTGATTGGCTGGAGCTGGCTGGCATGCCAGGCTCCAGGAAGTCTGGCTGGGTCTGCCCGGTGGTGAGTGGGAGATTAGCATGAGTGATGTGTGGGAGGAGTGTACCTGTGTCCTGAATGAGGCTGGGTTTTCCCCTGACAATGCTGGCTCCGCCCCCCCTGTGGTGCGTCTAATGACCCAAGCCCTGCCAGTGAATAGAGAGGGTGGTTGAGGTAAACAGAGTACTCAAGAACCAGCTGCGACTGGTTCTGCCCCCACCCTGCACCTAAAGACAAAGGGAAAATGTGTATAAAAAGAGGCTGTGACCTCTTGAAAAATGTTCTTGTTTGCTGCTTGAATCTACCAGGGGCGTGCTGCTGCTTGGGCTCAGGGATGGCTTGCCTCCCTGAGCCCTGCCCAGCCCCTGGACTTCTGCTGTCCTGGACTCTACCAGGACCTGATTGTTGGCTGTTGCCCTAGCGGCTGGAAGCGCTTCCTTCTCTCAGAGAGCGCTGGATTATTGCCCCAGGGCTGTGGCTGCCCTTAGCGCCCCGTGAGCGCTTTACTTTGCATTCCTGGGCAGAGCGCTGTCGTTTTCCCTCGGAGGGAAGCGCTCCTGCCCTTTTTTGGTGCCCCAGAGTGCTTCGTTGCACTTTATTCTTAAATTGCGGGTGCCACCCCGTTTATCTGGTCCTGAGCGAGTGCCCACCTCGCTGGTACCTTTTAAATTTCATCTCGAAAGTCCCCCGAAAGGTTGCGGGGCTCCCAGGACCAGGAGGGAGCCCCGGAAGAAGACCGCCGCCGACCGGAAGGAGAAGGAGGCCGAGCGATGGCCGCCCGGGGGTCCCGTGAGCTGGGGAGAGCCCCGGGGCCGCCAGAGACAGAGCGCTGAATGTTGCGGGGCTCCCATGTCCAGGAGGGAGCCCCGGAGATAGTTTCCCCCCGCCGCCCCCGGAAGCAGAGTCCCGAGTAGCCGGTGAGTGAAAAGGGGCTGAAGGGGGGCCCTGTGAGTGCAGAGGGAGGGCTGACCTTCCCCTGGCTGGGCATTCGATTTATGTTAGGAGCCTGAGGGCTCCACGCGGGCCTAGTTGTGCCTAGAGTCCCCAAGTGGGACTCCAACGATGGGGACATTTGGTATTTGGAGCGAGTGGCACAAGAAGGAAGCGGGCCGCTTCCCCAGCGGACATTATTTCCAAGTCCCCGGCCTTTCAGCAGAGCCATGAGGGGCTCCAACGATGGGGACAGTTATTTCCAGAGCCAGATGGCTCCCAGGTGTGGCACATGTGGTTTCAGGGCTACTGAGAGCCCAGGCCCCATTTAAATGATTCCCAGCTGCCCAGCAAGTAGTGGGCAGCTGCACCGTGTAGGTCTTTCTTTCTCTAGGGACATGTTCTGGACTTAGGAGTGAGGCGCACTCCTTCATCCCTGGCCTTTCCCCAGCTGCGCAGCACTTAGTGCCAGCTGCAGCGTTTAGGCCCCCCTGTTCTATCCCTCAGCTGCCCAGCAAGTAGTGGGCAGCTGCTACGTTTAGGTCTTGGCGCAGTGGCGCAACCTGGACCCTGGACTTTGATGTAAGTTCATGTTAATGTGATTTCTGCAAAGTGCTCTTTGCTGCACCGCTGAATGCGTTGTTGATACATCATGTGCCTTGTTTCTCTTACACCTCTGAATGAATGTTATGCATTGCATCATGTGTTTTTGTCCCCAGGTCTATGCCCCTACTTGTATTGTGATACTGAGGTGGTTGTTCTTGCTAGTGCAGGTGGTGGTAGTAAGGTCCTGGTTCCCTGTGTGACCTGTTCCTAGGGTGGTTAGGATTGCGTAGGGGGGACTTACCAGTTACCAGTGGGTACTGGTTGTGTGCTTTATGTCTTATTTTGTATTACAGTGATCTTCTGTTATAAGTGATCCAAGGGCTTGATACTAAGCTTGCCCCCTGACCAGAGTCCCAGGACCAGTGGACTCTATGGTGCCTTCCCTGCCAAATTGCTGGGACTTGTCTGATCTCCCTGGGCCCCTGGGGCCTCGCTGAAGTGTGCCTCGCTCGTTCCCCTCGGCAGCTCGTGCCGGCAACCCGTCCAAGCCTCGAGCAGCGCCGCTCTCCCCTGAGCCGCGCCGCTTCGCTGGGTCGCCCGCATCCTGCCTTCCCCTCCTCTGCTGAGCCGCACACATTGGTCGCCCCAGAGAAACGCTTGTACCGTGCCGGCAGCCCGTCCAAGCCTCGAGCAGCGCCGCTCTCCCCTGAGCCGCGCCGCTTCGCTGGGTCGCCCGCTCAAGCTTACTAAGGAGGCCACTCGCATTATCCCGTGCAACCAGGACGGAAGGTACTGTCTGATAGGCTATGTTCTAAGTTCTAGGCCTATAAGTATTGTTTTCTACGTTCAGAAAGTGCTATTCCTGACAGTGGTCCAGGTGGCCCTGTCTTGTAAATAATCCCTTGTAAATTCTGCCCGTGCCTCTGGCACATTGTAAAGTGTGTGTTTTATCTAATGTGTTTTGGTGTAATACAAAGGCTATTTTTATATAACCTTGTGTGGAGTTTCCTTTGTGGTGGGCCTTTGGGTGTTGTTGCTGGGGTGCATGCGCAAATACTTAACTTACATCGCCTCCAAGTTTAGCCTTGCTGCTCGCGCCACGTTACCTAGAGGGTGAGCAGGGGTTATCTTGGCGTGTAACTCCCTTGCCCTGACTTGGGAGTGGTGGTCTCTGACTGACTTTGGCGAAAGCCCTGGCCAGCCAGGGATCCCATTTCCAACAACTATAGTAACACATAAACTTAACTTATCAACTAAAATACATTACAATATTTATAAAATGATATTGTTAACCACTGTATTGGCGAAAACAATATTATTCTTGATGATGCATAAGTGGCTTCATTCAGGTATTAAATATTTTTCTTTGGTTATGAAGTATTTGTCTGAGGTACCCTTGGTTGTATTTATTTAGTTCTGGACTTTTTCTTACATTTATTACTGTGATTTGCCTTATCACGTTGATATTGTTTGGTGTGTTTTCATGATTTGAAAGGAATATTCTGGAATTTAAAAAAAAGTTATTAAATATATTTATTTGGTTTCCTGCAGTAAAATACATTTTTATGGTACTAATGTTAATGGTCTATTAACAGTGTTAGAATTCTGGATATTGGCCTTCCCTTGCTTTTTATGTTTAAAATGCTTCAGGACTAAAATTATGATTTCACATTTAAATATTCACCCTCTTTAATTTTAATCCAACTGTTTTGTCGGTGTTGTCGCTAGCTTGTGTTTTTGTTCTGCTTCTTCACAGTTGCTTTACGTGATCGAAAAATGTAAAGGAAGGTGCACTTCTGTGCTAAGTTTTTCAAATATTTTGCCATGTATCCTATTTATTTGCATTTGTTTTACTTTTTAGAAATCATGTTCAATATTTTGTTTTGAAATATGTACCACAATGAATGATGGTTTCTCCTGTAAAATTATTTAGCTACCCCACAATCTTATCTCACACCTTGTCAGTTGTAATGTGTTTATCTCATTTGTCTTCTTCATTGTAAAGTTCATAAAATTGTTATTAGGTAGGTAACATTAAAATGTAAATACATATATCACATTGTTTATAAAAATGAATATTCTGTCATAATTACATTTTTTATATTATTCTTCCGCAGCTTCTTCTTACCAGTAGCATGGTGATAGGTGGCAGTTATCTTCTGACCCCTGTGTTAATGGGCAACATCCTCTTTCCTGCATTGCCTCCAAATGAGAGATCTCCGATCTTAGCTGTGTATTTTGTTTCCATGAGTTTGATATAGTAGCTTCGTAATGTATTTATTACATATTATATAAGTATTTTTATTAGACTATTAAAAACTAGAAAAAAATACATCTTTTCACTTGTTTTAAGCCATGGATTCTACCATTTTCAATAAAATGATACATTATTTGTTTCAATTTTATGTTTAGAGTATTGACTGATAAATACGATGTAGTGACTTCAGATTTGCATCTCTGGAAGAATGGTGTATGTGTGCATCAGGAAAGAAAAACTAAACATATGTAAATACATTTCACAGGATTAAAATAATAATTCCTCATTGGTCATGTTCATGCAAATTAATGTTTACGCCACATACAATATTCTCAATGCAAAATGTATTTCAGGAAGGTACAGCATTTAAAAAATTTGCCAACACAGCTGCTCCTCTCCTTAAGGTTTGATGTCTTTATTATTAAAGTGTTTCTTAGTGTGATGCATACTTATTAAAAATGTGTACCATTCAATATTTTTCTGCAGAGTTTTCTCTTGATGGAGAGAAGTGCTTACCGAGGCCCTATCGTGGGAACACAAAGTATACCAGAAAGTGAAGACAAGTTTTAAAAAATAACTGTGATGTACAGTATAAAATAGGTACAATATATACAGTGTTTACTAATAGAAGTGTGCATATAGCCCTGCTTTCTGCTACATTGTATATATCAGTATTGAAGATGGAAAGGTAGAAAGCCTAGGTTAAAAAAGTTTTTCCTGTGCTTCGAGAAAGAAAACAAATCTTTGTTGTAGTGTAATACTTTCAATAGGATCTGTTGAATGTGTGAAATTTTCTAAAGAGCTACCTAACTAGTAGTAAAAAATAAGTTTATTTAGACTGTTGTCTATAAAAACTGGATAAATACAATATATGCACTGAAATTTCATATACTTTTGCATGGGTAATCTTTAATATTCTTTGAACAGCGAGCTGCCCCCTTCCCATTTTTTTTTAAATGGTAAGGCCCTGGGAGATGGGGTCCCCAGGGCCCTTAATATATTAAGAGAAGGGAGGCCCCACAGCACCCCTTCTAACAAAACAAATAAAAGCTGCATCTCCCTGTAGGCCCGCCCCCTCCCTGTGCCACTCTGAAAATGCACCTCCTGGCACGTTCTAAGTTGGGGGATTAAGTCCCCTTGAATCCACAGGGTCCCTGGGGGCCAACTAGCCCACCAGGTACCTCCAGTAAGCCACACACAGTGAGATTGCTGAGAAGTGGTCCGAGACCACCCCCTTTTTTACACCAGTCTGCAAACGCAGCTCTTGGAGCATTGCTGGTGGGGCAAAGAGGTCCTCCTGTGTCCTGAGGACCTCTGGACTAAAGTGGACTTCATCCCTCGGACAGCAGTGCACCAGGAGGTGCGTTTTAGGAGTGGTGTAAAAAGGGGGCGTGGCCTCAGACCACTCTCAGCAATCCAGCTGTGTGGGGCTTACTGGAGTACCTGGTGGGCTAGTTGGCCCCAAAGGACCCTCAGAAGTGAAGGGGGCTTACTCCCCCAACCCAGAACATGCCAGGAGGCGTGTTTGCAGAGTGGTGGAGAGAGGGGGCACGGCCTGTGTCCACCTGTTAGCTACCCCACTACCTGGAGCATACCTGAGGTATCAGGTAGGCTAGTTGCCCCCAGAATCTCCAGCAGTGAAGTGGGCCCAATCCAAGAGCGCACCAGGGAGCGCATTTGCAGAGTGGTGGGAAAAGGGGGAGTAGCATGCAATGAGAACTTAGCAATGCAGTGTGGGACTTACTGTAGGTAATAGAGGGGTAGTTGGCCCCCAAGGTTGTCATTGGGGGCCAACTACCCCTCCTGTTACC
This sequence comes from Lissotriton helveticus, assembly GCF_964261635.1. Classification (NCBI taxonomy): domain Eukaryota; kingdom Metazoa; phylum Chordata; class Amphibia; order Caudata; family Salamandridae; genus Lissotriton; species Lissotriton helveticus. Next base: position 871,381,908 of record NC_136067.1, on the reverse strand, counting down.
TCCAATAAATCTCACACAGTGGTATTGGTAAGACGTCTTTGGAGGCCATGCCCCCTTTCTCCACCTCTCTGCAAATGCAACTACTAAAGAAGCATTTGCAATGTAACATGCAACATTTGCGAGAGTCAGAGCTTCAGTCATTGTAAATGTAAAAGTGTTTTACTAATGATTCTTGGACTGGAGTGGATGCAATTGTGTGTAGTGAAATTATGTGGTATGATGTGCAGTAAAATTATGTGGATAGACTTTGACTTTGATGTAGATAGAAAGTATGTTGTATTTAGTGTGTAGGAATCATGTAGAGTGAGATTATGTGTTACGGAGAGTAATTAGGTGGTATGGTAGTCTGTGTTGTGGAGTGGAAACCTCAGGTTTAGTCTTCCTCATTTCCATAGAAGCTAAACTATAAACTCAATGAGACAAAAAAAGAAGGAACCATTGAGAAGCACTTCTGGACCTAGTCAGAGGTAAGAGCAGGGCCACTGGAATTATGCCACAGTTTGGCTGCACTGATATTTGCACAATTATAAATATTCCGCATTATCCACATAAGTCATCATCTGCGGCATATTCTGTAAATTTGAAAAAAAAACTTCTAGCTCAAATGGCTCAAACGTTACTAAAAAAGCAGCGTTACAGCGTGGTGTAAGGCCCTTTGTAAACCACAGTTCACAGTTCTTAATGCTTTATTCGATTTTTACAATCATAAAAGCAATGTTCAAAACGGAAAATACAACAGAATCCTGATTTAAAAACATGTTTCGTAGTATAAAAATTATGCACATCCCCTTAAATAAAATACAGGCAGTAAAATCGTAAAAGCAACAGGTTAAAAAGATAAAACACTAAGATGTGTGCACATACCATATCATAAGAAGATTATTATTTCTGATATCAAAGACACTGCAATTAAGCGAGCCCTCAGAGTCCATGCCCAGCATAGAAATTTCGCCATAGCTAATGCAATGGGTAGTGAGGTATCAGTACACAAAATGCGTTCAGCCTCCGCCGCCACCCTTGTGCCTAGGAGCCTGCAGATTGGTGTCAGCCAAGCCCGACGCGGGGCAGCGTAGGCATCGCAAAGAAAGAGAATATGTGCCGTGGACTCAGTAATGTCACTGCACCCCGGACTCCTAGTTAACGGTTGAGTTGACCATTTTGTCATAAAACATCTTACTGGGAGTGTCCCCACCCTGTACTGAAATTACAACTTGCGGTCTTTGGGTACGGTAATTGCATCCCAGTATGATTCCAACCTCGGGGCGGCTTTATGATCTAAAAACCGGCTGGCAAGGGAAGTAGGTACTTGTTGCCTTGCGTTTTTTTCTTGAAACAAATCCCAGTATTTAGCCTTCAGCACGGCTTTTGATGGAAAGATGGAATTTACAGCAAACCTACAATGGTCACCTGTTACTTATTACAAAATGTGGGTATTAAATTGGTACTAATTGTGTGCAAACCACTCCCAGACTTGGTAGGTTCGTTGGTGAAGAAACGACGCGAGCCACTTTAAGGCCATTCCAGTCAGGCCCACCTCAGACAGTCATTGGAGCAGCACCTGATGGTTCACGGTGTCAAAAGCCGCACTAAGGTCCAGGAGGATCACTGCCACTGATCCTCCTGAGTCCAAAATGCTCCTGGCTTCTTCCACGACTGCCAGAAGGGCAGTATCAGTGCCTTGGCCCGGCCTGAATCCCGTTTGGGAATTCCGCAACCTGCCATTAGACTCAAGAAAGTGTGACAATTGCCTATTCACCAGTTTCTCCGCAATCTTACCGAACCCAGGTAGCAAGGAGATCGGTCTGAAATTAGCCAGGTCCGATGGATCTAGACCGGGCTTTTTCAGGAGGGCCTTTACGACCGCTTTTTTCCAACTCGGTGGAACCAACCCCTGTGCAAAAGATGCATTGATAAGATCTGTTACTGGTTCCGCGATAGTAGTTGTTATCTGCTTGAAGTATCTCATCGGAACAGGATCTCTCGGTGAACCACTCTTCATAGCCCCAAAAACCTTAAGGACTTCATTAGAGGTCACTGAACTAAAGGCGTCAAGCTTAATCTGAACATCAGCTCGCTGTTCGCCTATCTCTAATTCCTGGACTGGTGGTAGGGAACTTACGATGTTTTCTACTTTCATATGAAAGTAGTTGGCCAGTTCCGTACATTTCTTTTGGGGGCTCTCATGGCTCACTGGCGGTTCCGGAGTTTTCAAGAGGTCTCTAAAGACTTTGAACGACTCTCTAGAAGAGTTAGCCGAATTGCCAATTCTCTCCTCCTAGAACTTGGCTTTGGCGTCCCGGAGAGCGGCTTTGTATGCTCTCATTGCTATACGATACTCAATCCGGGTTGCCTCCCCCCAATCCTTTCTCCAAAACCTCTCTAGCCTTTTGCATCCTTTCCTGAGGGTTCTCAACATTTGGGAATACCAAGGAGCTGATCCCACTCTTTTCTCCCTCTTTGGCATTTTCTTTTTGGGTAGAATAGCATCTAAGGACCTGTTTAGCCAATTATCCAAGTTTATATCAGCAATGAGTGGATCCAGCACCGGGCGCGGGCGAGTATCATCTAAGTTAGCGATCCAGCGCTCTACTGGTAACCTGGACCAAGCCCTGTCAACCAGGTAGGTCCTAGGAATTGTTGCACCCGTTACGTCAAACTGCCACTTAAAAGGAACCAAAAAATGGTCCGACCACGCTAGAGCTAAAGGAGCCAAGGCTTCAATCCTGTCCATATTTGAGAAGACTGGATCCAATAGGTGGCCCTTGCAATGCGTGGCCCCTGAGTTAATTAGGCTCATATCGAAGGCTCTCAGATCCCCTAGCAGGTCAACTACAAGTGTGTCCGCAGGGTCATCAAAATGGAGATTAAAATCTCCGAGTGCCACAAAATTGGCAGTCAATGATGCTAAAAGCGTGACAGTTTCCATCAATGAACTGGCAAAATTGCCTACAGGCCCCGGAGGGTGGTACACTAAGAGGCCTGCTATGGAGGTCGTGGCTGACAACCGTAGAGAGAATTGACAACTCTCACAGTCGAGCACCCCTCCCTCCTGGGCTCTACAAGCCAGCGTATCCCTATAGATAATAGCAAGACCGCCTCCTCGTCCAATAGGCCTATCTAGATGATAAATTAGATAGCCAGGGGGGAGGGCTTGCACCATATCTGGACCCGAACAAGACGTGGTCCAGGTTTCTGATAAAAATAAGATATCCAGCTCTTGATCCATGACAAGGAATTAATTTCGATGGAGTGACTAGGGAGGGACCTACAGTTCAATAGAGCCATTGATAGCGAATTATGTCCTATAGCCTTCTGGCCCTTAATGCAGCGGTTACACGTCACAAAAGGTAAGTCACTGTTATGAATGACATTACAGGGCATGTCCTCCGTAGGGCGTAATGATATCAAAGAATTTCTAGTGTATGTTATACTGACCTTAGGGGAAAGAACCAGGATGTCCAGCCCTAAGCCCGTCTGGGCCCGGACGGGCACAGACGGGCTGAACTCTGGCGTAACTCCGGCGGAATGACGGCGGACCCGCTGCGCGTACCCGCTGCGCGTTAGCATGGCCGACTTTTATAGGAGGTCTAGCGTCCTTGTGACGACTAGACCGTGTGAGGAATAGCGTCCCACTTACCCCCAAGATGGCCGCCAAACTTCGAGTGAACAAGTCAAAAGAAAGGGACCAGGACCCGCAGAAAGCGGTGGGTTTTCCAAATTACAGTGCAAGTTAGTGGGAATAAAAAGCAGGGGATAATATAGAACACAAAACAAATAATATACAAAAACGGGCGTTTTAAGAATTTATCGCAAAAATACTCCTTATGAGTTGCACTGAAATGCAGCACGCTTAAGCAAGCTGTAGCGCGTCCTTCCTACTACCACTGCCCCTTCAGAATGAACAAGGGAGAGCACCTAGTTTGCCCGACTTTTGTAGGAGGTCTAGCGTCCTTGTGACGACTAGACCGTGTGAGGAATAGCGTCCCACTTACCCCCAAGATGGCCGCCAAACTTCGAGTGAGGAAGTCAAAAGAAAAGGACCAGGACCCGCAAAAAGCGGTGGGTTTTCCAAATTGCAGTGCAAGTTAGTGGGAATTAAAAGCAGGGGATAATATAGAACACAAAACAAATATTATACAAAAACGGGCGTTTTAAAAATTTATCGCAAAAATACTCCTTATGAGTTGCACTGAAACGCAGCATGCTTAAGCAAGCTGCAGCGCGTCCTTCCTACTACCACTGCCCCTTCAGAATGAACAGAATGAACAGAATGAATTTCTGTTTCTTTTTCGTGTACCTTTCTTTCTATTTCTGCCCTTCTTTTGCGTCATTATGCTCATCTCTTGCTTTACCTCACTTGCCTCTTTCTGCACTTCTCTGGCTTCTTTCATTAATTCTATTGCCTCTTCCCCCTTTGCATCCATCTTGCCTCTTTCTGCAGTTCTCTCGCCATTTTCTCCACCTTTTGCCTCTTTCTGCACCTCACTTGCTTCTTTCTGCACCCCTGTTGCCTCTTTCTGCACCCGTCTTACTATACATATCTTGCCTCTTTCTGTACACCTGTTCTCTCTTTTTGCATATTTTCTGCTTGTTTCTGCACCTCTCTGGCCTCTTTCTGCACTGCTCTTGCTTCTCTCTGCACTTCTTTTGTAAATTTCTTCATCCCTCTTGCCTCTTTCTGCACCCCTCTTCCCTATTACTGCACCTCTCTTGCCTCTTTCTGCTCCTCTCTTGCCTCTTTCTGCACCCTTCTTCCGTCTTGCTGCACCTCTTTTGCTTCTTTCTGTACCCCTGTTCCCTCTTGCTGTACCTATCCTGCCTGTTTCTGTACCTCTCTTACCTCTTTCTGCACCTCTCTTAACTCTTTCTGTACCTTTGTTGCTTCTTTTGGCACTTCTCTTGCCTCTTTCTGCACCCCTCTTGCCTCTCTCTGCACCTCCGTTGCTTTTTTCTGTACTTCTCTTGCCTCTTTCTCCACCTCCGTTGCTTATTTCTGCATCCCTCTTGCTTCTTTCTGCAACCTTCTTTCCTCTTGTGCAACTCTCCTGCCTCTTTCTACACCTCTCTTCCCTCTTTCTGCATCCCTCTTGCCTCTATGTGCACCTCTGTTCCTTCTTTCTGTACTTCTCTTGCCTCTTTCTGTACCCTTCTTGCCTCTTTCTGCACTTCCGTTGGTTCTTTTGCACTGCTCCTGCTTTTTTCTGCACCTTTGTTGCAAATCTCTGCATCCCTCTTGCCTCTTTCTGTACCACTCTTCCTTCTTTCTGCACCTCTCTTTCCTCTGTCTGCACACCTGTTCCCTTTTTCTGCACCCCTTTTGCCTGTTTCTGCAACTCTCTTGGTTCTTTCTGCACTGCTCTTGCCTTCTTCCTGCACCCCTCTTGCCTCTTTCTGTACCTCTTTTGCTTCTTTTTGCACTCTGCTTCCTCTTTATGCACCCCTCTTGTCTCTTTCTATACCTCTCTTGCTTTTTTGTGCACCTCTCTTGCCTCTTTTTACACACACAGGGCTACTTTTAAACTGACCTCAGGCTTAGCAGTGCACACATGCAAGTGCAGAAAAGGGCTGCTTGACTCTAAACTTCTATGCCCTATTATATGCTAGGAACTTAGAGGTAGTTTTAATCCCCCTCCCCTGTATGTACTAGGGCCTTACAGGGGAAGTCATGCCAATCACAGGGGTACCCCAACCCGTAGTGAACCCTAGTCTATGTAGGTGTTTTCACTATATTCTAATTGTCTTTTAGCATACCACTGGCTCGGGCCTGGTTAGGCAGCGCTCAGGGTCAATTTATTAGGGTTTATTTACTTTACACTGAACCAACAGCAATAGTGAGGATGAGGGGATTTTATCTGAAAGCTGGGGAGTAGATTGAGGCACATCAACGCTCATACTAATCCCCAGTAAACAATTGCGAGGCATAATATTAAAACTAAAGACAGAAGGAGCAGCAGGTCCAAATGGGCTGCCCAACACGCTTTTTAAGAACGACCCAGACTTCTGGTCAGAGATCCTAATGCCTCTCTTCAACCATGTTTATGCACATACTGATGTCCCTGTCTCTTGGAAAAGGAAGATAATTTACCCGATATTTAAACAGGGAGACCATCGCAAGCCAGGTTGATATCTTTCATTGATGTTGAGGCCAAACTTTACGCTTCTTGCCTTCTAGTACAGCTACGAGACTGGATGAACGATACAAACATAATTCCCAAGTTCCAAACAGGCTTTAGGCAAGGGATGGGAATAATAGCAAATGTGGCTATTTTGGGGCTGTTAACGGAAAAAGCAGTAAAAAAGGGAACACGGTTGTACGCATGTTTCATTGACATCAAATCAGCTTTTGACCGAGTGAGCAGAGAGCACCTCTGGGTAAAGCTAAACACATGGGGATTGCCGAGTCAACTATTAAAGGCAATAATCGCCCTTCACAACGACACTTGGGCGAGAGTGAAATTAGGTGATGGACGTAGTACAACTTGGAGTATTGCCACGCAGCAAGGCCTAAAAAAAGGATGTGTGTTAGCACCAAGTCTATTCAACCTGTTCCTTTCAGACATTAGCAAAGTCATGGAAGCTGCCGAATGTCACCCGCCGATTACGGCCAACAAGCCCATCACCATATTACAGTACGCGGACGACATAGTAGTGCTAAGCCAAACACCAATAGGCCTACAAAGAGCAATACATAATCTAGCATTCTATTTGAACTGGGAGAAATTGGAATTAAACAAAGCAAAAAAAAAAGTTGTTTGCCCAGTGGATCCAAAAAAAATCAAGTTCAAATGGACGGTGAATGGGGCAACGGTGGAAGAGCAAGGGTCCTATAAATACCTTGGTATAACAATAGGGCAAGGCTTAACCCACAAGGAGCATAAATCGGCAATAAAAGCCAAAGCGCAATCGCTAATTTTTGCATATCGATTGTTAAAAACAAAACTGGATTGCCCGAATCACAACCACCTCTTAAAGGTGATGGCTGCTCAAATTTTGCCCACCCTGTCTAACGGTTTAGTCACTTGGTGTGGCAAGGAGGCTGACCTATTAAATGACCTTCAGACAAAGATCTACAAGGCCGTTTTCAATCTGCCAAAATCTGCCTCCCCATCACAAGTGTGGCTCGAACTTGGCCTTCAACATCAGAAATTCCGGAGCATGAGTGGCTTCGTGAAGCTATGCCAAAAATGTCATTCCGCAGACCCAGACACAATGGTCAGTCTATGCTGGGAATAAATCTCGTATCAGGTGGACCAAGAACCATCGAGTGCCTGGGGAAGGTATTTGAAAACTTGTTTGGCAGACCTTGAATTAGAAACAGTTTGTGAAATTAGGGCAGATAAGGCAAGTATTGGTAGAGCAGTCAATGACGCAGCAAAAAGGAAATCTTTTTTGGAGGATAAAAACACAATCTCTAAACGTCGGCATGGGTGGACCATCATTACCTCCTACAAATCACTTAAACCACAAGCATAATTAGTATCACACTTTAGCTGGCATTTAAAAAAGAGTTACACAGACTATAGGATGGGACAGCACGTCTCAAAAGATCTACAGCCTTCCTGGAAACATAAACAACAAACAGCGCAGTGTCGATTATGTGGGTATAAAAAGGAATCCTTAACCCACCTATTATGCGTATGCCCAGCAGTCATGGTCCTGAGGAGACGGTATTTAAAACCCATCTTTAACTAACAGAACATTCGCACATGCAGACAGGCTGTAATAAGCTGGCTGGGAGGCTCCTCCATAATTCTGGCCTGCCGGGGAGTAAAATTCCTGGCAGAGGTAAGAAAACGCTTATGGCAAGCCGAGCAGGAGGAAAACAGAGGAGAATGTTCCTCCAGGCCTGGACCCTAGGGGCCAACCGCGTAACACATGGACTGAATGTAAAACAAATTAAGAGCTTACTTAGACGGGAGGGTCATAGAAGCTGGTCTAGATCTACATTTTAACTTTCGCATTTATAACATTTTACATGTTAGCCAATCACATGGACCTAAGTTATAAAATGAATGGGTATTTTTTTAATGTTGCTTGGTATTAATTGTGACTGTAAAGTCATTGTTATTCTTTGGGATGATTGTAAAGATTTTAATTAATCATACAATCAACTTTTTTGTCTTGACTTGACTTGCTCATTGCATTAGAAATAGAGGCTTTGGCAATATCGCTTAGAAAGGCTTTGCAGGACTGGGGGAGGTATGAATGAACACACTGTGTGTGTACACTTTGATATGTGCCATGTGAGGAGGCTCACTTGCTTTTTCAGGCACTAGATTCACTGAGTTATCAGGTTTACAAACTAATTGGAATAAGACATAATATTTCCATTGGCAGCCTGGTGGTATGAACCATTAATTTAAGAGTCAATGTGTAAAGTATTTGTGCAACACAAACAGTGAAAGCCCCACATAAAAAGATGCCATTTAATTTAATGGAGAAAACAAGACCACAAATGACAAAAATCCAACAAGTATAACCAGAGTTATGAATTTTCAAAAGAATCAACTGAAACGTAGTATTAAAAAGCATAAAGTGCCAAACGGGGCTCTCTGGCCGTGTTAGACTAGGTCAAATCCAAAAGTTCAGGGCGACCATGATAGAGCGTGGGTCAGAAAAATGCACCAGCATTAACCCTCTGCAAAGTACCTTGTTTGTGTTTACGTCGAAGATGGGAGGCGAGTAGCAAAGAGGCGATGCGTCGTCATCGAAAATGGGATGCAAGGAGCAAAGTGGCGATTCGTCATTGACGATCCGTAGGATGAAGATGATGCATCGACGTTGAGAAGCATAAATTAAAGATGCATCGGAAATCATGATGATGCACTACGCAGTCGGTGATGAGGCACTCGATCCTTGCCTCAGTGGTGATGCATCATCGTCGACGGAGAGGTGCTAGTTCAGAGTGACACAAAGGCGTTGATGCATGAATTTGTGCTGGAACAGCACTTTATACCCGCTTCCAGGGACACAGGACAGGGTTGGGACCTCTCAGCAGGGCAAGACTCACAAATGGCAGAGTCCAGGGCTGTAGCAGGTGAGTTGGAAGTCTTTTATATCTCTGAGACTTCAATCAGGAGGCAAACCTGCAAGCGTTTGGAGTTACTTTGGTTCTGGGTTGGAGAGATGCAGGTCCAGTCTTTCTCACTTCCAGGCAAGAGGGCAGAAGGCAGCAGATCAGCAAAGCAGAAGGCCAGCAGAGTAGAATTACCAGCAGAGTGGCAGTCCTTATACCAGCACAATAGTCCTTCTTCCTGGCAGATTAAACATAGGTTCAGAAGAATACTAAAGTGGTGGTGTCAGAGGTCCAGTACTTACACCCAGTTATACCTTTGAAATGGGGGAGGCTTTATGGAGGTGCCTTTAAAGTGCACAGAGTCCCTGGCCTTCCTGCCATGGCTCCAGACTCACCAGGGGAATGTGGGGTGTATGCAGCCCTTTATGTGTGGACAGGCCAAAGCCTCTTCAGGTGTAAATGTCAACTCTTTCCTCCCATCCTGCCCAGGATGTCCCATCAGTCACACCTAAGCTCCATTTTGTGTGGCTGTTTAGAGGGAATCCACACAGCCCAGCTGTCACCCTACCAAGAAGTGTATTCAGAGACAAGTAGAAGGCACCAAATGGCTATAATAAGAAAATGTTAACTTTTAAATTTTAAATTTGACTTCACCATAAGTTGTGATTCTAAATTGTGATTCCAGAGACACAAAACTCTTGAAGGTCTCATCTCGTCCCAATTGAAAATTACATTTATAAGATATAATAAGGTAATATCAATGTTATTCTATAGGAGAGATATTTTTTACTACCAGGACAGGTAAAACTTAAAAATACATGTCCCACTTTTTAAGTACACTGCACCCTGCCCTTGGGCTGTTAAGGGACAACCCAAGGGTGACTTATATGTATTAAAATGGAAGATTTGGGCATGGCAAGAGGGTGTTAATTATGCCAGCGTAACATGGCAGTTTAAAACTTCACACAGCCTCTGCAATGGCAGACCTGAGACAAGTTTAAAAGGGCTACTTAAGTGGGTGTCCCAATCAGTGCTGCAGGCCCACTAGTAGCATTTAAATTACAGGGCACAAGTAGTGCACTTTACTAGGTACATTAAATATGCCATTTGTGGATAAGGCAATGTTACCATGTTTTAAGTTGAGAGCACATGCACTTTAGCACTGGTATTAGCAGTTGTAAAGCACCCACAGTCCTAAAGCCAGCAAAAACCAAGTCAGTAAAACCAGGAGGTGTGAGGGCAAAAACACAGGGAAAAAATGCCAAGGAGGCCAGTTCTAACAGGGCGTCAGCTGACACTTTTTTTTTATTTAGAAACCCAGGGATATAGGTAGCACACACAGCCAGAAGGTTATTTGTGCATATCAAGAGCAGGGTTAAACAAAGACTGGTTTCATCAATGCAGTTTTGAAACATACACCTGTTGTCAATTATGTGATGCATTACCCTAAGTAAGATTTTGTTCTTGCCTAAATATTTATACATCGTACAAAATACCATATGCCCTATACCAAAGGAGACATTCAGAAAGCGGGATAGATTACTAATATCTTTAGTGTGGGCAGAGATATGAAGCAGAGTCAAATTGTTACTCTGAAATTAGACTGGGAAGATGGAAGCATTGCTTTACTTGATTTAGTGCTGCATCACTTGGCCAGTCAACTTCAGCATGCAAACAAATGATGAGTGTCTAAAGACATTTGGGGGAAAGGGTTGTTATGCAAAGTTGTTGAGGGCAAATCTTTTCCAGTATTCCCTTTAGAGGGAGGAGATATACTTCCTTATTTATCCATACCTAATCTGACATGTAGCTGTTGCTTATGAAATAACAGGCAGGATAATACTCTTATCGCCCATTTTTTAAGACAGGTAGAGACCTGGCACTTAACATCTTTTAAATGCATAAGCCAATACATGCCTCTAGTCCAATGGAGGGTGGGAGGCTGCAACACATCAGGAGACCATCACCCTGGACTGGGGCATAAATAGTCCTCCCTAATCCACAAAGCACTAAAATTGGATTGATTAAGGATACCCATCAGGACCAAAAAACATTGGGAAAATAACATACAAAATCCATTTCTGTATCAGAATTGAAGAAGATGTGCTCACAAGCGAGGGAGATATCAAGCAATGCTAGATTTAAACAAAATCATTTTAATTATCTGCACTGCACATATTTAAGGCCATCGCAAATTAACAAACTTTACCCCCCCCAAAACATTTTCTTCCTGCCCCAGATATGGTGAATCAGAATTGTTGTTCATACATATGACAAAGCAATACCTTCCTACTAGGATAAATAGTGTGGAGACTCTGTGCAATGATGACATATAAGAATTCAGGGTGGAAAGGCAGGTGCAAGGAGGATGAGGAAGCTGGTGAATGGTCAAGTGGAAATTACGAAGTGCAAGAACGCTAAACTGCTATCTTCAGCATAGCAGTAATTACTCACTTCCTAGTTCCCTTCTGGGTGATGAGAGGTCCAGCACTATTTAGAATCACTAGACTTTTAGGTTTCACCTGGCAGCATGTTATGTAGTTATCTGAGCGGCACCCCGAACCCCAATACTGATGGCAGTCCAAAATGTAAAAAGTATCGCTATTTTCCTCTGGAGGTTACACTTCTAAACTGATCTAGAGTAAGAGAACACCAACCAATATCATAGCAGAATAACATAATAAGTCACAAGGACCACTCAAAAACTGTGTTCTAGATCATAGGAAAAGTTAAAGAATTTTAGTAAAAAGATCTCAAAAATCAAGTGGTACAAAATAAATGCCATGAAGTCTAAAACGTGGAGAGTTATTGTAGAAAAGTCAATACATCATTCAAAATCTCAAGTGATCAGGAAAATTAGTAAAGCTGGACAGCATCTCTAGTGGAAAGTGCAAAGTTTCACAAAAAAACAGATTCACAAGTAAAACAAGCAGCATGCATAGTAGAAAAGGAAAAGTCTCAGAAAAATGTGCCTCACCCCCAACAAAAAAGGCTTCTTATATACGTTTCTAGCATTGAATAGTAGCTAAATACACAGATTCACCATGGTATTACTAATATTGAACAAATCAGAGGTTTTAATGTCACACCAATAATGCTAACACTAATCCATTTCTAAGTAATCTCTGAGCAGCCTCAGCAACACTTCATAGAAAGTTCAGTTAAAATACAGCATTTCTTGAACAATGGGCTATGCACTGCTACAAGAGTGCTAACCCAACAGGGGTATTACAGCACAAGAGTCCTTGGGCAATTGCAACATTTAATAACAACAGAAAGTTCATTCATGTTACATGCATATTTTGGAAAAACACTAAGGGCCAGATGTAAGAAGCCTAATACCGGTCGGTAACGGCCGAAATTACCGAATTTTCAGATGTAGGAGGCCACATTGTAGGATTCGGTAATTTACCGAATCGGTAATCTAAGGAATCTGTAAATTACCGAATTCTTAAAATACCGATTCGGTAAATTACTGAATCCTTAATGTAGGGAGCACTCAAATGAGTGCTTTTCTCATTTCAGGATTCAGTATTTACCATAATATTGAAAACCGTGAAAAAAGCTATTTTTTCCACTTTTTAACAGTGCCATGTGGCTGACACATGCCCTTAGGGCATGTATATGTGCCACATGTGCACCTATGCACTATTCACCGGTGCAACAGGGTGTCAAAGTGACACCCTGCCACCCTTGAATGTGTTCCCCATTTTACCGAATCGGTATTTACCGATTCGGTAATTCCCATTCATTCCTATGGGCCTGGAGACCTATAGGGATGAATGGGAAATAACGAATCAGTAAATACCGATTCGGTATTCACCGAATATTACCGATTCGGTAAAAAATACAAATAAATATCTACATCTGAATTACCAATTCTAAAATACCGAATCGGTAAAATTCTGTATTTTAGACTCGGTAAACCTGGATTACCTACATCTGGCCCTTAATTATATAATTCTGTTTCCTGTTCTGTGATGCCTACCAGGAGAGATGAGACACGGAAAGTCCTGCTGGGAGGGGTGAATGCAGGAGCGAAGACAGAGAGGGAGAAACAGTATCCATTTACCCAATATGGTATTTTTCACTAGTAATTAAATTATAGTTTTAAATATAGCAAATGTTTATTTCAGAAAGCATTACACAAAACATACATAAATAAAACATTTCATTCTATAAAATAATCCAACACTAAACACAGCATTATTATCAAATTCTATCGACAAAATGTGGCGTGCATGTATCTTTAGTGATTTTGCTATCTATTAAATTCCCCTCTACCAAGTACTGGTGCGAATTTAATTTGTTCTACGTATTTTATACAAACAATCAGTGATGGCTGGTGCAGGGGGAGGGGGGAGTTGACAGATGATGCTAAAGGAAAATAAAATTTACAAAAAGTAAACCACTTACCCAGTGCTCACCGCATTGCGAATCATCGATGCCGCGAACACAAGGTAAGTGTTTTTCTTTTTTTTAATTTTATTTTCCCTCAACAACAGCTGTCAACTCCCCCTCTCCCCCCGCCTCACCACTCTTACCTGCACCGGCTGTCACTGCAAACAAACATACAAAATTCATGCCTAATAAACACAATTGCTGCCTTTACAACTTTGCTACATCGATCAAGCCTAGTATTCTGTTGACAAATACCTGCAGGCTAGTTAAAGGCACATAAAAGTCGTAAAAATTAAATTTAATTCCAGTAAAAAATATGTGGGAGATAATAACCTAAAGTGAACCCTTAGTTCATAGTTGACTAGCTAAATCAATATTTAACTACTGGTTATGGTAGAGAAGACAAATCTATACTACTATTATAAAGGAAGATCTTTGAGGCTTTGAGGCGGGTAAACTCGGGAACCACAGCACCGATCCACACACCCGATACATCGTTGGAATCCTCAGGGTGTGCAGATGGACATAGGCTATATAAATTTAAAAAATACGTTATATTTAAAAAATGTACATTTAAAAAAAAAGTAGTCCCCTCGAAGTAGCGCCGGCCGCGACCTGCGTGCTGACGTCGTCCAGGAGCGCGAGGAGGAGCAGCGTCCAGGAACGCGAGGAGGAGCGGTGGACATGGCGCGGGGGAGGAGCACTGACGAGCGGCACACAGGCGGTGAGCAGCAGCAGACCGGCGGAGTGGCGAGGAGCACTGAACTGAGGAGCGGCGGCAGAGCGGCGGACATGGCGCGGGGGAGGAGCACTGGCGAGCGGCACACAGGCGGTAAGCAGCAGCGGACCGGCGGAGCGCCGAGGAGCACTGAACTGAGGAGCGGCGGCTGAGGTAAGGCTCCAGGGGACAATGTCGGGGCAGGCGGGGGTCGGGGCACGCGGGGGACGGGGAGTTACAACAAAAAGGCTCCGGGGGACAATGTCGGGGCAGGCGGGGGTCTGGATAGGCGGGGGAACTTCTGGCATAATTGTGCTCAAGCTCCCGACCCCCGCCGGCCGCTCCATACTCTGTGAACTCCTACTCTTATCCCTGCAACCTCTGCTCATCCTCGCCTCCCTGCAAACAGAGCACCAGAGCCCCACTTACCAAGAAAGCTTCCCAGTGCCTCAGGCGCTGCTGCTGGCCACCACTGCAACACTGGGCCTCAGGCATAATTGTGTGAGGTAAGCCTCCAGAGGACAATGTCAGGGCAGGCAGGGGTCGGGGCAGCCAGGGGACAGGGTGGACGGGGGCCCGGGCTGCTGGCCAATGTCGGGGCAGGCGGGGGTCGGGGAAGCCTGATTGCTCCCGGACAAGGTCGGAACGGGCTGCTAGTGTACTAATAAAAACAAGCGTTCTTTTCAACCATGCTCCTCTACTACCCCCCGAATTTCTGGCCTTTATTTCTCCTTATCAACAGTACTGAGAATAAATATTTGCTTACAGAGGCTACAGTAAATACCGAGGTATTCCCTTTCAGTATCCTTAGAGCCTCTGCATTCCTCCTAATGCCTAGGTAGTTACATAAGGACAAATCCATTTGCCTCTGAGCTTTTTATATGCAGGACAAAAAAGAGAACGTGACTTATATTTTCCTTAGCAGAGCAGAGAGCACATTGTGCAGAGATCAGTGTAATTGTCGCTTCTGGAAGCATTCCTCGTTATTGCGAAGATCACTATATCAAGTGTATCATAGTGAAACTTCAAATACCAGGTTTTTGCCAGTTACTGCAAGGGAATGTCTAAAAAATCTTCGTATTTAGGGGAATCTTTATAAAGAAGGAATTGGTTGGTCAATTTCCCATAACTAGAGGTATACAGGAGATTAGCTTGAATATACTCCCAGTAGCAGGTTTTTAGCTGCTTCTTTGAGGCAAGAGTCAGCAATGCTATGTCCTTCCAAAGAGAGCTAAGTCCCAATTTTACGAACCAGGAATGGACATGCCTGAACCATGGGAAAGTCAATTATTTATTTGTCAATAGACAGCAATTCTTATACCACATTTCAATATGGCTTAAGTTCTTCAGTGGTCTAAATCCTCACCAAATATGTGAGTGACCTTAAGTGTGCAATTTCTCCCATCTGTCTGAGTGACACATCAACAAACATGGGAATAAGGGGAATGCTCTTGGGAAAATGGAGAAGTAGACTGACAAATTTGTTTACACTTCGTGTAAGAGGGTCTGCACTTAAATTTCCCCATATTTCAGTGCCGTATAGGGCAACTGATTGAATCTCTCATTTTTAAAGCTCTAAAGCCGGAAGTAGGGCCCTCGAAGTTGACCTCTTTTCTGAATGTGGGAGACCCAAGAGGCCTTGCGATTGAGCATAATGCCTAGGTATTTAATTCTGTAGACTTGCTTCAGTTTCTCATTACCCAGGACTAGGGAATTTCTAAATTATATAAGGTGTCTAACACCCATAAATGTAGTTTTTGAGACGCTAATCTCCAGGCCCCTATCCCCACAAAAAGTATTGAAGTTTTCCAGCAATTTCTGCAGGCCCATTGGCGTCTGGGATATTAGGAGGGTGTATTCTGCAAACAGTAAGGTAGGCACACTAACTCCTTCTAGTTTGGGGGCATGTACATTTCCTTGGCAGAGAACCTTTATACAATCATTGACAAATAAAGAAAAAAGGGTGGTAGCCAACACACACACTTGTCTCACCCCTTAGTGAATTGGAATTTAGGTCAACAAAGGCTATATTTAGGTGACCTTCTTGAAGCAGTGTATTCTTCCAGATTAAAAGGAACAGTCGCAAGACTTGATCTATTGTGCTAACGTTAGGTCTAAATTCAGCTAGGTATGGAGTTATAATCTCTGTGCTCTCAATCCAGTTGTGTAGTTTATTTAGTAACTGCCTCTCGTACACCTTTTGGAGAATATCCAAGAGGCTTATTGGCCTATAATTTCCTGGGCTTCTGAGATCTCCCTTTTTATAGATGGGTATAATTTCTGCCCCTTTCCATGTCTCGGGTATCAGAGCTCCCGCTGCTACAGCGTTTCTCACACAGTTACCATATGGGGCTCAAACTGCCACATCATGTTGTAGTAATTTACTGCGAACTTTGTCTGGTATTTCAATTGCAACAATAGCTACTCTAGTCTCCTTCAACATAAAGGGGAGTTTTGAAGGTATGAGATCTAAAGGGGAGCAAGAAAAGGCAATAGGCTCAATTGGAGCATGGTCATGTAACTTGGTAAAGTGATCTACCCAAGTCCCAGGGTTCAATTAGCAGTTAGCAATTAGCAGTTGATCTGTAAGTTGGAGCACCTGCTCCCAAGGGCAACTATTTTTCAAAGGTTCTGGTCTCTCAGGATCTTGCAGCTATTACCATCTCACTCAATTAGGCTTTCTCACACTTGGTCCATGTCCGTTTTAGACTCTTCTCATACTGATATCTTGCTATGCAGACCTCAAGGTATTTTTTACTTATCAACATTATTTGCCAATCTACAATCCTTTGAAGACTTGCCATTACAAGCCCTCAGCCCATTTACTGTTGTAAAACGGAAAACTTACATTGCAGCCACTGAGCTAAGGACATATGGTCCAAGGCTAGGAGAAGGTATACCCCAACTTTCACCCTCAAACTCCACCATCAAATCATAATGGAATGTAGGTTCATTATCAATATTTAAATCACTGCCTGTAAGGACTAAGGGCCCGATGTAGGTAAATATGAAATACTGATTCCTAAATACCGAATTTTACCGATTCAGTATTTAGGAATCGGTAATTCAAATGTAGCTAAAAATTCGGTAAAAAATACTGGATCGGTAAAATTTGTTATTACAGAATCGGTAATACCGATTCGGTAATAAGGAATCACCATCCTATTAATTCCTATGGGCCTGGGGGCCCATAGGAATGAATGGGAAGCCATTCACTATTACCGATTCGGTCACATTGACACCCTTTTGCACCCCTGATTCGTGCATGTGTGCACATGTGGGGCACATACATACCCTAAGGGCATGTATGTCTGCCACATGGCACTGAGATAAAACCGGTATTTACCACCAACTTGTAGTTGGTGGTAAATAATGAACCCTGATAGCAAAAATGCACTACACAGCTTTTAAGGATTTGGTAATTTTCTGATTCCTTAAAATAAGGATTCAGTATGTTACCGATTCCTTAAAATAAGGAATCGGTAAATTACCGAATCCTTAAAACCTGCCTCCTACATAAGAAAAGGCTAAATACCGGTCGGTAATGGGATAATTACCGATTTTCGTCCGTTACCGACCGGTATTTAGCTACGTACATATGGCCCTAAATCCTTTGCATTAGTTAAACTGACAAAAAATTTTAAGATTGTCAGAGTAGATGATTCCATACTCCTACTTCTGGGTCTACAATAAATGTTGAACAAATACATACAATTCCCTCCTACAATTCGGATTTTCAATCCCAAAATATCCTGGGAGTCAATGTTCAATTTGCAGGTTTAGGTCTATTTTTACCCAGATTATAAGACCCCTCGATGCCCTGCCACGTACAGATGGTAAAGCTTTAAGAAAATAGGTAGTATGGCCAGGTTTATGCAGAGAATCAATTGGCCAGGTCTCTGGAAATAGGCATATGTCATATTGTGATATATGTTCCCTCCAATCAGATGCTGATTCTTTGGACTTAATACCAACCCTGGGCAAAGCACTACGCTACGCTCGTGTAGTTTGCGAAGTTTGCGCAACTTCGCACTACGCGAACTGCACGTAGCACAGTGCGAACATGCGTAGTGTAGAGTAGCATAGAGCAGTGGTAATTTTTTTCTTGCCCGCGGTCCTCAACGTCAAGTTGCCGATCGCGAGCATGGAAAATACACCTCCCGGAGAGATTCTCAACGCGAGGTCAGGTTTCTCATTGCGAGTGGTCGCGCATACTCGCCACCGCTCGCAATGAGAAACTACCAGTCCGCGTTGAGAAAGCTGCAGCTCGAGTAAAAATGTACTTGAGCGGAAGAAAAGTACAGCTTACCCTGTGCAAGATGCCGTTTTCAATGATTGCACAGTGTCGGATGCTTGTCCGCACTGTGCAATCATTGAAAACGACATCTTGCACAGTGCGAACATGCTACAACACAGTTTGCGTAGTGCTAGGCGTAGCTCGCGTAGTGCGAAGTGCACTTCGCGTAGCTTCGCGTATCGCTACTTCGTGATCTAAGCCCACCCCTACTTAATACCCCCAATGTTCCACGAGAGGATTTTAATTGCATCACTAGATGTGGGGTTATGGCCATTGGGATATGGTTCCACAACTAGTCCCACCTGCGCCTGAAGTACATTGGTTGGAGGCAACAAAGTTGGGGGATCTCTATTTAGGTTCCACATTAGAGGTAGTTCTGGTACCAAGCTCACTCTCTTGACATCACTGTTTTTGAATTGAACCTTGTGCACAAATAATTTATTCAGTGGGAAACCATGGTCCACTGGAGGATAATGTGTATCCTTTGCTCCAGCTAGATTTAAAATAGTGGCTTTTCCAAGATCATCCTGTTGGTGAGTTCTACAACTTGGTGACATTTCAGTGCCCCCGATTGCTTGATTTGAACAAAATCAATCCTGAGCATCCAAAAATAAGAGGGGTTCCAAATAATTTTAAATAGCTATATTAAATAGAGTTTGGCCAGGGTTGTTGGTAGAGTTATCGGATTGAAGTACATCTCTATTGGAAGAAAAGGGCAGGAGGTGGTCTATAAAAGACTCCTTGTGGTAATGCTTTAAAGAAATCAGGTTTAATTGCCATAGAAGCTGTTCCACTAATGACTGTGTCTTAAAGTTTACTAATATGCAATATCCAGGGTAGTCTTTGGATTGTATGCCTAGCCAAGGAACTCTTCTTATAGATATAACTTCCTGGGAGAGATCCTGTGACTAACTCACATTTATTTTTGACCAGTGCACAGTCTTGTTTTTCAGTGCCTGGTAATCCTCATTTGTACTGGGTACCATTTCTTGAACATCCCTGAGATCAATCAGGTAGGGCATGCATTCTGGTGGCAGTTGGGGGAACTTTAGCGTAGTTTTACCAAAGTAAGTAGGTGGATTAAGTCTTCCCCTAGCATCACTTAGTTGTGCCCTGGGGGCACCTTGAGCTTGCCGCCCTGACTTACCCTCAGGACCCCGGTCCATTGTGGCTTTGGTTATGCTGAGCACTTTTGGAGATATAACACACCTATCTTGTGACTGCAATACAGTTTGATGCATCATCTCAGTGATGGATGAACATCTATTACCTACCGCTGTGGGGGAAGGGCTTCTAAGACCTCTATTTTGGTGTCCATCACATTGAGGGGAGATACTAGAGGGGTTTGCTCTGCCCTTATTATATGCCTACATCTATCTACACAGGTTTCCAGTAGTTTAGAGATAATCTGTGATGGCACCCTTATAGGAACTCTCATTTACCACTTGGTGTTGGGGATGTGAAAGCAGGACACTACACTAAGTTGTGGGGTTGAATGTCTCGGAGAATCAGAGACCTGAGCTTTCCCTTTCCTAATGGGCTGTTTTGGGTAGGTTATCATTTTAGATTTTGTAGCAGGGATTTGTGGGGTAGTATGTCCCAAGGAGTTATTGTCAGTCTCTGGGCTTGGGGCTATTAGCTGTGCCTGAAGTAATTTTTCTGGGGTTGAGCTATGGCCCACACCCTGGGATGTGCAGACTTCTGAATCGTGGTCCAGGTTGAGTTCTAGGATGAGATGTGAAGCCAAAGAAGGGGATACTGAACTTGATGACAGCCTCCTTTCTGAGACTGCTATGTCAGTCCTGACTAGCCCTATTACTCTCTCAAGCATGCGATCTTTGGAGGTATATTGCGAATTTGGGGAATTGGACAGGACCCCTTTGTTACAACTAGCCCTGTTGGTACATTCCGTCCACCCCTGCTCCCTGACCCCTGTTGGGTTCTCCCATCCTGAAGCTCCCTGTGGAATGTTGGTGTGTTCTCTAGTGAGGAGAGTGAATGGTCATTAAACGAGTATTCTTCTTATCAGCTGTGTCCTGTTTTCCTTCAGAACTTCCAACACTGGCGACGGAACTGCGCAGGGGGCAGTAGTGACCATCTCCCCTTTGTGTGCTCTCTCCACACGCATCCAAGGGACGGTGTAGAAAGAAAATTATCACTGCAACTGGACACTCATCGTTTTCAGGAAGTAACGAGGAGTCCAGGTCGTTGCGAAGCTATCGGCTCAGGAAGCAATTCAACCAGGTGAGGAGTGGAATGCGGTCCGTGAGAAATGCTGTAAATGTAATATATGGAGTCTATAGGAGGGCGGATTTGCGTGTAGCAGAGGAAGCCTGACCCCGCTGTGAGTGCGACGTGTGCACTTTTGCTGTGAAAGAACTAACCTTTTCTGCTGGTTCCACACGTACCTTTGTTGTTGCTGGTGAATTGTCGTGGGCAAGGTGGCGGAGTACCGAGTGATGCCCGACGATTTATGGTATCTGTAACAGTGTTGACGGCGAGTGATTTCCTGGTAGTACGTCAAGTTTCTTATCAAGTTGCTGACGAACTGAAGACTCGTTTGGGCGCCTGCATTACTGCGGGTAGGAAGCTGTCTGCCTGCGTGACTAGTGTCTTGACTGGAGTTGCGGCTGCACATATAGGGCCTAGGGCCGCCTATTCCTGTCAAAATCTCTGGAGAGCCAACCACATCCGGGGCCTTGCGGTGTCTCAGGTCGGCGCCTGCGCTTTACCACAAAGTCAGTTTGTCAGAAGAATTGTCCGTGTGTCGAGTTTCCGACCGGGAAACAGTGCCAGCGCATCAGGTGTTAAGGGCCGCCTATCTCCGTCACATCCATAAGATAGCATCTGTATCCGGTGTCTTGCGATCAGGCCGGCACATAAAGAGCAAAGGAGCAGCAGTTCAGTCAGAACACGGCTTTTTGTCGAGGATTTCCATAGGACTTATCGAGCGGAGTCCAAGGGGAAGAAATACAAGTAAGAAGCTTGTGGAACTACAAGTAAAGTGACTGACTGTGGTGCTCCATGGAATAGAGTGAACTTTCACCCACATCCCTATTAACTTCGTTCTTCACAGCGTTTCCCACTGTTTTCATAATTGTTGGTCCTCACATAATAAAGGGACAAGGGGTACTGCGGGGAAATTTGCCTGTCTAGAGCTACTTTCAATACAACTGTGTAGTATTCTTTCTTCAAGGGTATATCTATCCCCCAGTTTTGTTTAGTTCTGGGTCTACCTTTAACTTTTCACAATGGCAGCAGCGAGCATGAATCAACCCCCACCTTTTCTTAATGACATAGGGGAACCTGAGATTAGCTGGAAGGAATGGGTGAAAATTTTTGAGTCGTACCTCATAGAGATAGGTGGACAAAGGTTCAATTCTATAAGAAAACAGCATATCCTACTCCATAATCTGGGTGTGCAAGGGCGCAAAGTATATGAATCTCTACCCGTGCCAGAGCAGGAAGGTAATGCTGTTGGAGAGGTTGATGTGTATGTGCAGACCATGGAAAAATTAGAGAAACATTTTGGGGATAGAATCAATGTGGTTCTAGAGCGCCACAAATTCTTTAAAAGGTGTCAAGGGAAACAGGAGTCAGTACAGAATTATATCGCAGTTTTGTGGGGACTGACACAGCTATGTGAGTTTGGGGATCTCACAGACTCTTTAATAAGAGACCAATTGGTGAGGTGCACGAATAATCCACGCATCCAGGAGAAACTATTAGCAAAGAATCCAGGGCTAAGAGAAGCTATGGCCTCCCCCTGACTCAGTCACGGCTAGGGACACCGACGGACAGAGCGGGGTCTCATATATCCTGAGCCAGGTCCAGGAAGAGGTGAGGTCCACTCCCCGGACACACTGGTACATATACGACCAGTTGCCGAAGAGAGGAGTTGAAACAGCTGAGGGAAAATCATATCCTTTACTGGTTTTTTTACTTGTGTGTTTTTTACACATATTATTTTGTTAACACTTTATTCACTAATTAATGCAGTAGTATTGTTATAGAACAGAGACCCTGACGAAAGCCGAAGGACTCACCCCTGAGTGGCTGAAACATGTTGGTCTCCTCGCAGCTATTTGTTGGGACTGCGATGATGATATTACACTGTTCTTGTTTTTAGGAAGGAAGGGGCAAACAATTATTAAAGGTTTCTGGGTTGAGCTCCCTATCCTTTTTTAAGATCACCACTTTTTCTTTGTCTACACTGCACTCCCCATCACATCAACATCATGTGGTAGTACCGAGTGATTGTGGGTCGCTACCCCATATCTGGTTATCGGGGTATGCTGGTCTCAATGATCTAGAGACACAATACCCGATTAGGACTACCAAATGATAATATTGATCATTACAAGACTGTTGATGGGAATCCTACACCAGTGGGGACTCACGTTACTGGTTCTTCACATCTTGTGATCTGGTTTGTTGGTTTATTTCATTCACACCCTTGTACTTTAGACAAGGTGTAGATGAGCAGAGGACTACGGCTGAATCCTCAATAAGACCCCTAAGTTTGTAGTTGTTAGTTAAGCTATGGAAATAGCCAAGTCAGTGGAACACACAGCAAGGTGCGTAAATGAAATGAAACCAGATGGGGAGGTAGTGGCTACCATTAGTGATGCAGAAGACAGGGTTGATGTGTACAAGATGAGGTTTAAGGAAAATGCCAACACCAAGGTAGATTACAGAGAGAAGGGTCCTAAGTGTTACCGGTGTGGCAGTAACAACCATTTTGCCACCTATTACCAATGCCCAGCCAGGTATGTCACTTGTAAGAAATGCAATAGAAGGGGGTATTTTGCTAGGGTGTGTCGGGATGGAGATTTACACACAAGAGATCAAGAAAGAAATACAGAAAGGGCTGCAAGTAAAGAAGTGAAATGTATTGAACAGAAAATGGGAAAGTTTATTTTACAGGTAAAGGATGTTGATGACACTGTGAATTCTATTTATCCCAAATGCGATGTATTAGTTAATGATGAACGTTTTGAAATGTTTGCAGATTCCTGTTCTCCGTTCACGTTAATAAATAAGGAAGATTATGTTTCCATGGGGAAAAATAAGATTAGTGAATTAAAAACACCAGATATCTCTCCCTCAGGATACAATAAGGGAAATATTCCCCTTCTGGGCATGAAGGATGTGCAGCTACAATTCAAGGATAGGAAAACCTATGGGACAGTATATGTAGTAAAGTCTGGTTCAAATCTTTTAGGATGGGTTCACCAAAAGGAGTTAGGAATCATACTGGATCCAAATAGTACTGAACAAGTCTTACTCACAGAAAAGTTTCCGGGGGGTGAAAAGATTTGTGGAGAATTCAAACAGCTTTTCAAAGAGGAACTAGGATGTTTGCACAATTTTCAACATAGGATTAAATTAAAGCACAATGCCAAACCTGTGGTGCACAGCCTGCGCACAGTGCCTCTTAAATTGAAAGAGCCTCTAGAAAATGAGCTGCGCAAGTTATGTGACTTGGATATTATTCAACCCATAGACTGCTCTGAGTGGTTGGCTCCGATTGTTCTCGCAGCCAAATCCAATGGTGAAGGAATCCGCCTCTGTGTGGACTTGCGCAGCCTAAATGACTGTATCTGGGTAGAAAGACACCCCTTGCCAGTAATAAATGAAATACTAAGCACCATGGGCCCTGCAAAATATTTCAGTGTGATAGATCTATCCATGGCGTACCACCAGATCGAACTGCATCCAGATTCAAGGCCACTCACGGCGTTCATTACGCCGTTCGGAGCATTTATGTTCAAAAGAATGCCGTTTGGCCTTGCGTCAGCTGCAGTCATTTTCCAAAGAGTTATGCAGAAGATCCTGGAAGGTGTGGAACGCACAATGTGTTTCCATGATGATATTTTGGTCTATGGAAAAAATTCTGAAGAACACGATGGTGTATTGAGACAAGTCTTTAAAAAACTCATGGACGCCGGCCTAACAGTTAAGGAGGAAAAGTGCAGAATAAAAGTGCAACAAGTTGAATATCTGGGCCACTCGATCTCAGAAGAAGGGTTCAGACCAAAGAGCAGTTTGATCCGAGCAGTAAAGGAGGCTCCCAACCCACGTAACAAGGATGAGCTCTAGTCCTTTTTAGGGCTCATGGAATATATGTCAAAGTATGTGGACAATTTAGCTACAAAGTGTGAACCTATGAGAGAGATGTTAAAGAAAAACAAGGATTTTGTGTGGGATGAGGAGCAGGAGGCTGTTGCCAATGCCCTAAAGGAGGATTTAATCAACTCCCCAGCGCTTGGTACATTTGATTCGACTAAGAAAACCATTCTTGCAACTGATGCCTCAAACTATGGATTGGGTGCCACACTAGTCCAGAAAAATGGTAGTGAGGAAAAGATCATTGCCTACGCGTCCAGGAGCCTCTCTCCACCAGAAAAGAACTACTCGGTAATCGAACGAGAAGCCTTGGCGTGTTTTTGGGCGGTCAGGCATTTTAAGTTTTTTCTATGGGGATTGAGGTTCACAATACGGACGGATCACAAGCCCCTCACGTTTATATTCTCTGTGAAAGGTCTGGAGAATTGCACCCCGCGCATCAGCAGATGGATTCTAGGACTGGAACATTTCAATTTCAAGATCGAACATGTGCCGGGCAAAGAAAATACTATTGCAGATTTCCTCTCAAGATCACCCTTACCATAGGAAGAAGTACCTGAGGAAGCTCTGGACAGTCCTATAATGATGATGGATTTTCCTGCCATCACAGAGAAAGAGTGGGAAGACGGGATGAAGGAGGATAAAGAGCTTAGTGTTTTAATAAAGCATGTCAAGAAGGGATGGCCTAACAAGAAGAAAGATGTTGAAGCGGAAGTGGAAGAATTTTGGGAGGTCAGAAATGAATTGAGTGTCATTGGAGGAAAAGTGTATCGCAATAACAGAGTGATACCTCCCAGAGAAATACGGGAGAGAGTCATTGACTTGGCACATGAAGGCCACCTTGGGCGTAGTGCCACCAAGGCGAGAGTAAGAACTAATTTCTGGTTCCCTAAAATGGACGCTATGACGGAAGAAGTCGTAAAAGAGTGTGGGGCATGTGCAAAAAGTGATAAGTCAAAAATGATACACAAGTCTCCACTATCTCCAGTAAGTGTCCCGAACAAGCCATGGAGCAAGTTGGCAATGGACATCGTTGGACCGATGCAGAATCTAGGTGTACAAAAGAGATTCATGTTGGTTCTGATCGATTATACTTCACACTGGATAAAGCAAATGTTTGTGCACAACATCAATACCAAATCAGTGATTCAATACCTCAAAGAGGTGTTCTGTGAAGAAGGTATACCCTCCACATTAATTACTGACAATGGGGTACAATTCACCTCCGAGGAAATGCAGGATTTTCTGGAAATTTCAGGCATAAGGCATGAAACCACAGCCCTCTATTGCCCGAAAGCAAATGGCCTGGTGGAGAGAGCAAATAGGGTCATTAAGGAAAATATCCAGCTAGCTACCATAAATGGACAAGATGTAGAGAACTCTTTGAGGGAATGTCTGTGGGCTTATCACACTTCACCCAATAGAGTAACTGGGGTCTCTCCTTTCGTGTCTTTACGTGGGAGGGAACCAAGTACCAAGTTTAATCCCAGTTGGTTAAACGGGGGCGATGTCAGGAATGTAGATTGGGAGGAGGCAGGAGAGAAGGTCAGACAACATCAAACCAAGTACAAACAGTGGTATGATCTAAAACATGGAGTTAAGGTTCAAAAGAGGGAAGTGGGGGACATGGCGCAAGCCAGAAGGAACATCAAATCGGGAACTGTTATCAGCAAGTTTCACCCTCCTAGCAAGATTGTTAAAGTGTTGAAAAATGTAGTACAGTTTGAAAATGGTCAATGGTGGAGTTTTGACAACATTATAAAAGTGCAACCTTAACCTGTTTTTCTAGGCACGCCTGTTGTTTCCCTCGCTGGCGTGTCCAGCCTACCAGTTGCAACTCTGTATTTGTCCTTATGTATTGTTGGTACTCATTATAAGGAAGGGAGATGTGTTACAACTAGCCCTGTTGGTACATTCCGTCCACCCCTGCTCCCTGACCCCTGTTGGGTTCTCCCATCCTGAAGCTCCCTGTGGAATGTTGGTGTGTTCTCTAGTGAGGAGAGTGGATGGTCATTAAACGATTATTCTTCTTATCAGCTGTGTCCTGTTTTCCTTCAGAACTTCCAACACCCTTCTACTGTTTTTTTCTTTCCCATCCTAGAAAAATTTATATCTTAAGATGCACAGAGTTTTCACTTCTTAAAAGGATAGCCTGGTTTTGAATAAAAAAAGACTTGAATACCTTTTTGGTGGAGGAGCCAAGAGGGGCGGCCCAGCCCTGCTCAGCCTCTTCTGGGATTTGATAGGCTAAAACAGGCCAGTCTTGGCCTGGGCGCATCCCCCGTTGCGGGACAGCTCTAGCAATTAAAAGTGCATCCAACACCTGGGCTGTCCTTGTCCCAGCCGCCCCCTCATGGCAGCCTGGGGGATGTAGTCCCACCCTATGCTGTTGCTGGTAAGTTTGTCTGTGGGCAGGGTAGACTGCTTGGCAACCCGCATTGCAGGACAGCTCTAGCGATTAAATGTGTGTCTGACAGGTGGCCAGTCCTTGGCCTTGCCTCCTCCTCATGGCAGTCCGTGGGATGTAGTCTCACCCCAGGCTGTTGCTGGCAAGTTTGTCTGTGGGAAGGGAAGACCGTTTGGCAACCTACGCTGCGGGACAGCTCTAGAACATAGAAGTGCATCAGTCACCTGGCCTGTCCTTGGCCCCGCCTCCTCCTCATAGCAGTCTGGGGGACATAGTCCCACACCAGGCTGTTGCTGGCATGTTCGTCTGTGAGCAGGGAACAGCATTTGAAAACTAAAATATAGCCTAACTAAAACATGTTCATGGAAAAAAATGTTTCAACTCCATACATATTAATACATTATTTACCACTATAATCTAACAAAAAAATCATTAACCTTGTCTGTCTTACCCCATTTTTCTGCAGAGTCCTACTAGTGGTTGATGCAGCTTTCTCAGTTTCTGTACAGTAACTCTGTGAAGGTTGGAATTCCCAGTACCTATAATGCTCCTGCCATTCCACCATTTCGTTCTCTGTTGCTCTTCACACACGCACAATGATATAATTTGTGTTCTACTCTATACTTTTTCTTCCCATCTCCAAAGGTACATTTGTCTGAGAATGTCCACTACACAAAATCAGAAGAATACAATAATTTATTTAAACGTCCTTCTGCTGAGACCTTTACTTTTACTGTGGCTTTCGCTTGACTCTTATTTTTCTACACCCTCTTGCTTATTCATCTGGACCACTGAAATATGTCTTTAGCTTTACACTAGCTTGTTTTTTAATTACTTCTTTCTTACCTCTCTTATCAAACACATTATCACCGCTTTAGTGGCCGTTTTTGGCCGAAAAGCGGCGATAATGGCATTGCACTATTAGCAAGGACACACTAGCGCGTGTGTCCTTGCCTTAACGCCCTGTTCCATATCGCCTCACCTCGCATCGCTAATGAGATACAAGGTAGGCGTGCCCCTCACAACTACATCATAAAATATCAATAACGGTGCTTCGTTGTATTTACAACGAAGCCCCGTCCGGTTTAGCGCTGATTTTTTTCACGCTAACTGGGCCTTAACGCTGCAATTTAACATCTGTTAAATTCCAGACTAAGGCATACCTTACATGGGGCTGGTTTGTGTAGCTATCACCGTTTTCCATGGAACATTGCTGGAAAACCAGCGTTGTTCCATGGAAAACGTCGATATCTCCTCTATCGGTGGAATTTTTATCGCCTCAGTGATACACCTTGTTAATAATGCGCTAACCGGGTGAAAAATTCCAGCGATAGACTGCGATAAATGAAAAAGAGCTAAGCGTGCTATGTGGTATTTATTGCCATCTATTGCTAATATGCCCCTGCGTTTGCTGCTTTTTCCATCTCTAACTCTGCTTTCGCAGTGTGTTGTATTAAAGTAGCTAT
The DNA here is from genome assembly GCF_964261635.1 of Lissotriton helveticus. NCBI lineage: Eukaryota > Metazoa > Chordata > Amphibia > Caudata > Salamandridae > Lissotriton > Lissotriton helveticus. Next base: position 871,353,474 of record NC_136067.1, on the reverse strand, counting down.
CAGTTCTCCCGTCAATTCTTACACCTCTTCACAATTTGAATAAGTTAACGTCTTTATTCTTTTTTGAATTTCAATTCATGTTATTTGGGACAAATATAGAATCTTTAACCCTTTCTAGTTTCTTTATTTCCCATCCCTTCCTCTTCAGCACTGCTCTGCTAAGCTATAACATATACATGTCCCCTAGTTTAATTATTCTGGACTGAAGTTGTCAAAACAAACATATGAAATATGCTATGTATTTATGTCTGATTTAATTTCAATGTAAGTCATTGTGGTATAAGTGGTGAATATTCACAACCATTTGTACTTTTGCATGGAAATTAATTAAACAGGCATACGTATTGTCTCCTCTCACTCCTTAAAATCCTATTTATATTACCATAAATTTTCATAAAATCAATTATGTATAATACAATAGCATTTCAAAACAATGTAACCCAACACGCCACTGCTAGAAACGCTTGAATGAGAATCAACAAACATTATAAAAATAATGTTCTCCTCAAGAAATATATTTGAACGGTAGAATTCAATTATTTATTCAAATATTGTTGAAAAGGTGACATGAATAATGGACAACAAACTGCAATGTCCCCTAAAGTGATTGTGACTTCCATGTTGATATTATTTTTGCTCCCTTCCCTTTGGGTTCCATTTGAAATACTGCCCATATAAGGGTTTAGAAAAGCCCATTTTCAACTTTAAGCACATCTTCCTAATTTTGTGGTTTGAGAATTCCATTAGAGGCAACTACACAATCGCAAATATCCATCGATAAATAGTGTGAAAGTAGAAACGTGGTTAAAGTGCCCCTCGACCTCAAATACCTTGCATCACATAAACAGTTTTAGGAATGTTTTTTAAAAATGTCGTGTGGAACTACTAGAACAATCCTTGTCTCAGCCCAGCATGTAATGTCCAGGTAAATTGTTGCTTGAAATGCAGTGATCTTGAAAACAGGATAGATTATGTATTTGCAGAAGCATTAGCAGGAAAACTACGCAGTTGTCTCATTATTGTGTCAGTTTGGGTTGTTGAAGGGATACTTGAGATTCAATCTAAACAAACTCTAAACAAAAGAACCATCAAAACTCGCATACTGAGCAGCAATCCTTTTTTAAAGGCTGATGGCAGTTAGAGCACAATTAGCAATATTATATACAGCGGTGAAGAGGCAAACGCTATACAACTGTGTGCACAGTTCCATGTGCTGTTTAAACTAAATAGACTATTTTGTTTATATTAATTTTTTCATGCAGCCTTTTGCATATGAATATTTTATTTGTATTACCTAGAATCTAGGTTTTGTTTAGCCAAGTGTTTTTCCACATAAATGAAATAAAAACAATACACAAAAACCCTGAGAACTATTCATCTTAAAATAGTTTAAAGTATTTATGTATTGTGTATTGTTTGTATAGGCTCATGACAAGGAAATGATAATTGTCAAAACTAGAAACAAAAACTTAATAAAAAATAAGCTCTACTTTTTAGAATGGTAACTATTCCAAATATTTGGTGAAATGACGGCAGAGTCCCAAAAATAACAAATCTATCGATTGATGAGAGCATAACCCTTGTATAAGCCCACAGGCAAACAGTAACTCACTGCTAGCCTTATGTCAATGAACCTTTGAACCTTTCTAACAAGGGAAAGTTTATAAGAAGAGCCAGAGTAAAAGATGCATCGCTGAAGGGTGTCATGAAAGATATGATTTTCTGTGGCTGCAGAAAAGACATTCCGAACAAAAGGAAACAAATTTCAACAAAAATGTCACAACTGAGTAGAGTCGGAGCTATTACTTATCTTTTCAAAACATCATGGGGATTCGAGAAGGAAATAGCACAATCCCTTTTAAAATTCCAGAGAAATGCTTGATGGATGTGCGCTGTCACAGTAAAAGCATTTTTATTGATTTGCCTGACAATCACAAAGAAAATCTGCTTAATGCTTGTAAGGTCTGAGTGCATTCATTTATATGACAGTGATACACATTTGATTTTTGGTTATTTGTGGATGTTTTTACCTACATAATACCACTAATGAAGGCCTCCATAGGGAAGGAGTCTGTGCATACAGGTAAAGTGATATGTTGTGCTTTCCTTATGCATATGCAGGTGTGATCATGAACATGAATAGGCCTTAGGTTTTAAGTTTTTCCTTTTTTGACCTTTTGGCATGTAAATATCCAAATTTATTTTTCTCATCTTATAGGTTTTTTATTGTGAAAAACTGATCTAGCTCTAGTTTAATTCCATATTCATTTAATTGACAAATGTACACTCACATTTGATGTCAGTTGGGTTCTAGGGCACAAAGAAGCAATACACAGTAAAACAATACACTAAACCAGAAATATTAGCCCTGCAGATTTTGCAAATGTGCACATATTTAGCAATTTAAGCTTTATTTGAAAATCGTGCTTCTTTTTTTATTCCCTTTACGCTGTCTATTGTCACTTCTATTGATTCATTATTGCATGAAGAGCAACTTGAATGAAGATAACATTTCTGTAATTTTTTCATTTTTAAAATTCAATGCAAGCAGTGAAGATTTTTTCCATTTCTTCGTTTGTGTAAAAATCAGCAAGAAACTAACTGCTAGATTCATCAAAGACCCGTTTTGCGAGTCTTTAATAGCGCTCGCAAAAGGGCCAGATTCTGAGAATCTGGCCCTTTGCGAGTGCAATTTTTGCATTTGGAATGGGCACCTTCTGGCATAAAAACAATCCTGAGAGACGTTCTCCTCTTTCTTTGTGTGCTGCAGTATATTTCTCCTCGTTACGCCTGCTCTTGGGAGGTGTAAGGTTTTGGTACTCACCCAGGTTTATATGACTTGGTAAATATGGGGCAGAGTCAAAATCCATGGGTGTTGAGTGGGAAAACCCTCTGAGCGCCCAAGGAACGCCTCCTTGATGCAGAATAAGGCAAGGCAGCAACTTGCGCTGCTTTATCTTACTCCATATCTATGCAAAGCCATGCTGGGTGGCTTTGCGTCGCCTCATAGATATGATTGAGTGTCAAAAAATGTGATGCTCCGACAGCGCATACCTCTCATAAATAAGGGTATACATGGTAGTACATGCATGACGCAGGGTTCCCCTAAAGATTTATGAAGCCACTCAAAGCCACCCAGCGTGGCTTTGAGGGCGCTCATAAATCATGAGTAAAGCGGCACAGCGCAAATCGCTGCATCACCTAACTCTGCACCCGGGAGGCGTTTCATGGGCATTGTGGTGGTTTTTCCCATGCAACATCCATGGAATTGACACTGCTCCAGACTTACAAAGCAATGTAAACCTGGGAGGCACCAAATCCGTATGCCTTCAGCAGTGAGGCATAACAGGGAGAAATATGTTTATTTCTCCTCGTTTTTTCCTCTTTCCATGTGTGCTGCATTCTACAGCTTACATAGAAAGAGGAAAACGCCTTAGGATTGTTTTTATACAGGAAGGTGCCCCTTAATGCACAACAATATTCCTGTCTGCAACAGAGGCATCCTTGCACATGGTGGGAGGGTGCCTACATTGACGCTAGGCTGCAGAAATGGCGCCAGCGCAGGTAGAAAGGACAGGAATGCACAGGCTCAGATGTTCGATCGAGACATTCAGGCAGGACCATCCTCCCTCTTGAGCTCAGAAGCTGACGAACATTGAGGTAAATGTTTAAAATGTGACTAGTCCCTTGTGATGGACTTTCCGGGATGATGAGCTGTCACCATATGTCCTCTTAAATTATTATTATTATTATTATAATTTTTTTTTATAGAGCGCGTAGTCACCCGTGGGTATCCCAGCGCTAAGATCCAAGCACCTGAGCGTAAGAACGGGGGGCGGCGGGGGGGGGGGGAGGGGGGGCAGAAAGGGGGGCACCTGACAACCCTCAAAGGGTCAACAGCAAATGGAGTGTCCGTTTTTCTCTCCCATTTTCTTTGGGCAGTATCCAGTTCCCATTATTGCAGACTGTTTCCTGGGTGTGTCAGCACTGATCAGTATATGTTTTTATTTTGCACTGTTGAGAAGTGTCTGTGACCCAAACCTTATTGCCATTTATTGATCGGTCCGATGTTGATTATGGTAGTTTGGTTCCAATGGCTTTCCCAAATAGCAAGGTGGCAGTACTCTCACCAGTTGTGGAGTGAGGAGTTGATCAATTGTCATTAAGAGCTTGACACATGACATGGTTTAGATTGATGCTTGCCTAATTACCCTCTTGAGTGTACCCATATATCATTCAACAACACCATTTCCCTGGTGCCAGAGAGATGTACTCTTTTGATGCAGGAAAGTCAGACAGTTAGTGTGGATGCTGCATCACTTTTGGGGATAAACAGTTACACAGGTGTCACGCTTTCACCTCTTTTTCAACTCATTTATCTAGGTAAGGAAATCACACTCGGTTTCTTATGTCTCTTTTGGTGGCTACAGTACCATGATGTCCTTAATGGCCTAGCTCAACGACTTGCTGTCTCAGGCTCTCAGTATGACGATTTTGGAGCTCTTCAATATGATACCCTCTTGGGAGGCAGATAACTCATCCTGTACATTTGGGAATTTCTGAAATTCAACATCATCAGCAAAGGGTTGAGTACTTTTCTTCTAAGCTGTTGTTGCAATGAGGTCTTTGGGGAGGAGTATGTGTTCATCTGCATTGGTAGCAGCAATAATCTGCTCAATGGATAGAGCTGCCGGCATGCTGGAATTTACAATGAAGTTTAGATACTCTTCAGGCGCTCTGAAGGTCAAACTGTGATGAGGTAGTGCCACTCATGATAAGTAATCTTCAAGGTTTTGGTCTTTCCCTGGCTTGTGTGCAATTGTATAGTCAAACTTTTGCAGTCACACCCACCTCTTGATGCGTGGGGGCATCTTAGCTTTTGTGTTTCCAAAGATAGTGAGTAACGGCTAGTGGTCTCCGATGATAGTGAAATGTTTCCCATATAAAAACACATGAAAATGTGTGCAGGCCCACTCAACAGACAGACTGGGCTTGTCTTGCTGAGACTGAGTAAGCACATTCTGTTTCAGACAGGCTTCTACTGGCATAGGCCACAATGTGTCTCTGGGCTTTCAGATGGCCATTGTTTTGAGAAAAGATTGCTCCCATCCCCACTGGGCTCACATCTTCTGTGGTCTCAGTGTGTAACTTGGGGTAAAAATACATCATTTCAGTTGCATTCTCAATCACGTTTTTTTTCTTTGAAACTTTATTCGCATTCAAGAGACCACCAGAATGGGATATTTCTCTTTCAGTCTCATAATAGGACATTTACTGTAGCAAATTCACAAAAGTATCTTGAACAATAGCTGGCCGTGCTTAACAAAGATCGCAGCCAGGGCCGGACTGGGAACCCATAGTATGTTATGTGTTTTAATTTTATAAGGCGCTCAGCTACCCAAGGGTTTCCCAGCACCGCCTGAAAAGAGGTCAGATGCAGATAAGGATGGAAGCCTATTGATTAAAAAGCCAGGTTTTCAACATCCTACGAAAGTGCACAAAACTAGGCTCATTCCTTAAAGACAAAGGAAGAGAATTCCACAAAGTAGGCCCTAGGTAGGAGAAGGATCGACCCCCTACTCTAGATAATCTATACCGTGGGACCACAAATTTTGTCTGGTTGGCTGAACGAAGAGAACGAGGAGGAACATACAATTGAGCAATGGATCTCAAATATTGGGGCGCCTTACCCATTTTAATCCTATACATATAGGTTAAGGTCTTAAATTTTATGCGATTCTCCACTTTAAACCAGTGGAGATCGCCCAAAGAACTAGACACGGAAGAAAATTTGGGAATCTGGCAGAGCAGGCGAGCAGCATCATTTTGAACAATTTGTAACTTATCAATCACCTCCTTATTAGCTCCAAGAAAAAGGATGTTGCCATAGTCCAGGAAAGAGGTGAGCAAAGCCTGGACTACCGTTCTTTTTGTAGATTCCGGCAGCATCCATAAAATCTTTTTGAGCCATCTAAGAATGGAGAAACATGTTGCAGCCACCTTTATGGCTTGGGCCTCATCGAGAGATGATCATCTATTACAAAACCCAAATTACGGACTTGTTTAGTAGGCTGAGGGGTAACACCCAATTCAGGAGGCCAGTGTTGGGGGCCCCAGCGTTCTTTATTTTTCCATAGGTTGAGCACCTCTTTCTTCTCTCATAAGCTTAAGTGAATTGACTTGCATCCACTGCATGATTTTACTCATCCAGCTTGAAGAAAAGAGGGCCCAAAGGCTCCTTTAGCAGAGAGGGAGAAGACTATTTGGCTGTCATCAGCATAGGAAAAAATTGACAGCCCTGCCTCCTCCGCAATATCAGCCAATGGTTTAACATAAATGTTAAACAATAAAGGGCTGAAAATCGAGCCCTGTGGCACTCCGTAAGGGGAAGCATGAACTTTGGAAACTGCTTTAGAGGAAGAAACCTGAAATGTGCGACCAGACAGAAAATTTGCTATCCATCCCAAAGCAACTCCAGTCACACAATGGATCGAAGTGTTTGCAGGAGCACAGTATGGGACACCGTATCAAATGCGGCGCTCAGGTCTAACAATATGAGCGCCATGGTGTCCCCAACATCCAAATGGCTACACAGCATTTCACTCACTCCCAAAAGTATGGTTTCTGTGGAATACTCTTCTCCAAACCCTGATTGAGATGGGTGTAAGAGCTTATGGGACTCCACATAGTGAGTTAATTGCGAATTCACATGTTTCTCCAATAACTTGGAGAAAACTGGTAGCAGGGAAATGGGTCAAAAGTTGGAAAGTTGAGCTGGGTCAGCATTAGGTTTCTTTAACAATGGAAGAACCATCGCATGCTTCCATTCGGGAGGAATCGGGGCTTCACGTAGGGAGGCATTAAGTAGCTCCTTAATCTGCTCTAGAATAGAAGGGTCCATTTTTTGCAGTATAGTAATAGGAAGCTGGTCCCGAGGGGAACCTGATTTAACGCTATTTAAGACATGATTCAAAGAAATCGTGTCAAACAGTGTCCATTGTTCAAGTTTATTCATACTGTTCACATCCTGAACCGCTAGCTGAGTTCCAGGATTTAATACACCAGTAGTAACCATGCATTGTTGTCGAGTAGAAATTTTAGAGCTAGTTAATCTGGCAAATTTTAGCAGAGCAGCCTCCTACGGTGCATAGCGAGTGCAGCAAGGAAGCCTGACCATTTCAAAGAGAGCTTTAGGGGGTTTTCACCTCATGACAACTTAGAAAAAATGGTGCCTTCTACAACACATTTGTTATGGAGGTTCAAGATTCCTTATAATTCAACGTGAAGCTATACAACCCCAATGCATTTTGGGCATGATAATTCCTCAGGGGTAACTATGATGGGAAAAAGGTCACTAATAGGAGCCGCATATTTCCAGCACTAACTCAAATTCTCTATGTATATTGTCACTGCCATAAGATCTCAAACTCTCACTGAAGTGCACTGTGAGTCTAAAACATGTGTTCTCCCACAGTGACTGTGTGTGAAAGACCAAAAAGAAAACAGAAATTAAATGAAACACATTTTTGTTGCAGTGCTGGATAACTGTGCTCCTCCAGCTGTGATCATATTATTGCTGCGTTACATACATACAAACAGAAAGTCATCAGAAATAAAAATTCCAATTAAAATAAAAACGTGTCCATGCATGCAACAGAATTGAAATCATAAAAGCCAAAGCTTAGCAGCTCTTGAATACAAGAGAATGAAAAGAAAAATAATACGAAGCTCCACCCCTCCAATCAAATGATCGTTCCAAACAAAAAAAGCGTCTGTGCTCAAGAAATACCATACCAGGTGTGGTGATTCTTAATGAATAGTGTGATATGGTGAAACTCTATCACAGGACACCTGTGCCCACTAACAACATAGAAAAAATACTTTGTATATCCTCCTTATAAAAACAAAATCAACATGAACACATAAAATACAGTGATTAAACAAATTCCACCCTGTTAATAGGTTGCTGTACATCACAAATGTACTCCAAAATAAATAAAACAATTAATTCGAAATAAATCATTGCTGTGTACGAAAACCCTAAAACAACCAATAAAGAAAATTTGCAGCGCAGCTGTGTAACCTGCAACAGTTCTCACTACATCGAACTAGAAGTTTATTAAGCTGTGCATTCTTGCTAACATAGATGGGGCCAGAGTTAGAAAGACATTAATGCACATAGCATAGTGCTTTGAATTAAACATGTGGTTCAATTTATAAACAATGAAGTTCATGGAGCAAACTAGTAATGGGATAAAGGTTAGGGGGATAAAGTAGCAATCTTGTTGCGGCATTCTGCAGTATCTGAAGCCATGTGAGCTGGATCTTCATGACACCCAAGTAAAGAATGATTTTCTGCCTACTTATTAGAAACTTCGCACTGTCTTGATGAAGAACGTTAGCAGGATCATCCCTTTGGAACAAACAGCTGGATTAGCTGGAAGCAGAAAGCCACCACCAATGATTAGTAGTTATATGAGGACACGGCTGACCAAAAATGTTGACACAATGGGCCACTTTTTGCATTTGCAATCGGAACGATTCACAGAATCAGCCCATTTGCGTACGCAAAAAGTGCTCTTCACATGTATCAAACTCTATGTTGCAATTCAGTAACCTGTTACTTAATCGCAAAATGGGTTTGCGATTCGGTATTTGGAAAGGGCATCCTTTTTAAATACCGAATTGTAATGTATGTATGAATGTTTTTTGACCGTTAATATGATTGCAAAATATTTGCATTTTAGCACCTACTTTAAGTAGGTGGTAACCCATTTGAAAATGAGAAGGGATCCCCAGGGGACCGCGTGTCCTTTGGGAATGGCAGCGAAACGTTTTTTCAGAACATGCAGTGGTCCCATGGACCACTGCCTGCTCTTAAAGAAGGAAAAGAAAACTTTTCATTTTTCTTTTGTAAATGCAACCTATTTTCCTTAAAGTAAAACGTTCTGCATTAAAAAGAAAAAAAATGTTTGCTTTATTTAAAAGCAATCACAGACATGGTGGTCTGCTGATCCCAGTAGGCCAACATCCCCGTGATTTTATCGATTCCTATGGGGTCGCCAATTGTGACCTACCTCATTTATGAGGTGGTCATTTGTGACCCCCAGGAATCGCAAAAAGTGTTCAACACCCTTTCATGCATGCCGTTTTGCAATTTCCTAATTGCAAATCGCAAGGATTCGCAATTCGGGAATCACAAAACAGTTACTTAATACATCTGGCACATAGCTTCTTTTATGGATGATTCAAAACCATTGAATACATATCTTTTATCTAAAATTCGCACACAATTTTAGTCCTATATTGTTCAAGCCAATCCACTTTTTTTGAAGTTTGCACTAAATTACCTATCTGAAATAAAGAAAGTATGATTTGATCCATTCAATGCTCTCATTGTGATGTAAACATATTTTATTACAATGTGAAAGGATTGCATAGCTCTCAGTGAGCATGGTATGAAAAATACAAACCTTATATCTAAAAACTATCAGAACAAAAACACTCGAATGGCATTAAAACGTATTTTCTTTTGAATATTATAGAAATAAAAAAAGCAAGAGTTCTTGTCTCCGATGGTTCTACAGGGATACAAATGATTCATACAGTTCATACAGCACTGACTTTTATATTACTATATTACAGATCACTTGGCAAGTACAGTCAGAAACATCTTCTCCCTCGTTGAGCTAATGACTGACTTGATGCATTCATAATCCAGGCGTGATAAAAAATAATTGGATGATTAGACCTGTGCATGAATTATTAATATGATACCACAAAATTGGTAGGAAATACATACTCTTACTATAATACCTAGAATACATTCGGAGGAGACTGCCCACCATAATATTTAGTATTTGCATGCCTTCTAAAGTTAAGGAAAGGAATCATGACGTCCGTTCAGTGATACTGGGTGTAAACAATACTGTTTTGAACAATCACCAGTTTCATAACGTTGGCCTACTGCAACTATCACATACAGAAAGTGTATTTCTTTTGAGTATAGTTCACTTTGTATTCGAGACAGCCTCATTCCCATCAGATCCACAAACTATTGGTTACAATTTCAGGAAATATCTTTTCACTTAGCTTCAATGTCAAATCAATAATATAGTGAGATTTCGGCAAAATACTATGGGGTAGATTTACAAGAAACTGATGCATCTCTGCATCATAGAGATGCCCTATTGACTCCTGAGGCGGAAGCCGGGAGGTTGTCTTGTTGTGTGTGTGTGAACTGCGCTATTACTATTGTATTGCACTGTGATCAGAGGCTCTTCGAAGTGCACGCTGTATTCGTGACCAAGGGCTATTTTAAAATTGCACGGAAAATCTTTCAATATTTGCCGAACTAAGGCCCCTCTAAACTGCATGCTAATTTCCTGTTTAAAAAAGTGCACTCACCTTTTGCACGCAGCCTCACCTACCAATCAGCCGAGATAGGAGCTGAATCGGGGGCGCCTGGAGGCAAGCAAGCAAGCTAAGACTGCCACCATTTTGGGGGTAGGGAACAGGTAGCGGGCTAGTTGTTGCGCGCCAGGGGATAAATGACTACCCTCAATCGACCGCGCAGCGGACGCTCCGGTGGCGCGCCCAAGGCGCGCCAAAGGCATGCCCGTCTGCGCCCGTTCCCGCCCGGCCGGGACCAGGGACCACGACCTATGCCTGTTTGGAGCCAAGAAGGTGCTTTGACTCTCAGGAGTTGTATGCGCTGCGTCCTACCCCCAGGGAAGACTGTAAGCACACTATGAATGTTGGAAATTGTGAAAAGCAATGCCCATTCTGTCCCTTTACCCTGAACCGCCAGCTGAAACATAGAGTGAGGGGCCAGACACTTATCCTTGCTCTGATTAACTGTCGCTCATTAGGAAAACACAGAGCGGAGATTCATGACTTTCTGGCTGATGGACAGGTAGACGTGTTGTTTATCACTGAGACCTGGCTCAACAGCGCTTCGTCACCGGAAGTGCTGGAAGCCCTTCCCCCAGGGTATGGAATAAACAGGATTGACTGGCCAGTTGGAAGGGGCGGGGGTATTGCTATTATCCATAAACACGAGTATCAGTGTAGCCTGGAAAATATGGATGTCATGGACAGTGAATCAGGTTTCTTCTCCATCTCGGCAGCTCATAATCATATACTGAAAGGATTCCTGATATATAGACCACCCGGGCCTGGGACACGTTTTGCCGCAAGCCTCATGGATAGTCTAATGAAGCCGGCCCTAAGGTATGAGAGACTCCTACTCTTAGGAGACCTGAACCTCCATTTTGAGGAGGTCACTAGTGGGGTAGCGCAGGAACTACATCAGGAACTAGAAGCTGTACAATTGAAGTTGAAATCTAAAGAATCCACCCATAGTCATGGCCATTTGTTAGATCCTATCTTTGCAAACTGGGACATGTTATCTTTTGAATCCCCGTTACCGGTGGTCTGGTCTGACCACTATATGGTCTTATTTAAGGTGGTGGTACCAGAGTCAATTACACCGGTTAAGATAGGAACTAAAGTCAGACGGAGAAAATGGGCAAATTTCTCTTCGGCAGCTTTTAACCAGGCCTTCGCCCAAGAGTGACCCCCGGGAGAAACGGAAACAGGAATAGATTCTGCGTGCGAGGCACTAGACAGGCGAATCTCAGAGGCATTAGACTGCACGGCACCCTGGATGCAGAGTGCGCCTATGAGACAAACGAAATCTGCCCCTTGGTTCAATGCCGAACTGCGTGGTAAGAAATCTGAATGCAACCGGCTAGAGAGGCATTGGAGGAAAAGCTATACCGAGGACAGGAAAAGTGTATATAAGGCGGGACTCAAGGACTATCATGCCCTTATTAAGAAATCCCGGAAAGTGTATTATTGTAACAGGATTGAGGAAGCAGATAACTCAATGAAGGAACTGTTCTCAGTCTATAAAGAGATACCTGACCTCTCAGGTGCGGCGGCCCCTATGAGTGGGTCAGAGGAGTCCTGCAATAAGATGGCAGAGTTTTTTGCTCATAAGGTAGAAAAAATCTACACCTCTTTCCCGGTAATAGCTAGGGAGGATTGTCCCAACGAGACTACCGCTACTAACCTTGAGGGAGAATGTCTAGAAAGTTTGAGGTTCCTTCTAGGGAAGTCCTGCGTGGTATTGCTACGAACATCTAATCAGGCTCCCCAAAGGACCCAGCCATGCCTAAGGTACTGAGAGACAGTTTGGACACTCTTGAGCCCTCTATCAGAGACTTACTGGAGCTCTCCTTTGTTTCAGGGCAGGTGCCAAAATCATGGAAAGAGGCGGTAGTCCTTCCTTTGAGGAAAAAGCCCAACCTGAGCTTTGAACATCTTGAGAACTTACGACCTATTTCACTCCTGCCGTACTTTGCCAAAATTGCGGAAAAGGTAGTGAACAACCAGTTGTCTGCTCATATTGAGACAAATGGACTACTCCACCCCACACAATCGGGTTTCCCCGCCCTCCACTCGACAGAGTCAGCACTTCTGGTATCAACTGAGATTTTAAGGAAATATGCTGACGAGGGTCAAACGGCGGCACTGATCTTGCTCGATCTCAGTGCCGCCCTCGACACTGTAGCCCACCACACTCTGCTACAGTGTCTGAAGACGGGAGGAGTGGTAGGTAAGGCATGGGATTGGATGAAATCCTTCCTGTCTGATCGAAGCTTTCAAGTAGCACAGGGGTCATTTCGCTCTAAAAGCATCAGTTTAAAACAGGGAGTGCCGCAAGGGTCTACTTTGAGCCCGACTCTTTTTAATCTGTATGTGGCCCCTGTGGCAAAAATAACGGACTCTTTTGGAGTAAGGTCCGTGACCTATGCAGACGACACCCAACTGGTCGTAACTTTGACACAATCAAAGGAGCTGGCTGCCACGAATTTCACCTTGTGTATGCAGCAGCTTGCTGCATGGATGGCAAGTAATTGCCTCAAGCTCAACGGCAATAAGACGGAGGTTCAGATTGTGGGAAAGACGCCATCAGTATGGACCTCAGCATGTTGGCCCTCTGAGCTGGGTCCTCTACCGTCCCCCAGTAACCCAGTTAGAAATTTGGGGGTTTGGCTCGACAATAAAATATCTTTCGAGCAACAGACGAAACAATCGGCATGGACTTGCTTTGGCATCCTGAGAGTTTTGAGGAAGACGTTGGCTATACTCCCCCTTCCTGCCAGAAAAACCATGGTGCACTCCCTTATTTCGTCCAGATTGGACTATGGAAACGTCTTGTATTTGGGGGCCAGTGCAAAATGCATTCATAGGCCACAGCGGGTACAGAATGCGGCAGCCCGGTTGGTTCTCCTGCTGCCCAGGAGGGCCTCTTCTTAGAGAGCACTCAAATCCCTGCACTGGTTACCTATTAGGGAACGTGTAAAATTCAAAGCTCTCTGTGTAGGACATCACATCCTACAGGGGAAAGGACCCACCTATCTCCGTAATCTGTTAAGCCCCTATCACCTTACCTGTCAGTTAAGATCGTGCGGAACTGGACGAGTAGCTTTTCCTAAGTTTAGCAGAGTGAGAATGGGTGGACACTCCTTCAGAGTCCTGGCTGCCCTGCAATGGAATCAACTACCACAGAAACTATGCCTGGAAACATAGAGCAGGCCTTCCGCAAAGAGTTAAAACCCTTTCTGTTCCCAAAGGACATCTGATATGCCGTTAAAGATCTTGGCGGAACAAGTCAATAGGGGCTAGTCATAGCGCGGGGACACACTAGTTAGTGTAACCAGGCGCTTTATAAATTTATTAATAATATAGCTGAGATGCGTCAGATTACTTGCGTCACGCAAAAAACCTCTTGTGCCACCATGTATGCGTCACATTTACAATGCGGCGCACCATGGTCAAGGATTGACAGATGCGTCACACATCTGTTGGTGCAAATGTCACGCATTGCTGGAGTCGCAACTCTAGCAATGGCAATGCTCAGGAAGGCCTATATTTATTGTACTGCATCACTCCATACACCTGCTTCAAGGTTTTGATGCAATGGTGTCGTAGAAGTGGCGTCACATTTACACCGCTTTCTTGTGTCAGAACGCCAACCCTGCATACATTATACCTGACGTAGGTATAATGTGATGCAGGGCTTTACAATGTGACACATCTCTCTAGATGCATCACTTTATAAATGTGTTGCAATGTGGCGCATTGTTTACACTGCTGCTGCCTGCGTCACAAATGTGACGCAACAGTGGCGCAAAAGGGTTTCAAGAAGCTTGTAAATCTGCCCCTATTTTTGTTTTATTAGACTCAACACTTGGCAAATGTTTCAGATATTTAGAGTGGCACATGCCGGCGGGCCTCACCTAAGTCACAGTGTGGTACCAGCTGGAAATCCTCAACGACTGACGCATTAGAAAAAAGAGTCATTCACGACAAAACATGTCACGAAGCAGAATAGATAAAGGGAGAGGTTAAAAAGGAGGTACTAAAGAAGAGGGAATACACCTCCTGTATATTAAGGGAGTATGAAAATAATTGTTAAAATCATCAGCGTCTAAGGTATGCTTTTCCATCTTTTTCAGTTAAAAGAGGATGAAAGCAGGTGAGAGAGCTTTTCAAAGTGCCATCTCATGACATGAGACTTCGTCCCTCTACTGGAGTTTTTAAAATACAGGTGGCCTAATACAGAAATTATTGTTCGGGTATTTTCCCATAAATTACTTTAACAAAGAGCCATAATCTAAATAATAGAAGGAACAAGGTGAGCATAAAGCTATGTTTTTGGTCTGAAAGCGCTGCTGCCAAATTGACCTATTCCATACAATATCATGGTGCAGGAGTGTCGTCCTCCCATGTCAACCATTGGCTTTCTTCAGCCAACCGCTTTCAGCCACTAGAGTGAGACTTTATCAAAGACATGGCCCAGGTGCTAATCCTATTGGCTGTTGAGTTGTATTTTTCTGTCTCGAATCGAGAGCTTGCATTGAACTGCATGAGTAGCTACTTTACCGCTTTCGTCTTCTCAGTTCACCTCTAATGACTCTCTCCTGTGTGCCTTGCTCTGGTCCTCTTCTGTTCTTCTGCCTAACTGTGCCTCCCATGTGCTCTCCTTGTTCCCCCACATGCCACCAACTGATGTCTTTCTCCCGCGCCTCCCTCCTTTTCCTGCAGGCTCTGTGTTCCCCCTGGATGCACCACTACCAACTCTCCCTGCTGCCCCTCCTTCCTTCTTCTCATGTGCACTCATTGTTGCCCCACTTCCTCTGTCTTTGCAAAGGCTTCTCATAAGTGCTGCGGGACTGAGAGCATGTTTTTTCTTTTCATGTCAGTAAAAATGAAAGGCCGGCTATACAGAAGGCTTCGTTGGATTCCTCTCTATGTCAAAAGAGTGTTGTTTAGCAAGGCAGCCTTCATTATAGTCTTTCCAACCTTTCTTTTTAAGTTTTAAAAGTAAAGTTTATTAAATAGGAAAAAGGGAAATAACTAACGGCAGGTTCACAATAAATATAATAACAATGTACTGAAAACATTTGAATGAGAATAAAATAGAACAGGAAAATATTTGCAATTATATGTACAAAACAGGATAAGGGAGAATGGAGGAAGAAAATAGAAAGGGCAAAAATAAAAGCACTTCTCATGGAATGAAACTAGCATAATTTTAAACAGTAGTGAAGTTACAAAAATCTTATAGTACTGATTATCAGGGAAACAAAAACGTAACCTTTCTATATCATAGAACCTTACTAAGGATTATGGCGATGGTATATCGCCTCACAGAATTTGAAGCAGGTCTTTTCAGTATTTATTAAAACCATTTCATTGTATGATAGTAATATAGAAAAACCCAATAACTGTGCCTTTATGTACTGTAAAGTAGTTTTTAAGTATTCACAGAAGAGCATGAGCACCCACTAAGTAAATGAAGGGACGGTGTATAAATGGCGAGGGCTCACAGAGGGAATTTGTAACTGTTAGAAGGTGGTTCTGACACTATGGGCCGCCTGGATTTTTTGCTTTTTGAGCACCCAATTGTTGAGCTTTTTACTGTGGGAGAGCCTCATAAGTTGGGACTCACCCACAGTGAACGCATGATGAAAGAGACTGCATGGAGATTTTACTGGTGTCCCCCTGGCTTGACCAGGCCACTGCGCAGCAGCTGGAGTAACGGACACAGGGCTGGTTACATGCAGATACAGGTGTACATTCGTGTGCACACAGGTAGGGGCTACGCAGGGGAGATTCCTAGCGTGTGCAGTCCAGGAGCAGCTACAAAGTGAATGGTGTGGCAGGACTCATGCAGAATTGGGTGGTGACATGGAATAGGCTTTATCCACCGTGAAGAAACATGCCAGGGAAAGTCTGTGTGTTTTACTGTTTCACTTCATTATTCCCTTATGGGGATGTGGAGCCCATGGGAAAGATTAATTTTCCAAAGGCCTACAGATTCCAGACATCCACTAAAGTCCACTGTAATGGGTGTGAGAAGAAGTATTCTGCAGAGTGCAAAGTCATATTTATACTGTTTTTTGGTCATCCAGAATGTCACATTTCTCTGAGTCAGCCAAACCAGGGCCTGGCTGAGGGTTGACCTCAGCAGGATGGATTGATAACCTTTTTTCTACAAGCTGAGGCCTCCTCTCCATGAAGAGAAGATGGGTGGGGCTACAGGCTCATCCATCAGCAGCTATCACTGGGTGCCAGGCACCAGGACACAGGACAACGCCATATTGAACAAACCCAGAGGCTGGGCAGGAAGGAAGGAGCAGGGGCAGTGAAGTGATGTGTCTCTGTTTGATAGGACAGAGACTTCCTGCCAGCCCCCTCGGCAACTTTTAAAAAGTGCTTGCACAGGAAGGAAAGCTCTCTTTGGGGTGTGGTCGGCTGAGTCAGAGGGTGCTGGAGCCTGGCGCCAAGGGCAGTTTGGAAGGAGGAACTCCCTGACTGCTCCAGAATCCTGAACAGTGCCAGGAGAGGAGTCCAGGACCAGTGCACAGAAGCAGGGGCCTCTGCGCAGGGAGAAGAGAGGCCCAGGAGGAGAACCAGGTGAAAGGCTGGCGCTCCCTGCTGCATCTGTGGTTCGGAAAATCTGGATTCATATAATTATACTGGACTCGAGAAATAAAACTTCGTCGAAACATGACGAATTTGGTATCAAAAGACCGAGAATGACGAGTACATCATGTACATGTATTTTCGGCGTGTTCGAGTGACGATTTCACCTCGAAATCGTCACTTACATTCTGAACCCTTGGCTCCCATTTATATGTTGCCCTTTACATAGGCCTTAATCCAGTTGAATTTGATTCCACAAGGACACATACTCCTTAATCGACTTTTCCCTGACCTCAGTACAAGTTAGAACCATTGCCCCAGGCCGAACTCGTTAGGTCAGTTCCCTCCCAGTGGCCGAGCAAGATAGCATCTAGGCTCAACCAGCCATAAAACCATTTCAGCGCGCACACCTGCCATATCTCGCTCACATCTTTCTCCACTCCTTTGCTTCACTTACTTTATGGTGGGGGGGTGCCCGTTTTTATTAGGGGTCCAGTGATATCTGATGAAATGTTGGGCCTTGCCAAATGATTTGTAGTAGGCAGCACGAAGTGAAATATGGACATGTCATCATGACTCTGCTTTTTCTTTGAACCAGAATATGTTAACTATTTACTTTACAACCAAGAATGTTTTGCCTAGGGCCTAGAATCGTGTATAAAAAGAGAAGCCTGACTTTGTAAAAGTGTGCAGTCTCCTGAGAACATACCCGTATTGTACTTCTAGGACACCTGTTACCTTGGTGGCAGCCAATAAACTAATCTTTGACTTCACCTAGAAGACTCTGAAGTTTCTGTAGGTCTGGATCAGGAGAACCCGAGGTCTCTGGGTGTTGATTCCCTGGCACCGCTGGGTTACCGGTTCTGTGCCGGTTCTTAAAAACCCAGTACCTCAGTTGGCGCCCAACGTGGGGCGATTCCAGTGGTACCAGTCAGCCAGAAGATCGTGAGGAGCTTCGTGTGGAAATTCCGGAGGACGGCCAACCACCTCATCGACCCCTGCATGTCGACGTGGTCCGAAGGTCTTTGCTGCGAGGTTCCCCGCTTCCCGACGGCTACAAGGACTGCTGCCCTGGCTATCGCCCTGATTTGGACCCTTGAAGTTTTTGGTAGAGCGAAACACTGAGACGAGTCTTCTGGTGACGTAATCGAGATATTTTCAGTTAAGTATAAGTGGAGCGTCTCCCAGTCCTTAGTTGGACTTACTTTGTGGTATCTTTGGGATACAAAAGGTTTTGTATTGGTACTTGCAAGCACCATAACCGAAGGACTCGTGTATTCACGAGAAATATCGTAATCGATAATCCTTTGAAGTTTGGAACTAGACTAGAGAGCGAGGATGCCTAGTCTTAGACTTGGGAATTTATTTTGTCTTGGTGGTAATAATAGGGACTCCCGATTGGAGGACTCATGTCCGGTTCCTCCAGTTGGAACTCCGACTTACGAGCTATACGTAAAACATGGGGTAGGCCCCATCACCTACAACGAAGTATGGATTAAATACACTAGGAAAGATGGTGTTTTAAAATGGCCCCAATATGGTAGTTTTGATTCTGAAATCTTAGACAACCTTGAAGTTAAACTCTTCAAAAAGAAAGCCCGGCCGGCAATGTTTGACTCCTTCCGCTTATGGCGTAAAGAAGCCAAACAAAAAGAAATTAAATTAGCTAAGAAAAATAAGAGAGAAGGGGGACTTTCAGTAATGCAAGCTGCTGTGCAGTTTTAAGATAATGAGGAAGAGCAGATGAATGAGCAGTTGCACAGGCAACGTAAAATGGCAATAGATAAGTGTTATCCAGTTTTGCCGTCTCTTCAGCAAGAGGCAGCAAAAGAGCGTGAAAAAGACCCATTAATGTCACATTTGCTAAATTCACCACCCCCCTATGCGCAGAATGCCACAGCACCCCCGCAACCTTTAGTTGCACAAGCTGCGCCTCCTGCTCCTCAACAGCACCCACCAGCTGTTCTTCAGCTGGCTCCTACTTCTTCGGTGGAGCCTCCTCCAGGCCCACCGACCACTTCTGTTTCACCTGTGTTTTCTACGATTTTGCCTACTGTACTTTTTACATCTCCTAATGCTTCCTCTACGATTTTGCCTAGTGCCCCCTCTATTTTCCCTGATACCTCTTCTGCTATCTCTACCCCCGCCTTATCTCACCCCGTTTTTCCATCTGTTTGTCCTTCAGTTTCACCTTCCATTCACCAGAAAATGGCCAGCACTGTTACTAATCTTCTTTTACCTCTTTTCGGGTCGCCTGCTACGACCCCTAACATAGGAAGAAGACAGTTGCGAAGTCAACTGCCTGATTATCAAGAGAGAGATTCCCTGAATAGTTTAGCTCGGAAATGGGTCATGGACACTGCAAAATATGATGTACAGTCTGTCATGGAAGTTTTCCATCAATGGGAAGCAGCGACACAGAGATATGTTTTCGAACAGATGTGTGTTTTTCTTGGCGAGGATTTAAAAGATAATGATCAAGACTGCATCCCACAAGAGATGTGTCGTGTACGGTTTAGGTTTGGAGAGGGTATGATTGTAGGTCCAGATGTGGAAAAAGCAGTTGAAATGTTGTTATCATATCGGAGTAAGGGAGGCAGTTCAGGGTCACCATCTGAATCTAATACATCCAGTAGGAAAAAGGCGCGACAATACCCTATGAGAGAAGTTCCCCCACAGTGGAGAGAGGGTGACACGACTGCTGTCCCACCTGTTCTGCCACACTTCCAGCGTGTATGGGTACATGTCCCATGGAAGCGAGCTGAAGTTTTAGCACTCAAACAAACATTACCAGATCCACGTAAAAATCCTGCAGGGTACTATAAAGAATTGTCACAAACTGCTGGGTCATGTATAATGAATTTAGCCGATATCGATATGCTATTTGGGAATGTCGTTCCACAGCCTTTATGGGGTAAAATTCGTCATGTAGATCATGACCAGGAATTGGGTGACACGTGGGCTAATATTACTGCTGCAGATGCCCGCCAAGTTGGTGGTGCCAAGCCTGAGCCTTTGATAGCAGAACTCCCTGGTAGAATAGTAGATTACATGAAAACGATAATGCCTGCAATACGCGTAAATTGGGATAAGTTGTCTGCATGCAAGCAAAAGAAAGAAGAAACTGTTTCAGATTTCTTCACCAGGTTTGAAGAAACATTCATTGACCACAGCGGTCAAGATATGACCACAGAAGGTGGTCAGAGATTGTTTGTCGATAAATTCGTGCACAATCTGCTTCCAGAATTGTGTAGAAAATTAAAAGATTCAGAAAGTTCTTGGGCAGTCTCATCTTCAGCCCAGATATTAGCTACTGCACAATACTACGAGAATAGAGACAAAGATGAGAAAGATAAAGTAGAAAAGAAAACTAGAGAACTCAAAACGAAGGTTTTGCTACAGCAAGCCTATCCGCCACGTGGTGGTGGTAATCAACATAATAATGGCCAGAATCACTACCAGAATACTTTTCAGCAGCCTCAACAGTATCAGAGAAACTCGCAAAGATTCGATTACACTCAACCCCGTGTAGGTCCAACCAGTGTTTATATTGCAAACAAGAGGGTCATTACAAGTATAATTGTCCTGCCCTATCACAACGTGCAAATGGAGTTTCTGGTGTAAGAGGTCGTGGCAGTCAGCAAGCGCCTAGAGGTAGAGGGCATGGAAACACCACTCAGGACACACGTCCCCTTCCACCACAAAACTCTATGAACAGGTTTGATCAGCAAAATAACGTATCTGACATGATGACTGCTAGGACAGCCATAGACAAAGAGAGGGAGTTGTTTCAGTTCCAGTAGATCAGAGTGGACCTTACGTTGAGGTGATTACATCAGGTGTGTCAGAACCTTTTCTGTTGGATACTGGTGCTACAAAGAGTTCTATTATGCACTCCAAACTCCCTGGCGCACCTTTGTCTGGCGAAATGAACGTTTCTGTAGGTTTTTCTGGCGCCCCGGTTAGAAATCCGATTTCTGACCCTTTATCTCTTTCTGTTGGTCCTTGTGAATTCGAAGCACCCCTTATTCTGACAACAGGTTGTGGTGAAAATTTGCTAGGATTAGATTTGCTAAAAAGATTGTATGCGACTTTGTATTGTTCTCCTTCAGGAGTACAACTCACTTTAGGTAAGAAAGTGGTTTCTCCCATGTATTTGTCGAGAGATGCACTTCCAGCAGAATTAGCACTTCTCCCAGATATTCTTTGGGCTACTGGTCCTAATGATGTAGGTCTTTTAGAAATTCCACCATATGTTGTAACATTGAAATCTAATGTCAAAATGCCACGAATTCCCCAATACAGAATATCTAATGAGGGTGAAAAAGCTTTGCTAGCGATTGTCTACGAACTAATTGAAAAGGATGTGATTGAAGAAACACGAGGCAATGTTTGCAATAGTCCTGTTCTGCCTGTTTTAAAACGAACTGACCCTTCTCAGCCACCTGTGTACAGATTCGTGATTGATCTTCGAGAAGTAAATAAGATAGTCGTGCCACAATTCCCAGTTGT
The DNA here is from genome assembly GCF_964261635.1 of Lissotriton helveticus. Taxonomy (NCBI): domain Eukaryota; kingdom Metazoa; phylum Chordata; class Amphibia; order Caudata; family Salamandridae; genus Lissotriton; species Lissotriton helveticus. Next base: position 871,331,961 of record NC_136067.1, on the reverse strand, counting down.
GCCCGACATTACCACATTATTGACTATGATTCCAGCTTCTGCTTCATGGTTTTCAGTGATTGACCTAAAGAATGCTTTCTTCAGCATCCCAATTGCTGAGGAGAGCAGGGACATTTTTTCCTTCAGTTTAGGAGGTCGAAGCTTCCGCTTTAAACGCGCTCCTCAAGGCTACTGTGAAAGCCCCTCAATATACAGTCAGGCTCTGAAAACTCAGCTTGACACGATTGTTTTGCCTAAAGGTGCCACTCTTGTACAGTATGTGGACGATTTGCTCATTGCTGCAGATACTGAGAAAATTTGTAAACAGGCCACATTGACATTGTTGCGTCATCTGTGTGATCTGCATCACAAGGTGTCACTTTCCAAGCTTCAATATTGCCGACAAGAAGTGACCTACTTAGGTCACCTCTTATCGAAGGAGGGAAGGAAACTGACCCCAGAAAGAATTCAGGCAATAGCGAAATTGAATGTGCCAAGAACACAGAGAGAAGTGCGTGCTTTCTTGGGCATTACATCGTACTGTAGACAGTGGATTCCAAATTTTTCGTTATTGGCCAAACCCTTGGTGGCACTAACGTGTAAAAATACACCCAATCCCATTCCTTGGTCTGAAGAGTGTCAGAAAATTTTTCTCGAATTACGCACAGCATTATGTTCGGCTCCTGTGTTAGGTACCCCCAACTACAGTAAGCCTTTCACATTGTATGTCCACGAGAAGGAGGGCTGTGCATTGTCTGTGTTGACTCAGTTATTCGGAGATAGACAGCGGCCATGCGCCTATTTTTCGTCAACTTTGGATCCGGTAGCACGAGCATTGCCGAGTTGTTTAAGGGCCACAGCAGCAGCAGCTGTTTCTATTCGACAGTCTGCTGGTCTAGTAATGAATAATACACTAATCGTGATGGTCCCGCATGCAGTAGACACATTGTTAAATAGGACCAAGACACAGCACTTAACTAGTGCTCGACTGTCCAGTTACGAATTGACGCTGCTAGCGAGCCATGTGCACATAAAAAGGTGCAGTACCCTGAATCTAGCCACGTTGTTACCAATTGCAGAAGAATCAGATGCTTTAGAACAGCACGATTGTTTCCTCACAACAGAGGAAGAGACAAAAGGGAGAGTGGATTTATTTGACACTCCTCTTGCTGAATGTGACGGTACACTATGGGTAGATGGTTCATGCTTTAAGCTCCCAAATGGGAACGTGACTACAGCATATGCTGTCACAACTTTGCACACAGTCGTTGAAACTGCACGAATACCACATGGTTCAGCTCACGCCGCAGAACTAGTCGCACTTACGAGAGCATGTGTGTTGTCTAAAAGAATGAGAGTGACTGTCTACACTGATAGTCAGTATGCGTTTGGAGTGGCTCACAGTTTTGGACGATTGTGGAGAGAACGTGGATTCCTGACTTCGCATGGAGCTAAGATTCAGCATGGTCAGTTGGTGAATGAGCTTCTTGAATCACTGACCTTGCCCCTGCAAATGGCGATTGTGAAATGTAGTGCTCACAAGAAGGTGACTGATGATGTTGGTCATGGAAATGCATTTGCTGATGAGACCGCTAAGGAAACGGCAAAGAATGTGATGAGCCGAATGTATGTTGCAGGCCCTGAAAGATGGACTGGTGAGGTTGGAATATGTGAGGACACGATAGAAAGTGTGAAGTCCATCCAAGCTGAGGCCACAGAGAAAGAGTTAAGCACGTGGAGAGAGAGTACAGGAAGAATGGATGCAAATGGTTGTTGGGTTGAATTGACAGAGCATCAGAGATAGTTGTTACCCGATGCATATGTACTTGCAATAGTTACAATGGCTCATGGAATGGCTCATATCAGCGCGAAAGGGATTTGCGAGTTGTTGGCCCCAGTGTGGAAGAATTCAGGGATTCCCAAGTGTGCAGAGAATGTTGTCAAGAATTGCATGGTATGTCTGAAGCACAATCCTGGTAGGGGAACCCCAACTCCAGCTGGTCATTTTGCACCTCCTACGTATCCGTTCGAGGTTTTGCAGCTAGATTTCATACACATGGAGAGGTGCAACAACTTAAAATACGTGCTCGTGGTTGTTTGTGCCTTCTCAAGATGGGTAGAAGCCTATCCCCTAAAAGACAATACTGCCTTGTCCGCAGCAAAAGCCCTTGTAAAAGAGTTCTTACCCAGGTTCGGAATGCCGAGAATGGTCTGGTCTGACAACGGAAGTGAATTTGTGGGTCGTGTGATGAAAAGAGTGTGTGAAGGGCTAGGCATTAGGCAGAAGTTCCACGCTGCAAATTACCCCCAATCAGCTGGATTAGTGGAATGTTACAATGGCACGCTTAAACTTAAATTGGCCAAAATCCAAGCGAGCACAGGTCTTAAATGGCCTGACGCTCTACCCTTAGCACTCCTATCCACCAGAATGACTGTGCATTCGCGAGTGAAACTCAGCCCCTACGAAATCGTCTTTGGCCGGCCAGCCAACATATGGGGAGTGCCTAGGCCCACGAAGTTCAGCGAGCTGCAACACCCTATTTTGCTTGATTACTTGTATGAATTGACGGCTAAATTGCGTGTTTTACATCAACAGGTCCACAACACCTTGCCTCCGGTCTCTGAGACTCCGGGTCACTCCATTGACCCCGGTTCCTGGGTTCTCGTCCGCAACTTTCAAAGAACAAGAAACGACCAGCCCAGGTGGACCGGGCCTCATCTCGTCCTTCTGTCTACAAGGTCAGCTGTTCGGGTGGAGGGGAAGGCCAACTGGGTCCACGGGATCCATTGTAAAAAAGTACCCTTCCCTCTGCCCTATGACCAATGGGTCCAGAAAGGTGGCACTGACTCAGAGCTCTCAACTGATGACCGTGTAAAAGAAACTAACCCTGAAAGTGAAAGCGAAAACATTTTTCAAGAAACTGTGCCACCACCAGAACAAATGAACTCTTTGGAACCTGAACTCCTGTTTCAGGACCAGACAGTACCAGGAAAAAGACGCTACAATTTGCGACCGAGAAAAACAGACTAATAAAAGTGATTCCTTTTTTTGATCTGAGACCAAGACCTATGGACTAATAAACGTATCTTTTTCCCCAAATCCTATTTTTGAAAGTGCAGATCTCCCATTTAGGAAACTTGCTTATTTTTTGTTTTTCGAACCGCCATCCAGGTTCCGCTGCTAGGGCCGCGATTGGTTAAAGTCTTCGGAAGTGCAGCCAACGACGTTAGGTCGGTGGTTCTGGTCGGTCCAAGGGAGTTGCCCTAGACTGACAGAAGCACTCCTTAGCAGAATCAACCTCCTCGTCGCGGGCAGCACCTTAGAGAGGATGGAGTTTCCTGATGTGGAGAGACCTGCCAAACAAATGAACTTTAAGCAGAGACTATGTAACACGATGGCGAAGAAAAGTTTTATCATATTGTGTATTTTTATGCTATCAAGCGTAATGATCTTTTTGATAAGTTATGTTTTATTCTCTTTCCATGTAACATTTGCGCCCACTGCACCACCCATACCTCCTCCTACTATTTCCTCTCATTCTTTCCACCCTCTGCCTGACCACGAATCAAATAGGAGATTAGAGTTCATTAATAACTCCTTCGTTCAGTTATTACACCAACACCAACTTGTAATGAACACAACTAACTGTTGGGTGTGTGGTCTCATGCCTCACACAACGGATAAAGGTATCCCCTATTTGGTCCTGCCATTTAGTCACAATGGTTCAGTATGGGCATATAGGACAATGTTCATATATGCACGAGAAATCCAACCCCTACGTTCTGTAAAAGACAACCTCAAGACTAGCGCCCTAGTCAAAGCTATAGTTGACATGATCAAGGAAGTAACTTCTTATGAAGATACTCCGGATGATGAGATACTTGCATATGTAGGTTGGAACGTGACCGGATATGGCACTACATTAAGTGAGAAACAGCAAGCCAAAAGATCATCCCCTATCTGGATCGTACCCCATCAAGGTCACCTGTGTCTGCAAGGTATTGGCAAGAATCCCAGAGCTCAGCTAGGGAAGAGTATCTGTACAGAAACGTATGTTTTTGGATCTCAGACTTCCCCTGCGTTTTTAGCCGCTAAGGGTACTTATTTCATCTGCCATGATAGAGCCTATACATGGTTGCCCCCTGACTTCTCGGGCTCATGTTTTGTTTCATTCCTGTTACCCCCCACCTACACAGCAGTGGCAGATTACCATCGGACAAGGGTAGTTAGAGGTGTTTTGAGTAAAGAAGACACTGCAGGTCAAGAATTTGGGGACTTTGCAAAGGGTTTTCTGCCGTTCTGGCTAACAGTAGAAACATAAGGCAATTAACAAGGGTAGTTGAGTCCACCGTGACTGAAACTGCTGGTGCCCTTAGTAACTTGACTGCTGAGCTCCAGTCGGATCGACTTATGACCCTTCAGAACCGGGTCGCTTTGGATGTAATACTTGCGGACCGAGGTGGAGTATGCAAATTGATCCAGTCTAGTTGTTGCATTTTCATCCCAGATAATGCTCCAACAGTGTACAGGGCCATCTCCAAACTGCATAAGATTTCCGAATCTATTCATGTGGATAAAGGAGATTGGTCGTTAATGGGATGGTTCTGGGAACTGATATCTGCCTGGGGATGGAAAATTCTGATGGTCATTGGGATGGTCTTAGCCATTCCTTTCCTGTTCTGTCTGTGCATACAGTGTGCTCCTGCAATATGTGGCCTCTGCGTCACATCATGTGTAAGGAAGCCTGTGTCAAGAGATGAACTAAGTACTAGAATGATGTTACAGCAACATCTCAATGACTTTAGGAATATAGATCTGGACTCAGACTAACATGAGGATAGATTAATTGCCTATGTAAGGGCAAAAGGAGGGTTTGTGGTTCGGAAAATCTGGATTCATATAATTATACTGGACTCGAGAAATAAAACTTCGTCGAAACATGACGAATTTGGTATCAAAAGACCGAGAATGACGAGTACATCATGTACATGTATTTTCGGCGTGTTCGAGTGACGATTTCACCTCGAAATCGTCACTTACATTCTGAACCCTTGGCTCCCATTTATATGTTGCCCTTTACATAGGCCTTAATCCAGTTGAATTTGATTCCACAAGGACACATACTCCTTAATCGACTTTTCCCTGACCTCAGTACAAGTTAGAACCATTGCCCCAGGCCGAACTCGTTAGGTCAGTTCCCTCCCAGTGGCCGAGCAAGATAGCATCTAGGCTCAACCAGCCATAAAACCATTTCAGCGCGCACACCTGCCATATCTCGCTCACATCTTTCTCCACTCCTTTGCTTCACTTACTTTATGGTGGGGAGGTGCCCGTTTTTATTAGGGGTCCAGTGATATCTGATGAAATGTTGGGCCTTGCCAAATGATTTGTTGTAGGCAGCACGAAGTGAAATATGGACATGTCATCATGACTCTGCTTTTTCTTTGAACCAGAATATGTTAACTATTTACTTTACAACCAAGAATGTTTTGCCTAGGGCCTAGAATCGTGTATAAAAAGAGAAGCCTGACTTTGTAAAAGTGTGCAGTCTCCTGAGAACATACCCGTATTGTACTTCTAGGACACCTGTTACCTTGGTTGCAGCCAATAAACTAATCTTTGACTTCACCTAGAAGACTCCGAAGTTTCTGTAGGTCTGGATCAGGAGAACCCGAGGTCTCTGGGTGTTGATTCCCTGCACCGCTGGGTTACCGGTTCTGTGCCGGTTCTTAAAAACCCAGTACCTCACATCCACCCTCTTGGAGACAAGAAGGGTGAAGGAAAGCTCTCCCAGTGGCTGGGGTGCGCCACCAGGAGTCAGAGGAGACCACGATCGCAAAGATCAGACCCCTGGTGACCGAGATACGGCCCCCCAGAAGGTAGGCAACATTTGACCTAAAAAAAGACCGACGACAAAGCGTGTGGGGCTCTGCCGCCGGTCGTGAATGTGCCCCTGGGGTGGGTCAGATACCGGGGGTTGCCCCCAACCAGAAGAGAAAGCCAGCGCAAAAAGGACACAAGCGGGGTACCAGGAGACCACCCTGGCCCCCGCAGACTGTGGATAGAGGGGAGCACCGTTGCACCTCCCTCGAAGATGTTCCGGGGCCTGGGATCCCAACTCCGGGCCCCGCATCTGGAGGAGGTAGGGATCGCCGTCGTGCCCCCCCGTGAAGAGGTGGTCGCGGGGGGCCAGGAGCCCACCCTGGCCCCCACAGAAGAACTCAAGTCGGGGAGCGCTGTCACACTCCCCGTGAAGGCAGAGAAGGGGTCCGGTATCCCAACTCCGGGCCGCTGTGGAGAAGGCAAGCCGGGAAGCGCCATTGTGCTCCCCGTGAAGAAATGTCCCAAGGGGCCCTGGACCCCATCTCCTGGCCCTGCAGTGCAGAGGGAGGATGGGGGAGTGCCTTCACACTCCCCCCCCCCCAGCTGCCGGGAGGAGTGGGGGGGGTGCCATTGCACTCCCCCGAGGCCACTGTCTGTGTCAGACCAAATCTGCACTGCTGGCTACCGCGGCTGCACATGAAGGTGCGGGCTGGGCGGGGAGCGGGCAGGGGCAGCCGGGGGTGGGCTTCCCGAGCTGCCCTCCAATGTGGAGGCATGCAGGGGTCCCGGGTTGGACCTGGACAACAAGAGGACCACAAAGAGAAGCCAGGGGCCCAGGTGGGACCAGGAACCCGAAAAATAAGCGGATCGGCCGGGGGTGGGCTCCCAAAGCCGTACACTCACCTGGGAGTCTAGGTGGGACTGGGACTCCCACCGAGGATGGAACAAGGCACGAAGGGCCACGAAAAAGAGCAGCGCGGCTCTCCCCAAAACAGCGGGGGAGCCGCTGCTCTAGCATGCACAAGTTCCCATAATGCCTTGCAGACCAGGAACATCCTGAAAGAGTAAATCAGCGTTTTCTTGGCTTGTGATGGCCCCAGGAGTCTGGGTCACCACCATACGTGTGCCAGGGTAAAGGGGGAGCTGCAGGAGGAACGCAGCACAATGAAGAAAAGTCCCTCCCTATGTCTCATGGGGACTTGAAAAGAATAACCCCTCAAGGGCTCAGCCAGCATATTAACCCCTCTTTGGCTGGAACTTTTGTACTGCAGCTGTAGGAGGGTTGAGAAGTGCATCAAGGAGTGAAAGGCTGAGTTGGGGATGTCTGGAGAAGGGCATACCCTGGAGATGAAGAGGTGTAATTGCACCCGTAATGCATTTACTAATGTTATTTCTTTTAGAGGGACTGAAGGGCACATGTGTAACGTGAAGTGCCTGTGTAAGGTGATGTCATAAGCAAAGTGGGGTTATTGGGGTTATGTTGTCAGACATTCCTGCTAGGGTGTCTGACTGTACATGCGTAATCCTGTTATTTCATCTGTGATGCCTTTAGGGGCTGTAATTGCAATGCATTCTAATGATACCCAAATGTGATGAGTATTCTCATTCTAAAGTGTTGCTTAAACATGTATTCTTGCTGCTGCGATTAGGCGAAGAACCCAGACTGCTAGCCCTTAAGATGTAGAGGTATATACATCATGGTCAGTAGGAAATGTTCAGTCAGGGTTGTGTGTCACCAAGGCAGGGTTACCTATTTTAATGGGTAGTTGGGATAATGGGGGGGTCGCCACTGGGATGGTGCCAGTGCGCAGAGCCCTTGCTCCAGGTTATGTTCAATTAACTGCATTGGAGGCAAGATGATGTGTATACATGGGAGTGGTGGTACTAGACCCCACCCCCCTGCGGGAGGGGTGGAGATGTTATGCAATGTCACAAAGTAATTCCAACAGCTTATGTATATTTGGAAATTGGTGCATAGTATTGAGTAGTGTGTGTGTTTAATAAATGTACTCTTACTTTCATAAAGCAAAGTACAGACTGGACAATCAATTATTAGTGTTATTTTTGCGCACCTGCAAATGGCGATTACTAGCCCACACCACCTCCCTTGAGTAAGCCTCAGACTGCTCTGCAACTCTACCCTCTGAGAGTCGGGCACTACAATTGGGTGTTTGATTCCCAGTGAAGGATAAATGTATTCATGTTATTTGTGCAGGCCTCACAGATGCTGCCTCGTTTTCCAACAGTAATGTTTTCACAAGTATAATGTGAAGACGACCCAGTATATTTTTCTTGGCCCTGGCCCTCATGCAAACAGAGGTATGGGGAACTTGCCAGTCTGAGCAGAAGGAATGACCAGTTATAAACCCATGCATCTCTCTCAACTTAACATGGTAGAGCTTGTCTGGCATTTTTATTTGTTGTGAGTTCAGGCAAGTTTTCAATGCAAAAAACATGAAAGCGCATGATTGCAAAAACCAATGACTTTGCAGTAACTACAAAAGCAAAGCATGTAAATATCGTCAGTGGAGACAATATATTACGGTTTGCCGTAATCAGGCTTCTGTATTTAATTATCAACAAACATGCCGACCTGAACTTCATCTGCTTTTCCAGTCCGAGGGCTATCTTTACGACAAGATTTAATTATGTCTTTAAGAATGTATAATGCATTGGCCTTGGTGTGGCTTTTGAAGATTGCTGCTCTACTCTCTGGACATGTTGACAAATGACAAGACTGAACCAAAATCACTCATAGAGATATGCTAACATGATAAAAACAGCACCGCCAACAGTGAAGCATGCACATAAAAACATAGAAATAACCACAAGGCCAATGTTTAATCGCAAACATTTTATTAATCCGGGTACAACCCTTTCAAAACCCAATTGCCATAGGGTGGTGACCATAGATAAAGACATTGACATAACACAAAGGGCTCCATTACGATATCGGGCGGATTGCCTCCGCCAGGGTGGCGGTGGCCACCGCCACCCTGGCGGAGGCAATCCGCCCAACAACCACTCTCGTTTTCCCCTCCGCCTGATTAGGATGGCGGAGGGGACAATGGCGGACGGAAAGACCGTCCGCCGCTTTACCGCCGCGGTCGCCCTGCGACCGCGGCGGTAATAGATCAATATGGTGGCGGTGTCCAATGGACACCGCCAGCCATATTACAATGGCAATATGTAGAGGCCTTTCCGCGGCGGCAATGCCGCCACGGAAAGGCAGGCAGAGATTGGTGCGGGGGCCCCCTGCAGGGCCCCCAGGTTGCCACCACTGTCGGGGGGCACATGGGGGGTACCTATGGTACCCCCCCACATTTGCATATGCAAAGCGGCAGGCACCGCGCGGTGCCTGCCGCTTTGCATATGCAAATGCAAAAAAGCATTTTTCACATTGTGGCGGGCGGTGCAGAGTGCACCGCCCGCCACAATGCTAAAACTACAGGATGTGCCCGCCACTGTAGCGGGCACGTCCTAATTCCCCCCACGGGACCCCCGCCCTTATGGCGGGCGGTCCCGTTCTGCGATAGGGTGGCGGGCGGACAATGTCCGCCCGTCATCCTAATGGAGCCCAAAATGTACACAGATGTCAGTTGCACTGTATATAGAAGAAAATCAGGTATTATGGGGCAGATGTATCCTGTGTTTTTTTGTCGCAAACGCTGCAAATCGCAAAATAGCAGCGTTTGTGACAAAAAAAACAGGAAATGGTATGTATCATGCAAAAAGCCTTGCAATATTAAGGAATCGCAAATTTTGCGACTTCTTAATATTGCGTAAGCATTTAAGAAATCGCAAATTGCGATTTCTTAAATGCAATGTATCAACCATTGAAGAATTGCGAATTTAGGCTAAGAAATCGCAAATTACCACCAACTTATAGTTGGTGGTAATTTGCGATTTCTTTTACAAATACACTTTATGCAATTTGTAAAGGTGCGGGTGACGCTCATACATGCCCTTGGGGCATGTATGTGTGCCATATGCGCACATATGTCATTTCATTTTCAGGGGTGCAGCAGGGTGTTCTTGAGACACCCCTGCACCCTTGAAATTATTCTCAATTTGCGATTAGCAATTTGCGAATCACAAATTGAGAATAATTTCACATTCATTCCTATGGGCCTCCTGGCCCATAGAAATGAATGGGAAATTATTCCTTAATTGCGATTAGCAATTTGCTAATTGCAATTAAGGAATTTTAAGAAATCGCTAAAAAATAGCGAATTTCTACATACATACCATTTTGCGATTTCTAAATAGCGATTCCTAAAAAATCGCTATTTAGAAATCGCAAAAGGGAATGTTGATACATCTGGCCCTAAGTGACATAGACTTTACCTGTAGTTGTCCCTCTTTAAATTCTTAAAATATTTTTACGTTTTTTATCAAAACAGCTGACACGTGTTTCGTCCAAACCCCAACTCTTTGAAGACGCCGAAACAAGGAGCATCAGTCCTCCATGTTCAGGAGCCAAGGTCTAGATCATTCACTATATTATAGGCACAGGTATAGGAATGATAGTTGTATTGTAGACAGGAAAGGATCTTCAGCCAGAACCAGGCCTACATTTTGCTAGGGCTGTTAAGATTTCCAAAGTGTTTAGCTCATTCCTTTTTACACATACTTGAATCACAGAAGAAATTTGTCGATAACCAGCAATTTAAACCGCTCAGAATATAACACACTAGCGCACGCACATGCCCAAAATAAATGTGCTAAAGTAGCAGAACGTGACACTCCTCCTGACTTCCCTCTTGGCCCTGCAAGTAGTAACGTGAGCAAGTATTCATGTCACCAATCACTCGACAAGGATGTGACTGATTCAAATAGCATTGACATTTATATTGCAATTTTACAGATCACTTGGCAACTACACACATAAATAGTTTCTAGCTCATTGAACTAATAAATTATTGGCAAGGTACACGTACAAACCTGGGGAAATATAAATAATTCCAGGTTTAGACTTGTGGTGCATACTAACATTTCTTTTTTGACGCTTATCCTGATAAAATGCATTTTCGACTCAGAGGAATTGCTATAGCTTAAAATTGACATCACCATCAAAAATACATTGTGGCAAGAAAAATCAAGTCTTCTCTATATTAACGAGGCTTATCAAAAAGTAAATGACTTCTGTAAAGTTCCCTAAAATAGTCACTAAAATCCTTTATTTTGAGAAGATAAATAATCTCACTTTACTCTAAAAAGAATATTTTTCCTAAACTTCAAATAAAATACTGAAGAATGTTTGTACAACATTTTACTTCCTAAGCAAAATCACTTCATGTCTACTAGACTGCCAATTTCCAGGTAACACTTTACTTATGAGTATGTGTGCAATATGCTGTCGAAAATGATCATAGCATAATTCCTGATGTGTTAGATGCATCCCAGCGAGATGAGAGGGATTTTCTTCCTTCAGATCCTTGAATTGGGTCAGAAGGGATAGTAATTTTTGGGTGTGGAATTATAAAAAAATTGACTATAAAGTATGAAGGAGCTGGATGCACATCCTACCATTGCTTTGACAAAGGAGTGCTTCCATTGCAGTGCACGCATCACAGAATGTCTATTGGCATGTTCATCTCTTTATACAAATGGATGCTTCACTATTTTGCATCAGCAGCCAGTCCACGGCTTAACACAAGTGATGAAGCAGTTGCTCCATTGCAGTCATTTTTGTAATTCAAGAATGGTATGCAGTGGGAGCCTGCAAGTGATGCAATGAGCAGCACAAAACAGGAAGACTGAGACTCACTGGTAGCAGGCATGCAGGTGCTCTGCTGTCTCGTCCTACCACAGCCTGTGTGAACCCCAATGAGGTTACTGGAGGCGGAGCACTCTGTGCAGGTTCGTCGCAGATTGGAGATGGATGTGTCCAACATGCTCTGCAGGAGTCTGGTGCAAAGTCTTCTGTGTTTCCATTAATCAGTTACCCTAGTTAGTCTTCACAACAGGCACCTGCAGTGTCCTTGTCTCCATCATCTGCTAAGCTGTATGCATTGCACACCACACTAAAACATATAGGGCCAGATGCATCAAGCATACATTTGGCGATTCTAAGATAGCGATTTTTACCAAATTGCTATTTTGGAATTGCAAAATGCAATGCATGTAGGAATCGCAAAATATTTTGTGATTCCTTCCTTAACATTACCTTATAGCAATTCAGTAAATAGTTAATCGCTAACATGTAATATGACTCCATTCATTCCTATGGCCCTAAAAGCCTATAGGAATGAATGGTTTTGCATTTGCCAATTTATGATTACCAAATTGGTAATCGCAATTAGCGAATGGAAAGCCAAGGGTGCCTGGTGGCCTAAGCATCCCCCCCCCCCCCGAATCACCCCCAAAACCGAAAGTGTGCACATGTAAAACACACACATGCCCTCAGGGCATGTGTGCACTACATGACACTTTGACAAATCCATTTTTGTCAATTTTTCAAAGTATGCACATGGTTACCATAATTAGCAAATTGTGAATTTCCTTTTGCATTCTTAGTTTAGGGAATCACAAAAAAAACTTGATGCATGTGCCCCTTAGAGAGTCCTATTTGTAGAAATAAATGTACACGCCGAGAAACAATAAGTTACCAAATACTTCTTCTTTTTGGTTAAATCGCATACCTGATCTGTTTCGCAGATTTAGGAACTCTTAAATGTAGCCTAGCTCCGGAGCAGAAGGCAAGGATCTCGCTGCTTCTACAAATGTACAAGGACAAAAAGTAAAATGGTCAGTGTCAGGGACAGTTCTATAGAGGGCACACAGAGGCAGACTGTACAACAGGGAAATTCCCATACAGGAAATTGCCTCTGTAAGGCAAATAGAGTTGGGGACAGGCAGATCTTTACCTTTGTCACTGAAATATGATAGACTCTACCTCAGCCTTACCAGCATTTAAGATGCCACCACCTGTTGATGGATCTCCCTGCAACCAAGTGTGTCTCTGCTGCCCTCCTGCCGCCTAGTTCCTTGACGCATGATTAAGTTCATGCCCGTTCTTGTGTCGGGAACACTGTTCTATCAGCGACACAGTCCACGGTCAGAGAAGAGGTGGATGGTGAGACAATGCAAGTATCAGGAGCTGCATGAGAGTGGAAGAAATATGGATTGGAAATTAATAATTCATCGGAGTTGGTGGGCCTTTGTCCACTCTGGCACACACAAGAATAATTATTTATGTTAATTAATGAAAAGCTATGTGTTCTTAGGCCTCACATCTTTGTATAGCATGATCCAACAGGGCATGATATCAGATTGTCTTGGAGAAATATTGTCTAGCAAAATATAGTGTCCTGAATATCATTTAAAAAACTATACCTCATTACAGTTAACAAAAGTAAGTCTACGCTCAATAGAGTGATATTTTTCCAAATAATATTTAGGTCACAATATTTTTATCAGAGGCAAATGTTGCTATCAATATTCTGACATGCACCCGACTTGTAGTGTACAGAATACCATGCAGAGGTAATGCACGGAAGCTCAAGCCATCACGCTGCTCTGCCCTGAGGCTGAAACATCTCCTTTCTGAAAAGTGCACATGAAAAGATCGGCTTCAAGCAAATTCCTGCAAAGAACTGAAGAACAGCTTATTTCATTATCTTGGTGAGTGTTGTGCAGTCTTACCCATTTCAAATACTAAGCAGAAAATATCTCTTGTAACTAGTTATTTGCCTGATAGATTTCCTACATCCTCTCTCTGCTCCAACTTAAGAAGGGATCAGCTAAATCTTTCCCCACATGACGTGCGCACAAAGCTCCTTCAGTCTCCCACTATTCTTAGGTCTTAGGGGCACAGCTTCTGGAATCAACTCTTTGACTGAGAGCAGGAGACTTGGCATTCTGGAGTGACCTCTGGCGTTAGTTCTGGCATGAAGGCGTCTCTTAATCAATGGTCAAATCATGTAGTTTAACCACTGCTTTTATCTTGTATTTACCAAAAAACAGGTTTTGAAAATACTACGCCTGCTCTCATACTAACTAACATGGCGCAAAATGCATCAACTTGATCCACATGTTGACATTAGGCATCCATCTTTGTAAAGAATAAACTTACACTGCAAGGGGCCATACCACAAAAGCTGGGCCAGCTAATATAAACAAAAAACATGTCAGCCTGCAGACTGATTAGCCATGATGAGATCATCATGTTTTCGTGTGCTTTAAGAATTTCACACGTATCCTGGACCTAGCAGACATATCCTGCTTCTGCAGCAGAGACCTGATAAAGAATAGCAGTAGCCAGCTATTTGAAAGAATGTTGTGCTATCTATCCTAAGAAACTTGCAAGGCACACTTTGCTATCAATCACTTTATTTAAAGTTTACCTTAGCACTTAGAAATAGCTTAGGGTGTTAGAATGTCAGAAACTCGCTAACAATGTTCAAAACGTGTATCTTGTTTTCGCTGGCCATAACATGCTTAACGGATTTTATTTTTGCATTATCTGTGGTTACTGTGCACAATTTATTCACGACACTGAGGATTTTAAAATAAATATTTTAAACTACATGTGCCCATTTCTTAGTCTTATCTTTGAGTGTGTTATTCATAAACTAAAGATCGTTTGGATTGCTGCTGTGCCCTTGAACTCATCTGGAAAGACTGATAGTAACCTGAAAACACTGTCTGCCCAGGATTGCTCAGCAGTCTAGTATCAGATTTGTGGTCCATCTGGCTTTCTCATTCATTGTTAATGCATTGAAATATGTCCTTGAATCAAAGGGTTAGAACTCTAACTCCAGCAACTCTAGAGACAGCCAGTTTCTGTATAACTCCAATTCTATGGTCTCACACTGTGTGCTATTTAAGCACCTCACCCTGTCTACTTGTGTGCATCAGAACTGCCAGGAGGGTGGCAAGGAGTTCAAACACCCAAACTAGACAATCCAAGGCCTCTCTACTAAGGTGGAAGTTCCTAGTTTTGATGTGAATGAGAAAAGAGAAAGCTAGTGTGTTCATTGTGATTTTCTATTTAGGTGAAAGCTAACGTGTTCCTGTTTACTCTTTTGAGCGGTAATACCGCTAAGTTACTTTGCACTGACTGTAAAGTGAAGCATTGATATTTAATTCCCAATGCTTGTTTGTTTATTAATTTAGAACAGGCTGTAATTTGCCAGTTTAAGGGGGTGCAAAATGTATGTTATGACAAATGCCAAGTTTACATGGTGGCAATTTTCATCTTAATATGTATCATTGCTTACCTCTGCCACGGATTGAAGGCAATAAAGAGTCAAATACATCTTCAACAGAAATGGAAAAGATTTCATGAACTACAGCGACCTTCCAGTGGTGCTACAACTAGCCTTTGGAACATCCTTCGGCCCCTACTCAGGACACAAACCGACCTTGTTGTCTCTTAAAAAACTCATCTTTACCGACTTCTGCAAATCTAAATATGCATTTGCTCACTCATGTTGATTCTGTACCAGCATTCATTCTGTTAATCTGTGATCCTTGCATCTTGAATTCATCCAACAGGTTTTTAACCCGTTTACCGTTGCAGACATTCCGCCGCGGTGCGGGCGTCCGACGCAGTGGGCGAGGCTGCGTCGGCCGTTGGTCGTGCGCAGCACCTGGAAGGTAGTGCTGAGCACGGAATGGCTTAACTGTTGTAGGCGTGGATTCTTATAAGTAAATCTCACTAATGTCCACTGACAGCACTAGCAGAGCACCAACAGCCGCAGATGATGCAATTCATCAAGGCAGGGTGCATTACAGTGTTGGTGTTACAAGTGCTCCAACTATTTGGCCCCTGCAGTAGCCAATGGAACAGCTTTATGGGCCACCAGAAGATGAGACAGCTCCTTATCTGTCATGCTAAGTATACATACTGCCTCAAACACCAGCTGAATGAATGTAACATCCTGCCCTTCCTTCAGTGCCAAGGTTTGTGCATTCATGCAATATGTGGAGTACAGAAGATAAAACAAAAGCTACCTTTAAAGTTTGTTTCTTTGTTTGCCCTAAGTTGGCAGGGGATGCCTAGACGTGGGTCCCTCGCTCACTTTGCCACTGGATTCAAGCTAGCCTGGCTGATAAGGGGTGTTATCCCGAAACCGGTCCCAGGATGCTTGTTTTCAGTGCAGGGAAGGGGTAAAGACTGATTTGCATATGGCTGGGTCTGAACTGGGGTGGGGAAGTGAACTAAAGAACAATGATGGATTGAACCCAGATCTGTGACTGGGGATGAGCGTCTGAAAAGTTTCGGCGCACTGTCCATTATCTACTTGTGTTTGCTTTGTTACCGAATTATCAGCTATTATTTCCCAAACCATATCAATACCCTCTAATCTTCCTCAGGCAGAAATATGCCTGCCAAGGTTTGATACACATATTTGTTCTCCTGGGTCTCCTGAGTAAAGGGGACCCAGACCTGTGTGGCTTTTTAATGGGTTTGGCCCACACTTGTGTCTTTCTATCCCTTTGCCAGCACCAAGTTGGTGCATGTTGCAAGGTCCTGCATTTTCCACCACACGGATGGATGCAGCCTATCTGATTTGCAGAGCCTTTTTGCTGCCTAGGTAGCCTGGAGCTGTATAGTATTATGTCCCAGCCCTGGCACTGTGTACCTGACCTCTGCAGAGCTCTCTACTAGACAGTGGTGGCTGCTGCCAGATAGCACTGGTAGGGCAGAGAAACATAAATACATCAAAAATTACTTACCTTGCTGCCGGACAGCCGCCTCGCCTCACGTCGTCCGCTTCCGTTCCTGCTTGATGCAGGAAGCACACCCAGGCTCCCTCAAGCCAATTACAATGCTCCAATACAGCGTTATGATTGGTCTGAGCACTGTGGTTTGGTGCTCTGACAGGCAGTGGAGTCTCCACATGTTCCTCACCAGTGGGGAACATGCAAAGTGTGCATGGCTGTTTGGCCAGCCCAAGACGGCCAGCCAAACCATCATGAGCACTTGAGTGCCCACCACTCCTTCCCTTCCAGGCTGTGACAACAGCCAAGACCCAGCCTGGCCCGCCCCGCCCAGCAAACCTGCCCACAGGCAAAATAAAATGATAACAACATAGTGTTATTATCATTGTATTTTTCCTTATTCCACTGGGCAAAATGCAGTGGGGTGGCACTCCTCCGCCTTAGTGAAGGAGCCGCTGCTGATACTAAAGTAGTCACCATTTGTTGATTTGGTAACAGATAAGGGGGAGCTGCAACATACGAGATGTCTTGAACAGGTTGCTTTAGGAACCTGTTTAACTTAAGAAGGATAAACTACATTAGCCTTGAGGACAAGACCTGCACATCATGTTCTACCTCTGAAGTGCAGAGATTGTGGAGGCCCTATCCTCCTACACAGTGTCACTTAATTCCTTGGAGCATGTATCTGATGGCTTCCCTGACGATGCTCGCTGTTAGACCCCTTTTATTGTTACATGGGACAAGCAACGGCTACAGGGTCTCACACTGGTGGTTGTGATCATTTGCCATTTGCCCCTGGATTAGGGGTCCATCATACTATGGGTCGGCAAACTGATCCAAGTGTAAGCTAGCATATAACTGTCAGTGGTAGTGATGGAAAGCAGACACACACTTCTCAAGGGGGTGCTCAAGCTCAGGACTTCACAATCACACAGTAGCAAAATAACTGAATACCCAACCCAGTGCTTATCTTACAAGAAAGAAAAGTACTTTAATGCACACTAAAATGGAATACTACACAAATAGGCAAAGGACAATTTTGTGTTCCAAGTACTGTTTGGCAGGGATGTGCTTTTATCCAGTATCTCTTCCTGGTTCCCCTCCTCGTGCACTAGGAGGTTCCACCCTGGAAATTAGACAAGAGCACAATTACGGCTCAGGTGCATATTTCTCCTATTAGAGTAGTGCACTCAGTCTCTCATGGTTCCACCAGTTTTAGTTCCAATGTAGTTCAATTGCTTAGTTCTTATTACCCACAGTGGAAGTTTTTTGAAGCAGCTGCCTAGCTGCATCTCAGTACACCCACTCCCTTCTTTGTCTGGGAGGAGGCTTACTCACACGCAGCGTCGTCTGGGATCTCCTCGCTGACAGTACTAGCCCACCTGTCATAAGCAGCCTCACCCAGCCTTCTTGTGCATATCTTCGTTTGTCACAGGCAGCACTCTCCACGGGAGGCTTGATCTCAATATTGAACAGATGGGCCCTCCACAGGCAGGTTCCCTAGGATTGTGGCTGCCAAACAGTGGCCTAATTCCATGCTGAGGTGCAGCCATTACCTGGCTGATCTCCTTCTGGTGCTGTGGCCACACATAGGCCAATCACCTTCTTAACATTGTGGTCATGCAAAGACTCTTCTGGGCAACACTCATACAAAGGCTAATCTGGGAAATATGACAATAAAAAGGCCAAGCTTGCTGTGGGATATGGCCACACACGGACCGATTTGGACACAGATCACAGCCCTGACCAGTAGAGTTGTTAAGGTTCCCCTCCAGGAATTGCTGCCAGAGAGACTGTAGGCCTTCAGGCTCGAGGCATACAAATAGCTCCATGTTGTCCTTCTCTTTTGGAAGTCCCACCATCACCGTGGACCCATTGCACCACACTTCCCCTTGACAGTCACTCCTTCTGTAGGGTTGACAGGGTATGCCACCATCTCAGCAAACAGGATGACTTGTAGGCACTTCAGGACAGGTATACAGCTTTTCCAGCAAGGGGCCATGCGCAGGTAATGGTCCTTTAACTATGGAAATCTGAATGTCAGGCAAATACTAGCCCTGTTTTCACAGCAGCCCCCTGCAGAACAACCCCTTCTTGGGCCAGAGAGGACTTGGAAATAGAACAAGTTGGAAAATGGAAGACCACTTTTGTACAGAAAATCAGGCAGGAGGTGTGTTTTTACTGTCTTCATTTTCAGAACTGGTTTGGGGTGGTTCTCCTTTCAAGAGTCCTTTCCAGGCTGCTCTCTAGACACAGTCTTTATGAAGAGTGATCCTTCTCACGGCAAGGTAGTCTGTAGCCTAGAGCACCCACAACAGAGGCAGAATGAGGTGTGAGGCTTTTCCAATTGGCCATCATGAGCCAACTGAAAGTGTAATCAAGGAAATACAAAATGTTGGGCCTCACCTATAGGGTCCGTTTCACCTTAAGCAAGAGAGTCCTATTATTCACCCCTATCATCCACCACATAGCAGTTCAGGAAGACAAATCAGGTGCTCCTAGCTCATCAAAAGGCCAAATTGAATTTTAAATGATCCTTGTTATCTCTTCACTCACTTGAGTGCCCAGGTCCCCTTCCTCCAGCTTCTTCTGGAATGTACGAAACATGCTTCCACTCTCTGGTAAAACAACCTTACCTACATCTTGTAGAACAGGCTAGACCAGAGGCATTCAAAGTGGATCCCACAGGTCTACATTACTTTAGTTCACACACACACACATCGTGCAAGCACCACGCAGGCTACGTACACAAACATGTACAGCATATACCTGGGATGTTAGTATTTCAATTTGGGTAGAGGCAGAACTTTACATAAGTGGGCCAGTAGGCTTCCACTTTAGTGATGCAGCTAAAAAGATCTCTATGTGCTAAACACACAACAGGGACAATAGGTCACTATCTGTCAAAGAGGGTAAGTAAATTTCTTTATTGTTCGGTTAAATAAAACCATTACAATTTGTGGCATACTACAGCCTTTAAACAGAGTTCTTAAAATATTAGCAAGGAAATAAATAGGAAAAGGAAGAAATAAAAGAAGGGTTTACATTATAAAAGGTTTACGATACAAAGAGTCCGACCAGTCGTAGCAAGATTTGCTGTAAGACAGATTTATCTATCAACAGTGACCTTAGGTCTCGATGGGGGTCCGGCAAGCGGCAGCGTGCCTTGTTTTCTCCGCGAAGCTGTCCAGGAATTTTACTAGTCTGCAGATCAGTTGGGCATCCGCTGAGCATAAGGCCTTGACTATCGCGGACCGGCAGGTACGGACTCCTAGCTCGTTGAGTTTGTCCTTGAGCCAGTGCCGCCGTCCGTAGTACATAGCTGGGCAGATGCAGACTATGTGTATGAAGTCTTGGTTAGCTGCACCGCAGAGATCTCATTCAGTGGTTACTTGTGGTCTCCATCTAGGTTGGTCTAGTCGTGTGGGTAAAATGCCCAGCCTTAAATGGAGGAATTTACGTTTAAGGTTCAGCGAGAATGCCGTGTCTAGATAGAGGGCTGGCGCTGGCTTTGTGTACGATTTAATAGTCATCCAGGCGTGGGACCGGATACTGAAAATTATTTTGTCGTTAAGGAATGAGTGCTTCTTGGCAGTCCTTTTGACTACCTGGTTAAATGAAGGGGCTGGGAGTTTTGTTTCCCACAATGCACCAAGCTCAGTTTCCTCTAGTGAGAGCTTTAAATATTTTGAGTGCTCAGAGTTCGGGCTTGTCTGGATCGCTCCCCAAAGTGCATCATTCATTTTATTCTCCTTGTTCCTCCAGACGTAGTACCAACATTTGATGGCCTCATATTTTTTCAGTAAGACTTGAGATTGTAGGCCAAATTCAAGTCTGACTTGTGCTGGGGAAGAGTTATTCGGTAAGAAGAAGATCCGCTTATAGACTTTAGTTTGTATTTTCTCCAGGAGGGTGGCACTTTTCCCATGGTGTAAAATGCTCCCGTATGCTATTGTAGGCAATATTTTGGCTTTCATTACAATTAACAGGGGGGAGACAAGAGGGCCCTTTAGCTCAGCTGCCAAGTTGGTGAGGGCATGCAATAATGCTGCCCCCTTTCTTTCCATGGCTTTTAAGTGCACCTTGAAATTTAAATGCTTGTCTAGGTGTACCCCCAGGTATCTGTAGTCATTGACGGATTCCAGCTGATCGTTGTTTATTTGAAAAATTGGCGGATTTTTGCGTCGGCGTGATATGAGCATTGTCTTAGTTTTCTTAATGTTTATGGTTAACAGATTCCTTTTTGTATAGGCGGACAAGTCGTCTAACAGACGTTGGAGGCCGATTCTTGTCTGGCTCAGGAGTACCACATCGTCCGCATATGATAAGTGCGTTAGGCGAAGGGTGCCTAACTTGGGAGGGTGTGCGTTAACCTTATCTAGACTTTCTGCCAAATCGCTCATAAATAAATTAAATAGGTGTGGGGCCAAGACGCATCCTTGCTTTAGACCGTCATTGGTGTAGATCTTCCTAGTCAGGCGTCGTCCATTGTCGACTTTTACCTGCATCCAGGTTTCAGTGTAAAGATTAACAATGGGCAGGAGAATTGAGTCCGGTAGGCCCTGGTGCTTTAATTTCTCCCAAAGCATATGCCTGTTGACACGGTCAAATGCCGCTTTAAAGTCTACAAAACAGGTATGAAGATCGTGGGAGTTCTGAAGGCTTTTCTCAGCAATAAGGCATAGGGCCATGGCGTTCGTCGTTGTACCCATGCCGCGCCGGAAACCGGTTTGGTTCACTGGTATTTTGCTGTTCGTTTCTGACCATTCAGCCAGGTCCGCAAGTATCAGTGACGCGTAATATTTTGATTCTGCGTCGAGGAGAGCAATCAGGCGATAGTTGTTTGGATCCTTGCGCTCGCCACCTTTATAAATTGGGGATATGATAGCTCCCCTCCAGCTCTCAGGGATACTGCCTGTGTTGGTTACTGTTCGAAACAGTGAGCTGAATTTGCTAGCCCAGTACTGCGGGTCAGTCTTGTAGATGGCTTGCGGAACGCCATTTGGGCCTGGGGCGCTATCTTGCCTGCTTTTCCCAATTATTTTTAAGATACTTTGTTCGCCATCGTGCCTGGGCCATGGAGCTATTGGACTATTTGCCTTTGCACTGGTCCCTAGATGGACTGAAGTGATGACTTCCCACACTGTGTTGTCTGTTGCATCGAGGGGCAAGGTGGAAACTGCACTCTTGTTGTTAATTGAGAATGTGTCCATTAGATGTTGGGACCATTGGGATTCGGTTATGCAGGCCATGCCTATTGGTTGGGCTGTCCGGTTTACAGAGTTAACTTGCAGCCAGAAGGCCCGCGAGTCGACTTTCTTGATGTTATGCAATAACTTAGACCAGAACTCATTTTGGGGGGTTTGTTTTTCGGTCCATATTAATTTCTTGTATTGGGTCCTGACCTTGCGTACGGCTGTCCAAACACTGGCGTTTTTGGTGTGTCCACGTGCCTGACGTATGAGTTTTTTCAGGTGTCTCTTTAAAGGTAGTGCTGATCTGTTGAATTGGTTCCTAAATTTAGTACAGGATCTTGTTACGTTGCTTAAGTTGGTCCTGGGGAGCTGCATCAAGTAATTATTCCAGATGATCGGGCTCATGACATTCTCATTCAGAAGGTCTTCTAGTAGTTTTTTGGCGTCATTAGCTACTTGTGGGAGGGATTCTCTTGTCCATTTGAGTCGCTTCAAGTTAGTTGTCGTAAGGTCGCCTAGTAGCGTAGGAGCTAGTTCAAGTTCAGGTATTTCCGTTGCGATCTCAAGATGTTGTTTGGAGTGATCGCTGTCCAGGGAACAGATGATGTGGAAGCTTTGTATTTGACTGAGCAGGGGTAGAGTGACGAATGTATAATCCAATACCGAACAGGATTTGTGGCCGATATAGGTCATAGAAGGGGGGTTATCTTGATTGGTTCTTCCATTTAGTGCTCGGAGACCGAGGTTTTCGAGGTCCCACATGAGTTGTTTACCCTCCTTGTCCTTTTTCACTGCTTGAGGAACTGCTTGCGGCAGGACGTTCCAGGCTTCATTTGCGGCATTGATGTTGACTTCGTCCTCCGGTGCTTGTAGGAGGTTTGCGTTGAAGTCACCCGTGAGGATTATCTCCCAGTCGGGGTGTTCGAAACGCAGGTTGGTGACTGCCAGGGTGATACGTTGGAATAGTAATTTTTTGGAAGATTTTTTTGGGTTTGCATATATGTTCATTAGAATTAGGGTTCTGGTTATGACCGTTGTTGTGCTCTCTATTTTTAAGATTTGCATGTCCGCGGTGGAATCAGGGGATTGGGTTGCTCTGACGTTTAAAGATGTTGATATGTAGACAGAGAGGCCCCCACGGGCTCGCCCAAAGCGCTGGAGGCGGATCACACTTACATGATAGCCCAAGCGGCCAGGTATGTCAATTGGGTCGGTTTGCCACGTTTCCTGTAATGCTATAATTGCATAGGAATCCCAGTTGACAGCTTTGCCATTTTTGTTCATGATGTCTTTAGCACCCGCAATATTCCAAGACAGAATGTTTATGACGTGACTTGCAGTGTTAGTTGGCTTGCTGGGCTTTCAATTTGGAAGTAGCAATTGCGGCTGAGGACGCTCGTGATCTGCTGCTCCAGCTCCCCTTGCTCCTTGTAGGACCGAGTGCGTTGGTACACTCCTTGATGGTAAGTTTACGCTCTTGGTCTGCCTTTTCAGGAGAGGAGATGGGTACGCTGCCTTGACTAATTCCTTCAAGAAGATTCCCCATTCGTTAAATTTAGTCATTTCAGAGAGGATGTGGGTTACCATTCCAGCCTCCCTCCATGTCGTAACTGTACATTCTTTTTTTGGATCGTCCTCCGATGTTATGAATTCAACCGACAGGAGGTCTGCTGAGGTAAGGTAGCCAAGACTAGGGATGGCTGATGTTAGACGGAGTATGATCCCACGGTTTAGGTGATCTTGCCGACCTTGTTGTTCAAATTCGGGAACAAAAAGAAATTTCCCTGCGTTGGGGGCACCCTCCTTTGCCATTGGTGCATTGTCACCAAATTTGACAATTTGGCGGAGGTGGGTTTGGTTCCAAGACCCTAAAACTTTCATGTTGCTAGAATTGCGATTTCCAGGGGGAGATTGAACTCTATGCAGGGGGCGCTTGTGTGGTACGATTGGTAAGTTCTCTTTCCGTACTTTACTTATTATTTGCCTCATTACTGGCGGGCACTCTTTTGCATCGAACAAGTTCTCCGGGCGGCGACTACCTCCTGCTTTCCTACTAGTTTCTGAGTTGGAGCCCTTGTAGTCAGTTTGGAAGGTTATTCTAATGAGGTCAAGGTTTTCCCTAGTCGCGACTGTTGCCAAGCGCCTATCGGGGTCAGTGGCCAGACTGGGTATGGTGATTGAGGATGGGGGTGCTGTGTCGTTAAAAATTGTCATTTCCACGAACTGACTGTTGGGTCCTGCTTTCCCATAATTTTCGTTTATTAGTTCTTTCCCAGATGTTGTGGGATGCTTGCTCTGGTTCTGTGTGCTTAATATCTGTTGAGGGGAAAGATCAGGTTTACCCAATGTGGAATGACTGATTACTAGCGGCTTGTTTGAATGGCCGTCAAAAAAGTCATCTTGATCGATGGAAATATTTGGTTCCGTTTGGTCACGGAGTTCGGAACCCACGGGGAGCCCTTTGCACAGGGCTTTTTCAGGAGTGACCTCCGGTAGGTGGAGTGATTTATTTGGCGAGATTTTGCGCTGTTGCTTATTGGGTGGGTCTGTTCTCACTGTTCGAGCCTTTGTTTTTGCGAGTGTCGTCGGATCCTTGGTTTTTCTGTCTTTGGGTGTTGCCATCTGGGTCGAGTCGGTCGTTGTAACACTCTTGTTTTTAACCTTGGCTTGTGTGAAGATAGGGAAGAATGATGACGTCTGCTTGTGCTCAAGTTCACTGCTTGGGCGTTGATTTCTGTTTTTTCTAGCCCTTTTTTTCTGGCGTTTGGTTAATTTTATTCCGTTCTCTGCTTCTGATGGTTGGAGCGTGGTGACAGGTTTGGCACTGTTCTGATGAATGGTCAGGGCAATGTCAGATTTTGAAGTGATGCTCGGGTTGGTATATATGTCGTTGCCTTCTGCCGGCTGTTGGTGGGGAACGATTATGTTTACTGCCTCTAGAATCATAGATTTACGGGCATTGCTTGTTTGAATTGCGTTGTCGTTAAAGGAGATCAAATCGTCGTTCAGTTGGATGCTAGTGGCAGTTGAGTTGGTCTGCTTACATTCCTGCAGAATGTCTTTCAAGATGAGCGGCAAATCCTGGAGTTTTTCCAGTATTGGATGGCAGGTGCAGGAGTGTACTGGCAGACTTAAGCCAATTTGTTCCGTTAAGATGTTAAAGGAGCCAGCCATTTTGTCAAGTTTTTTATTTATGCCGGCTATATGCTCGGCCATTGATCCCATTAAATATATTTGTACGTCTAGCTTGTCCGACTGCATATTTAAAGTTTTTATCGATGTTTCCAGTATGCACCCGAGTGCCTTGTGTAACGTGATTATTGATTCCAAGTTAATTTTGGTGTCCGGCTCGACGTCTAATTGCGTACTTGATTCATAGTTGTTGTTAGGAGCGGTTGCCGGCTCCAGTGTGGTATGGACGCTGGATAGTATTCTGTGAATCTGTTCTTGAAATGATTTTTGTTTGATGTTGGAATTTCTTTCGGTAGTTACTATATCAGGTGTCAGGGAGCTTGAGATCTCTAGTATGGACACTTCCTTTGCATTGCCCTTGTCCATACCACTGTCAAAGAGGGCATAATTGGTAAGCCCATTTGTAACAAGTCCAGGACCTTTTTTTATGTCAAGCGACTGGCCTAGGCCCCTGCATACATGCTAGATTAGCATGACACCAAGGCCAAAATAAAAAAAATACAGGATACCTGTAGAATGCACAATAGAGGAATTAACAGTGCTTCAACCAGCTCCTGTGAAAATAAGGAGTAGGGAGGGATTTTGCATTGGTTAATTTGTTTGCCACACTGCACCTAGGCTGGGACAGTCCAGGTTCACTAGATCAAAAGAGCAGGGCTGAACTCTCGAGCCACCTTTGATGTTTTGGTAGGAAGGGATTAGGCATTTGTGTCATCTAGGGGTGGAGCTGAGGCTGTCATGGGAGCTCTTTTCACAGGTAATATCAGTTTGTCCTGAATGCTATGCAGGAGTTTTGGAACAGGGGTGGAGTGATGGTGTGGCACCCTAGGATTGGCAATTGGCTGCCTTGCTTATGGAGCTTTCCATCACCAGTTAAAAGCCCTGTACCAGGGAGACACAGATAAGAAGACACTGGATCTGGAAGTAAAGACATCAAAAGAATATTCAGCTAGAGGATTAACCTGCATGATGCCCTGATAATTGGAGCACCACTCCTGGTGAGAACCCTTTAAAATCTAGATTCCCCACAAAAAGTACATTTAGAGGCTAGGAGGCCCAAAGAAATTGCTCCTAGTGGCTAAGGCTGGCCACCAATGCAAAACGAGCCGCAGGTCATAACAATTCGCCCTAAGGGAAAAGTGAAATGGGCCTCAGCAGTCTGGCCCCCTGGAAGGAAAAACAGGCCATGGACCAGGGGTCAGTGCATCGATTTTTATTGATCATACCAGGGAGGCAGTGTGCGTCGGTTCCTTTCTGGATTCTATAAAGCCCAGGGCCTCCATCTTCCTGGGGGCAGCCAAAACAGATTGAAGCCCCATGGACTCCATTCAATGGGACCAAAGTACACAATGCCGGGAGCATTGGCCACCCCCTCATGCCTGTGTCTTTGGGGGGGGAGGGCTGATCTCTGGCATCCCTGCCCATGTTCCTTGCATGCAAGGGAAACTGTGCTGCTCCTGTCGCAGGTGGGAGCCAAGTGGAAAGGAGCCTCCTGCCCGGCTGGAGCACAGATAATTGAAGTTGGATCCCGCACAGACTTCACTAGGGAGCTGACCCTGAGAGAGGTTTGTTAACATTTGTAACACTTCTGGAGCTTTCGGTCTTGGAATCGGGAGTGCAGGGATGGATTCCTTGTGTTGATCCTGTGACTGCAACAGCAGTCTACTTAATGTAAAAGACAAACTTAGAGGCTCACTTTGTGAACTGAAAAACGTTATTAAACTTTTTTATCAAACAAATGCAAAATCTACCATTGTAAGGAATGCTTGTGTGTATTATATTGTTCCCAGGGAATGTTAATTATAATTTAGGGCCAAATTTATCATTCATTTTAGCAATTGCAAATCTCCCGATTCACTGAATCTGGCTGTTTGGGACAGGTAAAAGGCATTTTGATATGTATGAATTCCAATATGCGATTCAGTAACCTGTTACCGAATCGCAATTTGCAATTGAGAATACATACTGATTCGGTATAAGGAAAGGGCATGTTTAGGTTATTGCTTCCTAATACAGCATCACAGCGGTATGTAGGAATGGTTTACAACCAAAATCCAGTAGCAAAACATTCACATTTTGCCACCTACTTCAAGTAGGTGGTAACCAATTCACAAATTGGAAGGGGTCGACAAGGGACCCCTTTCCCTTTGGGAATGTTAGCGGAAAAGCGGAGCAGTCAGAGGATCTATGAACCACTGCCTGCCTTTAAAAAATTAAATGAAACTTTTAATTTTTCTTTTTCAAATGCAACCCGTTTTCCTGTAAGGAAAACAGGTTCCATTAAAAAAATTTCTTTATTATATGTACGGACGTGGTGGTCTGGTGTCCCCAGCAGGCCACCATCCCTGTGATTTTAGCAATTCCTATGGGGTCGCAAACTGCGACCTAACTCATTAATATTAATGAGGTACATCAATTTGTGACCCACTAGGAATCGCTAAATGATATTTATGGACTTCCGTACATTACAAAAAACAATGGAGGGACAGTAATTTCTTGCATGTTGATGTTGTGTACCAGTTGGCTGGAGTTACTTGTCCACATGTAGAAAGGACCATATTCACTTTAGAGCCTTCCCTTATATCCCTGCCCGTTCGTGGAGACTGCCCAGTAGCAAATGTATAAGTTTACAGGTAGTACTCTTGTTTTAAATATCAAAACAGGGCCCGTTCTTTGCAGTTATAAAAAAAATAAGTAAACATTTTGCACACACTGTACACATTAGCAAAAATTGCATCATTATCTTGGAGAAGCACATAAAGCTACTGCCAGGGTGTCTTTATATACAAAATGAGGCTACAGAATAAATTAGTTACTTTGGCTTCTTCGATAGGTCAGCGTTTCTCTTTGAGTGGCAGGTGCGCACTCACCCTTCACATTGATGTAATTATTTTCATGTTCTCTGACATTTCATTTACTTTTTGACAATTTAGGCTGTTCCTTCTGTTAGATTTACTATCGCCTTTGTGTTTCAAATTGCGACCTTCGTCCATTAATCCTCCAGCATTCCACGGCCCATTTCTAAAACATGTAAAAAATGCAATACATTGCCAGCAAAACTCAAGAAGGTAAAAAAGAGAATGACAATTACTACTTTAATTGTTGAGGGACCTCGTCCTTCAAGTTTGATGGTCTTCAACTGAAATGGTGTGATATTCTTTCTTTCCTTGGAGGTTACTGGTTCCCAAAACCAGAAACTATTAAAGAAGCCAGCCTTTGCATGCAGGTCCATCTATGGCCGATGCCATGGCCTAACTGCTATTACACATTTATTTGATATTTGTATGTATTTATTGAAATCATTTAGTGGAGTACAACGTCTGAACTCCAAAAATAACGACATTCCGTGTATTGTTATGCACAGAACACACAATAAATACACATTTATACAAAATAGGCAATAAAGCACTAAGCACTACAGAACTGAAAAAACGGAACTTTGCAAACTCAGAAATGAAGACCACAAGGGGGCATCTTCTAACTAGATAATGATTAGGCATGCTGTAAGAATTAAAGTCTTCAGAAAACTGATCGTGGTGAACAAAGGCAGATATGTGAATGGATAAGGTGCTGATGTATCGAAGTGTGATACAGCTGGTAAACTTCTGCATCTCCCAGCTGCAACCTACCATGGAATCTCCTTTCCTACCCTCCATTTGAATTTAGCATCTTTTTAGCTGATCACAGTGACTGCGAGAGGACCTCTGGCTTGTAGATAATGCAACAAGCCTTAAAAATAATGAAATTAGTGTAAAGGCAGCCAGTGGAGATGAACCAAGACAGTGGTCAGAAACTACCTGCAACAGTTAGGTGAATACCCACAGACTTACAAGTATGTGGATGCCCATCTACTTTTGCAGGCATGCCCACTCAGAAAGATTCACTAAATCATGCCTTATGATAACTTTGTGTATGTATAAATTCGCTTATACTGGCAAAATTTCAGGATTTGCAAACATTTTCCAAACCAGAATTTTGAAATTATGAAGTGAGCATATTGTGCACTTAGGTGCACAACTCCTCTATGTAGCAAGCCCAAAGAGTGCTGATTAGCAGGGAAGCCAAATGAGTGATATCAGAAAAAGGGGGCACCCATACCAACTTAATAAACACACTTCGGTTAGATCTCAATACAGTTCTCAATGAAACTCTGACCAACCCCTGATAGCAGTGGCACAAACAACAGGCAATAATCCAGAGAAATGTGTGTTAAGTTCAAGTGAAGGAAACAACAAAATAATATGCACAAAACAGTTTGGGAAAATTGAGACAAATTTGAAAAGCAAAAAGACAACACTTAGGAAAGATAAAGCGGGATTCAATTAGCAAAATGATAAAGCAGGATTACATTCAGAACAGGGGGAGTCAGAGATATTAATTTTTAAAGTTTTAGGACAAATAGAACCTAGGAGGCAGGGTGTGGCTTATGCACCATACAAGATGGTGACAATTCCCTGAGCTTTACAATATCTCAGAGCTTTTCTCATACATTTAGCCTCCTTATAGCGGCGCAATCTACAGGAAAAAATGCCTGACCTGCACCACTGTTGTTCCTGAAAAATTGAGGCCCTTCAGCTTTCACTTACTTAAGTCGCTTTCATATCGTGAGCCACGGAGGTGATTCACGGTAACAGCGCATGGGGCTGTGATTTTGTGTAGCACGGCACCCATTTATTTATTTCCTTTCCTCAGACCTGCAAAGATATAACTCTTGTGAACATCTTTTTTGGGACATACCTGCTCTATTTATTTACTGGTACATTATTGAGGACACCATTTTTCTGGCATGGGGAGCCACAGCAGGGATTTATGCAATTAATGCACACAACTGCTTTTTCAGTCAAAGTGTTACCAGCATTTTATCTTACACTTTCCTGGACATTGTTACTTCCTTCACAGCTATACATTTTTCTGTTTTGGTGCATACCATTACAATTACATGAAGGATTGGCATGTACTTTCAGGTTTGGTGTATGACATTGTTTTATCTATGCTGGCTCAAGTTTCCTAAGAACCTATGAGTAAGGTATACTTCCTCTACTCTTCTCTCAAGTTTTTTCTTTTTCCTCAAGACCTTGCTTGTAAATTATATGGTAGCCCTTCTTTGAACATTTGATGGTGCCTTTTCGAAATGTGATCTGTAACATAATCTCATCATACATTTTATCTAGCTCAGCTTCACCGTTTGTATCTCTTCTAGACTGGTTTTAATGATTAATACTATTCACTTCCTTCTTCAAACTATGCTTAATTATTTCTTTGTTATATGGGCAGAACAAAACGTGGTAGGACTACCTCTAGCCTCACTGTACACTACGGTAAGATGGCCAGTGACCTCCTTACATCAGCAAAGACTACATCTTCTTTGCATGAAACCAAAGGGGGTGATTCTTCATAACCTATATCGTTCTCTCACAATCCAGTTCTAGCCACCTTCCTTGAAGCAGTGAGAGGCCTAAAACCTTTTATGTGTGTTACAAATGAAAAACTTCAACGAATTGAGGACCGCTGGATCATTAGAGAGGCTAAAATGGTCAAAATGAAGCAACGTGTTAGCTCTCTTTAGTAAGAGTCCACTAAGATTCCTGTTCTCGAATAGGAAATCCCAAAACTTAAACTGCACACAGAGAATCTTGAAAACAGGAATCGACGGGACTACCTTCGCCTATATGGTCTACCGGAAGCTCATGAAGATCCTTACCTACTTGTATTCTGCTCAGATCTTCTTAAACTTCCCACTGCTCTTCCTCTTAATATTCTACAAGCACTCCCTCTGGGTCTTTCTCAACCTCACTCTTCCAACCTAAAGGAATCATTATGCTGTTTCTTGAAGCTACGGACCTTCTAAGTGTCTTGAAAGATGTTATGGAAAAACGTCATCTTGTCTAGTCCGGCCACAATATATTAATTTCTCAAGATCTCTCTACTGCGACTAATGCCAGATGTAAGGAGTTCCTTGCCCTACGGCCTCAAATGAGACAGTTGAAGGTCCACTACAGCATCCTTCATCTTTGACTATGCAAAATCACGTATGTAGGACCTTCAAGTACTTTGTATGATCCTGTTAAATTAAAAACATTTCTTTAAACTATTGCATCTCATGCTATGGACACTAATATTGAAAAATGTTATGAATTATGTATTCTGCTTGTTGTCTTTTATTTCCCCAAATTATTTTATGCATTGCTTTTCCTACATAATTTTAATTTCCTCATTTCTGCTGTTGTTCTTGGTATGGTGTTTATTCGTCTCACGTTATTCTTCAATACTCTCCTTATCAGTTCTGGATTTCTATCCTTGATCTGCCTCTTCTTCTACTTTCCAATAGTTCCTTTCTTCTTTCTGTCCTCTTCTTCTTTTTCTCTTTAATATGTGAGTGCCCACCTGTCTTATAATACTATTATGTCACTTCAGTCATGCTCTATGTTGTTTTTACTATATGGTGTTATTTTGTTACCCATTATTTTTTTGCAGCTTGTTACTCATGTTCCTGTTTCCTGCTCCCTATGTCTTCAAAATGTTTAATGTTGTCTCGTGGAATGTCTATGGACTTGGGCATCTGGTTAAAAGACAAACAGTGCTTTCTCATTTGTTTAAGCTTAACTTCCAGATTGCCTTTTTTACAGGAGACTCACTGTAATGATGTTGAATCACTTAAATTGAAATGCCAATGAGTTGGTTTGGTTTTTTTTCCTCCGCTTATTGACCTCAAGGGTGGTGTTGCTATTCTTTGTCATAAAGCATTGAATGCACAAATTGTATCAACTGAATATGATACTAATGGTCGATGGGTGTTAGTTAATGCCATTATTCATAATAAGCATATTTCATTTTTTAACATCTATGTCCAAGGAAAACTTGATCCTGATTTTGGCATATTATAAAAGTAAAACTTGCTAATATTTGTAACCCCAATACTATTATAGCAGGTGACTTTAAGCAATGGTTGGACTCCTTTTCGGATAGAAAGTCTAATGCATATTTAACCCCAATAAATCTCATAAGGCATTCCAATCAGTCATCGCATCTCAACCATCATGTGATGTTTGAAAAACTTGTAATCCCGATAAAGATGAATTTACTTTTTTCCCCAATGTACATCATACAATGTCCAGAACTGATTATATTTTAGTAAAAAAAGCCCTACTCTTCTCTACACAATCATCATAAATAGATTCTATTTTTATTTCCAATCATCCTCTTTAGATTAATTTCTTACTGCCTCCAAAACTGACAGATGGAGATTTATTAATTCCCTATTATCTGATGAAAATCTTATCACTGAAGCTACTGTTTTTGTTCAAGCTTTCCCTGTAACTTATTCTGCCAGAAGAAAGAAAAGATTAAATTCTCGATGCCTCACTTCACTTCAACAAATTAAAACACTTGCACATACTTACTTTACCTACAAATCTTCCTTGATTTTACATGAATTATTCACAGCTAAATCCAACCTCAACAAACTTGCCTCCAGTGAGGCATGCAATATCTTGCTAAAATACAAATTTAAATCCATGGAGGTCATTTTCTAGCTAACTTCTTAAAAATAAAAACAGAATGTAAAAATATAGGCCCCATACATAATGAATCTAATAATACCACTGTGATCTCCAATTTTGATATCAGCAGCGTCTTCCAAGCCTTTTACCATTCACTACATACAGAAGATACCACCCTATCAGAAAAGAATATACAAAATGTTCTCAATGATCTTCCTGCGCACGCCGGAAGGATAGGATGTTATCTTTTTAACGGTGCTAACTGACTTTGGGGCAACTTTTTAGCATGAATTTCTCATTTTAAATTCTGTACCTGTCAGCAACCACACAACCGCACACCGCACACCGCATTTTAGGGATTAGATGGTCCACCACGGTCTTTTCGGGCCGATTGAGTGGAGGGACATAGCTCCTTCCCTTGCCATTGTCACTTCCGGGTGTAATCGGCTTTTAAGACGTATGGTTTGCCGGCCGCGCAGAGACAGTAGCTGCGCGTCGGAAGGATAGGCTGTGATCTTTTTAACTGTGCTAACTGTGTTTGGGGCAACTTTCTAACTTGGGAAAACATGAATTGATAATTTTAAATATATTCTGTATCGGTCAGCAACCGCACAACCGCACACAGCACTTTAGGGATTAGACGGTTCCCAGTCCACCACGGTCTTTTCGGGCCGATTGAGTGGAGGGACATAGCTCCTCCCCATGCCATTGTCACTTCTGGGGGTAATTGGCATTTAAGACGGTCGGTTTGCCAGCCGCGCAGGGACAGTAGCTGCGTGCCGGAAGGATAGGCTGTGATCTTTTTAACTGTGCTAATTGTATTTGGGGCAACTTTTTAACTTGAGAAAACAAGAATTGCTCATTTTAAATGTATTCTGTACCTGTCAGCAACCGCACAACCGCACACCGCACTTTAGGGATTACACGGTCCCCGGTCCACCACGGTCTTTTCGGGCTGATTGAGTGGAGGGACATTGCTCCTCCCCTTGCCATTGTCACTTCCGGGGGTAATCGACATTTAAGACGGTTGGTATGCGGCGCACCGAAGGAGCACCAAAGGCAAGACCGTCTGCACCCGTCCACGCCTGGTCGTTGCCAGATGCCAGACACTCTGCCCTGACCGCCAAAGATATATGCCATTATTAACGTGATGAGCTCCTGTCATTTAACACTAACTGTGCCACTTGTATAAAATTTGGTTGGTCCTCACCGGTCGGCTCATTCAAATGCAAACAATGTCTATTTCAATTTAAGCCACATAGGACGGACATACCTCTCTCCAAATATAGGAATTGATGGCTGGGTCACAATTGCGCTGGGTCACAGTGATAACTGTCAGGATTAGAACAAATTGGAAAGCTCCAAGGATACGGTTTAGGCCATCTATCTAAACACAACAGGCATGATCAAGTCGATGCCCTATTATACAGAACAGCATTTATCCTGAGCTGACACAGAAAAGTTATTTTACAAAGAATAAACAAATCACAAGTCACTGTTGTTTTCTTCTTTTTCTTTCTTTTATTTCACGTGTTGAGTGTTCTTAAAATTTCCTAGCCGACACGTGTTTCGTCTGAATTGGTGTTTATCCACAGACTTCTTCAAGGCTAGAACAATGTAATTTTATAATTTAAAATCATTAAACATATGTATTTGATTATGAGGTTAACTGTGTCGAGAACTCTAGTTACAAAAAGTCACATTTAAATTATGTGACAGTTGTCAAACTATTAAGCTAATGCAATATCACCCAAATCCAAAGTGCTTGGAATAAAGAGTGAATTCTAACCACTAATGAAACAAGGTGTAGATTTATAGTGAGGAAAGAAGGATCCCACCACCAAATTCCTGTCCTGTCAACTAAATGTACTGACATTATTTAAAGGTTCAAAATATAGATGAGGAAAATAGATAAATCTAGGTAAAGTGCTCTGAATAGTAAAAGTTAGGTGTCTCACGTCAAGATCACGATTTGGAGTGAAAGTTATATGAGTCATATGTACCTTAATTTATTCAGTTCGACCTTTTAATTTCTTGCTTGCCACCCCTACTGCAATGTCTTTTTGGGGTTGAGGTATCCTATAGGCTATCGAGAAAAACAACTATTTAGAACCTGGATCCAGTATATTCATACACACGTATGAGGGCATCAGTAATTCAATTTCAGAGAATACTCACTCTATTCTCCACGTTTATCTTGCCCATAAGTAATAGGGTAGTATCAGTCTCTCTCCATTCTGTATTGCTTGGGTATTTTCCTCCTATAGTCAAAATTGAAAAACAGATGGAACCCTATCGGTTAGGAAAAATGTATTCCCATCGTCACTAGAGACATAGTCTTTTACTTTTTAGGCATTTAAGGTTTCCCTGTTCGTAATACCCATATTCAAATCAGAGTTACACATGGCCACTACTAAAGTTAACCCGCTACATTTAAATCAGTTTCGGACCGCGATACTCGCGAACTTCACGACCCATATCTATTCATATTACGTGGCATCCTGTGTTAAAGCAGATTATCACTGCCACAAATTGGATCTATACATAGGTGTAATCTCACCTGTGACGATATCTCGTCTTCCGACAAAAGAATTCCTGGCGTTCATAATCCGCGCCATGTTGCACTGTCTTGAAATACCTCCATCCGGTATCAGACACAAAAAGCGGACTAACCACATAGAGTGTCTTTCCCCTACCTCGTTATTCACGCCATCTTTTAGTGTGCAAATCCCGTCATTTTACCACACCTTAGAACGTATCCAGTACGGTTGGTAATACCTTTCAAATCTAGTATCTTTTATATATTGGATATATTTTTGGAAACGTATAAAGGAATTTAGTTGAAAAGCACCCACCGAAAAGATCCATCACCAAGTGTTACTCCCATTACTCTCATTAGTTGCATCATATCGGCACATTTCTTATCTGGCATTAACGCATATTTCACGGAATCTGTCATATGTTCAAATTACATACACATCTCAAAAACATTTTCTCAAACCAATCGGATTAAAGCAATAGTATGCCATACAATCATAGTGTACAAGAATCAATAACATATCATAGTTCATATTGTAACTCAGCAATAAATCTTATTTCAAGATATATGTCATTTTGTCATATCATGTCGGTGTTACAAAAACATTCTCTAAGACAAGAATCTTTTTTACAAAATATCAGGCAACATAATAAATGAAATTCCTTGTCATATCTCATGGGTATACTTATAAACAATATTACATAATTGTGGCACCATAGTATAGATAGACACAAAATGTGGTTTAGGATATGCTTATCAGGAGATTTTTTTATATAATTAGAAATTCGGCACGTTGATACAGTAACTGTCCCTATATTCATCAAACTCAGGGAGAGTCATTTCCAAATGAAGTCCTGATTTATGCATTTGGTAGATTCAATCTGGAGTACATTCTAAGTTAATTTCCCAGAAAAAATTGGAGCTCATCATCAAAATTAAGACCCCTCTCTACCGCATGAACATGCATTATCCATCTTGCCTCGAGTTGTCTAAGTCTGAGCTCCCTGTCACCTCCCCTCACATCTTGGGGCATTGTTTCAATTCCATGAAAGGACATAGATAAGTGTTCGGTTTGTAGTTTGCACTCCATGGCATGTGCTGTCAGGGGGTGTCTCGTGTCCTTGTTTTTAAGTGCTCTAAAATGTTCTGCCATGCGGTCCTTAAGTCTGCGTATGGTACTGCCAATATATACTTGGTCACATTTGCAAGTTATTGCATATACCACATAGGTGGTGTTGCAGTCAATATGTGATCTTATATAGTAGGTCTTAGATCCATTGTATGTAAAATGTAATGTTCCATGTCGTGACATCCTACACATACTACAGTCACCGCATCGAAACGAACCCTTAGCAAGTAAATGTAGCCAGTTTGGAGTCTTTTCGGGTAATTTAGGATAACTGGGGCTGATCATGTTTTTAATCGTCATGCCTCGTCGATATGTAATAGAAGGTCGTGAGTTGATATGATCCTTTAGAGTCTGATCAGAACTCAGTAGGAACCAGTATTTCTTTAATATTTGGTAGACTTTAGACGACCAGGGATTATAGTTGGTTATCAGTCTCACCTTATCCTTGTTCTTGTTACTGTCATGGGATTTGGCACTCAGGGTTTCTTGCCTTTTCAATCTGAGTACTCTGTTTTTAGCTCTTTGCAAGACCTCTGATCCATAACCTCTCCTAAGGAATCTCCTTTCAATGTCCGTTACACACTCAAGAAATTCACAATCCTCGCTGCAGTTACGTCGGGCCCTATATAGTGCACCATAGGGGATTGAGTTCACAGTGGATCTGGGATGTGCACTGTTATTGTGTAAGACCGCATTACAAGATGTAGATTTTCTGAATAGTTTACTACACAATTTGTTGTTTTTTACATATAAAGTTGGATCTAACTTTATATGTAAAAAACAACAAATTGTGTAGTAAACTATTCAGAAAACTGCAGCGAGGATTGTGAATTTCTTGAGTGTGTAACGGACATTGAAAGGAGATTCCTTAGGAGAGGTTATGGATCTGAGGTCTTGCAAAGAGCTAAAAACAGAGTACTCAGATTGAAAAGGCAAGAAACCCTGAGTCCCAAATCCCATGACAGTAACAAGAACAAGGATAAGGTGAGACTGATAACCAACTATAATCCCTGGTCGTCTAAAGTCTACCAAATATTAAAGAAATACTGGTTCCTACTGAGTTCTGATCAGACTCTAAAGGATCATATCAACTCACGACCTTCTATTACATATCGACGAGGCATGACGATTAAAAACATGATCAGCCCCAGTTATCCTAAATTACCCGAAAAGACTCCAAACTGGCTACATTTACTTGCTAAGGGTTCGTTTTGATGCGGTGACTGTAGTATGTGTAGGATGTCACGACATGGAACATTACATTTTACATACAATGGATCTAAGAACTACTATATAAGATCACATATTGACTGCAACACCACCTATGTGGTATATGCAATAACTTGCAAATGTGATCAAGTATATATTGGCAGTACCATACGCAGACTTAAGGACCGCATGGCAGAACATTTTAGAGCACTTAAAAACAAGGACACGAGACACCCCCTGACAGCACATGCCATGGAGTGCAAACTACAAACCGAACACTTATCTATGTCCTTTCATGGAATTGAAACAATGCCCCAAGATGTGAGGGGAGGTGACAGGGAGCTCAGACTTAGACAACTCGAGGCAAGATGGATAATGCATGTTCATGCGGTAGAGAGGGGTCTTAATTTTGATGATGAGCTCCAATTTTTTCTGGGAAATTAACTTAGAATGTACTCCAGATTGAATCTACCAAATGCATAAATCAGGACTTCATTTGGAAATGACTCTCCCTGAGTTTGATGAATATAGGGACAGTTACTGTATCAACGTGCCGAATTTCTAATTATATAAAAAAATCTCCTGATAAGCATATCCTAAACCACATTTTGTGTCTATCTATACTATGGTGCCACAATTATGTAATATTGTTTATAAGTATACCCATGAGATATGACAAGGAATTTCATTTATTATGTTGCCTGATATTTTGTAAAAAAGATTCTTGTCTTAGAGAATGTTTTTGTAACACCGACATGATATGACAAAATGACATATATCTTGAAATAAGATTTATTGCTGAGTTACAATATGAACTATGATATGTTATTGATTCTTGTACACTATGATTGTATGGCATACTATTGCTTTAATCCGATTGGTTTGAGAAAATGTTTTTGAGATGTGTATGTAATTTGAACATATGACAGATTCCGTGAAATATGCGTTAATGCCAGATAAGAAATGTGCCGATATGATGCAACTAATGAGAGTAATGGGAGTAACACTTGGTGATGGATCTTTTCGGTGGGTGCTTTTCAACTAAATTCCTTTATACGTTTCCAAAAATATATCCAATATATAAAAGATACTAGATTTGAAAGGTATTACCAACCTTACTGGATACGTTCTAAGGTGTGGTAAAATGACGGGATTTGCACACTAAAAGATGGTGTGAATAACGAGGTAGGGGAAAGACACTCTATGTGGTTAGTCCGCTTTTTGTGTCTGATACCGGATGGAGGTATTTCAAGACAGTGCAACATGGCGCGGATGCTGAACGCCAGGAATTCTTTTGTCGGAAGACGAGATATCGTCACAGGTGAGATTACACCTATGTATAGATCCAATTTGTGGCAGTGATAATCCGCTTTAACACAGGATGCCACGTAATATGAATAGATATGGGTCGTGAAGTTCGCGAGTATCGCGGTCCGAAACTGATTTAAATGTAGCGGGTTAACTTTAGTAGTGGCCATGTGTAACTCTGATTTGAATATGGGTATTACGAACAGGGAAACCTTAAATGCCTAAAAAGTAAAAGACTATGTCTCTAGTGACGATGGGAATAAATTTTTCCTAACCGATAGGGTTCCATCTGTTTTTCAATTTTGACTATAGGAGGAAAATACCCAAGCAATACAGAATGGAGAGAGACTGATACTACCCTATTACTTATGGGCAAGATAAACGTGGAGAATAGAGTGAGTATTCTCTGAAATTGAATTACTGATGCCCTCATACGTGTGTATGAATATACTGGATCCAGGTTCTAAATAGTTGTTTTTCTCGATAGCCTATAGGATACCTCAACCCCAAAAAGACATTGCAGTAGGGGTGGCAAGCAAGAAATTAAAAGGTCGAACTGAATAAATTAAGGTACATATGACTCATATAACTTTCACTCCAAATTGTGATCTTGACGTGAGACACCTAACTTTTACTATTCAGAGCACTTTACCTAGATTTATCTATTTTCCTCATCTATATTTTGAACCTTTAAATAATGTCAGTACATTTAGTTGACAGGACAGGAATTTGGTGGTGGGATCCTTCTTTCCTCACTATAAATCTACACCTTGTTTCATTAGTGGTTAGAATTCACTCTTTATTCCAAGCACTTTGGATTTGGGTGATATTGCATTAGCTTAATAGTTTGACAACTGTCACATAATTTAAATGTGACTTTTTGTAACTAGAGTTCTCGACACAGTTAACCTCATAATCAAATACATATGTTTAATGATTTTAAATTATAAAATTACATTGTTCTAGCCTTGAAGAAGTCTGTGGATAAACACCAATTCAGACGAAACACGTGTCGGCTAGGAAATTTTAAGAACACTCAACACGTGAAATAAAAGAAAGAAAAAGAAGAAAACAACAGTGACTTGTGATTTGTTTATTCTTTGTAAAATAACTTTTCTGTGTCAGCTCAGGATAAATGCTGTTCTATACCTCTCTCCAACTCTACAAAGTTCAGGTTTCTCAGCCTGAACTGCCGGTCTTTGACAAAGCATCATGCCGAGATATTTGATCTACTAACAGAAGAGTCTCCGGACGGATTATTCCTGACCGAGACCTGGCTAATGCAGGATTCCGTTGCAGAAACTTGGCTTGCACTCCCCCAAGGCTACATTATGAAACAACTTAACAGAACTGGAAATAGAGGTGGAGGAATTGCATTAATCCATAGGGAGCTATATTCCTGCAGCCTCGTTAGGGGGAATATCCCAGAGTGCGAAAGTGCACTCTTTAAAATTACCCTTAACAACAATCTTACAGTTTCTGGACTCCTTATTTATCGACCACCAGGGCCACCTCAAGTCTTCAGGGAAGAATTAGTAAATAAAGCTGTTTTGCTTGCTAGCAAGGCAGCAAATTTCACCATCTTAGGAGACCTCAACTTGCATTTAGATGATAGTGGCAAGACAGGTGTTGCTAATTTCTTAGCCGACCTAGAGGCATGTCAGTTAGCATAATGGGTCTCTAATACTACACATGTAGCATGCCATCTGCTAGATCCTATATTTTCTAAATTAGGCTTTCTAATAACTGAGCCTCCGATCCCCATGGCCTGGCCAAACCATTTTCTTGTCCTTTTTTTCCTTTTGTTGGCAAGGCAAGCCAGCTTCAAACCGGTCTTTATTGGTATCGACACGACCCTGGCACAAATTAAACGTTAATACATTTTCAGATGTATTGTCAAACCACACTCCTCAGCTGTCGTTAAACGTTGAGCTAGCGAATACATGCTTCCAGGATTGGCTGACTCAAGCTCTGGACAGCTGTATCCCTGTCAAAATTAGTTTTAAACAAATCCCTGATTAACGCTAAGAAAAAATGTAAACAACTTGAGCGGGCCTGGTGGCGCGTGTATGATACTGAAGCAAAAAACAATTACCGCAAATCCATCGAAGCTTATCATAAACTGGTCCGGAGAGCTAGAGCGGAGTACATTACTGGTAAAATCTGGGAGAGTAATAATTCGCCCAAAACAATCTTTTCTCTTCTTAAAGTCATGAAATTTGCAAACTTGAAAGCCGACACACCTGTTACTTCCAATAAGCAGTGCGATGTATTGGCCGGATATTTTGTTGACAAGGTGGAAAACATTTATAAGAGCTTCCCACCAGTCAATATTAACATCGACCAGAGGGAAGGGCACAAGGATAAGGAACTCACTACGAATAATACACTGTGTTCCTTTCCCCAAATATCCCTTATTGAGACTGAGCATCTGAGAATATGTACATTTCCTGGACCTAAAAATCAAAGATGTTGGGGGAACCTGTAAGTATAATTATTTTGTAAACCAACGGATAAAAACACCTTATTGCACTATGTAATGATCCAAGGGAGGCAGTTGAGTAGATTGAGATAGATTTATTGAATGGCATACAGAAACAGCCAACCAGTTCAGTTAGAGTCTAAGGTAGAGTGAATCCCTAGTGGATTTCACCTCATGAACATAGCAAGGTTCTAAGAATACATTGGAGTCACATTTAAAGGGACAAGGTATCAATAAATAGTACAGAACAAACCTAGAATATTACACACTACTATCAGCTTCCACCCAAAAGCCCAAAAAGGGAATATCCCCTTTTGGGCAATTCCTGCAACTTTGCAGGATCTGCACCAATTTAGAGGACTTTTACAAACACTCTGAAAACCTAATAATTAAACTGAAGGTTCGGGGGTATCCCAGAAACCGTATCTCCACCTCATTTAAGAGAGCTAGGTTTTATAATAGGGAAAGCTTGCTTACCCAGAAAGATGCAGGACAGACCTCAGTAATAGGATTACAAATTTGATAAATTCTTCCTGGAATATTCTGAATGATAATGGACTAATGAACTTGGAAAAACCATTATTTGCTTTTAAAAAGAATAACAATCTTAGAGGTGATCTTGTCCAAACTTATAGAGATGGACCTAAGCAATTTCAAACTACACTTGGGGGTGAGAAGGTCACTGGGAACTATAAATACAGTAGTTGTGCAATGTGTTATCAATGTATTCAAGGCAAAGAATACACACACAA
Source organism: Lissotriton helveticus (assembly GCF_964261635.1). Taxonomy (NCBI): domain Eukaryota; kingdom Metazoa; phylum Chordata; class Amphibia; order Caudata; family Salamandridae; genus Lissotriton; species Lissotriton helveticus. The sequence goes on along the minus strand of NC_136067.1, from coordinate 871,290,182 downwards.
CGGCTTCACCTTGAGACCTAGAGCACTGAACAACTGCAGAACTAAAAATGTGGTATACTTAATCGTATGCCCATGTAAGTTAGGCTATGTTGGTGAGACAGGACAGGAAGTACGTGTCCGCCTGTTAGAACATAAATCCGCAATTAGAAACCAGAAACCCAACTGCCCCTTAGTAGACTACTTTAAAGCTAAGGGTCACCTTTTTTCTGAGTTCGAATGGTTCGTCATTGAACGGATAGATATTACCAAGAGGGGAGGTGACACCACGACAAAAAGAAAGAATCGTGAACAGTGGTATATCTCCATCCTTAATACTATTAGGAAGGGACTCAATACGAAAGAGGATTGGATGAGTATTTTGAATTGATCATGTTCCTCTAGTGGACATGGCACTAGGATTAGATTATTAAATCTTGAGTAAGGTGAAGTGAGCCAATAGGCATATATGCAGTTATTTAAGTGAGCCTGGGGGGAGCAGATCGGGGTTACGTGCACGCTCTAGGGAGGTGTGTGTACCTGCCACGCACCTATCTCAGCGTGCATGGGTCCTTCGATCAACCCCCGACCAGGTGAGGGGAGCGCTGCAGAAAGGAAAACTAGAATTAACTTAAGAGTTATATATATTTTTTCAATAAAACCATGGAAAAGTATTCATAAGATCGCATTTCTCTGGTCATGCTATTTGAACTTACAAATTGCAACCTAAGATAAAGTTGGAGATGGATACGCTATATAGGCTAATCGATAGACATATCTTCTCTGGGCTCTACATTAATTAGAAGAACCATGTGGGACCCACAGTATAAAATAATAGTCCATTGCCCTTTTAAGTACGATGACGAAACGGGACATCCTATGAACGGATATCGCCCTTATAATTGTGGCAACAATGCATGCATTCCTTGCAGCAGCGGGGTAGGCGTTACTGCACGTCACCGGGCGGGTGCGCTTTCACCCAGGTGCGTGAATTGAACAAGGTTTAAATAGGGCACCCGGAGTGAGCACAAGCCATACGCCTATTTGTATGACGGTCGGGAGGCAGTCGCTATACCGCCGATAGGTAAGAAGAGCCGCATCGCTGAATGTCCTTGTGATTAGTATAGGCAGAAATGGAGGGGGTACCGAGTTGTTTATGTCCATGGGCGAACTACTTTGAGAATGTCTCCTGTTGTGGTTTTAACTAGATCACAAGATGAGAGCTGACATTTCTTCCAATGGATTGCCACTAACAGGGTAGGGAGATATGAGGATAAGCTGGCAGGACAGATAATTAGGCTGACTGATAGTAAATCATGCTCGGTTATAAACAGCAGGGTTGCTCGATAAGATTTGGCTCGTATTTTTAAATCAATAGGGTAACTAACTATATGTAAAGAAAAAGAAGTTTAGTCTCTTTTATATATACAAAAAATATTTAAAAATATGGTATTCCCTTTAGATTTACCCCACATATGAAACTAAAGAGTGGACGTGTATGGGGGGCATATACATGTGAGCTGCACCGCATATGCCCATGTAGCTATTGGATCCTGGTAAGTATGCTTCACCAATAGAGTTTGAGGATATTGGGTAAACTAGATCAATTGGATACTAGCAATAGAACACCCTTGTATGCTCTTTTATTTTCAGAAAAAATACTACCACTCTAACTATTGGCAATAGAGAAGACTTTGGCTTTTCTTATTTATCGGCAAAAAAACCCCAGTGGAGGACACACAACCCCCAAGTTACCGGTAGGTCCTAAGATGGTCTGGGAATCCACAAGATATCCCAACCCCAGTTGATAAAGGGGTTTGATATTAAATATAAGTTTGATATTAAATATAACTGGATTATCCTCCTTTTCTTTAGAGAGCCAGTACTAAGAAGCTGCTTAGAGCCCTAAGGAGCCCTGCTTAATTTTAATAAATCCCAAAAACTTTCTGAACCACCCCGGAGATATCGAGAGGTGGGTGGAATTGCTCTATCTTTCCTGTCCTGTCTAGAAAGGAAATGATAAATGGGACATAGCCTAAATGAAAGATGATGCATGTGTATACATATGGAATGATTGAATGATTGGTGAAGTGGGGACCCTATGGACAGTTGTGTTTTACAATACTACGTTTAGAGATGCGTCCTTTTGGGATCTTGTGAATAGGGGTTCTCTGAAACCAGGTTTAGACACGCCTATGCTCTATCACCATCTAGCATGTATGTTGAGTAATGAAAAGGTTGATGTCTTTCCCATTTTTTAATTGTTTGATTTCCGTCTTATAGATAACATGTACCAACACTGCCCCCCGTCCTCTTGATTTTGGTGGGGGTGGAAAGAGCAATTAAGGGTGGGAGACTATGCAATGTAATTTATCATTGGGTAGATATGCTTGAGTAAATAATATATTACTTATATGTTTTTTGATTAGGATATTTTCGTGGTTTTTATTGGGAGAGAACGGTTTATGTACATTGTCCTGAAGAAGGTGGCTCAAAATAATATAAGTGCCATCGAAACGCGTCGCGCATCATAGCCTTACATGGTGTTACATCTAAGGATCTGACTGGGTGTCGAATAGACGACATGATTTATGGACACCCATGAAATATTACAATGAATTTAATGTGGAGTAACAAATCTAGGATGTTTTTATGATTATGCACTGCTGTTTGTTGTTCTCTTGCTTTTATATAATTCTTTCTTATTGTTAGTAATTCCATGTTTTTTATTCTTTGTGCACATTATGAAATTGCCCACAAGAGATTTCTAATTATTTTTTAAGTTATATGTAATTTTATTAAAATTAACTGGTCTATTTTTGCATATCAGTTGTTTTTGAGTATTGTTTTGTTTTGCATAATTGACTTTTGGGGTCCCGGTTGGTCCTTTTTGCTGCGACTGGTGATACTACGGGTGTCTTGGATGAATGTGGATGAGAGAATAAGTCTGAATGGTCGAGATCAATCAATACCGCTGATTTCAGTGTAGTGAAACTTTTCCCAGGAGAAATCTGTTCTTTACTTAACTGAGCATCTCTGCCTGAAAATCAAATAGGATCTCCAGCTGATTCCCTGAGACCAGCTCAATTCTGTAAATTTCGCAACCATATTCTACCAGTGGCCAGGGAATTGATTAATTTATCCCTGACCTCAGTGTGCCTACAAGCAGGTTGGAAGCACGCTAAAGGGACACCTGTTCTGAAGAAAGCCTCGTTAGATCCATCTGAACCGGGTAACTATCGCCCCATTTCTCAGCTCCCTTTTTTAGCCAAGGTTACTGAATCTAATGTCAACACCATTCTGACAAAGTTCATAGAGGAAAACGCCGTCCTGGACTCCTCGCAAAATGGCTTCAGAGCCCGTCACTGTACGGAGTCGGCTCTGTTGGCCGTGACAGAGGAAATCCGTAGTAGCTTAGATGACGGAAAGTCTGCGGCCTTAATTCTGTTAGATTTAAGTGCCGCTTTCGAAACTCTCTCATATGAAATACTACTGTGTAGGCTTACAAAAGATTGGGATTTAGGGTTTGGCCTTTGCCTGGTTTCGCTCCTTCTTAGAGGGTAGATCTTTCCAGGTCATAGTGCCACCCTATCACTCTCGGATTCGGTGATCAGACACAGGGTTCCACAAGGATCGACACTGAGCCGGTGCTCTTTAACATCTATGTACAACCCTTGGCTGCGATATCAAAAAGCAGAGGGCTGTCGTTGGTTTTCTATGCCGATGACACCCAATTAGTCAACGCCTTTTCCAAGAATTGTAAAAACAATCTTATTTAATTTAAAGAGAACTTGCAGGCAGTCACCAAATGGCTGACAACAAATTGTTTGCAGCTAAATGCCAATAAGTCAGAAATGTTGCTGTTCGGAAGAGATAGTGATATGTGGTCAGAACAATGGTGGCCAGACAAACTAAAACCAACACCACCGCCAAGGAGCCGGTCAAGAACCTGGGCTTCTGGATTGAGAGAGGTCTCTCTTTTGACGCCAAATCCAAAGAGGCCCAAAGTTCGGCAGAATATAGTACAGGCCACAATCCTATCTAGATTGGATTATGGCAGTTCCCTTTATTTAGGTGCCAACAAACCCTGTATTCAGCGCCTTCAGAGGATACAAAACGCTGCCCTGCCGAAAACATGCTCCGTGTCTAGGTCCCTACCAAAACTACACTGGCTACTGGTAGAGAAAATTATTAATTTCAAGACTCTAAGCGTTGATCATAAAATCTTAACTCAACAAGCCCCCCCCCAGTTTTATCAGACCTGCTAACACTGTATGTTCCAAGTCGTTGCCTGCGATCAGCAAACCAATGACTGGCATGCAACCCCAGAGTTTTAAGAGCCAGTGCTGGTGGTCATTCTTTTAAAATTCTGACGGGTAAACTCTGGAACTCCCGTCTGGCTGCTATTAGAGGGCTTCGAGATCACCTAGCTTTACGGAAAGCCATAAAGACCTGACTCTTCCCAACGTAACTCTCATCCCTTCTCCCGGGCTGTTACTTCTTTCGGGTACTGTTGGAGTAGCGCTGGGATGCCCTGTTGCTGGGGCAGCTATGTGCTGTATAAATCTGTTAATAAAAAAGAATAAAACTCCTTTCCTTCCTAACATGTTTGAATACCTAAAAGTTGACATTGCGCTCCAAGAAGTTTTAATTCTTTCGCTGCTTATCCTCCCCCGCCCCTGTGTTAAGCCTTTTTCTGGCAATTTGGGGTCGTTCGCACTTATGCCCCTGTAATGTTTCGTCCACATAACTAAGTATACACATCAAATTGTGTCCTTTTTTTCAACACCCTGAGGATTCTAAAGGTACCCAGAGTTTGTGGATTCCCCTGAAGGGGACCCAGAAATTTGCCAAAACACAGCTACATTTTGGTCATTTAAAAAAATATTTGCATAACGTGCTGCAGAAGAAATCATCTGTTTTTTCCCCCTGCAAATGGTATCAACAAAGGGTTTGATCACATCATCTCAGCTTTTAGGGACAGGCAGACTTTTGTCAGAAAAGCAACATTTTCTACACAGTTTTGGCATATTACTGGGACATAACCTATGTTTGCTATCCTTTGTGTTCTCAACCTCCTTCCAGTTAGTGGTAGAAATGGGTATGAAAGCAATGATGGATCCCAGATAGCTATACAGTTCTAAAAAGTAGATAACATTCTGAATTCAGCAAGGGGTTATTTGTGTAGATCCTTCAAGGTTTTTCTATAGAAACTAACAGTTGAATATAAAAAAAATTGAAATTGAGTTGAAAAAACACCCATTTGTGCCTACATTTTCACTTGTAACTTCTTCCAAGTATGGTAAATTTTTGTAAGCAATAAACCGTTACAACCACTGGACGCTTCTGGTTGGGGGATATATAGGACTTTTAGGTGCACCAAGAACCCGAGGAAACCAGAGCCAATAACTGAGCTGCATCTTGCAATGGTTTTTCATTGTGTAGGGGGTATATAGCAATTCATTTGGTAAAATATAAAGAGTGACAAATAGGTACCAAGGAAAACTATGGGCCATATTATCAAGCAAAGGCGATCCATTATCACCGCTTTTATCGGCAGAAAACTGCCGATAAAGCGGCGATAATGGGCTTGATAATATGCCCTTGTGAATTCCCATAGCAGCCCAGGTTAAAACCAGAACCTGGGCTGCTATGGGAATGCACAAGGACATATTATCAAGCCCATTATCACCGCTTTATCGGCAGTTTCCTGCCGATAAAAGCGGCGATAATGTATCGCCTTTGCATGATAATATGGCCCTATATATTTCCAAAATGGGAACAAAATATAGAGTTCAGAAGCAGGGGTTATTTGCACATATCCAAAATTGTGGGTACCCATACAAGCATGTAAATTAGAGATTATTTTTCAAGATGACTTATTTTTCACAAATTGTCTTACATTTGGAAGACAGAAATGCAAAGAAAGTCAATTGGTAATAAAACGTGTTCCACTATCCTGGGTTCCACTATCCTGTGTTCCCCTAAGTCTCCCTATAAAAATGGTACCTCACTTGTGTGGGTAGGCCTAATGCCTGCAACACGAAACAGACCAAAACGCAAAAAGGACACATCACAATTTTCCCGTGAAAATTGACCCTTTCTTTTGCAATGTACCTAGCTGTGGGTTTTGGACCCCAGCTCTGCCAGCACCTATGGGAACCTAGCAAACTTATACTTTTTGAAAACTAGACTCCCAGGGGAATCCAGGATGGGGTGACTTATGTGACTCTCATCAGGATCTGCTACCCAGAATCCCTTGCAAACTTGACACTTTGTAAAAAGAACACATTTTCCTCATATGTCTGTGACGGAAAGTTCTGGAATCTGCCGAAAGCCACAAACTTCCACACACCCAGCCTTTCAGAAAGTCTCCCAATAAAAATGATATCTCATTTGTGTGGGTAGGCCTAGTAACGACGACAGGAAACAGCCCAAAAAGCAACATGGACACATTACATTTGTCCTGTGAAAACCAACCCTTTTTTTCCAATGTACCTAGTTGTGGATTTGGGACCATAGCTCAGCTGGCCCCTAAGGGAACCTAGCAAAGCTGTATATTTTTTAAAACTAGACACCCAGGGAAATCCAGGATGGGGTGACTTGTGTGGCTCTAACCAGGTTCTGCTACCCAGAATCCCTTGCAAACCACAAACTTTGTCAAAAAAATAATTTTCCTCATTTCTGTGATGGATAGTTCTGTAATCTGCAGGGAGCCACAAACTTCCACCCACTCAGCATTCCTGCAAGTCTCCCGATAAACATGGTACCATGCCTGTGTGGGTAGGTCCAGTACTCCCAACAGAAAACGGTCCAAAACGCAATGTGGACACATCACATTTTTCAGTTAAAACTGACCCTTTTTCACAATGTGCCTAGCTGTGGATTTTAGACCCTAGCTCTGCAGCACTTAAGGAAACCTAGCAAACCTAAACATTTTTGAAAACAAGACATACAGGGGAATCCTGGATGGGGGTGACTCTCACCAGGTTCTGTTACCCAGAATCACTTGTAAACCACAAACTTTGTAAAAAAAACATTTTCCTTACATTTCTCTGATGGAAATGTTCTGGAATCTGCATGGAGTCACAAACTGCCACCCAACCATCACCCCCCCAACTCTCCTGATAGAAATGGTACCTCACTTGTGTGGGTAGGCCAAGTACCTGTGGCAGGAAACGGCTCAAAATACAAAGTGGACACATGACAATTTTCCAGTGAAGATTAACCCTTTTTAGGTCTTGCCTACGCAGCGCACATGCGCTGCATAGGAGGAGACCTTTAGCCATCGGTCCCCTTTTTCACCCACAACCATGCACACGTTTTCACTTTTCATTTATAACTAAAATGTTCCATATAAATGTTCTTAAGGTAAGTAGGGAGGGGCTTGCTTAATTTGGTGTGACAGTCCGCTGTTCCTCCGATAACAGACACTCAAACGTGATCCCTTCTTGTGCCATTATCACAAAAATAAGGGGAATGCTGCCACTGGGATTGAGGTTTAAAGCACTGAGATCAGGGATTTGCAGAGGTGGAATACCCTCCCAGGTACCTCCCTCAATTCCAGTTGAAGTGATCCCCTTCCCCTGCAGACCTTTACCTCCCCTTCATAGTCTCCCATGGTGTTCCCGCTGCAGCCGGTACTCAGCACGGCACCGCGAGTAGAGGAAAAAATCGAGCGCAGCTATTTTACGTCACTTCTGTTGCACTTGCCAACACAGAGAAGTTACAAGAAGTGGGCGTCAGTCTCTAAAGAAGTTTTTACTTTTGCTACCAAATCAGACCATTTAAAGAAATCAACAAGACGTGTCAAAATGTAAATCTAATTTATTTGTGTTACGATATATGCCTATTTTAGTTGGAGTCAGGCTAAAATAATAGACCATTCTTCTGTACTAGTATATATAATAAAGTATAGTTAACAAGAATCGTTCTATCGTTATTTTTAAGCTACTTGGTATTATGTGGCTTGTCTACTCCACTGCTCTAATAAACAGTCTTCTCTAAGATGGCTACTGAACTTGATGGAGCGAGATTCAGAAATGTTTTCATTTCAACTCGTGAAGTCACACTTCCATAACAAGAGTTAATAATATTAATGAAAGTTTGTGTGTGTGTATTAATTCAACCTAGTTTAAAGTTACATTCACGAATATACACAAGGGTTATTAACATGTGTGCTCATAAATGTGCTCTATGTTGCTTTCCCATGTACGTGGAAAATAATAAAATTTATTTTGTCTATCGTTGTGTCATGACTAATAGCAGCTGTTTTAAATAATGGCATGTGCTTATTTTGCTTTCTTGTCTATGTGGTGTTACTTTATTCTTGACAGGTGCATAAAGAATCATGTTGGATTATTTGAAGAATGGTAGATATAAATGCTGCTTTAATTGTACGCTTCAGCTAGGTAATTTAGACTAATGGGTTAATCATTAGCTATGGTGGGTGGCAACAGAACAAATTATATTTCTCATATTAATTATTGTTCTTGTGTTTGTTTAAATAATAGTTCACGTCAAGAGGCTTTGGGCCTAGTGCATTTATATTTGCTAAAATTCTGCTCGGAGTAAAAGAAAATCCATGACAAATGAATTCCTGCTGCCTGAAACATTTTGTTGAGATGAGCTGACTGTTCCTTAGTCAAGCAAGGCCAAGGCCAGGAACCGGCAAGAGAACGTGCGACAAATTTCATATCCGAGGAAGCAGATGACTTTACTTGGTTAAATGTTGCAAACTGGAGGAAGCCTCGTTGTTCGAAAACTAGAGACAATGAACTCTAAGAAAGTGACGGAACTGATGTTCTAAAAAGTGGAATGACACGATGGCGTCACTTTTTAGCCAATGGGACTCCAATTTCAGCAGAAAAGTTATACTTTTGCTTAGATTAGCTTAGTGCACAAAAGGTATAAAAACTCTTCCCCGTGGAAGAGGATGCTGCTTCTTGCTGATGAGGGTGTCGTGCTGATGAACTTTCCTTGGAGCACGTAAGGGCCTTCAAAGACTTTACTCTTTTATTCGTTATTTTAGTTAGCTATGTTAGGGATTTAGGTTTTGAAAAATGCTAAACTGATAAATTTTATTTTGCAATAATAACTTGATTTTCATAAAACTGTCATAACCATTTACAATGATTCTAATAAAAATGTTTTAATAAAATTTCTAATGTAAATTCCAAATAAGTAGCTAATAAAAATCTTACTTTGGAACACAAGCTGGTCTTGATTTTTAAGAGTTTAGGTTACCATTAGCAAGATTTTATCGCCACAGTGGCTTAATTAATTTGTAGGGTTTTGTAAAATATGATGAATTCATTTACCGCGGTTGTATATAAATGTATATAATTTGTGAATAGGTTAATTAGGTCACATGATTCAGTTGGTCAAAATATATCATGTTAGTTCATGGGCCTTGTGATTGATTTATGTTTAATGGTGAATATAGTGAAGTTGGGTAGCATAGTCTGTGATATATTTCCTATAGACCGCTGGATCAATTACCTGGTAGCAGACTTGATGGTTGCTATGGTAACGAAAATATATGGTAGTTACATAGGATCAATGTCTAACATATGTTGAGTTCGTTTTCGTGTTATATGTAAGGTATTTTTCCAGCAGCGTGAAAAATCCTAGTTGTACCGGTACAGCGTAGTGTGATGAGAAGGTAGTCACACAGTACATTTGATCTGTTTCTGAGTGGTATCGCCGTGTATCACAAGTGTTGTGGCCGTACAACACATGTTAAGGATTGGTGTGTTAGATAGGGTGTATGTATAGTGAGAATTATCTATGAAATCAAAGCTTTGAGTATAGGGACAAAGAGCCCGTTCTAAAACTTACTGCGAGAAAGTAATAGAATATATTCAAACTTGAGTGAAGGGTAAAATAACGTCGCTTATTTTACTAACGGTTCATGTTATCTGTGGCGGGTTAGAGTCCTACCAAGATTTCATGTGTGTATGGTTAGAGATACTTTCCGTTTGAAAGTGCGTAATTGATTCTGTAAATTTCGTTCGAGTCAAACTTTGAATTGCTACTTTAAGTGCATTCAGAGGGAAACGCGTTCGTTAGTTACTTGCTTGAAGGGTAAAGTAAAGGTTTACTTTATCGACGAATGTATATTCTGTGAGAATAGCGTCGTCTATTCCTCGTAAAAGAATTCTTGTAAGTCTGTAAAAATCTATCTCTTTATCTAGAGAAACAGACAGATGAGTCGTCCTTTTGTCGTTATTTAATAAATCTCGTTAAAAAAGTGTTCTTAAAATGGCGCTGTGAAAAGTTATTGTAAAGGAGGGGTGAGCGCAAAGAGTGAGACGCGAAAAACCGCAGCGACTGTGTACGTCATACAGTTCGCACAGTGATTGGATATCATACGTCACAGGCTGTATTTTGATTGGCTCACATGATTTAGTCGAGCTGAGCACTGATTGGCTTTCGTGAGAAACTCCATTCTTATTGGTCGAGCAAGATTGTGACGTAGCTCGAACCTGATAGGCTTGTTGGTGTGTTTCGCGCACGGATTGGTCGGTGTTACGGAAGTAACCAGGAAACTTTTACGATCATTTCCAATTAAGTGGATTTGATTTTAAAATGAGTTATTATTACAAAAATGTTGAGAAAAAGCTTACAATGTTTCAGAAATTTAAATTTTTTATTTCACCTGACAAAAAAATTGAAACGCGAGGTGGTAAATTACTTCATAAATACAAAACACCTGCAGCGTATATGGAAGGTGAATATGGTTATCATACTGTTCTATGGTTTGATATATGGAAACATTACACTAAAGATGACGGCGTATTGGCTTGGCCGGACGATGGTTCATTTAATATGAAAATTTTAAGGAATTTAAGAGAAAGGATGTCAGCTCTTATACCTAAGCCTAGACCAACTCAATTTGAAGCATTAGTTGAATGGGAGGATCAATCAATCAATCAATCACAGCATTTATATAGCGCACTACTCACCCGGAGGGTCTCAAGGCGCTAGGAGAGGGGGGGTTCGCTACTGCTCGAACAGCCAGGTCTTGAGCTGTTTCCTGAAGGCGAGGTGGTCCTGGGTCCGGCAGAGGTGGTTCGGGAGGGAGTTCCAAGTCTTGGCGGCCAGGTAGGAGAAGGACCTTCCTCCTGTGGTGGCTCTTCGGATGCGGGGGACGGCGGCGAGGGCGTGGCCGGTCGATCGAAGTTGGCGTGTGGGAGCGTAGAAGTTGAGGCGGCTGTTGAGGTATCCTGGGCCTTGGTTGTGTAGGGCCTTGTGTGCGTGGGTGAGGAGACAGAAGGTGATTCTCTTGTTGACCGGTAGCCAGTGCAGATCTCTCAGGTGTCCGGAGATGTGGCTGCGACGGGGGATGTCCAGGATGAGTCGTGCTGAGGCGTTCGGGATCCGCTGGAGTCTCTTCTGGAGTTTGGCGGTGGTTCCGGCGTAGAGGGAGTTGCCGTAGTCCAGGCGGCTGGTGACGAGGGCCTGGGTGACCGTCTTCCTGGTCTCGGTGGGGATCCACCGGAAGATCTTACGTAGCATGCGCAGGATGTTGAAGCATGACGAGGAGAGGGCGTTGACTTGTCTGGTCATGGAGAGGGAGGAGTCCAGGATGAAGCCCAGGTTGCGTGCGTGGTCTGTTGGTTTGGGTGCGCTGCCCAGGGCGGGGGGCTACCAGGAGTCGTCCCAGGCGGAGGGTGAGGATCCCAGGATGAGGACTTCCGTCTTGTCCGAGTTCAGTTTCAGGCGGCTGCTCATCATCCACTTGGCTACGTCTGTCATCCCTTCGTGTAGGTTGGCTCTGGCGGTGGCGGGGTCGTTGGTGAGGGAGAGGATCAGCTGGGTGTCGTCGGCATAGGAGATGATGTTGAGGTTGTGTTGGCGTGCGATGGCTGCGAGGGGGCTCATGTAGACGTTGAAGAGGGTTGGGCTGAGCGAGGAGCCTTGAGGAACGCCGCAGATGACTTCGGTGGCTTCTGATCTGAACGGGGGGAGGCGGACTCTCTGTGTCCTTCTGGCGAGAAACAAGGTGATCCATTCCAGTGCCTTCTCCTGGATTCCGACGTTGCTGAGGCGCTGCACTAGGGTACGGTGGCAGACAGTGTCGAAGGCCGCGGAGAGGTCTAGGAGGATGAGGGCCGCTGTTTCTCCGTTGTCGAGCAGGGCTCGGATGTCATCGGTAGCTGCGATCAGGGCGGCCTCTGTGCTGTGGTTGGCCCGGAAGCCAGACTGCGAGAGGTCGAGGGATCCGTTCGTCTCGAGGAAGGCGGCCAGCTGCTTGTTGACGGTCTTCTCGATGACTTTTGCAGGAAACGGGAGCAGCGAAATGGGGCGGTAGTTCTTGAGGTCGGTGGGGTCGTCTGATGGCTTCTTTAGTAGAGCGCTGAGTTCGGCGTGCTTCCAGCTCTCCGGGAAGGTAGCGGTGTCGAAGGAGGTGTTGATGATGTCCCGCAGGTGGGGTGCGATGACGGCGTCGGCCTTGTTGAAGACGTGGTGAGGGCAGGGGTCGGTCGGAGATCCGGAGTGGATGGAGTTCATCGTGCGGATGGTGTCTTCGGTGCTGATCGGGGTCCAGGCGCGGAGGGTGGTGGTGGGGGGCAGTGGTTCGGTCGTGGCGTGCGTCGGTTGGGAGCTGAAGCTGTTGTGTTTGTCCGCGATCTTGTTGTGGAAGTAGGAGGCGAGGGAGTTGCAGAGGTCTTGCAAAGGGGTGATGTCGTTGTTTCCAGCGTTGGGGTTGGAGAGCTCTTTAACGATGTTGAAGAGTTCCTTGCTGTTGTGGGCGTTGTTGTCCAGTCGTTCCTTGAATGCAGTTTTCTTGGTGGCGTGGATCAGTTGGTGGTGTTTTCGGGTGGCGAGCTTGAGGGCAGTCATGTTGTTCGGTGTTGGGTCTCTGCGCCAGGCTTTCTCGAGGGCTCGGCAGTTCTTCTTGGAGCTCTTGAGTTCGTCGGTGAACCATGGGGCTTTCTTGCTGCCGGGTCTGCTAGGCGGGGTCTTCAGAGGGGCGAGGTCGTCTGCGCAGTTGCTGATCCACTTCGTGAGGTTGGTGGCCGCCTGGCTTGGGTTCGTTGCGCTGGTGGGAGGGTTCATGCTCAGGGAAGTCGCGAGCTGGTCGGCTGTGATCTTGTTCCAGCTTCTGCGTGCAACCTGTTGCTGGTGGTGGTGGATCGTGGTGTTTCAACTTCAGAAAGAAGCAAGTGGAATAAAAAGACCTCCAAAAATACCGAGTTATAGAAGAGAAACGCATGAAGATAGAATGCGTATGTGGAGACAGGGAGATATGTGCGATGGTCTTTATTTAATTAGAGAAATGGTTTTAGGGTCTCCAGATAAAAAGAGAACTGAAAAGAAAAATAATATTACTGAAGAAAGTGAATCAGAAGATGCCGTTTTGGAAGAAATTTTTACCACGAATAAAAAGCAAACTCCACTTAGACAGCCTTGTTCATGGTCTACTCTGATGGTTTCTACAGAAACCACTCCAAGTGCACCTCCGTTAAATGAATCTCCTAAATTATATCCAAATAATTCTGAATCTTTTGAAACTCCAGAAAGATTTGAAACCAGAACTAATTCCAGTGTTTATAATGAAAGTAGAAATTTTTCAGAAACTCCAATGGAAAGGGAAGCCCCTAGAAATTTAACTAGAGCTGCCAGAAATGAGGAAGTTGGAAATACTTCAGAATATTTACGATCAAAAGAAAATTTAATTCAACAAATAACTAAAGGTATGGAAGCAGTGACAGTTCCAGTAACGATTGGTCCTGTTCAGCCTATTTTTGATCAAAAAGAATTAAAACAGTCAGGTTTGACAATTCCATTAAATGCGGAAATTCAAAAAGTAGCTGAGAAATTTTATTCAGATTTATCTAAAATTCATTGTGAGAAAACAAGAATGCCTGATTTAACTTATAATCAAGGTACTTTTAACCAGTCACCAATGGGTGCAGAATCAGATGCTGAGACTCCTGAGAAAAAAGAGTCTAATTCAAAACTTGATGTTGCAAAATTGAAAGCTATTTGGAAGAATTAATAATTGGCACAATTGGTCCTGACAGTCTAAAATTTTATCGTGATGATGAACTTCTGTTCATCTGTAAGAGCATTCAATGGAAAACAAAGAATAAATACGATCAGTTAGAAGAACTGGCAGTTGAACTAGAAATCGATTTGAGCAAACAGAAAATTTTGGGAAAACACTACAGATTGGATTTTACAGAGAGGGACATTGAGAACGTTAACACAATGGGAAGAATACTGAATATAAAAGAATTGATTGTTTACATCAAGAAATTGGGTGAATTAAGTAAGTGGAGAGTAAAGTGGACTAAAAAGAAGGAAGATGAAAGGTTAGATAAACTGGATAGACTGTCTAAACAGTTTCCTATGAGAGAAATTGCAGGTGGAGGATATGTCCATGTTCCATGGTCAAGACAAGATATTTTACTTTTCACAAATGACTTTCCTCGGCTGAGAGAAAAACCTGTGGAATGGTATCGACAGGTGGATAGATTCATCAAGGTTTCAAACGTTCTGTGGATTGATCTGGATGGATTCTTTGACATTGTTGTCCCATCAGATCTTTGGACAGAATGTAAAATTGCTGTGAGTTGGCCAAAAGAGGAGCCGGAGCGAATTAAAGAAACAGGTGCTCCAGCCCTAATAGTCATGGAATTATATGAAAAAGTAATTTACTGGTTGAAAAATAAAATTGCCCCAAAAGAAGTTGATTGGGTAAAAATAGACAGGACAAATCAGGAACCAAAGGAATCAGTTCATTCATTTTATGAAAGATTATTACTGGTTTTCAAACAGTACAGTGGTTATGAAAAATTAGATGAAAAGGATATGAGTCATTTTATCTACAGATTTGTTTATGGTCTTAGACCAGAAATTGGAGAAATGATTAGGAATAATATTGTCGGTTGGCAATCAAATTCAGTTGATGATATTTTGAGAAAAGCTAAATACTGCAGTGATGAATTAGAAGTGAAACAGAAAAAGTTAAAGGAAAAAGCTATGTGGGCGCAAGTGAAGGTGGCTGAGCAACAGATTGCAAGTCTTGAGAATAATAATGTAAATTTTACACGGAATCAGAACCAGAGTCAAGGTCAAAGAAAATTTTAAATTAATTTTAATAAATCAAAGAATAATGCTAAAATTGAAGAATTAAAACAGAAATTACCTTGTTTTAACTGCGGCGAAATCGGTCATTGGAAAAGTAAGTGTAAAAACCCGCCAAGAAATTTTAAAAATACATCATTAAACCCACAGATGCAAAACGATGTTGATCTGCAACAACAGCTACAGCTACAGCGTCAACTGAATGACCTGAGTCTTCAGCGACAGCTACAGCAACAGTTAACACAACAGCAAAGACTGATTCCACAGCCTCCATTTCCAAATTGTGGGAGAGGTCAAAAATATAATCCAGGTGTGGGATTCGGAGGATGTGATCAGGTAATAAGAACTCAAAGATCTAATTTGCAAAATACAACAGGACAATTTTTATTGTCAGAAAAACAAAGAAGTGATTCTGATGACTACTTCTGACGGTGCCCGAGAGAGGGGGAAGAGTGTGTAATTGGAGCCACTCTTGAGGTTGACCAGACTGGTCCATTTGTAAATGGAAAAGTAAATGATGTAGAAATTACTTTTCTGGTGGACACTGGTGCTACCCGTTCTACTGTTAGATCAGTAGAAATTGAAAACCTGCCTCTCTCTGGGGATACCATCCAAGTAGTCGGAGTAAGTAATCAGCAAATTAAAAATGATCTAACCGATCCTGTCAAGGTTGAAATTGGCAATTTTAAAGACGAACACAGATTTGTAGTTTGCAACAGCAGTCCAGTAAACTTATTGGGAAGAGATATATTATGCAAAATGAATTGCAAAATATATTGTTCACCTGATGGAATTGAATTACAAACAATGGAAGAAGATGGGTTATATCGATTGACAATGTTGTTAGTTGAAGCAAGCGAAACAAAATTGTATACTGAATTTGAAAAAGAAAATTTACCAGAAGAATTAAAGGAGACTGTCAAAACTGAAATTTGGGATTTGACTGGAAATGAAATGGGTCTAATGAAACATATCGATGCAGTCAAAATTATAGTGAAACAGGGAATAGAATTTCCAAACATTCCCCAGTATAAAATGAAAACAGAAACGATTGAAGGTGTCATTCCTGTGATTGAGAAATTTATTAAACAAGGTGTATTAAAAGAAATTGAGAGCAGTCCTTGTAACTCACCGATTATGGGGATCAAAAAGTCAAATGGAACGTACAGAATAGTTCAGGATTTGAGAAAAGTTAACCAAATTGTTGTTCCATGTTGTCCAGTTGTTCCAAATCCAGCTGTCATTCTTTATCAAATTCCGCATGATGCTGAATGGTATACTGTTATTGATCTTTGCAATGCGTTCTTTACTGTTCCTTTGCATCCAGAGAGCCAAGAAATCTTTGCTTTCAGATTCCAAAATAGGACCCTCGCGTGGTGTAGAATTCCTCAAGGGTATACAGAAAATCCTTCTATATTTAATGAGTTGTTAAAGAAATCTTTGGAAGATCTTAATCTACCTGGTAGGTCAACATTGGTACAGTACATTGACGATTTGTTAAAAGCTGCAAAAACAAGAAACAACTGTGTGATAGAAACAATTATACTTTTGAATCATTTGGCTGATGAGGGACATAAGGTGTCCCCTGCAAAATTGCAGTTTTGTAAACAGGAAGTAAAATACCTAGGACATAGAATTGCAAAGTGAATGAGACAAGTAACGATTGAGAGAATAAAAATGATTCAGGGAATGCAACCTCCAAAAACACAAAAACAGGTCAGAATGTTTCTGGGAATGGTTGGTTATTGTCGTCAATGGATTAGTGGATTTTCAGTAATTGCAAAGCCACTACAAAGACTGACAAAATCAGATATAAAAGATCCAATTATTCTAACTGAAATTGAATTGGAAGCTTTTGAAAAGTTGAAAAAAAGTCTATGTGAAGCTCCAGCTCGAGGCATGCCTGATTATGAGAAGGATTTTGAACTATACTGCAGCGAAAGGGAAGGGTGTGCTTTGTCTGTGTTGATACAGAGACATGGAAACATGAGAAAACCTATTGCTTATTTTTCAGCAGTTCTTGATCCAGTTGCAAAAGCATTACCAGGTTGTTTAAAAGCAGTTGCAGCAACTAGTATTAGCCTTGAACAGAGTGAGGGAATTATAATGGGATTTCCTGTAAAAGTCTATGTTCCTCATTCAGTTGAAATTCTCCTTACAAGGAGTAAAACGCAACACCTGACAAGCAATAGATTAACAAAATATGAAAAGATAATTTTGGGATCAGACAATGTATCAATTGCAAGGTGTGTGAATTTAAATCCTTCCACACTGTTACCTGATACTGAAATGTGTGATGAAAATAATGTAGAACATGAATGCTTGGATGTTATGGGATACTGTACCAAGCCAAGACAGGCTATCAAAGATATACCATTACCTGAATCGGATTATGTCTACTTTGTAGATGGCTCCTGTCTAAGATCAGAGGGAGGTGTTTTGAAAGCAGCGTATTCAGTCTGCACAGTGGCAGATGTTGAAGAAGCATCATGTCTTGAAGGAATTCGTTCAGCACAAGTAGCTGAATTAATTGCTTTAATTCGTGCTTATGAACAGGCAAAGGATATGAGAGTTACTATAATTACTGATAGTCAGTATGGGTACAGAGTTGTGCATGATTATGGACAGCTCTGGTCTCAGAGAGGCTATATGACATCAGCAGGTTCACCAATAAAAAATGCAGAGTTCATTAAAAGATTAATTGATGGCATACAGTTGCCTAAAGAAATAGCTGTAGTAAAGTGTGCAGCTCACAGAAAAGGTGAAGATTTTATCACCAAAGGAAATGCTTATGCAGACGAAATTGCAAAGTATTGCGCAAGGAATAATTATGCACTTAATCGGGAGAAAAACAAAGCATTTGATTCAAGTTCACTGATGCTCACATCAATTGTTGAGACATGGCAAGAAATAAGAGATTTACAAAATGAAGCTGATGATGAGGAGAAAAACACATGGTTGATAGCAGAATGTAGACAGAGAGATGAAGATGTAGTTTGGACATACAAAGATGGCAGGGTAGTTTTACCAAATTTAATAAGAAAAACAACGTGACCCGCACAAGGAAAATGATATACAAGTTGTATTTTTGCTAAATAATGCAATAATATTTTCCAGACATATAACATGAACGCTTTCCAAAGAGAAGTGAAGTCCGAGTCTTGAAAGTTGTATTGGAAGACTTTTTATTCATGAAAAACAGAAGTTCAGAAAATTGCTAGCTGCCAACGCGTTTCGTCACCAATGTGACTTCTTCAGGGCTCTAAAGTCAGTAGAACTGTAATAGATAGAGCTTACATCGCTTGGACAGAAAAACACATCAAAGAGAGGACATTTAAAAAAAGCTGTCTCCTAGTCCCCCTCGTATTCAGTCTGGTTTTTTTTTTTTAGTTATGTTCTGTGTTGTACGGCAGTTTTCAGTATTTTACATCTGCATCACAAGAATAATGTCAAGGGTAATCTGATATATCCCCGGAAATATCTTGCTTATTTTTGTATGTTTTTAGGTCTTGTGGAAGGGACCATGCACACGACGTTGGCGGCACGCTGAAAATGCCCGCTATCTACTGAAGGAATCTTGAAGGGCCCCATAACACTACAAGACCTAAAAACATACAAAAATAAGCAAGATATTTCCGGGGATATATCAGATTACCCTTGACATTATTCTTGTGATGCAGATGTAAAATACTGAAAACTGCTGTACAACACAGAACATATCTAAAAAAAAAAACTAAAAAAAAACAGACTGAATACGAGGGGGACTAGGAGACAGCTTTTTTTAAATGTCCTCTCTTTGATGTGTTTTTCTGTCCAAGCGATGCAAGCTCTATCTATTACAGTTCTACTGACTTTAGAGCCCTGAAGAAGTCACGTTGGTGACGAAACGCGTTGGCAGCTAGCAATTTTCTGAACTTCTGTTTTTCATGAATAAAAAGTCTTCCAATACAACTTTCAAGACTCGGACTTCACTTCTCTTTGGAAAGCGTTCATGTTATATGTCTGGAAAATATTATTGCATTATTTAGCAAAAATACAACTTGTATATCATTTTCCTTGTGCGGGTCACGTTGTTTTTCTTATTATATGTGATGTTCTGCATCACCATTTAGGGGGTGTTTACGGGTCACACCCTCGACCAATACGCACAGGTTTCTGAGCACTAGATAAAAGACTGTATACAGTGGAATAGTGTGCAGGTAGAAAATAGCTCTGACCCATTGTTGTGTTGTTTTAGTTTTACCAAATTGCATGATTGCTGACATGGCCAGATTGTACCATGGTCCTGGTCATATTGGAAGAGATTCAATGATTAGACTTTTTAAAGAAACTTGGTTCAATACTAAGTTCAGAACAATTGCAGAGTCTCTCTGCCAAAGGTGTTTGATCTGTCAACAAATGAATCCAAACAGGAAATCAGTTGTGGGAACAGGAATAATAGGTCGAGAAGGTGGTCCTTTCACCAGGTTACAGATGGATTTCATTGAAATGCCCAAGCACAACAGACTGCAATATGTTTTGGTGATTGTTTGTCTGTTTTCAAGATGGGTAGAAGCTTTCTCCACACGACACAATGATTCAATTACTGTAGCAAAATTGCTTCTACGTGAGATTATCCCTAGGTACGGATTTCCTGTGACCATAGAGAGTGATAGAGGAGGACATTTTGATAACAGATTGTTGAAATTGATATGTGAAGCCTTACACATTGAGCAGAAGTTACACTGTGCATACAGACCAGAGGCATCTGGAGTTGTAGAGCAAATTAATGGAACAATTAAAAATAGAATTGGAAAAATGTGTCTAGATATAGGCATAAAATGGACAGATGCTCTTCCACTTGTTTTGATGACTTTGAGAAGTACACCAGATAAAAAGACAGGTCTGAGTCCTCATGATATTATCATGGGTAGAATAATGAGACAAGCATTTATACCAGTAGGAAAACTGTTGAGCATTAATGACAGTGCAATTTTGGAGTATTGTAAAAAGCTGTCTGACGTCATGACCTCTGTGTCTAATCAGGTGGGAACTGAAATATAGTCAAAAGACAAAGTGCAAACACATGATCTGAGACCTGGAGATTGGGTCAGAACAAAAGTTCACCAAAGAAGAAACTGTTTGGTTCTGAGGTGGCAGAAACCAAGGCAGGTAATACTTGTAACGACAAATGCAGTAAAGTGTAGGGGAATAAAAAGGTGGATTCATACAAGCCATACTATTCCGATACCTACACCTGAAAATTCAGATGAA
Source organism: Lissotriton helveticus (assembly GCF_964261635.1). NCBI lineage: Eukaryota > Metazoa > Chordata > Amphibia > Caudata > Salamandridae > Lissotriton > Lissotriton helveticus. The sequence goes on along the minus strand of NC_136067.1, from coordinate 871,269,854 downwards.
GAAAGTGATACAACAGCTGATTCAGATTCTGAAGAAGAAGCTGAGGAAAATCCAGATTCTGAAGATCGACTGAGACGTCGACATCTGGAGAAACCTTTAATGAATGGAAAGGATTTGGAAATTATTGAAATAGATTCTGAAAACGATGAAGATCTATTAGAAAAAGAATCTACACAAGAATCTAATCAAGATAAAGAAAAAGAAGTTGAGAAGAGTGAGAAATTGAATCAAGTTCAGAACCAAGACCAGGAGAGTATCGAAAAGCAGAAAATAAGCTCTGAAAGCAGGAACAAGAAATCTGGAACTGGGAAGTTGAAGGTAATTGATGAAGGGGAGGAAGACGAATTGCCAAGTACCAGTGATGGAATAAAAAGTATAGTTCCTAACAGAGTAAAGCTGCCGATTAGAGAAGATCCTGAGTCAAGAATGGAGATTTCTGACAGTGAAAAAGTGATGAAGATTGTCAAAGGGAAAATGTGAGAAAGAGATCTTGGAAAACAGAAACTAATGTGACTGAACCAAGAAGGAAAATTCTGAGAAAAGGTGAAACCTGGCCAAATGAAAACGGAGGTTTGAGAGTCAGGCTAATAAAAAGATCAAAGGAGCAGGTGAATGAGATTACTAGTCAAGAGGATCCTGAAAAGAAAGCAGAAAAAGGAAAGAAAATAGAAGTTGTTTCTAGAAAAACAAAGAGAGTTTTGAGACCAAATCAGAAGTATAAGTCTCCTGAGTGGGCGTATATAATAATCCCACCTGTAATTGAGATAAATAGCAGTAGTCAGGAAGAAGTTGAAGACAATAGTGACAACGATTGAATTGCTATTATTTTAGAATTGGGTTTTTGTTTTTTGCATAAGGCTGAAGAAATTGTGTTGGGTGACACAAGGTCGAAGAAATTGTGTTTAGTTGAAAAATAACTTGTGACACAAGGTCGAAGAAAAGTTGTTAGAGAATTAAAAAAACATTTTTTTTAAAGGGGGATGTTTTATGTTTTAAAATTTAGGTTTTTATTAGACATAATTTTAAAAATTGTTTTCTTTTTTTTAGATAAAACTAGCTACAATGCCTCTTGTCTTGAAACGTAGTACTTCAAAATGTTCCATTCTTAAAAATTGCTGTAAGATGACTCTGATATGTATGCTCATATTAATTCTGCTCTGGTTAGTGTTAGCTGTCATCTTTCCTTTCGGGATCGATAAGGAAATGTACAAAGTCAATATGACAAGCAAAGCTTCAATTAGTCAAAACAAAAATAGTGCAACAAACAAAGCTAATAAAGTTATTGAACACAGACCAGAGGCTCATCAAGATAGGTCTGTTAGTGATTTTTCTAGCAATACATTTTCGAGACTTTTGGGAGAATATGTTAAAGTTATGAGTGTCAAGGATTGCTATATCTGTGTAAAATTACCTGCTTCTGTTTCTGAAGGGGTGACATACAATATGCTTCCTCTTACTTATGGCATAACCTGCAGTGTGATAGCTAGCTTATTTTATCAGACTGGTCGCTTGGAGTATTATTATTCTAATTATGATGAGATTTTTGCTAATCTGAAAATTGAGAATGCTTTAAATAAACACAAACAAGCCAAACAGATGAGGGATTTCTTTTTAGTTACTAATGAACTTACTTATGAGTATGCTTACAGAAATAATCTAACTTGCAAATTGAGAACAGAGGAAAAGACTTTCCTAAACTTAGTTGAAGAGAGAAGGGCAATCTATAAGAGGAATGAAAAGGTCAAACAGACCAAATCTAAGTTTTGGCAGAAAGAGGATGAGAAGCTTAATGGCAAATCGTTTGACAATGTTGCAATTAATATAGATAAACCAATTAGTGGTAAGTTTTGCATTAGAAGAGATAATACTCTTTTTGATAATTATTTTGTAGGTGCTAGCAATTGTGAAGATACTTATCAAATCATGGGAGGTTGGGGATTTAAAGGTGGTAAAGATCCAATTTTTCCTGGGATCTATTTTATCTGTGGAGATAAAGCTTATTATAATCTTTCGGACCATTGGTACGGGACATGTTATGTTGGACTTGTTTTTCCCAAAATATTTCATGTTGATAGAAATGCAGAAGGTTCATTTGAAATCAGTAATCATGTAAATAGGTTCAAAAGAGAAAGTTTCTCAGAAATTTTAGGAGACATTTTCGAAGCAGTAATACCTTTAGTAGGTATAACCCTGAATGCAGGAAGAATCAGAAAATTGTCCACAATTGTTGATAGATTATCAACTGATACAGCAGGTGGTTTCCAATTAGTGGATACCGAGGTCATTGCGGTTAGGTCAATGGTGATGCAGAATCGCCTTGCCTTAGATATACTCCTAGCAAAAGAGGGAGGAGTCTGTGGTATTTTACATGTCCAGCACTGCTGTACATATATCCCAGATGAAAGCAAGAATATTGAAATGTACATTAGAAACATGACAGAAATGCATTCAGAAATAGTTCCCTTACAAGAAGATGACTTTACAGAACGTCTTTCAAAAAGATTTCAAGCAATCAAAACCTGGTTTCAAGAAATTGGTAGTTCAGTTCTTGGCAAGATTCTAACACCTTTGTTTGTTATAATTTTTGTAATAGTTTTGACAAAGATCAGTTGCATGATACACTAGAGAAAGAAGGACATGAAGGAAAAGAAAAGAATTTACAAAATCAGAAGAGAATAAGAAAGGGAAATTGAATTAGAAGAATTACACAGAGCTCAATATGATAGTTGCAAAGATTTTGCTGAAACAAAATTTTAGAAGTACTAACACAGTGAAATTGAATAATATTCTTTTAGGTAAAATTCGTTAAATTTTGGGTGTGGTGTGGTGATTTGTTAATCACCAGATGAGGGAGTGAGATTCAGAAATGTTTTCATTTCAACTCGTGAAGTCACACTTCCATAACAAGAGTTAATAATATTAATGAAAGTTTGTGTGTGTGTATTAATTCAACCTAGTTTAAAGTTACATTCACGAATATACACAAGGGTTATTAACATGTGTGCTCATAAATGTGCTCTATGTTGCTTTCCCATGTACGTGGAAAATAATAAAATTTATTTTGTCTATCGTTGTGTCATGACTAATAGCAGCTGTTTTAAATAATGGCATGTGCTTATTTTGCTTTCTTGTCTATGTGGTGTTACTTTATTCTTTACAGGTGCATAAAGAATCATGTTGGATTATTTGAAGAATGGTAGTTATAAATGCTGCTTTAATTATACGCTTCAGCTAGGTAATTTAGACTAATGGGTTAATCATTAGCTATGGTGGGTGGCAACAGAACGAATTATATTTCTCATATTAATTATTGTTCTTGTGTTTGTTTAAATAATAGTTCACGTCAAGAGGCTTTGGGCCTAGTGCATTTATATTTGCTAAAATTCTGCTCGGAGTAAAAGAAAATCCATGACAAATGAATTCCTGCTGCCTGAAACATTTTGTTGAGATGAGCTGACTGTTCCTTAGTCAAGCAAGGCCAAGGCCAGGAACCGGCAAGAGAACGTGCGACAAATTTCATATCTGAGGAAGCAGATGACTTTACTTGGTTAAATGTTGCAAACTGGAGGAAGCCTCGTTGTTCGAAAACTAGAGACAATGAACTCTAAGAAAGTGACGGAACTGATGTTCTAAAAAGTGGAATGACACGATGGCGTCACTTTTTAGCCAATGGGACTCCGATTTCAGCAGAAAAGTTATACTTTTGCTTAGATTAGCTTAGTGCAGAAAGGTATAAAAACTCTTCCCCGTGGAAGAGGATGCTGCTTCTTGCTGACCTTTGATGAGGGTGTCGTGCTGATGAACTTTCCTTGGAGCACGTAAGGGCCTTCAAAGACTTTACTCTTTTATTCGTTATTTTAGTTAGCTATGTTAGGGATTTAGGTTTTGAAAAATGCTAAACTGATAAATTTTATTTTGCAATAATAACTTGATTTTCATAAAACTGTCATAACCATTTACAATGATTCTAATAAAAATGCTTTAATAAAATTTCTAATGTAAATTCCAAATAAGTTGCTAATAAAAATCTTACTTTGGAAAACAAGCTGGTCTTGATTTTTATGAGTTTAGGTTACCATTAGCAAGATTTTATCGCCACAGTGGCTTAATTAATTTGTAGGGTTTTGTAAAATATGATGAATTCATTTACCGCGGTTGTATATAAATGTATATAATTTGTGAATAGGTTAATTAGGTCACATGATTCAGTTGGTCAAAATATATCATGTTAGTTCATGGGCCTTGTGATTGATTTATGTTTAATGGTGAATATAGTGAAGTTGGGTAGCATAGTCTATGATATATTTCCTATAGACCGCTGGATCAAACTCAGCACCTTAACCTCTTCCTTTCCAAATTCTTTAATGAACAGTCCAAGCTTTGACGTGTTTACCCGCTGTCCTGCCGGAAAAGCGCTACAGTGCAGTCGGGTTTGTTTTCTGCGCTCCACACAGGGCTTGCTTGGTTGGCTTTTTCAAGACTTCCTCCTCAGAAGCAGCTATTGATTAGCTGAGATCCGCGTGATATTAACAAACAGTAACCCGTGATTGGCCAACTTTATAGCTAGGTTGGCGAAGAAACTAGAATGACGGGAACGCTGTAGATGATGCGAGAGGCCTGAAGTACGGAATGGGAGGCGCTGTGTAAATTGTGTTGTATCGCTAACTATATAGCGCTTTCCGTGTCCTTGGCGAGACTCAGTATAGGGAATGGATAAGGGAATTTGACCGAATATTGTGACGACGATGCATTGTCTGCCAGTTTTGCATTGGACAGAGTTACATTATTTAGATAAGTCAATTGATATCCCAGGTTTGTCATACAGAATACGAGTAACTACCCAGGGCGTGCCTGACACGCTCTTCTATTTACTTTAAACAAAGCCCGAGTGTGCAGTCTCTGGCGGGGGGTGGTCCTCCTCTCTGCTGCACCCCCATATGCTTTTTGTTTGGGAAGAATGCAGCCACTGTTGGGGGACTGATACACAAGGTATTCTATTTCAGTGATGTTACCCCCTCGGGGGAGATATCACGCAGACACACCTATTTCTAATAAGACCTGTAGGGCTTCTATTGTTTAATGGTTAAACGGTATGAAGCGCCACATGTTGTAAGCACAGTTGTTTTGCTAGACAGAGACAGTAGTAAAGAGGTTGCTGCCACGCTAAGTAGAGGGGCGTAGCCAACTTGGTGCAGCAGGTGCAGTGGCACCGGACCCAAGGCCCCAAAGGGTCCAAGGGTTTACTAACCCAACAGCAGGGAAAGGGGCCATTTTAATTGCCGGCACAAGGGCCAATGGCCCCTTTGCACATCTTTACACCCCCCCAAACTGAGTAATTCGTTTTCGCATAAGACGTGTTATGCACAGTCATGATGTAACACTGAATGCAGTGCCGTGTTCATGATTGCTGCCAGCTCCGAGCTGGAAATGCACAGTGCGGGTAATTTCTCTCCTTCTTTCTTGGGAAGAAATAAACCTTCACCCTATAGACCCAGGTTGCTGTCGGAGTAAGACAACTGGAAGATTGTGAACAGTGAACACCCACATAAAGGATTCAGGGAATTGGATTATCTGTGCGCACTTCAGAGACTCGGCCTTTGGAATGTACACATCCCCACTGAGTCAGGTCTCCAGCCCTGGGATGGGATCTGAAAATGCCCTCTAGCCCTCCAGATGCTTCCCCTGTCAGTGCTCGGACGTTTTTCGGGTTGTAGTTCACAAAAATTAGCTCATTTGCTTGCTCAGTGTTTCATTGGAGTCATCACTCTTATTCCCTCGCTCATTGCTTGGGCACATATTACCTCACTCAATCATTACCTCCCCCACACACAATCATTGAATCCCCACTTTTCACTCACTTATTCTTTTACACTCTACTAAATGCAACATACACCCCACATAATACCACTCAATAACACATAATTACATACCACATAATTACACTCAACTCAATACAACATTCATACAATCCACATAATATCACTCAATGCCACATAATAACACAACACCAATTTAAAAATACACTCAATATAATATACATCCACTACACATAACAACACTCAGTAACACATAATTACACACCACATAATTACACTATACTCAATCCAACATTAATACACTACACATAATACAACTAAGTACCACATATAACACTTTTTATTACAACTTTTCTACATAAAACACATCAGCCACAATACTCTACAACATAGCCAACACTTCTAAATAAACACATAAAGTCCCGAAAGCGAGACCTATTGGCTATGCCAATGCTTGTTTCACAATGTGCCTAGCTGTATATTTTAAACCCTTGCTCTTGCGGCACCTAATCAAACCAAGCAGACCTGTAAATTTTTGAAAACTTGACACCCAAGGGAATCCAAGAAGGGGTGACCTGTGTGGCTCTCACCAGGTTCTGTTACCCACAATCCCTATCCCTTGCAAACCTGAAACTTTGTAAAAAACAAAACACATTTTCCTACATTTCTGTGCTGGAAAGTTCTGGACTCTGCATGGAACCACAATCTTCCACCCACCCAGCATTCCCCAAAGTCTTCCGATAAAAATGGTACTTCACTTGCGTGGGTAGGCCCAGTACCCGTGACAGGAAACATCCCAAAATACAACGTGGACACATCACATTTTCCAGTGAAAACTGACCCTTTTTTTGCAATTTGTCTAGCTATGGATTTTGAACCCTAGCTTAGCCGGAACCTAGGGTAACCTAGCACACCTATACATTTTTGAAAACTAGACACCAGAAGGAATTCAGGATGGGGTGACTTGTGTGGCTCTCACCAGGTTCTCTTACCCAGAATCCCTTGCAAACCTCAAATTTTGTAAAAAAAAAAAAAGGTACCTTACATGTGTGGGAGGGCTAAGTACCTTCGGCAGGAAGGGCCCAAAGCATATTGTAGAGACATCAAAATTACCTATCACAAAATGACCTGACTTTGCAAGGGGATCACCTGTGTTTTTGGTCCCAGGCTCGGCGGCCATCCAGGGAACCTACCTAGCCCAGACATTTCTGAAAACTAGACAGCAAGGGGAGTCTAAGAAGGTATGGCTTGCAATGTTTCCCTACTCAGAATCCCCTGCAAACCTCAACTTTAGCAAAAAAACTTATTTTCATAACATTTCTGTATGGGATCATGGCACCAGCACAAATGTTCCATGGCCAAGTGTTGCTTCCAATGGGGGGGATTTATTTGTATCTGTTGTCTGCCCCCCCGGTGACAGATCGGCCTGTTTTTTTGGTCTTCTTGACCTCCAGGGAGGGCAAAAAATTGAGAAAACCCCAATAGGCACCAGGGATGTTTGAGATCTCGCCTAGCCATAAAGTGCCATGTGCTGTAGACTAGGCGAGATCTATTGTTGCCGACTTGCTTTGCGAAGGGGGACAGGACAGGTGCACGCGTATGGTAAGTCCTGGACAGGAGATGTGCACGCATATGGTGCGAGCAGGAGTTGTAATAATGCCGGTAGCCGTATACCTGCAAATCGACTGTCTGTGCTGAAGCTTAACAGACAGGAGATGTGCACACGTACGGCTCGCGGCTTTATCACAACTCCTGCTCGCACCATACACATGTACATGTCCTGTCCAGGCGTGTCGCCCAGCATGCCTCCGGCTCAACCCCACTCACCGGCTCATGTGGGCACTCTGCGCTGTTTCCAGGTTGGTCTCCTCAAAGGCACTCGCTTCTTCACCCAGTCACTGGCGCAGCAACACGCATGGCTCCGGCTTGCTCACAGGAGCCCCGCCTGAAACCCTGCTCTGGCTGCACCATGCGGCATTCACGAAGGCGGGGTGGGCTCCCACCAGACTTCCCTCTGCGGGGTGGGCTCCCACCTCGCTTCTCTAACACATGGGGCTCCCTCAGCTCACGGGAGGAGCGGACACTTCCGGCCACGCGCTCCATGCCCCGCCCATGCCCCATGCAACTCATGTTGTCGCAAGCCTTAAGCAGTTTCGCTTTCGTAATGCACACGCACGCTCAGCTCGGGATGTCCTCAGTAGGTAAGAACTTTTTTTATTATTACTACAGCAGGCAGGATGACGCGCGCAGCCGGACAATGGTCGCCGCTCATTCTAACATTGGTGCATTAATAGCTCTGAATGGTCCGTACAAAAATGTGAGGTAGATTGGAGTATTTTTAGAAAAGGTACATCTGTTAAAATGAATAGCAGTAAAAGTGCTAATTTATTGTCAGATCGTCACGGTGCAAAGTTTTGGCTGTCTCTTCTAGGTTTTTCACTTTGCCACTGTTTTAGACGTGTGGATAACGTACTTCCCTTTCCTACATTATATAAGTAGATGAAGTAGTACTACGTTTGTGAACTTGAAGTTTACTGCTTGGCCGATCCAGCATGGCCGCTCCTGACTCCAATATGAGATCAGGTAGGGTGAGCAATGGTGATACCTAGAGTTGGTTTCCAATCTACCAACTATGTAAATGACGGGGAGAGCGCCGCAAGTTGACCTGATCTCATCGCTCGAGAACCGCGGGCCGGCTGCTTCTGTGCTGGACCTCAGAGGTTGGGTGAAAGCCTGACGCCACCATCTCCCTGGTACTGCAGTGCGTGAGGGACAGAGGAAAAGCTGTGTCTGTGCTGCATGGTATCAGTGCAGAAGGGGAGGTGAGCGAAGCACCGGGTTCTGTGTTTGAAGTTATTTGGTCCTCGCTTGTCGAGTGCCATTGCTGACGCCTCTGCCTTGCTTGGATTGTCTGGCCTCTTGATGCTGGTACTAGTATTTCATTACATGTGGTCGCTTAAGCTCCACAGGCGACCGAATACGGCTTTCGCCGCTCTTATCTCTCTAGTGCTCGTTTCCCTCTGTAGCCTTCTCTCGGAGATTTGGAGCATATTCTTGGCAGCGAGCATTGCTATCCTAAAATTGCGTTTGCTTTCATCCTCTCTCCGTTACTAATATGTTTGATGTTAACATTAAACAGCAGATCTTAATGTTTTCAAATGCGCACTTCCGCATATCGTGTAAGTTTTCACTATTCACACCTGTGACTATTGTTTAGGGTTACACATTTAGCTCAGTGTATCGGTTCTTTTCTCAGTAGTCTATGGGGCCCATTAGGATCACTGGCGGATCGCCATCGCCCGCATGGCAGTGGCAACCCGTCCGTGATCTGACCCCCCCTGCCACCCATTTCCACCCGGCCATATTACTATGACGGGGGTACCGTGGTGGACAGAAAGACCGTCCACCGCTTTTCCGCCCGGTCAACGAGTTGACCGGGTGGAAAAGGGTTTAATATGGTGGCAGTGTCTGTTAGACACTGCCAGCCATATTAACATGGGTGCCTAAAGATGCCTTTCCGTGGCGGTAAAGGCATGCAAGAATTGACCGTGGGCCCATTGCGGGCCCCCAGGTACTCTGGGGGGTGGGGGGTGACCATGGGTGGTACTTATGGTACCCCCAGCAATTCCATGCACAACATGGCAGGCACCACGCGGTGCCTGCCATGTTGTGCATGGAAGTGCTCAACATGCCTTCCTGGCATTGTGGCGGGCGGTGCTGAGTGCACCGCCTGCCACAATGCCAGGAATGCAGGATGCGCCCACCACTGTGGCGGGCGCATCCTAATTGCCCCCACGGGACCCCCCCCTCATGGCGGGCGGTCACTTTTACCATGAGGATAGCGGGTGGACAAAGTCCGCCCTCCATCCTAATGATGCCCTATCTCTTGATTGTTTACTGCAATGAGATAGTTCTCATTGCAGTCTCATTACGCGAGTTTAAGCAATTGACATTGTAAATGACAATGCTTTTTATTTAAGTTTTGGTTTTTAAAACATAAATAAAAGGCATTGTCATTTACAATGCCAATAGCTTAAACTTACGTGAATGCAAGACCTATTGCATTACAAATGCTTGTTTTTACAGATGGAAACAAGGGTCTCTTCCAAAGGGAGCATTTTTTTCTCCTGGTTCCTTCACCTCTGGGGACAGATTGGCCCTTTTTGTTTATCCTTTCTGCCCCATCCCCCTCCCCCCGGGGAGCAGAAGATCCACTAGACCCAAGGACTTTTTTTAAAAACTGCCTGGGGGTGATCCCTTGACTAAGGATCACCCCCTAAATTTTGTAATACTTGTGTCTGTTTTCTGCCCCCCGGGGCCCATCTGGCCCCCGGGGGGGATGAGGTAGAAAACCCACAAGAACCAGGGATTTTTTATTTGTTTTGTAGATTGAAGTGACACCTTGGTCAAGGGTCGCTTGCAAAGGGGTTGATTTTCTATGGCCCATTTTCTGCCCCCCTGGGGACAGATTGGACTATTTTTGGGAGTACAGGAAACCCCTCTATACCCAGGGATATTGATTAAAAGTGCATGGGGTGATCCCTTGGACAAAGGACGCACCCCAACTCTTTTTTATACTTGTGGCCATTTTCTGCTCCCCGCCCAGTTGACGGATCGGCTGCTTTTGAAGGCCCATGTGCCTCTGGGGGGAGTAGAAAACCCACTAGAAGCAGGGATTTTTTGTAAATGGAGGCAACCCCTTGGGCAAGGGTCGTTTCCAAATGGAGGTATTTTCTATCGGCTGTTTTCTGCCCCCCTCCCCCGGCAGGGACAGATTGAGCCAATTTTGATCCCCTGGGCAAAGATCGCCACTCAATTTATTTATTTTTTAAACTTCTCAGACCTATTTGAAGGCACATCTGCCTTCGGTGAGGGGGGGGTAGAAAATCTAGATCACTGACAAAACATTGATGTAAAAGATATTGAGCAAAAAATATAAAAAAATAATATTGACTTCTATACTTAAACAGGTAAGTAAAAAAATATTGACTAAAAAATATCCATGTAAAAATATAGATGTATAAAATATCCACTTTTATATAAATATAAAATAAAATAATGTGTAATAGATATATTAAATATAAGTTTAACAAAATAAAATATATTTAATGTACATTTTAATAAAATATAGCAAATAAACTTAATAAGCAAATTAAACACATACATAATCATTTATCCATACTAATATTATAAAGAGAGAGCCCAAACCTTTGAGGCGGGTAATCTCAGTAACCACAGCACCAATCACAACACCCAATACAGCGTTGGAAAGGGCAGTTGCAGCAGAAGGACATAGGCTATGCAGATGGACACCATATACATTTAAAAGGTAAAAGTACTGTGTCAGCAAAGTAGTCCCTTGTGGGCGTGTCTGCTTTCTGCTGTTGGCGTGTTCTGGGGGCGTGACAAACGCTGGGGGCGTGTGGTACGTTCCGCCCTTCATGCCATGTGAGTCGTAATTGCGCCACATCAAGGGGCACGCTGGGGGCATGACAAACGCTGTGGGCATGTGTCCGTGCTGTGGGCGTGTGTCAGCCCTTCATGCCAGGTGAAGCGCCAACTACGCAATTGCGCCGCATCAAGGGGCACGCTGGGGGCGTGACAAACGCTGGGGGCGTGTGCTAATTTCCTCACTTCATGCCATCTTGGTCATACATTAATCAGATCGTCTGCTGTGGCCGTGTGCTGGGGGCGTCACAAAGGCGTTCACCTCGAAGCGTGGTAAGTAACCATTCGCAAGACTCCCTTGGGGGACTGCCCGTTGTCTCACACATTCTGGGGGTGCCGAATGCAGTGTGTGCCTTGGGCTGGGTGCGTCTGAAAGGGCCGAATACAGTGTGTGGCTTGGCCTGGGTGCGTCTAAAAAGCACTCGAGCCGAAGAGCGTCGGTGTGGGTCATAAAAAAATAAGAACATCGGGAAACAATCATTCAAGACTCACACAATTCTAATTGTTAGACGGTCGCCGCTGGCCCTCAAGCGGGGGCACACACGACTGAGCGTGTCTGCGGGGACAATTACTGCAGCCTCTCATGCGCGCTGTTACTGAACTATCACATTAAACCAAATTACACACGCCTGCTAACATCAGCCAGGGCTGTAGCCGGGCTCAGGCGGCGGATCACTACACTAATTATATGCGCCTGCTAACATGAACCAGGGCTGCAGCTGGGCCTCAAACGGGGGGACACGTGCCTGCTAACATCAACCAGGGCTGCAGCTGGGCCTCAAGCGGGGGAACGCGTGAATGACCGTATCTGAATCACACATTACACACATTCTATTTCATACCCGGACAACGTCGGGACGGGCTGCTAGTACATATATATTTACATTAGAACAATTAATAAACTCCAGTGAGTGCAAGAGTAATATAAGTGCTGGATAGCAGAGCGGAACGAATTACTATTCCTACTCCAGTGAATGCAACAGTAGGGAAAGTGTTGGATTGTGGAGGGGTATAAATTACTATTCCAGCTCCAGTAAGTGCAACAGTAGGGAAAGTGCTGGAGAGCGGAGAGGTAAAATTACTATTCCCACTCCAGTGAATACAACATCAGGGAAAGTATTGGACAGCGGAGAGACAACAATTACTATTCACACTCACATAGCTAAAATAAAAATACAAAAATTATAAAAAAAATAAAAAATCATAACAATAAATAAATAACATTAAAAAAATACATATATATATTTAATATATAAAAATAAAACATATTATAATTTTAATTACATATAACAAAAACCTACAAATAATATATTAAATAAAATAATAAATACATGAATAATTCTTTTAAACTCGAAAATATTTACAAACAAAAAAATAAATAATACATAAATGTATTTAATATATTTGTTACCCTATAACACCACACCAATACCAAAACACTTCAACATTTTTAATTCAACTTACTTCCATAGTTAACATAATTAATAATCAACTAAAAAAGTATTAATAAAAAAACGAATAAACATTAATTGACAACACACTTTAACACTATAATATCTGCAACACACATAATAATAATAATAAAACCCAATTGAAAAGTATTTTTAAATTAAAAACTATTACCAATAACAACTAATAATAAAGTAATTAAAATGTATTCAATACTCCCCCTTTACTCCTTTAAAAGTATAAACAACTCACAAAACAATCAACAATTACCCAAAATAAATATCAAATGATTAACATTAATTGACAACTATATATTAATTAATTAAATACAAATTACTTCCCACCCTTTACTCGTATAAACACCACAACACACACCTAAAATGAATTACACAATTACCATATTTAATTACCAAATAAAACATCCAATTATAAATTCATCAATTAAAAATAAATTACTTCCCACCCTTTACACATATAAACACCACAACCCACACCTAAAATGAATTATAACATGTCCATAATTAATTACCAAATAATTAATTTAAATTAATTAACAATCAATTAATAATTAATTAATAATAGGTTACTTTACAAATGCAACACTATAACATCTCAATTAAACAAATATTAATCAATAAAAAATAGTCAATACATTTAATATGATTAAACTACTTCTCACCCTATTCCCCTATAAACCCACAACCCGCTACGGAACTAAAAATTCAAAATTTAAATAAAAACTACTACAAATGTAACACATATATTGAAAATACAAACAATTCTTATCCAAAAAAAATACATCAGATACATATAAAATATATACTAAAAAACATAACATTAATAAAAAAAAGGCTATATTTTTGCAAACCATATTAAATATGTCGATATTTTTTTTATAGATTTTACTTACTTTAAAGTCAATATTCTTGACCACGATATTCTTGCTGTCGATATTTCTGAACCATGATATCAATGACTCGATATTTGTGCAACTCGATATTTTTTACTCGATATTCTGTCTTTGCACTGAATATTTAGTAGCCCCATGGATACATATATATATATATATATATATATATATATATTTATGTTTGATGGTGGCCTCTTGGGCAAGGGTTGCCCCAATGGGATGGGGCATTGGTTATTATTTACTTTTGGCTGTTTTCTGTCCCCAATGCTGGAAGATTGGCCATTTGGTAGTGAGATAGATGTTATAATGTTAATTGTTTTATTTCTTGTGAATTGCGATTGTAATGTTTTATTTCTCCTTTTTATTCTAGTTCAAGGTTTTTGCTCTTTTGACTGACGTTCAAGGTTGTCATTCTGTCACAGATGGTTTTGCAGTTTTTGCAGTTGCATGTGTTTGGTAAGAAAATTTTTTTTGCACTATTTAATCTAGATACGTTAAATTTCCCTGCATGAATGTGTTTTTGTGAATTGTGTAATAATAGCAGTATGTTTAGCTTCTGTTTTCTTGAGTGAGTAAATCTTTTTTCATTTGTGCTCAATGTGTTTTTTGTTGTCTTCTGAGTAATCTGTTTTTTTTAAATTTTTCTTTCTAGTGGGATATCGTTGGTTTTTGCTGTGTCTCTGCAGAGTATGTGCTGGTAAGAGTAGCTGTCTCTGGCAAGGGAATCATATTGTTTTTGAGTATACAGATCTTTGTGATAAAAGTCACTTTTTTTATTATTTATTTTGCACAGTGTTGATTGTTGTTGACTTGTTTGTGAAGCCTCCTTTCTTAGTAGGGATTACGGCTAGCCATGGTTAGCTGCAGGATGACTGCTCAGCAGTTTGTTGGTATGCTTTTCGAGTCTTCCTCTGACCATGGTTCAGAGACTGACTCTGCATCTGAGGCAGAGGAGGGAGTGGAAGATTCTGGCAGTGAATTTTCTGTCCAAGATTAATCATTGGATGATGAAGCTAGTCTTAGTGAAGATGAAGTGCCTGTTTTAGAGGAGGACATTGATGAGCTGATAGTACAGCAAGATGTATTTAGACTACAGCCTGGTGATGCAAGGCTTCCTATTGGAAAATCTGACCACTGGGTTGCCCCGGGCATGGTGCAGTCAGCCTTGACTGACTTTACTTGTGTCCAAGGGTGTACAGTGGATACTGAAAACTTTTTACCTATTCATTTTGGCCGCCATAAGTGTGGCAGGGTGTGCTCAGATGTGAGTCCCTTGCTCACTTTGCCACTGGATTCAAGCAAGCCGGGCTGAAGACGGCTGTAATGCCAGAAACCAGTCCTCGGAAGCTTGTTTCCGGTCCAGGGAAGGCATGGCTTGGCAGTTCGGGCTGGACTGTTCCCATGAGGCACAGGGTCAGACTGATTTGCATATAGCCATGTCTGAACTGGGGTGGCAGAGTGGGCTAAAGAACGGTGATGGATCAAACCCAGAACTTTTGACTGGGTGTGAGTGTTTGATTGGTTCAGATGCTCCGTCCATCACCACCCCCTTTTGTACCGCTTTGGCCGCCATAAGTGTGGCAGGGTATGCTCAGACGTGAGTCCCTTGCTCACTTTGCCACTGGATTCAAGCAAGCCGGGCTGAAGACGGCTGTAATGCCAGAAACCGGTCCTCGGAAGCTTGTTTCCGGTCCAGGGAAGGCATGGTTTGGCAGTTCGGGCTGGACTGTTCCCATGAGGCATAGGGTCAGACTGATTTGCATATAGCCATGTCTGAACTGGGGTAGCAGAGTGGGCTAAAGAACGGTGATGGATCAAACCCATATCTTTTGACTGGGTGTGAGTGTTTTATTGGTTCAGATGCTCCGTCCATCACCACCCCCTTTTGTACCGAAGTAGTTAGTTTTGGCACCCAAACTTCTTTGGTTTGTGTGTTGGACAATGGGGATGAAAAGGATACTCCAGTGCAAGCATCAGAAAGATTCCTTTAAAAAAAAAAAAGAATGGGGAGCCATGGAATCATTTTCTCATGTTTCACGACCCACCTGCCACCCATCTCTGATGGCACAGCTTCCTATTGGTTACGGAGAAGCCTTAAGATAAGAGCTTGCTCCGTCATCCAGTGGGGTTTGTGGTGCCAAAAGGCCTCCCCAGGTGTCAGGGAGACATTGTTGGAAGGAGGAGAGTCGCCCCTTTCCAAACATGCCTTTCTTGCACAGTTTCCTAGCTGTGGAACACAATGTGGGTGGGATCCACAGACAGGAAAACCGCTAGGCCACCAGGGATTTTGAAATTGGGTCGGCCCTCGTCGTACTACGCCCCCCTCTCTTTAATGAAAATAAATTAAAAGAAATGTTAAAAAAAGGTCCTTGGGGGCCAACTACCTCTCCTGTTACAGAGATCTTTGGCTCAGATTCCACTCGTATAAAACCAGTGAAATTCAATAGTTAAAGTTTCCTGAACTAACTTTAACTTATGCCCCGCAATGCATGGCTTATGACCACACATATTACATCACTCATGGCATGATCAGTGACATCACTGATGATATTATCCACACAACCACTCACACTCCAACTCACAACCCTATACAACCTCTCATATTTCCACTAACATATCCAATCACCCACTCACATACTCATTCACAGACCCATACAAGTACTTATAGAGCCACTCATTTATCCATAGAGATACTCACTCACCCACTCATTCATAGAGTCTTATCATACAACAAGTCAATCACACAGCCACACGCTCACCCGTAGAGCTAGTCACACATCAACTTATTCACCTATACAGCCACTCACATACCCACTCACTCACTCACCCATCGAGCCTCTGTACAGAGCCACTCATGCACCACACAGCCACTTACATATCCATTCGCACATCCAAACAACCAATAACACAGCCATTCACTCACCCATACAGCCAATCCCATGGATACTCACTCTTCCATACTGCCACTCACACACCAAATCACTTAACCAAACAGTCACTCAAACAGCCACTCACTCGCCCATACCACCACTGACACACCCAGTCACTCACCGGTACAGCCATTCACACAGCTCCTCACTCACCAATGCAGCCAGTCATGCAGCCACTATGTCACCCACATAGCTAATCAGACACCCACTTCTACACCCATACAGCCATTTACACAACTGTACAGTCACTCAGATACCCACTCACACACAGACACACACACAGTGACTCACATAAACTATGTTTAAAAAAGGAATCAATCATTAGTAGTACACAAAGCTGCTTTAATTTGTGTGGCACCGTAGTATATATGTTAAAGACACAAACACCTTTAGAAAACACTCACAATCACTGGATGATACCATCAGTGATGTCATTTGAGATGTAATTTGTGATGGTATAAGTGATGTCACTGGCCATTTCATGAGTGATATAATATGTGAGGTCATAAGAAGCGTAAATACTTGTTAACTGTCTGAGCACCACGTCATCTACAGTAATTTGGATATATAAGCAAATGTATATTGTCCTTGTAATGAAGATGCAAAAACAATCATCATACAAGATATTGTGTCCTATAGCCTTTTTCAATAACATCAGGTATGATACCAGTTAGTGATTGAGTTTTCACACTTTCAAAGCAAACGTAGAAGAGTCATTTGTTTGGCTTATTGCATTGGGGAACTTAGGTAGTATTCCCCAGCATGTTTGCCTTAGTTTCAAAGGAAGATATGCTCACTTATTTGGAGGAATAAGGCCTCAGAAGGCATAATTGGACACCCCCAACTTGCATTCACAAACTGGAAGGAGTTGGATTTATCACAGTGAGTGAGCTGAAGGCGCATGAAAGACACATTTTCTTTAGCTTCAAGTAGCTAGGGACAGAATATGTTAGTATAGGGTCACTTGGCAAATATACAGAATTAGTCAGGACACTGATACACTGATGAAAACAGAGACATGAACGGGTGCAAAAATCTTAGGGTAGGTGTGCTTTCACATGGATGTTGCATAGGTAAAAGGCAGATAGTAGGGTTAATACGGATACACATGCCTTTACTTCATCATCACCTATGGACAGAAATCCATTGGCATTGCACTCACCCCGATACTGAATTACTCCCTCACTCAACTGTACAGATGACTCCAAACCATACAGAACACAGCAGGGAGCCTCCTCCCTCAACATCCCAACACGCACACACCTGGTACCTGAAACAGCTTCACTGACTCGCAATCCACGCTTTTCAAACTTCTCAAACACACATTCAAAGTCTTACACAGCACTGGTCCAGAATACCTCAATACTACCTTAGATTTCAAAAACCTTCCAGATACCTTTACTCAGCACAGGCAACACCTTAGCAAGGAGAATAGACTTCTCCTAATGGGATCCAAAAGGGCAGACTGACCTGTCTCTGCACATAAGCACCGTCTCTAAAATTAGTGCATTTCGCACCAAGCTGAACACTTGGCTCTTTGACAAGGTTACTCTATGGTTACTCCTGACTGCTCTTGCTTTGATGACAGGATACACAATTTTTATACCATTACAGAGAACTCTGAAACCAATGCTACATGTATGAGTAAAATGTTTGTCATGCTTGCTATATTAATCCTCCCTCAGAACTGGGTAGATGTTCAGTTTGCTCTATCATTTGTGCATTGCAGTCTCAGCACTGCACTGCACATAACGGTAGATGGAACATATTCTACATTCTCTCTGACTACCCTGTGTGTCAAAAACAGCCATTCTTCATTGTCTATGACGTTCTCTTTAGGTAACTTCGGCAGTATTCCCCTGCATGTTTGCCTTAGCCTCAAAGGTAGATACGCTCATTCAGTTTGAGGAATGACACCCCGCAGGCATAATCGGACACCCCAACTTGCACCCACAACCTGGAAGTAGAAGGATTTACCACAGTGAGTGTTCTAAAGACGCATGTAAGGCATGTCTTCCTGAGACTTATGTGGCTCTCAGGGAAGCCAATAGTAAAGGTTCAGAAGACATGCGTTTGGTAATGTTCAGAATGAAGGAGGTTACTTGGCAGGTGAAAAAATGTAGTCAAACTGATTCCGTCCTGTGGTGTATGAATGTGATGGGCCCTTGCATGGTGGCGGTATGTTTGGTCTTGTCGCTGGGAGTATGAAAGTCTTGTGTGTGGTACGTGAATGGCAAGTGAAAGGACCATAAAGCAGTTGCCCCCTTGACGTGGCTTTATGGCTCACCTTCAGAAGTCTTGGTTTTTATATTCAGAAACTTTGATAAGCAATTGTAGGAGTCCTAACTTTACTACTCCTAAACTGAGAAAAATCCTAATTTTAAGACTTTCGGTATTCACAGAAGGCATTTAGGAGTCCTAGAGTTATGAGTCCTAACTTTGCTACTCCTAAACTGAGAAAAATCCTAACTTTAAGACTTTCGGTATTCACAGAAGGCAGTTAGGAGTCCTAACTTTACTACTCCTAAACTGAGAAAAATCCTAACTTTAAGACTTTTGATATTCACAGAAGGCATTTAGGAGTCCTAAAGTTAGGACTGGTAACTTCTGTGAATACCGAAATGAGTAAGTGCCTTTTGTGAATACCGAAATGAGTAAGTGTCTTCTGTGAATATCAAAATCAGTAAGTGCCTTCTGTGAATAACAAAATGGTAATGAGTTTAGTATTTTGTCTTAAGTTAGTTCTGTGCATCGGGCCCATAGTTCTGGTCACACACAACGGAGAGTTGCACATTTGGCACGTCCCTAGAAACGAAACGAGGTACAACGTTTTGGGCACGTTGATGAGGGTCGCACAAGACAATATTGGCCACACACAAAAAAGAGTTTCAAATTCCAACCTCCCTGGATATGAGGCACAATGCCTGGTGCGCGTTGATATGGTTTTCACCAGACAATTCCGTTCACACACAGGAGCAAGTTCAGCAGTGCCGAACAAGATAGAATGAGACATTACTATGGTTATGCCCTCTTTCTTAGGGTCCCAACTTGTGAATCGTATACCACACACAATGAGCATGCAGCGACGTGTTGCACAAGAGAGTTGCAGCACGATTGACGAAGTGGGCCACGCTGGATCCCATAACCGGTGAATTCCCGCATCACCAACAATACGCTTATGCTTGTTGAGGCCCCCACGATGCAAGGGCCATACTTCTTGCATGTGGGCAGTAATTTTCGGGCTCCACACAAGGCAATCCGGTCATCGGACACAATGCCTAGTTTCAAGCTCACGCCTCTCTACCAGTTGGGATCGCCCAGATGATGTGGCCACTTAAGTGGGCGCCGCTCTCTAGCTATCACAAGTAGATGGTGTGGGTCCCTCACAGTAGGTCTTTGATGTTCCTGAGACCTCCAAAAGAAAATAGGGGGCAGGTTAACAAGCCCTTGGAGAGCTCACTTCAGGGTGCTACACTGCAGCAGGTAGTCAGCCCAGGCCAGCCAATATTCAGGAAGAATGCACAGTACCTTCCAATGACAGTAATCCTCCTTGTGCACAACATATTTCTATGGCAGTGTGTACCATGCAGATCCAGGATCTCTGAGCCCATATCCTCAGAAGTGTATCTCTACCCTGCTGCATATGGCACCATTAGTTATACTGTGGTGAGCTTTAGAATTGGGGTGATTCAGAGGGTTCTGCCATGAGGTCATGGAATGCAGATCCTAATCTTTAGTGGGGCCATGATCTGGCTTGCGAGAACACTCCAACCCGAACTGCCAAGCTAGGTCCTCCCTGTTCTGGAAACAAGTATTCTGGGACTGGTTTCAGGGTATCACCCCTCATCAGCCAGGCTAGCTAGAATTGAAACTTTTCAAACACTCACCTCCAGTCAAAGATTTGGGTTTAAACCATCTTTATTTTGCTCGTCACGTCACCCCAGTTCTGGACCAGGCAATAAGTAAATCAGTCTAGACCCTGCTCCCCATGGAACAGTCCAGCCCGAACTGCCAAGCTAGGTCCTCCCTGGACTGGAAACAAGTATTCTGGGACTCGTTTCGGGGTATCACCCTTTATCAACCAAGCTAGCTTGAATCCAGTGGAGCAGCGAGCAAGGGACCCATGACTAGGAATACCCTTATACACTTAGGGTGCGCATCGAAACTTCACAAAAAAAATGGACAGATTGTTGAAACCTTTCAAACACTCACCTCCAGTCAAAGATCTGGGTTTAATCCATCTTTATTTTGCTCGCCGCGTCACCCCGGTTCTTGACCCAGCCATATGTAAATCAGTCTTGACCCTGCTGCCCATGGGAACAGTCAAGTCCAAACTGCCAAGCTAGATCCTCCCCGGACTGGAAACAAGGACTCTGGGACTGGTTTTGGGTTATCACCCCTCATCAGCCAGGCTAGCTAGAATCCAGTGGTGCAGTGAGCAAGAGACCCACAACTAGTCATACCCTTATCCACTTAGGGTGCATATAGGAACTGTTGGACCTGGCCCTTTTGGCAGGTTCACCCCGAAACGTGTTGCTTTTTCCTAGCCCATTTCTGGAACCTTGTGTTGGTGACTTTAGGCCTTTGTGCACTTTTTCACTGTGGTACAGTGTAAAGTGCGTGAGCTCTCTGTGTATGTGTGGTGAGTGACCTGCCCTCCCATAGGAATGCATGGGGAATCTTTGTGACCATGGTAGTTCCTGATGTGTGGGGAGTGCAGGGTCGAGTTTGGTATGTGCGAACTTGTGAGATTGAATGCTGCGTAATGATGTATGTGGCATGAATGTGTCTAGTGCAGAAGTGCCACTTCTAGACATGTGTGTGCATGTGTAGTGAGTCTGCTGGCACGTGATTGGCTGGAGCCTGGCCCCAGGAGTGCCTGGGCCTGCTCGTGGATTGACTGTCTGGTTTGAGGGTGATAGGGGCTGGGGAGCCCCCAGGATGTTGTCTGAGTCAGCCCTTGGTTGAATGACTGCATCTGCAACTAGAGTGGTGGGAGGAGATAGCACCTGAGAGTGAATAGGGCTGTGCCTGCCTGTCACAATGCTGGCTCCACCTCCTGCTGGGCGGCTGTCGCCTCTGCCCCTCACACTGAAAGGAGTTCCCTATAACCAGTTGTAGCTGGTTCTCACACTGCCTGCACCCTTGAGACAAAGGATTTTGGGTATAAAAAGGGTGCTGTGACACTCTAAAAATGTTCTTGTTTCTGACTTGAATCCTGCCAGGGGCGTGCTGCTGCTTGGGCCCAGGGTAAGGCTTGTCTCCCTGGGCCCTGCCCAGCCCCTGGATGCCTGGAGGATTTTCCTTGCTGGGAGCTCCGTTGCTCCATCCTTTGATCTCCAGGACTGCTGGTACCTTTTTGGATTGCCTTGATTTTGCCAAGGCTTAGTTGCAGCCTCCCTGCACTCTATTTGTAGGCTGAGCGCTTTATTCTATTGAAATTTGCCTGGAAGCGCTTGTATTTTGATTCTAGCGCCTAGGAACGCTGTACTTTCCTTCCAAGCACCTGTGAGCGCTTCATTTATGTCCTAGCGCTGGGAGCGCTTTATTTTCTCTTATTAGCGCCTGAAGGCGCTTCAATTGTGCTCATAGCGCCTAGGGGCACTTGATGGTCCATAGCGCTTGGGAGCGCTTTATTGATCTTTTCCGCCGGTGCCCACCCGGCATTGCCCCGTTAATTCCTGCCTCAAGGGTGCCCACACCTCAATTTATCGGAGCGCAGCCTGGGAGTGCTGGGGAGAGGGCCGCCACGCCGCCCGCGGCGACCCGGAAGTACTGGGGAAAACAGGAAGTCTTGCCCTCGCAGGGCAGGACGAGAGAAGCAGAGGCGGTGGAAAGTGCAGGCGGAGCTCCGTTGTAGGAAGGCGAGCCCCGCGCTGCCCACACAAAGAAGAGGCGCCCCAGAGAAGA
Source organism: Lissotriton helveticus (assembly GCF_964261635.1). Lineage (NCBI taxonomy): Eukaryota > Metazoa > Chordata > Amphibia > Caudata > Salamandridae > Lissotriton > Lissotriton helveticus. The sequence goes on along the minus strand of NC_136067.1, from coordinate 871,247,391 downwards.
AGCGCCGGCAAGAGCAGTCCCCGCCGAGGAGTTCAGGACGACCCGTCCCCACCGCTGCCCGGAGCCGAGAGAGAAAGCGCCGGCGAAGGAGAGCCCCGCAGAGGAAGCCTGCGAGCCGGTGAGTGAGGCCGGTACAGTTTTGGGCAGCAGGGGGCATCATGGCACATTGCCGGTGCCCGCTCCCTCCTGCGAAGTGCTCCTCTGGCATGGGGCCATGGTTCTGAGTCCCCCGAGCGGGACTCCACCGATATTAAAAGGCGGCATTTTATGATTTAGAGCCCTACGAGGCTCCCGCCCACAGTTGTAGCGCCATTTGTTCTCGAATTCCCAGAAAGGGGGGGACTCCACTAAAGGCGGCGTTTCTTGAGAGCCCACGAGGGGCTCAGGCGCCACATTTGCTCTTTGTTGTCGAGCCCAGAGAGGCTCCCGGCGCCCCATGTGCTCTTCGAGCCCACGAGAGGCTCCAGGCGCCACAGTTATTTTGAAGAGCCCAAGAGGCTCAGGGGCACAGTTGTTTTGGTTTTGAGAGCCTGCGAGGCTCCCACCTTGCCCCACCAATTGTGTTTAGAGCCCAGAGAGGCTCCCTGCCCACATTGTTGGTTTGCAGGCCCAGAGAGGGCTCTTAGGGGGCAAAGTTATTTACAGAGCCTGTGTGGCTCCAGCTTGGCGCAGCTTTTGTTCTAGGGCCAGTGAGGGCCCTGGTGCAGTTTTTTTGATTCACAGCTGCCCAGCAATTAGTGGGCAGCTGCCACGTTTAGGCCCCTGACATTGGGACACAGGGCGTCCTAGCCCCAACAAGGCCAGGGACTGCCACAGGTGGTGGCTTATGTGTTTTTGCGCTATTGAGTTGTGTTCTGGCACCTCTGAATGTTTTGATGCATCATGTGTCTTCCTTGTCCTTACACCTCTGAATGTTTTATGCATCATGTGTTTTCTTTCCTTATACCTCTGAATGTGTTGTTTATACATCATGTGTTTTGTTCATGCTTATACCCCTACAGGTATTGTGATACTTAGGTGGTTGTTTTTCTCCTATGTAGGTGTATGCTAGTGAGAGTTTATTTCACTATGTGAGTTACGCCCCTAAATGTGAATTATGCTTAGGGGGAGAGTCTAATGTGTTTAGACTAGTGAGATATTGCCTACTGTAGTTTTTACTGGTTAGGCCCAAATGTGAGTTATGCGTAATGTGCTATGCCATTATGCCTGTGACACCTCTGAATGTATTTTATGCATTATGTGTCTTTCCTACACCTCTGAATGTTTTAGGCATCATGTGTTTTTCTTTCCTGCACCTTTGAATGTGTTTTTGATGCATCATGTGCCTTGTTCTCACACCGCTGAATGTTTTAGGCATCATGTGTTTTTCTTTCCTGCACCTCTGAATGTGTTTTTGATGCATCATGTGCCTTGTTCTCACACCGCTGAATGTATGTTTATGCATCATGTGTTTTCCTTCCTTACACCTCTGAATGAGGTGATGCATCATGTGTAATGTGTTCTTACCTATAATTGTTCTTTTGTGCTACACTTATTCTAAGTTCTACAAAGTGCTGATTCTGACAGTGGCCCATGTGGCCCTGCCTTGTACATAATCCCTTGTGAATATTGCCCGTGCCAGTTGGCACAAAGTACATGTGTGATTTCTATCTGATGTGTTTTTGACAATACAGAAATTATTTTTATATAACCTTGTGTGGAGTTCCTTTTGTGGTGTGCCTAGGATGTTGTTGCTGTTGTGTGCTGGCACAAATGCTTTACACATTGCCTCCGGGATAAGCCTGTCTGCTCGTGCCAAGCTACCAAGGGGATGAGCAGGGGTTATCTTGGCGTGTGACTCCCTTGCCCTGACTAGAATGGTGGCTTCTGCCTAGCTTTGGCGTCAGCCTTAGCCAACCAGAAATAGCCAGTTCTAACAGGAACTTCACAAAATAACATGATGGGCAGAGTGCTAAAACTTTTCAAACACACACCTCCGGTCAAAGATATGGGTTTAATCCATCTTCATTTTGCTCGCCACATCATCCCAGGTCTGGACTCAGCCATATATAAATAAGTCTTGACCCTGCTCCCCATGGGAACAGTCCAGCACGAACTGCCAAGCTTGGTCTCCCTGGACTGGAAACAAGTATTCTGGGACTGGTTTTCGGTTATCGCCCTTCATAAGCCAAGCTAGCTTGAATCCAGTGGTGCAGCGAGCAAGGGACCCACGTCTAGGCATACCCTTATCCACATTGGGTGCGCATAGTAACTTCACAAATAACATGATAGACAGAGTGTTGGAACGTTTAAAATACTCAACTTCAGTCACAGATCTGGGTTTAATCCATTGTTATTTTCCCTGGTACGTTACCCCAGTTTGGACCCAGCCATATTCAAATCAGACTTGAACTTGCTACCCTGGGATCAGTCCAACCCAAACTGCAAATCTAGGTCCTCCCTGGACTGGAAACAAGTATTCTGGAACTGGTTTCGGGGTATCACCCCTCACCAGCCAGGCTAGCTTGAATCCAGTGGTGCAGCGAGCACCACGTGTAGGCATACCCTTACCCACTTAGGACTCACATAGAAACTTCACAAAATAACATGATGGACAGAGTGTTGAAATTTTTCAAACACTCACCTCAGTTCTGGACACAGCCATATGTAAATCAGTCTTCACCCTGCTCCCCAAGGGAACAGTCAAGCCAGATCGACCAAGCTAGGCCCTCCCTGAGCTGGAAACAAGTATTCTGGGACTGGTTTTGAGGTATTACCCCTTACCAGTCAGGCTAGCTTAAATCCAGTGGTGCAGTGAGCAAGGGGCCCAGGTCTAGGCATATCTGTATCCACTTAGTGCGCATATAGCAACTTCACAAAATAACATGATGGACAGAGTGTTGGAACTTTTCAAACACACACCTCCAGTCAAAGATTTGGGTTTAATCAATCTTTAATTTGCTTGCCACGTAATCCCAGTTCTGGACCAGGCAATAAGTAAATCAGTCTTGACCCTGTTCCCCATGGGAACAGTTCAGCCCGAACTGCCAAGCTAGGTGAGGGATAGAATCGATTTTCCTGTAATCACAGTAATCTTTTGTTAGCATGATGTATCTATTTGTATTTGTAACCCCCACTATTAGTTATCATTTCATTTTATTAGTTAAGTAGCCTCTACCTGTTGTCTTTCTTAATGTGTTAAATACGAATAAAAAAGCCAGACAAACACCATTTTGTTTGTACACACATTAGATTCAGCTGCCGTCACGCGTTCCCCTCCAGTAGTCAGTAGGCCCTTGCTAGTTGAGTTTGTAAGGAGCAGCTGAATGCACACTATTCTTTCTTCATCCTGAGACCCAAGGTCGCATCTGGCTTCAGAGGTGATAAGCGCATTCCTGAAGGCACCGTGCCAGCGCTCCCAGGCACTGAGACGAAAGGGAGTTACCCCTCCTGACCCTCCCCAATAATAGAAGAAGCAGACTTTCAAACTAGCCTTGTGTGCCATATATGGTCTTTCCTTCTAGCTTCAGTGCCAATCAATATCTTTCCATATACGGTGATCTCATGCTTCATGATAAAGGTATATATGCCATGTATTGACTATGAACCATCAGTCTTCTCTGCTCACTGGCTGGGTGACGATGGAGAGGCTCCTCTATAGAGTATTTTGTGGTAATAAACAATTGATTTTTCTTCACTGTCAACTGACTGATTATTTTGGTAAAATATATAGGAGCTATTGGTAGGTATAGCTCCTTATGTTATTTTTGTAGTACATCAGTTGGCGACTCTGGTGGGACTCCGCGTTTGGGGTCGTCCTCCCGTAAACGGGGCAGAAAGAACAAAGAAAGGGGAGCTCTGGTCGAGGGGGTGGACTGACTAACGATTCTTAACGATTCTGGCTGAACTCCGCTCTCACGATCAGAGAGCCCCAGCTGCTAGTGACCCCTTGCTGGAGTCCTACGGGAGTAACCCAGGAGCTGACCGTGTTGGTCGTTAGGAGTGGGCAGTGGAGAACACGCAATCATACCTGTGTGCACCAGGTGAGTGTATGGATTTTGAGGTCTTCGGATTACGCTGTTGAGCAGCGTCTTAGAAACAGTTAACTGTATTGGGATTTGGTGGTCAGTGTACCACGGAGAACTTTGGAGGTCTGACGGGGCAGCGTTGTGGTTGCATGGGCAGATGCTCCACAGACTTGTTTGGTGAATAATAGAGGTTTCAATCAGACGCCTTGGTGTGGCACGTGTGGTGCGCACCCGGCCGGACTGTTCTCGGAAAAGGCCCGCTGTTGCAACTGGGTAGCCTTTTGGATACATCTGAAGCGACGCTAAGGCAAAGGGCTCAGTCAGAATAGTCCTGAAGGTGAACCAGGGAGATCGCGGGATGGTCTGTAGGCCGGTCTGTGGCTAATTCCTGTCTGGTGGCCTCTTGGTAGTCTCCAGACTGCCTGATTTTGGTATCTGTCGGTCTGGTGTTTTGAATAAACGGGTTCTCCATGAACGGGAGTCGACGGGCTCCGTTCTTTGGTTTTGGAAACAGACATGTCAATTTTGAATATTATATGTTTTTGTTTGTTCGTTTGTATGTAATTTTGAGGAAGAAAGACTGAGAGTGTATGAACATGGCCATGTTTGAGAGATTGTTTTCTTGTAAATGAGTGCGTTATTGAGTGAACAAAGATGTTGTGTTTTAGTAAATTGTGTTTTGGGTGTTGCTGTCGCCGAAACGGCGGATGATTGGATGTAAGCCAGCCTGCCCCGCCAGAGGGTAGTCCGAGTTTTGATATGTTTGTTAAACATGGCATCTCGCCTATTTTGTTTAATAATTTGTGGAATAAGTATACTAAAGATAATGATAATGTAGAACTGCAATGGCCTTTAACAGGGTAATTTGATGAGAAGAAGATACAGTATTTACAGGATCGACTGTTTGCTAAAAGAAGCCGGCAAGCGATGTTCGATTCTTTAAACTTATGGCAGAAAGAGGCCAGACGCAGGCGTATTAGGGAGGAAAAGTTGCTTAAAATAAAAAGGTCAGACTATACCTCAGAAGGCTATAGCATATGACAAGGAACTGATAGAGAAAAATATTGATTGTACGGATAGACAGTTTAGGTTGCAGGTAGACAAAAGCTATACAGCTCGAACCGAGCCTGAAGATGAGATAGAGGATTTACTGAATACACGTCCACCTCCCCCTTACGCCCCGCAGCAAGTTGTCTGCCAGCTTGACCCCTGTCATAACTGATTCGACCCCCTCTCATGTTCCCGGCACCCTTAGTGCACGGCGATTGTATACCCGACCCATGGTGGGATATGATGAAAAGCAGTTAGTATTAAATCAAGCGCCTCAGTGGGTACGGAACCCTATCTATACCCAATATGCTTTGGAAGCCATGGCAATCGTTTGATCTCCCTATGGGGGCAGTGTTTTGAAGATGGAAGAGCCCCTCAGGTTCTTTATGACATTGTAAATAGGGCGCATAAGTTTGAATTAGGGCTACAAGATGTGTACAGAAATGTTGAGACTATAACGAAATACAGAGAACGGTTATTTTCGAAATGCCCAAACTGGGACTCTCAGCATCCTATGCGAGAAGTCCACCCTATTTATCATCCTGAACTCCCGGAGTTAAGGGATGCTAATGATCAAGTGACCAGACCTTGTGTGGACGCACGATTTCAGAGCAATGGGTATATACTCCTTGGAAAGGGAGTGAGGTCCTTTCCTTGAAGTCACAACTACCTGACCCTCGGAAGAATCCCACTGCTTATTACAAAGAACTCACTGAGGCCGCTTCATCGGCCATAATGACATTATCTGATATAGAATTATTTTTCGGTTTACTGGTCCCCGTCGATGTCTGGCGACAGGTGCATGATCAGAATCATGCTACAGAGTTGTGAGGAACTTGAGAACAGTTTTAGGACTGTGACGGGGATCGGAAACCTGGTGATAAACCAAGATCTGAAATCTTGGCATTACCGGGTCGGATTATTACGTACATGCATTCTTTAATTCAACCCTGGAAGGTAGATTGGGATAAGTTAACCGCCTGCAAACAGAAGAAGGATGAGAGCATTTCTGATTTCTTTACTCGATTTGAGGGGGTGTTCATTGATTTTAGTGGACAAGATCTGTCATTAGAAGGTGGCATAAGATTGTTTGTTAATCGCTTTGTTACCAACTTGTTACCTGAAATCTCCGCACGATTAAAAGCAGCCGAGAGTACTTGGACTACCTCTACTCCTTCCGTTATCCTGAGTATGGCTCAATATTATGAACATAGAGAAAATAAGAGTAAAGACAAATCTGACAAGAAAACGAAGGACCTAAAAACTAGAGTATTATTACAGAAAGTAAATAGAGGACGAGGCAGGGATGGAGGAGGAAGGGGATTCGTCCCAAGGGGGGTGGGAGCAGGGCGAGGCGGAGGTCCGGCTGTCACTTTAGGAGTGAACCAATGTGCTTACTGTAAACAGGAAGGGCATTGGTGAGCTCAGTGTCCTTTGTTATTAGCTCAAAACGGAGCAGTAAGAGGGAGAGGACGGGGTCGAGGTGGAGTTAATCGGAGTCATATGAGAAGAGGGGAGTTGGTGAGAGGTAAGTCCAGAGGAAATTGTTTTGATAACCCGAGAGGGAGGCAGTACTATAATGAAGATTACGTGACTGACGAAACAGATGGGTATACTTCCGCATAGGACAGCCACGGGTAGAGTAGGGGCCAGGTGTTAGTACCCGTTGATCAGAGAGGGCCTTATGTTTGAGGGCAATTAATGGGGACTACCGAGAATTTTCTAGTAGATAAGGGTGCAATAAATAGTTTGATTGCGCGTTCACTGGTCCCAAGGGCCGCTCTGTCCGGGCTAAATAATGTCTCAGTTGGATTCTCTGGAATTCCGGTAGTGAGCCCCATTTCTAAACCTCTCGCACTCACCTTAGGTCCAGTTACGGTGGACTCCCTATTTTTGTTGACGTCACATTGTGGCGAAAATCTATTGGGACTGGACCTGTTGAAGAAATTGCATGCAAGGATTTATTGTTCCCCTGACGGTGTATATTTAACTATTCAATTGCCTGATGAGCATGCTCGGCAATGTTTTGTGAAACGGAGTTTGCTGTTATCCCACCTACATTGTGGGCAACTGGTGATACGGATGTTGGTCTATTAAAGATCTCGCCAGTCTCTATTACTTTAAAACCGAATGCTTGATTACCGCGTATTCTGCAGTACAAGATCTCATCGGCTGCTGAGAGGGCATTGTTAGCAATTATACAGGATTTTATTGACAAAACCGTAGTGGAAGAAACAGCTTCTAATACTTGTAATAGTCCTATATTACAAATCTTGAAAAAAGGCCCTTACGGAAAGTGGTCCCGATTATGCTGATACTTATCGTTTTGTGATTGATTTGCAGGAAATCAATAAAATAGTGGTACCCTAATATCCAGTGGTCTCAGACATCACTACAATTCGTACTATGATTCCTCCCACTGCAAAGTATTTCTCCGTTATAGATCTGAAAAATGCTTTCTTTGGCATTCCAATGCACCCTGATAGCCGTCATATTTTCGGCTTCTCAATATCCGGGCGCAGCTTTAGATTTTGCACTGACTTACACGGAGAGCCCTAGTATCTATAGTCAAGCACTGAAAGCCGTATTGGATGAATTGACCTTGTCCCCAGGAAGCCTCCTCCTTCAGTGTGTGGATGATTTGTTAGTGGCTTCAGATACTGAGGAAGGTTGTAAGGAATCCACGGTTAAATTATTGTCACATCTAGCAGCTAACGGTAACAAAGTATCCCTTTCTAAATTTCAATATTGTCGACAGGAGGTGACCTACCTTGGTCATCTGCTGTCGAAAGAAGGGAGGAGACTAACTCCTGAACGTGTGACTACTATTTTTAACATGCCTGTACCTCGTATTCAACGTGATGTTCGTGCATTTCTTGGCATAACCTCTCACTGTCGCCAATGGATTCCTAACTTTTCCCTTCTTACTAAACCTCTCTTGTACTTAACTACTAAAGATGTGCATGAACCACTACCTTGGACTGATGAATGTCAGAAGGCTTTCGACTCTTTAAAATCTGCACTTTGTTCTGCACCTGTTTTAGGGACTCCTGATTACTGGAAGCCTTTTGTGCTCTATGTACACGAGGTGGTCGGTTGCTCACTTTCTGTGTTGACACAAAGATTTGGTGGTAAGCAAAGGCCTTGTGCTTATTTTTCGGCGGTGTTGGATAATGTCGCCAGAGCACTTCCTAGCTGTTTAAGGGCAACCGCTGCAGTCACGGTGGCCATTCGACCGTCAGAAGGACTCGTTTTGAATTCTGACCTCACAGTTATGGTACTGCACGCTGTCGATACATTATTGAACAAAACAAAGACCCAGCACCTTACAAGTGCGCGTCTCACTGGATATGAATTGACTCTATTTGCTCCTCATATTACTATTAAAAGGTGTGCCACTTTGAACCCAGCCATGTTACTACCCCTCCCTTCGGATGAGCCAAACAATGATGTACATGATTGTATATTTCGAACTGAGGAAGAAACGAAGGGACGGGTGGACCTCACAGACACTCCCCTATCTGACCCCCAAGGGGAGTTGTATGTGGATGGCACTTGTTTCAAGTTACCAGATGGCACATCGACAGCTGCGTATGCTATAAACACCCTCTGTATTGTAGTTGAGACCTCCCGAGTTCCCTATCAGTCAGCACAGGCAGCTGAATTAGAGGCATTGTTACGAGCCTGTGAGTTAAGTGAAGGATTGAGAGTAAATATATATACTGATAGCCAATACGCCTTTGGCATGGCTCATAGTTTTGGAAAATTGTGGGCAGAGAGGGGTTTTCTTACTTCGCATGGCCAAAGAATACAGCATGGTCGTTTGATTTTACGATTGCTAACTGCTTTGACTTTGCCCGAAAAGGTGGCAGTGGAAAAAATGTAGTGCACATAAGGCAATAGTGGACACCGTGGGAGTCGGAAATGCTTTTGCCGATCAGATAGCGAAGGAAACGGCTAGATCTAAAATTTCTCCCATGTATGTGAGCTCTGCCAGATGGGTTGAGAAGACAGATATGTTTGATAACACTATGGAAAGTGTCCGAGAAATACAGAAAAAGGCTACTCCTGCTGAATTGGCCCGTTGGGAAAACGAGGTGGGGAGATTAGACGATAATGGTTGTTGGGTTGATCTGAGTGAAAAACAGAGATGGATGCTTCCCAATGCACTGGTTAACGCTGTAGTGACCATGGCTCATGGAGCAGCACATGCTGGAGCGAAAGGTATCTGTGCTTTGTTGGATCCAGTTTGGAATAATCCTAATATTTCCAAAACTGTGGCCAATTTAGTCCAGCATTGTTTGGTCTGCCTACGACACAATCCATGGGGGCAGGAACCTGTTCTCAGTGGAAATTTTGCACCCCCATCTTTACCATTTGAAGTGCTCCAGATGGACTATATCCAATTAGAAAGGGTGAACAATTTGAAATATGTTTTGGTGGTGGTTTGTGCTTTTAGTAAATGGGTGGAAGCCACCCCACCAACGAAAACACTGCTCTGGCAACAGCCAAAGCCTTGATAAAAGAGTTTTTCCCCAGATACGGATGGGTATGGGGATAGGGTGATCTGGACAGATAACGGGGGCACTTTAATGCTGAGCTGATCAAACATATTTGCAATGGATTACATATAAAACAAAAATGTCATGCTGCTCGACATCCCCAGTAAGCAGGGTTGGTGGAAAAATATAATGGTTGTTTGATGTTGAAATTGGCAAAAATTCAAGAAAGCACTGGGCTGAAATGTCCCTACATTTTTTCCATTCTCGATCAGGATTGTCACCATATGAGGTTATTTTTGGGCGGCCAGCTAATATTTGGGGCGTTCCACGACCTAGAAATTTCCGAGAAATTGATTATCCTATGATGACAGACTATTTGTATGCTTTGACTAAAGACCTCCGTTCTATCCATCAACTGGTTTCAGCCTTATTGCAGCCCCTTGCGGAGGGTCCTGGACATCGTCTGGAACCTGGACAATGGGTACTGGTGCAACATTATTAGCGGAAATCCAGTTTGGAGCCTAGGTGGACCGAACCCGTCCAAATCCTGTTGGCTACGCGGACGGCGGTGAAGGTGAACGGTAGGAAACATTGGATACATGTTTCCCATCTGTGCCTCTCCCGCTTCCTTTGGATCAACGAAACCAGGAAGGAGTTCTGACCCAGGAAAGGGAGCAAGCTCTTGGTTTTGTTCCTTTTCCAGATTCCCAGGACATTGAAAAATGGCAACGACAAGGAGCATTGGGCACGGAAGGGGCTTCACCATCTGCCCCGGAATTTGCCCCAGATTCTGTTGCCTCCATTGTAACGGGAGAGGTTCATGATAAGTCAATTGCTACGAATACATCATCACCTGTTTTGTTTACCGATCAGGAAGTGCCTGGTCATGCTCGATATAACCTGCGGCCCAGAAAATGACACGGTACCCCAGAGGAAGATGGTAGGAGATAGGGAAAGAATTGAGTAATAGGGTTTGCGAGAATTAATCTGGGGTACTGAGCGAGACACTGGACTGAACCCGTTGAGAGCTTTGAACATTACATTGGTCTGTTCAGAAAGAAGGACTGAACTACATGCAGGAAAAGGGCCCAGGTTGTAAAATTCCTTTCTAAGTTGTTAGTGGAAAATTCTCGACGCAAGAATTTGTTTCTCTTTTGATGAACAATAGGAGCCTGCCTGTGAGGCCCTAGACAGACACAGGAAAGAAGCACCCTCTGGCAGGTTGGACTACGTTCCCTTAGCATAGTTTAAACTTTTAGTTAGGATGTATCCCTTTGGTCATTTTATTCCCAAGGAGGAACGTCCCCCTTGCTCCTCGCTATATGCCTACTTAGGTACCTATGTTTTCTTCTTGGACTACACGTGTAAAAGTAGCTTTTGTGATTACTATTGCAGTCTTTATGATTATAGTAATGAGTGTATTTGTATACTTAGAATGTTGTTATCCCATGCACACTGTATTAGGAACCACTACCCCATCACCCCAGCAATTCTTTTTCACTTTAGCCCCACATAAAGAAAGGCATCGTCAGACCTATACTAAGAATGTATTTGTTGAAATGTTGCATCAAACTCACAGTGCTACCAATGCGACAAATTGTTGGGTTTGTGGCCTTCTACTGTCAGTAATGCATGGACATGATCTCTTCATTTCGTTACCTTTATCGTATCTAGGAAGCTGTGAAGCTTGGTTTAAATTGTTGTTGACGATGTATATGCATTACACGGTAGACACATCTCGATATTCTGAAAAGGATTACAAGATGATTTTAGCCTATATTGAAGTACATCAGGGGTTCGATCCACAGGGAACCAACAGGAGGGGTCGCTTGATCCAAATGCTTGTATGAATCTGTACACTGAATATGAAAACATTACATGGCTGCAGAGTTAGATATTAGACTTTGCAGAATTAAATTTTACTCAGTATTTCCAGCAGTTTCAAGATCGAAATGTTACTGATGACAAGGCCATTCCAGTACGTATATTGAATAGTACCTCTGCATTTTGTGTACAAGGTGCTGGACATATTTCAGTAGGAGACAGTCAGTGTAACCATATCTATCGACTGCGCACTTTTAGTAGCCCACCTTTTTTGACACCTCCAAATGTTTATTTTGTATGCGGTGAAACCGCTTATACTTGGCTACCCGAGGGTGGGCAGGTCGCTGCTATTTGTCCTTTCTGTATCCACCAGTTTATATAGCACCTTCCAATTATCATGAGGATCATCGATTGGATGGGCAAGGTCTGCCTGTGGTACGGGAGAATAGAGAGATTGATACCACTGAAATAGATCAAACTGATACTCCTGAACAGCACTTTATTGACATTGTGAAATGAGTATTTCCTATCTGGGGTCCCATTATTATTAGCAAAGAAGTAAGGCGCCTGTCTAGGGTAGTTGAAAGAGTAATAAATACCACAGCAGGTATACTAACTAATTTGACTGTAGAGCTTCAGCTACAAGACTCATCTCGCTTCAAAATCGGATGGTGTTAGACGTTATCTTAGCAGATCGGGGAAGAGCTTGCCGCGTGATCAGCAGCTCCTGCTGTGTATACATCCCTGACTCCGCACCATCTGTTCATTTAGATATTCAAAGGTTACACCGTCTGGCTTCTGAAGTACATGCTGATACAGGTACTTGGTCCCTATCTGGGTGGTTTTGGGGTCTGTTGTCCACTTGGGGTTGGAAGATTCTGATGATATTAGCTGGTATAGTAGGAGTTATCTTTACCTGCTGTCTTTGTATACACTGTGGGCCTGCCTGTTGCTCTGATTGTGTAGCAAAAATTACTTCCTCTGTGACAAAACCTTCTCCTGCCGTAGTAAAAGCCCAAATGGTTCAGCAAGAAATACGAGATATGATGCAAATTGATGAGGGTATTTTCGAGGACTGATCTTTTTAGTTAGCTACATCATGCTAAAAGGGTGGATCTGAGGGATAGAATCGATTTTCCTGTAATCACAGTAATCTTTTGTTAGCATGATGTATCTATTTGTATGTGTAGCCTCCACTATTAGTTATCGTTTAATTTTATTAGTTAAGTAGCCTCTACCTGTTGTCTTTCTTTATGTGTTAAATACGTACTGAAAGCCAGACAAACGCCATTTTGTTTGTACACACATTAGATTCAGCTGCGGTCACGTGCTCCCCTCCAGTAGTCAGTAGACCATTGCCAGTTGAGTTATGAGGAGCAGCTGAATGCACACTATTCTTTCTTCGTCCTGAGACCCAAGGTCGCATCTGGCTTCAGAAGTGATAAGCCTATTCCTGAAGGTGCCGTGCCTGCACTCCCATGCACCGAGAAGAAAGGGAGTTACCCCTCCTGACCCTCCTCAATAATAGTAGAAGCAGACTTTCAAACTAGCCTTGTGTGCCATATATGGTCTTTCCTTCTAGCTTCAGTGCCAATCAGTATCTTTCCATGTACAGTGATCTCATGCTTCATGATAAAGTTATATATGCTATGCATTGACTATGAACCGTCAGTCTTCTCTGCGCACTGGCTGGGTGATGACGGAGAGGCTCCTCTACAGAATATTTTGTGTTAATAAACAATTGATTTTTCTTCACAGCCAACTGACTGATTAATTTGGTAAACTATATTGGAGCTATTGGTAGGTATAGCTCCTTATTTCATTTTTGTAGTGAACTGGGAACAAGTATTCTCGCACTGGTTTTGGGGTATCATCCCTCATCAGCCAAGCTAGCTTGAATCCAGTGGTGCCACAAGCAAGGGACCCACGACTATGCATACCCTTATCCACATAGGATGCACAATGCAACTTCACAAAATAACATGATGGACAGAGTGTTGAAACTTTTCAAACATTCACCTCCAGTCAAAGATCTGGGTTTAATCCATCTTTATTTTGCTCACCACGTCACCCCAGGTCTGGACCCAGCCAAATGTAACTCAGTCTTGACCCTGCTGCCCATGGGAACAGTCAAGCCTAAACTGCCCAGCTTGATCTACCCCGGACTGGAAACAATTATTCTGGGTCTGGTTTTGGGTTATCACCCCTCATCAGCCAAGCTTGCTTGAATCCAGTGGTGCAGTGAGCAAGGGACCCAGGTCTGGGCATGTCTTCATCCACTTAGGGTATGTGAGAAGTTGGCCTGGCATATGCTGTCCACTATTTCAGTGGGTACCTTGCACCAGACCAAACGACCCCTTATTGATGGTAGGTTAAGACAACCTTTAAACAAAGCTATCCTAGTGGTAGCTGTGAAGAGCAGGTTTCAGGCTAAGTCATCGAGGAATGTAAAGCATCTTGTTTTACCAGTCTATATTCTTGTGAATGACCAAATGAAAGGAGAACCACACCAGGTGTACATATAAAATATATGTATTTATTCTAAACAGATCCCACTAGTCTCTTTATGAGGCTAGAGGCAAAAGTACATTCAGTAAACTTAATAGCACACAGTAAATTAGCACAATATACATTGAGCCCTAGGGGCGTTCCAAACCATATATTAAGAAAGTAGTATAAGAACCTTGACTTGCATTGATACAAGGTCTAGAGCCGGTAGAACCGCTGGGTCCACCAGGAACCACCCAAGGTAGTGACACAGGGGACTTACATGGAACGCGTGCAGTGAGTGAACACAGCCGCGAATCACCATTAACTTTTATGGGGAAAGTCGCAGTTGGAATTTTAAAGAAAAAGACACTTATAACAGCACTTGGAGCAAACCCCTTTAGAACTAGGTGGTTCTAGAGTCAACACCCACGGAAGCACCGAGTTACCTAACCCAGGGAAACCGGGTGCATAAGCGTCTTTTCGTGTCGGGTTTCGCAGTCATTTTCAATGGCGATCTGCTGCAAAGTGCTGCTGGCCTCCAAGTGGAAAGTGTCTGGTGTGATCCAAGCCTGGATCGAAGGTGTGAAGAACCTGAAAGCAGAGGAGACAGAGTCTGGGTCACTTACCAGTGACCAGGGGCACGATAGTCGAATGCCCATCAGTCGGGTGATTTCAGGTGAAGAAGGTGAAGCTTGACTCTTCAGCCACGAGGACCAGGAGGAGTCGACGACAACCAGGATCTGGATTTGAGCTGTCGCATGAAGGATGTCAAGTGCTGCGTATCGGTGCCCGGATTGGACCGAACATGCCTTGCCAACAGCAACCCACGCAGAAAGCAGAGATAGCCTTCGGTGCAGACCAGCAAGGTCTGAGGGACTCACCACTTGGTAGGGAGTCAGGGAATGTCTGAAGCAACCAGGAAAACCCAAGGAAAAGTAGAGTCACCTTCGAGGGGACCCACCAGTCAATGGACCAGGGATCGCGAATGAGCCTCAAGCGGAAATGCAAGAAGCGGCTCACGGAACACTCGTGGAGTGTAGGGCCACAATCTTCAGTGCAGATAGTGCTCGGGCTTGGCTACAAGTAACCCAAAGCACAATTTCAAGAAAGCTCGAGACGTCAATGCACTAGCAAATGTGCACGGTGTCCAGGAGTTCTGGTTCCACGTCACTCGTGAGGGCTGTGGGTCTCAGCTTTGCTGGGTTCTTGGGTTGGCATCTGCAAAGTCTGGAAATCCTCTTCCTGTGTCGCAAATACTTCAGAGTCCGTCTGGAGCTTTGGAAATGCAAGATGCTTTGTTGGTGCCTGTTTGAGCAGGGGAGTCACTCCTTGGCCCCAAGGGAGATTTTTCCATCCTCTAGTCTTTAGTAGAGCGTTGAAGTTCCAGGATTCATTTTCAGAGTTTCGTTCAGGTGTAATCTAAAGTCCTGTTGCCAGGGGTCCCTTACTTATACTAAGAAAAGGGGTTGGACATACTCTGGGGACCCACCTAAGGGAGGGTTTGGAAAGAGGGGCTTCACCCATTTCCTTTGTACAGTTTCGTGCCAGAACATGGGCTGAGAGTCCCTGCTACCGGTTTGAACTGGACTATGCACAGGGACACCAAATGTGCTCCCAGTTTAGACTTTCTGGCACTCTCAGAGTGCCCCCACCCAGCCCCAATACACTAAAGCCTGTCTAGGAGGTGGTTACACCTCCCTGGGACAGGAAACCTATTGTCCAGGCCTCCCCTGCCGGAGTTTCATCCAGCAGTAGGAGGTCAGATGCGTATCTGTGGCTGCAGCATCCATTTTGTGATGCTGGGGCTCGTTTAAACTATTACCGGGCAGACCAGTGTGTACATGTCTCTCCCTCTAGAAGGGTGGAATTCTACCCCCGATGCCAGGACTTGTGGGGGGGGGGGGGTAGGATTCCAAAGTGTTTGACACCAAACACGACATGTTTCCATGCAGCCATTCCAAAGATAGCATTTACCGCAAGTTTATAATGCACTTAAAAGTATATGGTCTGGCTGCATCACAGAACAGCTTCAGAGAAAAGGCTCTGAATGCTGCAGAGGGGTCCTGCTCATGCATGGGCACCCTCACACACAAAACAAAGCACTCTGCCTTCAGGATTGATAAGTCCTGCCATAGGAGTGACTGATAGGTTTATATGTGTCAGTGATTTAAGGTAGATATAGGTAACCTATATCTTATTTATTTATTTATTTTTCAAAACCTTTATTATGGTTGTTAAAAAGGGTACGGAACATCAGTGCAATAAGTACATCCAATAAAATGATAGTCAATCATAGAGGCTACAACGCACCTTCCCGCACGTGCTGATGGTGTTAAGCGAAGGAACAAAAACCAAATTTAAATTACAACTTCCCCCCCTCCCGCACCCAATACTACGCGCATCATACCAAGGTATCTTGTGTTAACGGATGCCAATGCAGTTAATAACAATACAACAGGTGTGTCTACATGCGAGACTTATGTTACACAAATCTTATCAGCTTCACCCCACAATGGCGCCATCCGGCCTCCCTCCAGCCTGGTCATCTCCTCTGTCTGGTCCCTATCCCCATGTCATATAGTGGTACTCCCGGTGCAGACACTACATGTGGGCCAGTTCCAGTCCGGAAAGATGTGCATGAAAGCGTTGCCCCATTAAGTTAGTGATCAGCATTAGTGTCCCCGTCTGGCTTACCTCCAGTCCCCCCTGCACCCTCAGACTCATCCTCGAGCTGTCTTAAAAGATAGGCCGTGAGCGGTCTCCATAGGTCTTTTAGTCGCGATTTCAGGGGGAGCAATTCTGCGTATGTGTGAAGTTGGTCTTGCCACGTTGCCATGGTCGATATCCATGTCTTGAATTTGGGGGCTCGCCCCCTTCCCCATCTGCATGCCACATGACGCTTGGCTAGGAATAGGCTCCGTGCCAAATACTTTTGGTGTATGGTCAAAGTGGTGTGTGTGAGGCCCAATAGTGCCATCAGTGGGCACGGTGTTATCACCACTCCCAGCATGTCCGACAACCCCGCAATGACCTCCGTCCAGTAGTGGGCAACCCTGGGGCAGGTCCATGCCAGGTGGAAGAAGTCCGCTCCCTCCCTTCCACAGCGAATACAGCTATCATTCTCTCGGAGGCGGAACTTGTACAGTTTAGCAGGAGTATAATACAGTCGGTGGAGGAATTTGAAATGGAGCAGCCGCAGCCTGGAATTGCCTGTGACTGCATTAGTTTGTGTGCAACTGACCTCCCACTGCTCATCCGTTAGCGGCTCATCGAGATAACCATCCCAGTCTGTGCGCGCTCTCAGTGTAATGGGCAGTGGTGCGTTCTGTACGTGTTTGTAGAGTAGTGATACAACGTGATGTGGGGCCTCTGTTTGCAGGAGAGCGTGCAAGGGTGCTAGGGTGTCTGGTTCATCCAGGAAGCTGGGGGTGGCAGCTTGAATGCTCTGTCTAGTCGGGAATACAGGAAGGTATCCATGGTCGTGGGTGTATATTCCCCAAAGAATTGGGTTACAGTGCTGAACTGCCCTTGAACATACAGGTCTCCCCAGGTGTGATATGCAAGTTTGAATAGCATCTTACGACAGATCTCCTCACATGTGACCTGCAGTCGGGGGTCATTCTTAAGGGTCATTTGTGGTGAATACATGAACGGGCTCCCCATGGCCTTGGCGAGGCGTTTCCACGCCGCCGCCGTGCAGTCGACCGTAGACGGGTCGCGTTCTCTCTCCCCCACACATGTGAATATATATCCGGTTGTGGTCACCGGGCCCATGTATCCGTCCTCCACCGCCAGGTGCGCCATATAGGGTGGGGGATGGAACGAGTAAGCGGCGAAGTGGCCTTGTGCGCAGTCGTAGTACCGCTTAAAATTGGGGACCTCAAAGCCCCTGAGATGATAGGGTAGCATTAAAGTAGAGAGACTGATCCTCGCCTGATTTCCCCAAAATCAGCCGCGTCAATTGGGTTCTGAGTGCGCTAAAAAAGTGTTGCCATGGGCTATATGGAATATTGGTGAATAAATATAATAGTTTGGGCAGCAACACCATCTTGATGAGAGAAATGCGTCCGGCCATTGAGAGTGAGAGGCGTAGCCATTTGGTGATGGTATCAGTAATTTTATCCAGGGCTGTCCCGTAATTGGCTCTGATCTGGGTGTCCTTTTGCCTAGTTATTAGGATACCTAGGTATTTCAACTCTTCTTTTTCCCAGACCAGGGGGAAGTCCAGTTGGTGTGGCTGCGTTTTTTCCGTCAGGGGGAACACCGCAGATTTGCTCCAGTTAATTTGTATTCCGGCAATGCCGCCGTACTTCGTGATTTCGCGCAAAATGGGATTGGGATTCTCTTGGGGCCTCTTGACATAGAGCGTCATATCATCCGCGTAGAGCGTGATGAGTAGCTGGCGGGCGGGATAAATCAGCGCACGGTGATTATGGTGCTGTCTAAGCTTTGCAGCCAAGGGCTCGATGGCCAGAGCAAAAAGGACGAGGGACAGCGGGCATACCTGACATGTGCCTCTGTTAATTCTGGAAGGGGCAGATCTGGACCCATTCAGTAACACCACCGCTGTTGGCTGGCAGTATAGTAACCGTATTCAGTCCAGAAAACTGAAGGGCATTCCCATGCGTTC
Source organism: Lissotriton helveticus (assembly GCF_964261635.1). Classification (NCBI taxonomy): domain Eukaryota; kingdom Metazoa; phylum Chordata; class Amphibia; order Caudata; family Salamandridae; genus Lissotriton; species Lissotriton helveticus. Next base: position 871,228,888 of record NC_136067.1, on the reverse strand, counting down.
CAGGATGCCTAATAGGTAATCCCATTTGCGCTAATCGAACGTCTTTGTGGCGTCTAGAAATACCGCAGCCGCCTCGCAGTTAAGGTCTATGTCTTGCAGCACCGCATATAGCGTGCGCAAATTGTGCGATGTTGCGCGATTTGGAACAAATCCGGCCTGATCTGGTAGAACCAGACGCTCCATCAGGAGGTTAAGGCGCGTAGCGAGAACTTTTGCCAAGATTTTAATGTCGCAATTTAGCAGAGACAGGGGGCGGTATGAATCACAGTGTGCCGGGGGCTTGCCAGGTTTTGGTAGGGAGGATCAGAGCTTCGCGCATGGTGCGAGGCAAGCTTCCCTCTTCCAATGCAGCGTAATGAACGTCTTTCAGAATAGGAGCTAATATGGGGGCAAAGGCTTTATAAAATTCAATCGGAAGGCCATCCGAGCCGGGGGTTCGACCTGACTTCGTCTTCATTATGGCGTCTGTGATTTCATCTAGCCACAGTTCTAGGTTTAGGAACTTTTGTTGCGTGGTACCTAGCCAGGCTATTGCGGTGTCCCCCAAGTAGTCATCTAAGTCCGTCTGCATGTCGCCATGTGAGGTGTATAGTGTGTTGTAGTAATCTCTGAGGATCCGTAGTTGGTCTGGGAGATTCCTGTACACAGTGCCTTGAGCACCCTGTAGCTCGGTCACGTAGTTAGCAAACCTGGGGGGCCGGACGGAATTCGCCAGAGCCATTCCTGGGCGATCCCCCTTCCCGTAAATGCACGCAGTGTGTGGCTTCCCACGGAATTTGCATTCCCTATCTGCCACCGTCTCGTACTCAGTCATTTTGTACCTCATTTGGGCTTTAATCGAGAGATCTTTTGGGTTTTGCTCCAGTGCATGTTCCAGTTCGCGAAGCTCCGATTCAAGCTTCCGGAGGTCTCACAGTAGGGATTTAAGTATTCCCCCTCCGTTGGCAAGGCACCAGCGACGTACAGTGACCTTGAAGGCCTCCCATACTGTTGTTACACTGGACACAGACGTCAGATTACGGTCAAAGAAATCTTGAATGTCCTGCTCTAATTCGGACTTAAAGACCGCATCAGTAAGGTGGGAGGGGTTGAGCAGCCAGTTCAAGTATGGGGCGCAATCTACTGGGATCTGTAGATTCACGATTACTGGGGAGTGGTCCGAGAATGTGCGGGCCAAGTGTGTCGCCTGAGTCAGCCAATGTGTCATCCCTGCAGTCAGGAATACATAGTCAAGACGCGCCCAGGTGGAGTGGACCGCTGAATAATGAGTACCTTGTTTAAGTGCAGGGTGTTTGTGTCTCCAGGCATCTAACAGGCACTGATCCCCAACTATGTCGCTCAGCGTACTTTGTGTAACTGTGTAATGTGCCGGGAGAGGGTGCAATCTGTCCGCTTGAGGATGTATTGCCGTGTTGAAATCCCCCCCTAGAATGACATATGCAATGCCTAACGTCTCTATCTTACCCCATTATAGGAGCAGGGAGTTAGGGTTATCAGTGTTAGGGCCATAGTAATTCGCAAAGAGAATATTATTTGAATAAAGTCGCCCCCATACTATGCAGAATCTCCCCTCCATGTCAGATTCCATTCCCTGTGGTGTAAATTCTACTCCCTGTTTGATTAAGATGGTCACCCCCCTGGAGTAAGTGGAGTAGGAAGCAAACCCGTGGCATAAAGCCCACCTCGACGCAAACGGCGGAGTACCTCCAGGTGGTAGGTGTGTCTCCTGCAGGAGGGTCCCTGTCACCCAGTGTCGGTCTAAATAGCCCAGTATCTGTCTGCACTTTCTAGGGTTGTTGAGGCTCCTTATGTTCCATGAAGCCACCGTGATGTGTCGGAGTGCCTGCACGTCATCTGTCGCCCCATGTCGTCGTGTGTAAGACATTATATTAGCAGATGCATCAAAACTTTCCTTAGTACTCAGCAATGTAATAATCTGAACAAAGAATCTCCCCGCCCTCACCAGCGTCCCCAACTTGCCGGGTCCCCCCCCGCTCTATCCCTCCCAACCTGCCAATGGTGTGTGCATTCATTCCTACACTATCCTTCTCATCAGGATACATACTTGTACATTTTAGCTCGTGAAGTCTGTTCCCCCCTCTAGACCAACCCTCCCTCACCCTCCGTGTCCCCACCCACACCGACAGCCCCAACTTGCCGGGTATGCAATCCTCCCTCCCCATGCAATAACTCCCAACAGTCCACTAAGTCCTCCCTCTCACTAGAGGAATGTTCGGGGGTATGCCCTCGTATGTGGAGGCGCCAGGGGCTCACAACCCGCCACCTCTCCTCCTGTATTTCACCCACCCACAGCACCGCTCGGGGAGCTGGCCGTTTCAGCAGCACGGAGGGGAGTGTCTGGGCAGGTTGCAGGTATGTGAGAGACATAATACAAATAACGGCAATGATACATCACCATCTTGGAAGCAGTAAAACAGGTTTTGTTTAGTTCATCTGACTGCTTGGTAAGGATCCTCCCTGGAGTTTAGTCCTGATGTGCCGTCGGCGATGAGGATCTGAAACGCCACCTTTCCTCCGCTTCTCAGGACGCGGCTCGGTGCTGTCTTTTGAGGTACTCCTCTGCCTGCTGAGGGGTAGTGAAGAAATGTTGCTTTCCCAAATGTGTGATCTTTAGCTTTGCCGGGTACAGCATGGCATACTGAATGTTCTGCGCAAGCAGTTTTTTCTAAACAGCGGCGTATTTGCGCCTTGCCTCCTGAACAGCCTGTGTAAAGTCCGGAAAGAACGCCAGTGTGGTGATTTCGTATCTTACTTGTTGCATTTCCCGGGCAAGGCATAGGACAGTGTCTCTGTCTCTGTAATTTAGGAAGCGGACTATGACCGGCCTAGGCGTTGCTCCCGGTGGTGGGCACGCAGCCAGCGAGCGGTGCGCTTTTTCAATCGTTAAGTGGGCGGAGAAAGCATCCCTTCCAAACAGGTCCACCACCAATTTTTTTATGAAGTCCTCCATCCGGCCCGTGTTGGTGGATTCCGCCAGGCCAAGGATCTGGACGTTGTTCCTCTGAGAGCTCGCCTCCAAATCCTCATTCTTTTCTGCTATTACCTTCAGTAGTTTATCCATTTGAAGCATTTGAGTATTTGCTACTGCCGCCCCATCTTCCAATTCCGACACTCTAGTTTCGTGGTCCTTAAGTCTGTGATCGTGTTGCTCCAGTCTGCGCACCACAGAGTCCATTCTTGTATTCATTGTGTCCATTTTGGTGTCAATAGAGGTGAGGCTCTGCTTCATGCTCATCAGGATCAGCTTCCAGTCTTCATCGGGTGGCTCTGTAGTCCCAGCCCCCCTGCTCTCCGCTGTTTCCGATCTCTGTCCTTTCCAGGGGTCAAACGAAAGCTTGGCTTGTTTGGCATCATTGCGTCCCATTTCGGCCACTCGGTACAGTTTCCTGGGGTCCCAGGGGCTCCGACCTGTATCAGGTGCTCAGCAGGTTTTTATGGTGGGGGTACGTGATGTGACTAATACAAGCACCATGTCAGTTGCGGCTCCAAACGTAATGGCTCACCTTCAGCCGCTTGCTCTCAGAGCTTCCCGTCACTTCAGGAGCAAATCTACGCCAACCATCTCCTCATGCGCAGGTCAAGGGGGGGGTCACCGCGGTCATCAGCCGATTCGATCTTTATGGGGCGATGCTGTGGTGCTCCCGGGCGCGCAGGCTACAGTCTCTGTTGGTGCCCAGGAAGGGGGGGGAGGAGGGAGAGGGTTGAGGTGAACTGTAACGCAGGCCGAGTCTCTTCACTGTTGTCGCTCCGAGCCTGCCGGCATTAGTGCAGCCGTGGTGCAGTCTCAGCAAGTGTGTGGCTCAAATAATAACGGTCGTGTGAGCAACCTCACCCGTGTAGCCGTTTCGTCGTTTCCCCGACAGGCCTCTTGGTCCCCGGCCTCGCGTGGCTGTTCCTGCCGTCCCTCGGGACCAGCGCTCCTCCCCCGGCTCCTGGCCCAGACTTCTGCGACGTGTAATTTCGGCTTCCCTCACATTAGAGAAGCCAGAGACAGTTCCTTGCAGGCAGGACGTTATCGGCTATCCGATTCAGCTTGTTTCAGCAATGTTGAATGCCTCAAGATGGGGGTGATGTTTAAAAGTTCGCCCGAGTTGGCGAGAGCCTCGCTAGTGTGTGGCCATTTTGGTCGTGCGCCCTCTAGCGCCCCAGGTAACCTACATCTTAGTAAGTGGTGCATGCACCACCTTACCCAGGCTCCAGTAGCAGTCCTGTGGTCTCATTTTGGAAGGCATCCCAGGGGTGGCAGAATACATGCTGCAACCCCTGAAAGGCCTCTCGGGTACCTATGCCCTTGGTACCTAAGGTACCATAAACTATGGACTCACAAGGGTACCTCAGTAACCAGACTGGAGTGTACCTAAAGTACATGCAATCATTGTAGAGAGGAAGCAGCTAGGCTGGGGTCCTGGATAGCAGGGCCCAAGCCAGACTAAAATCGAAAAATAGTGAAACACCAGCAAAAAGGGGGGGTAACCATGGTAAGCAGATGCTACTCTCCTACAGGGTACATATAGGAACTTCACAAAATACCATGAGGGACAGAGTGTTGAAACTTTTCAAACACTCACCTCCAGTCAACGATCTGGTTATAATCCATATTTATATTGCTCGCCACGTCACCCCATTTCTGAACCCAGCCGTATGTAAATCAGTCTTGACCCTGCTCCCCATGGGAACAGTCAAGCCGGAACTACCAAGCTAGATCCTCTCCGGACTTGAAACAAGAATTCAGGGACTGGTTTTGGGGTATCACCCCTCATTAGCCAGGCTAGCTTGAATCCAGTGGTGCAGTGAAGAAGGGACCAAGGTCTAGGCAAATCCTTATCCACTTAGGGTGCATATAGGAACTTCACAAAATAACATGATGGACAGAGTGTTGACACTTTTCAAACACAGACTTCCACTCAAACATCTGGGTTTAATCCATCTTTATTTTGCGCGCCAAGTCACCCCAGTTCAGGACCCTGCAATAAGTAAATCAGTCTTGAACCTGCTCCCATGGGAACAGTCCAACCCGAACTCCAAACCTAGGTTCTTCCTGAACTGGAAACAAGTGTTCTGGGAATGGTTTCGGTGTATCACCACTCATCAGCCATGCTAGCTGGAATCCAGTGGTACAGTGAGCAAAGGGCACACATCTAGGAATACCCTTATCCACTTAGAGAGCACATAACAACTTCACAAAATACCATGATTGACAGAGTGTTGGAACATTTCTAACACTCACCTATAGTCGTAGATCTGGGTTTAATCCATTGTTATTTTCCCTGGTACGTCACCCCAGTTTGGACACAGCCATATGCAAATCTGTTTTGAAGCTCTTCCCATCGGAACAATCCAATCCGAACTGCAAAGCTAGATGCTCCCTGGACTGGAAACAAGTATTCTCAGACTGGTTTCGGGGTATCACCCCTCATCAGCCAGGATAGCTTGAATCCAGTGGTGCAGCGAGCAAGAGAAACACGTCTAGGCATACCTTTATCCACTTAGGGCGCACAGAGCAACTACACAAAATAACATAATAGACAAAGTGTTGGAACATTTCAAACACTCACCTATAGTTGTAAATCTGGGTTTAATCCATTGTTATTTTCCCTGGTACGTCACCCCAGTTTGGACCCAGCTATATGCAAATCAGTCTTGAACTTGCTCCCATGGGAACAGTCCAACCCAAACGGCAAAGCTAGGACTGGAAAACAAGTATTCTGGGACTAGTTTGGGGTATCACTACTCATAAGCCAGGCTAGCTTGAATCCAGTGGTGCAGCGAGCAAGGGGCACACGTCTAGGCAATCCCTTATCCACTTAGGGCACACATAGCAACTTCACAAAATAAAATGATAGACAGAGTGTTGAAACATTTCAAACACTCACCTCCAGTCACAGATCTCGGTTTAAGCCATTGTTATTTTAAATGGTAGGTCTCCCCAGTTTGGATCCAGCCATATGCAAATCAGTCTTGAACCTGCTCCCACAGGAACAGTCCAACCCGATCTGCCAAGCTAGGTCCTCCCAGGACTGGAAAAAAAGTATTCTGGGACTGGTTTTGAGGTATCACCCCTCACCAGCCAGTCTAACTTGAATCCAGTGGTGCAGTGAGCAAGGGACATAGGTCTAGGCATATCCTTATCCACTTAGGGTGCATATAGTAACTTCACAAAATAACATGATGGACAGAGTGTTGAAACTTTTCAAACACACACCTCCAGTCAAATTCTGGGTTTAATCCTTCTCTATTTTGCTCGCCACATCTCCCCAATTCTGGACCCAGCCATATGTAATTCAGTCTTGACCCTGCTCCCCACGGAAACAGTCAAGCCCGAACGGCCAAGCTAGGTCCTCCGTGGACTGGAAACAAGTACACTGTGACTGGTTTTGGGGTATCACCCCTCATCAGCCAGGCTGGCTTGAATACAGTGGTGCAGGAAGCAAATGACCCACATCTAGGAATACCCTTATCCACTTAGGGTGCACATAGCAACTGCACAAAATAACATGATGGAGAGAGTGTTAAAACTTTTCAAACACACACCTCCAGTCAAAGATCTGGGTTTAATCCATCTTTATTTGCTCAACATGTCACCCCAGTTCGGGACCCGGCAATACGTAAATCAGTCTTGAACCTGCTCCCATGGCAACAGCCAAACCAAACTACAAAGCTAGGTCCTCCCTGGACTGGAAACAAGTATTCTGGGACTGGTTTCGGGGTATCACCCCTCATCAAACAGGCTACCTTGAATCCAGTGGTGCAGCGAGCAAAGGACCAACGCCAAGGCATACTCTTATCCACTTAGGGCACACATAGCAACTTCACAAAAACACATAATAGACAGTGTTGGAACGTTTCAAACACTCACCTACAGTCACAGATCTGGGTTTAATCCACTGTTATTTTCACGGGTACGTCACCCTAGTTTGGACCTAGCCATATGCAAATCAGTCTTGAACCTGCTCCCATGGGAACAGAAAACCCGAACTGCAAAGCTAGGTCCTCCCTGGACTGGGACTGGTTTTGGGGTATCACCCCTCATCAGCCAGGCTAGCTGTAATCCAGTGATGCAGCGAGCAAACCACCCATGTCTAGGCATAGCCTTATCCACATAGGGCGCACATAGCAACTTCACAAAATAACATAATGAACAGAGTGTTTAAACTTTTCAAACAGTCACCTCCAGTCAAAGATACGGGTTTAATCCATCTTTATTTTGCTTGCAACGTCACCCCAGTTCCCTACCCAGCCTTATGTAAATCAGTCTTGACCCTGATCCCCATCGGAACAGTCAAGCCAGAACGGCCAAGCTAGGTCCTCCCTGGACTGGAAACAAGTATTGTGGTAAACTGGTTTAAGGGCATCACCCCTCACCGGATGTATGACATTACAACTCATGCTTTTACCACGCAAGCTGTTACGACGCAGTTTTTACAACGCATGCTGTTACAACGCATAGCGCTTTGGGGTACTGGATAGCGAATAGTTTAATTTACTATTCCAACTCCAGTCCCCGTGGATAGTAGGGAAGGTGTAGGATAGTAAATTAAATCTATTCCCTATCCTAGAGCGCCCCCCAGCGCAATGCGTTGTAATGACATGCGTTGTAATGGTTGCGTCGTAAAGGCACTGTGTGGTAAAAGTTGCGTTGTAAATGATGTTCCCCCCCTCACCAGTCAGGCTAGCTTGAATCCAGTGGTGCAGTGAGCAAGGGACACAGGTCCAGGCATATCCTTATCCACTTAGGGCGGAATTAGCAACATCACAAAATAACATTATGGACAGAGGGTTGAAACTTTTCAAACACACACCTCCAGTCAAAGATCAGTGTTTAATCCATTCTTATTTACCCTGGTACGTCACCCCATTTCCGACCCAGCCATATGCAAATCTGATTTGAACCTGCTCCATGGGAACAGTCCAACCCGAACTGAAAAGCGAGGTCCGTCCTGGGCTGCAAACAGGTATTCTGGGACTGGTTTCGGGGTATGACCCCTCATCAGTCAGGCTAGTTTGAATCCAGTGGTGCAGCAAGTAAAGGACCCAGGTCTAGGCATACCCCTATCCACTTAGGGTGCACATAGCAGCTTCACAAAATAACACACTTGACAGAGTGTTGAAACTTTTCAAACACACACCTCCAGTCAAAGAGCTGCGTTTAATCCATCTTTATTTTGCTTGCCACGTCACCCCATTTCTGGACCAGGCAATAAGTAAATCAGTCTTGAGCCTGCTCCCATGGGAAAAACTAACCTTAACTGCAAATCTAGGTCCTCCCAGGACTGGAAACAAGTATTCTGAGACTGGTTTCGGGGTATCACCCCTCACCAGCCAAGTCAGCTGGAATCCAGTGGTGCAGCGAGCAAAGGACCCATGTCTAGGCATACCCATAACCACTTAGGGCGCATGTAGCAACTTCACAAAATAACATGATGGACAGTGTTGGAACGTTTGAAACACTCACCTACAGTCACAGATCTGGGTTTAATCCATTGTTATTTTCCCTAGTACATCACCACAGTTTGAACCCAGCTATATGCAAATCTGTCTTGTACCTGCTCCCATGGGAACAGCTCAACCCAAATGGTAAAGCTAGGTACTCCCTGGACTGGAAACAAGTATTTTGGGTCTGGTTTCGGGCTATCACCACTCATCAGCCAGGGTAGCTTGAATCCAGTGGTGCAGCGAGCAAGGGACACACGTCTAGGCATACCCTTATCCACTTAGGGCGTACATAGCAACTGCATAAAATAACATGATAGACAGAGTGTTGGAACATTTCTAACACTCACCTGTAGTCGTAGATCTGGGTTTAATCCATTGTTATTTTCCCTGGTAGTTCACCCCACTTTGAACCCAGCAGTATGCAAATCTGTTTTGAACCTGCTCCCATCGTAACAATCCAACCCGAACTGCAAACCTAGATGCTCCCTGGACTGGAAACAAGTATTCTCAGACTGGTTTTAGGATGTCACCCCTCATCAGCCAGGATAGCTTGAATCCAGTGGTGCAGCAAGCAAAGGGACCCAGGTCTCTCGTCCACTTGGGGTACACATAGCAACTTCACAAAATGAGATCATAGAGAGAGTGTTGAAACTTTTCAAACACTCACCTCTAGTCAAAGATCTAGGTTTAATCCATCTTTATTTTGCTCACCACGTCACCCCAGTTTTGGACCCAGCCTTATGTAAATCAGTCTTGACCCTGCTCCCCATAGGAACAGTCAAGCCGGAACGGCCAAGCTTGGTCCTCCCTGGACTGGAAACAAGTATTCTGGGACAGGTTTTGGGGTATCAACACTCATCAGCCAGGCTAGCTTGAATCCAGTGGTGCAGCGAGCAAGGAACACACGTCTAGGCATACCCTTATCCACTTAGGGCACACATAGCAACTTCACAAAATAACATGATAGACAGAGTGTTGGAATTTTTCAAACATTCACCTCCAGTCACAGATGTGGGTTTAAGCGATTGTTATTTTACATGGTAGGTCACACAAGTTTTGACCCAGCCATATGCAAATCAGTCATGACCCTGCTCCCATGGGAACAGTCCAACCTGAACTGCCAAGCTAGGTCCTCCCAGGACTGGAAACAAGTATTCTGGGACCGGTTTTGGGGTATCACCCCTCACCAGCCAGGCTAGCTTGAATCCAGTGGTGTAGTGAGCAGGGGACATAGGTCTAGGCATTTCCTTATCCACGTAGGGTGCATATCAGAACTTCACAAAATAACATGATGGACAGGACCTCCAGTCAAAGATCAGGGTTTAATCCATCTTTATTTTGCTCGCCATGTCACCGCAGTTCTGGAGCTAGCCATATTAAATCATTCTTGAACCTGCTCCCAATGGGAACAGCCAACCCGAACTGCAAAGCTAGGCCCTCCCTGGACTGGGACTGGTTTCGGGATATCACCCCTCATCAGCCAGACTAGCTTGAATCCAGCGATGCGGCGTGCAAAGCACTCATGTCTAGGCATACCCTTATCCATATTGGGCGCACATAGCAACTTCACAAAATAACATGATGCACAGAGTGTTTAAACTTTTCAAGCAGTCACCTCTAGTCAAAGATCCGGGTTTAATCCATCTTTATTTTGCTCGCCACGTCAGCCCAGTTCTGGGCCCAGCCTTATGTAAATCAGTCTTGACCCTGCTCCCCATGGGAACAGTCTGGTTTTGGGGTATCATGCCTCACCAGCCAGGTTAGCTTGAATCCAGTAGTGCAGTTAGCAAGGGACACAGGTCTAGGCATATCCTTATCCACTTAGGGTAAATATAGCAACTTCACAAAATAACATGATGGACAGAGGGTTGAAACTTTTCAAACCCACACCTCTAGTCAAAGATCTAGGTTTAATCCATCTTTATTTTGCTCAGCACGTCACCCCAGTTCTGGAGCCCGCCATATTAAATCAGTCTTGACCCTGCTCCCCATGGGAACAGTCAAGCCGGTTCGGCCAAGCTAGGCCCTCCCTGGACTGGAAAAAGGTACTCTGGGACGGGGTTCAGGGTATCACCCCTCATCAGCCAGGCTAGCTTGAATCCAGTGGTGGAGTGAGAAATGGACCCACGTCTAGGCATACTCTTATCCACCAAGGGCGCACATAGCAACCTCACAAAATAACATGATAGAGAGAGTGTTGAAACGTTTCAAACACTCATCTACAGTCACAGATCTGGGTTTAATCCTTTGTTATTTTCCCTGGTACGTCACCCCAGTTTGGACCCAGCTATATGCAAATCAGTCTTGAACCTACTCCCATGGGAACAGTCCAAGCCGAACTGCCAAGCTAGGTCCTCCCAGGACTGGAAAAAAGTATTCTGGGACTGGTTTTGAAGTATCACCCCTCACCGGCCAGGCTAACTTGAATCCAGTGGTGCAGTGAGCAAGGGACATAGGTCTAGGCATATCCTTATCCACTTAGGGCGAATATAGCAACTTCACAAAATAACATGATGGACAGAGGGTTGAAACTTTTCAAACACACACCTCCAGTCAAAGATCAGGGTTTAATCCATCTTTATTTTGCTTGCCACGTCACCCCAGTTCTGGAGCCAGCCATATTAAATCAATCTTGAACCTGCTCGCAATGGGAACAGTCAAGCCCGACTGCCAAGCTAGCTCCTCCCTGGACTGGAAACCAGTATTCTGGGACTGGTTTCGGGGTATCATCCCCTCAACAGCCAGGCTACCTTGAATCCAGTGGTGCAGCGAGCAAAGGACAGACGCCTAGGCATACTCTTATCCACTTAGGGCACACATAGCAACTTCACAAAAACACATAATAGACAGTGTTGGAACGTTTCAAACACTCACCTACAGTCACAGATATGGGTTTAATCCATTGTTATTTTCACTGGTACGTCACCCTAGTTTGGACCTAGCCATATGCAAATCAGTCTTGAACCTGCTCTTATGGGAACAGAAAACCCGAACTGCAAAGCTAGGTCCTCCCTGGACTGGGACTGGTTTTGGGGTATCACCCCTCATCAGCCAGGCTAGCTGTAATCCAGTGATGCAGCGAGCAAACCACCCATGTGGAGAAGCGTGGCTCAGTGGTTAGAGGCGGCAGACCCGGAAGCTGAAATCGGCCGTGGACCAGGGTTCGATTCCCCGCCTCGGCGGGTCTTGGGCTCAAAAATTCCACGGACTCGACAATTCTCACTCCGGTGCCTACTCGACTCACGGGGTCACACTCTGCGACTCTTGGCAATAGCTTGCTTAATCTCCACTACGGCCCCTCGCGGCGGGATGCCTGGCTTTCACCTTGTGGATACCCTGCCGGGGTATCTCACAGGGGAATACCAGGACGGGTTCCCTAAGCAAGCGCCTTGATACCTTCGGGTGATACGTGCGCTATATAAGTCGCAATACATTTACATTTACATGTCTAGGCATAGCCTTATCCACATAGGGCGCACATAGCAACTTCACAAAATAACATGCTGAACAGAGTCTTTAAACTTTTCAAACGGTCACCTCCAGTCAAAGTTCCGGGTTTAATCCATCTCTATTTTGCTCGCAACGTCACCCCAGTTCCCTACCCAGCCTTATGTAAATCAGTCTTGACCCTGCTCCCCATGGGAACAGTCAAGCCAGAACGCCCAAGCTAGGTCCTCCCTGGACTGGAAACAAGTATTCTGGTAAACTGGTTTTAGGGTATCGCTCCTCACCAGTCAGGCTAGCTTGAATCCAGTGGTGCAGTGAGCAAGGGACACAGGTCTAGGCATATCCTTATGTACTTAGGGCGCATATAGTAACTTCACAAAATAACATTATGGACAGAGCGTTGAAACTTTTCAAACACACACCTCCAGTCAAAGATCAGGGTTTAATCCATTCTTATTTTCCTTGGTATGTCACCGCAGTTCCGACCCAGCCATATGCAAATCTGCTTTGAACCTGCTCCCATGGGAACAGTCCAACCCGAACTGCAGAGCGAGGTCCTCCCTGGGCTGCAAACAGGTATTCTGGGACTGGTTTCGGGGTATGACCCCTCACCAGCCAGGCTAGCTTGAATCCAGTGGTGTAGCAAGTAAAGGACCCAGGTCTAGGCATACTCCTATCCACTTAGGGTGCACATAGCAACTTCACAAAATAACACGCTTGACAGAGTGTTGAAACTTTTCAAACACACACCTCCAGTCAAAGAGCTGCGTTTAATCCATCTTTATTTTGCTTGCCACGTCACCCCATTTCTGGACCTGGCAATAAGTAAATCAGTCTTGAACCTGCTCCCATGGGAAAAAATAACCTGAACTGCAAAGCTGGGTCCTCCCAGGACTGGAAACAAGTATTCTAGGACAGGTTCACCAGCCAGGTTAGCTGGAATCCAGTGGTACAGCGAGCAAAGGACCCATGTCTAGGCATACCCATATCCACTTAGGGCGCATGTAGCAACTTCACAAAATAACATGATGGACAGTGATGGAATGTTTGAAACACTCACCTACACACACAGATCTGGGTTTAATCCATTGTTATTTTCTCTGGTACGTCAGCTCAGTTTGAACCCAGCTATATGCAAAACAGTCTTGAACCTGCTTCCATGGGAACAGTTCAACCCAAATGGTAAAGCTAGGTACTCCCTGGACTGGAAACAAGTATTCTGGGTCTGGTTTCGGGGTATCACCACTCATCAGCCAGGGTAGCTTGAATCCAGTGGTGCAGCGAGCAAGGGACACACGTCTAGGCATACCCTTATCCACTTAGGGCGTACATAGCAACTTCATAAAATAACATGATAGACAGAGTGTTGGAACATTTCTAACACTCACTTATAGTCGTAGATCTAGGTTTAATCCATTGTTATTTTCCCTGGTACTTCACCCCAGTTTGGACCCAGCCATATGCAAATCTGTTTTGAACCTGCTCCCATCGTAACAATCCAACCCAAACTGCAAACCTAGATGCTCCCTGGACTGGAAACAAGTATTCTCAGACTGGTTTAGGGATGTCACCCCTCATCAGCCAGGATAGCTTGAATCCAGTGGTGCAGCAAGCAAAGGGACCCAGGTCTCTTGTCCACTTAGGGTACACATAGCAACTTCACAAAATAAGATAATAGAGAGAGTGTTGAAACTTTTCAAACACTCACCTCTAGTCAAATATCTAGGTTTAATCCATCTTTATTTTGCTCGTCACGTCAGCCCAGTTCTGGACCCAGCCTTATGTAAATCAGTCTTGACCCTGCTCCCCATGGGAACAGTCAAGCCGGAACGGCCAAGCTAGGTCCTCCCTGGACTGGAAACAAGTATTCTGGGCCTGGTTTTGAGTATCACCCCTCACCAGCCAGGCTAGCTTGAATCCAGTGGTGCAGTGAGCAAGGGAAAGAGGTCTAGGCATATCCTTATCCACTTAGGGCGCATATAGCAACTTCACAAAATAACATGATGGACAGAAAGTTGAAACTTTTCAAACACACACCTCCAGTCAAAGATTCGGGTTCAATCCATCTTTATTTTGATCACCATGTTACTCTAGTTCTGGACCTGGCAATAAGTAAATCAGTCTTGAACCTGCCCCCATGGGAACAGCCAACCCGAACTACAAAACTAGGTCTTTCCTGGACTGGAAACAAGTGTTTTGGGACTGGTTTTAGGGTATCACGCCTCATCAGCCAGTCTACCTTGAATCCAGTGGTGCAGCGAGCAGGAGACCGACGCCTAGGCATAATCTTATACACTTAGGGCACACATAGCAACTTCACGAAAACACATAATTGACAGTGTTGGAACGTTTCAAACACTCACCTACAGTCACAGATCTGGGTTTAATCCATTGTTATTTTCACTGGTACGTCACCCTAGTTTGGACCTAGCCATATGCAAATCAGTCTTGAACCTGCTCCCATGGGAACAGCCAACCCGAACAGCAAAGCTAGGTCCTCCCTGGACTGGGACTGAGTTTGGGGTATCAGCCAGACTATTTTGAAACCAGCGATGCAGCGTGCAAAGCATTCATGTCTAGGCATACCCTTATCCATATTGGGCGCACATAGCAACTTCACAAAATAACATGATGAACAGAGTGTTTAAACTTTTCAAACAGTCACCTCTAGTCAAATATCACCCCTCATCAGCCAGGCTAGCTTGAATCCATTGATGCAGCGAGCAAAGCACTCATGTCTAGGCATACCCTTATCCACATAATGCGCACATAGCAACTTCACAAAATAACATGATGAACAGAGTGTTTCAACTTTTCAAACAGTCACCTCCAGTCAAAGATCCGGGTTTAATCCATCTTTATTTTGCGCGCCACGTCACCCCAGTGCTGGACCCAGCCTTATGTAAATCAGTTTTGACCCTGCTCCCCATGGGAACAGTCAAGCCAGAACTGCCAATCTAGGTCCTCTCTGGACTGGAAACAAGTATTCTGCGATTGGTTTTGGGGTATCACCCCTCACCAGCCAGGCTAGCTCAGAACTTCACAAAATAACATGATGGACAGAGGGTTGAAACTTTTCAAATACACAACTCCAGTCAAAGATCAGGGTTTAATCCATCTTTATTTTGCTCGCCATGTCACCGCAGTAATGGAGCCAGTCATATTAAATTAGTCTTGAACCTGCTCCCAATGGGAACAGCCTACCTGAACTGCAAAGCTCGACCCTCCCTGGACTGGGACTGGTTTCGGGATATCACCCCTCATCAGCCAGGCTAGCTTGAATCCAGCGATGCAGCGTGCAAAGCATTCATGTCTAGGCATACCCTTATTCATATTGGGCGCACATAGCAACTTCACAAAATAACATGATGAACAGAGTGTTTAAACTTTTCAAACAGTCACCTCTAGTCAAATATCCGGGTTTAATCCGTCTTTATTTTGCCTGCCTAGTCAGCCCAGTCCTGGGCCCGGCCTTATGTAAATCAGTCTTGACCCTGCTCCCCATGGGAACAGTCAAGACGTAATGGCCAAGCTAGGTCCTCTCTGGACTGAAAACAAGTATTCTGCGATTGGTTTTGGGGTATCACCCCTCACCAGCCAGGCTAGCTTGAATCCAGTGGTGCAGTAAGCAAGGGAAACACGTCTAGACATATCCATCTCCACTTAGGGCACACATAGCAACTTCACAAAATAACATGATGGACAGAGTGTTGGAGCATTTCAAACACTGACCTCCAGTCACAGATCTGGGTTTAAGCCATTTTTATTTCCCATGGTAGGTCACCCCAGTTTGGACCCAGCCATATGCAAATCAGTCTTGAACCTGCTCCCATGGGAACAGTCCAACCCGAACTGCCAAGCTAGGTCCTCCCAGGACTGGAAAAGAGTATTCTGGGACTGGTTTTGGGGTATCAACCCTCACCAGCCAGGCTAACTTTAATCCAGTGGTGCAGTGAGCAAGGGACATAGGTCTAGGCATACCCTTATCCACTTTGGTTGCACATATCAACTTCACAAAATACCATGATGGATAGAGTGCTGAAACTTTTCAAACACACACCTCCAGTCAAAGATCAGATTTTAATCCATCTTTATTTTGCTCACCACATCACCCCAGTTCTGGAGCCAGCCATATTAAATCAGTCTTGACCCTGTTCCCCATGGGAACAGTCAAGCCAGTACGGCCAATCTAGGTCCTCCCTGCACTGGAAAAAAGTACTCTCGGACTGGGTTCAGGGTATCACCCCTCTTCAGCCAGGACAACTTGAATACAGTGGTGCAGCGAGCAGAGGACCCACGTTTAGGCATACCCTTTTCCACTTAGGGTGCACATAGCAACTTCACAAAATTGTGATGTATTCCTATAGGTTCTGAATCGATTCCCCTATTCCCGGCCCTGTTCTGGTTAATACTTAACTAGCAGCCGACCCACGGTGCAAAACCGTTATCTGATTAAGCCACACCACGGCACAGAAACGTGTTATCTGATTAGGTAATAACGCATGCCATCTAATTAGACAAGCACTATTCCTCCAGCCCCTGATAAGGCATACGGAGTTCTCAAAACAAATCAAACCTATGACAACCTGGGAAAATCCCTGCGGCCATTGTTTTGATTTCACCGAGAACTTCAGCAAAAGAATGTGCGAACAAGCCCGTTCGTATGACATCCTTATTGACGTATCCATGTCCATCCTTACGTCAATCTCGACACCTTACAGGTATAAATATTACCGACATTGCCTTAAGCAAACACACGCGGTGGTGACGAGATCGGAGCAGCGAGACGCGCTGAGGAGCCCAGCAGAGAGCGAAGCCCACACGCGCTGCCCCGCCTTCCTGGCGCGCTGAGAACGAGAAGCTGTTTTTCTCCTGCCGAGAAATCCAGCTCCGGCGCTTCCAAGCAGCCCTCGCAGGCAGCTGGAATATCAAGACCAGAGACGAGAGATACCAGCCCTCAACCATTCTAGATCTCAGGTACAGAACTGAACAACCCCTTGCAGAGAATTCTTGAGTCAGTCACTTGGCAAAACAAACTTAACTTAAACTGCTACTTATCTACTCCCACCCATGTATTAGGCTTAGGTCAGGTACACTGGGGTAGGCGTGGTTAGAAGCACCAGTTGAGTACGGTTAGTCAAATGTATATATGTATGTATCTATTTTATCAATTTTAACTATCATATGGCTTAGAAACCATATCAATGCTTCTGCAGTATTATTTTATACTTCTGCTTTTATTGTATGCACTTTACTTAACCATAAGTATCGCAATAATATCGATTCATTTCTCTTGTACGAGAAAAGAGACTGATCAATAAATAACATCTTTTATTGAACACGCCCGTCTCTTCCTTTTCTCTACAAACTGGTGAAACTAAGAATGCACGTACTGACAGAGTAAAATAAGTAGTCTTTTGTTTTCACACGACTCTAGAGATACACTCTTGATTGGGGGAGAGCAAAGTTGTCATGTTCTATGGTTGTCAGAAACGAAATCCCTTCTTGTCTATCCAGGGAAGTTAAACTCCTCCTTGTCTATTCGAGAAAGTTTCTAGTGAACTCCGAGCTAGCTGGCAAAACCAAAAACTTTAAGTCTAATATCGTCAGTAGAAGACCTAGTTAACCTCTGCCCTAGGTCTATACTATTGAAGATATTATTCCAATGCGCAGAGCCTATTGGGATAATAGGAACTACACTACATGGCGCCCAACGTTTGGATAGGCGATAAAACTAACGCAAGACATTAGAGTAACTCAGTCGTGCTTTTTCACACAGAACCCCTTTTTTCACATAATACTCCAAAGACGTCTGGAGTGGGTAAAAGGTCATATCCGCCAAACCTCGTAGGAGGAGACTCCTATGTATGGTTCTTGGTTTATTCAACGTTGAAGGATACACTGTTCCAAAATATTGTGCATCTAATCTTTGTTTCCATAGAAACCTGATCTGCAAACAAACAGAATAACCTTCCTGTCGGTAAAATGGTAGACAGTGATGATGAAAGGGAGACAGTTAGACTAGCAGCTGAACTCCTAGCAGCTGATAATACTCTGCTACAAAATGACCCGGATATAAAACTCATCCCGGTCAACATAAGAAAATCTATAACTTTAAAACTTATAGAAAATGGACTGACATCGAGAGGTGGTACAGTCATATTCGTAATTGAGGCACACGAATATCGGCAGACAGAGGTATTCTATTCATGGATGAACTTTCCAGCAGCAAACGCTGTAACAAAAGAGTTCCACTATTATAAAATAGAGGAACCACCGGATACCTACACTCCTTTCGAGGAGGTGGAAGTACCACTCAAATTCCAAGAGCACCTGCTCTTGTTTAATGGCGCCCTAAAACATAATAATCACATCACCAGGCTTGGTCCACTAGGTAGACCAGGAGCAACGTGGCCGGTCCTAGCGGGATATACACCACATCCAGACATTGAAGAAATGTCTGCACCAGATCTTTTAGCACAGCTAAAACAACTAATCAAAATACATAGACAATTAGTCCAATATGTAATGCTGACTTCAACAATCCAACCAGCAAGTAAAATTCCACAGCTGACCCCTCATCAGGGTAACACAAATAAAATTACACCACAGAACATACAGTCCTGTCTAGGTAAAGTACCCGCAAAACGGGAACAAATACCTTTCTGGCTAGCACAAAAAATCACTCAAATAGAGGCGGTGTTTCCAGACACCACCCCTGTAGATAAACACAGGATTCTGACTATCTGTCTTCCAATGGGAATCGCACTACACGTGGAGGACTGTGACACTTGGGGTACAGTCTTTGCTTCCATATATACAAAAACACATGGTGTACCATCCATGTCAGTAATACCAGATGTGATAAAACAAATTCAAGATGAATATGGTCCAGAACCCGCTTTAACTCTTGGTATGAAATTACTGAAAGACTTCAAGCAGGTCTCGGCTATATTATTAGCCAACATAAAGGGAGAAGCAGCAAACGTGGCGATTCGCCAAAGGTTAAAAGAGACAGATATAGCAGACCAACCAACTGAAATTGCCAGAATCATAGAGAAATCCTATGAAGAACTAGGAAGAGATAGTCTGGGTGGAATACCGGTAAAACCTCAACTGATTGAAAGTCCTGAAAAGATATTTATTAAAAATAATTTAAAAAATCAAAAAAAGAGCTGGGATGGAAACAAACAATCCAATCCTAAAGAAAAAAGATTCCAGTCCAGAGGAAGGTCTCCTCGTCGGAGAGAAAGATCTCCGAACCAAGGACGCAGGTCTCCCCAAAGTGAGCCCTCTGGGAAAAAATACAACCTTAGAAATAGGGATAATATAAAGAAACCTGATAGATATCAAGATAATGATACACGTCCCTCTCAATCTTTTCAGACTTCCTCGCAGAAATCGGAAAGAAGAGGACAATCAGAACATAGGGAAGAGCACGTCAAGTCCAAAAACAAGGAACCTGCTCATCCGAATAAAAAGTTACAATTTCCAAAAAAGAAGGTAGCCAGTATTAAAGTAATCAAAGATGCCGAGAATACTGAGGACACAGCTGAAAAACGGAGAATGGGCTCAGACAATGCTAGACAGCGCAGCAGAAGTGAGCATAGCTCGCAAAGCCCTTATGAATCATCTGGAGACAGTGGACACGAATGAATATATTCAAGTGGAAACTGCCGACACCAGAGTTAGCAAACCTCACAAAATATATGAAATTACATTGCGTATAGAGGGAGATAAGACTAGAAAAATAAGGGGACTATTTTGGGATAATCTCTCCCAGGGCTATGACATCCTTCTAGCTGAAAAAGACTGGCCACCCGAGTTCGTCAGAGAGTGCCCTCATGGCGAAGAAATAATTATGCCTGCCTTCTCAAATCACATTCCAATTCATAAAAAATATACACTTGCTAGAAAGTGGGCAGTAGCTCAAGCTCCTGCTTTATATAAAAATCATGTAGGATGGGATGAGGACTCTCCTCCTCACAAAATCCAGTTAAAATCACAACCTACTGCACAGAGGCAGTACCCAATTAAGCAAGAAGCTAAAAAACAGGTAAAAGAGATCCTAGATCAACTTGAATACCAGGGGGTGATTGAAACTTGCACCTCACAAATGAACAATCCTTTGTTTCCTGTCTCCAAACCAGACAACTCATATCGTCTAGTTTTGGATTACAGACACCTTAACTCATGTTGCAAAACTTTTGCAGTGCAAAACTCACATAGTGCTGCACTAATGAATAACATAGTACGCAAAAAATACAAAACAACATTAGACATCTCTAATGGATTCTTTTGTCAAAATATAGCACCAGAAAGCAGATATTTGACTGCGTTCTCGGTAAATGGCTCACAAAAAAGTTTCTGCCGTTTACCCCAGGGGCACAAGAATAGCCCAGGATTATTCTCAAAGAGAGTAACAGAATTACTACAAACATACGATGACGAGGCATTATCATATGTCGACGACATTTACCTAACAGATGATGACTTGGATACTCACTTGAAGAGAGTGAACACCATAATACTTGGGTTCGCAGCAGAGGGTTACAAATTCAACTTTAAAAAATCAAGAATTGCCCATCTAACAGTCCTGTTTTTAGGATATGAATTATCAAGTGAAGGCAAAAGCCTGGCTGACAATTTCCTAGAGAAATGTGCAGTACTCCAAGCTCCTAGAACACTAAAAAACTTACAATCAATTCTAGGCTTCCTAAATTTCGGAAGAACATACATTGCAAATTACGCAGAAAGGATCAAACCCCTTTATGATCTAATAAAACCAGATTTTAAAAGAATCAATTGGACTCAAAAACACACAGAAATTTTGAGATCTTTACAAACAGACATGTTAATTAAAACAAAATTAGAAACACGTGACAACACACGCAATCTTGTGATTCGAGTCATCCCAGGAAGATGCGGATTCACATACCTGACCTCTAATGAGGGAGAAAAGGTACCAATTGCATACAAATCACACTTGTACACAAAGGCTGAAATGAAATTTAGTCCAACGGAAAAAATTCTAACAGCGGTACAGACTGCTGTAGCAAAGGAAAGGGCCCTAGCACAAGGTAAACGAATAATCATCGTGACACCAATACCAGCCCTGGAGGCGGTAACAAAAGCTAGCATTCCAAATGCTAAAGCACTCCATCCAAGGTGGATACAGTGGGCTAATTCTCTTGCTGCAACAGACGTTGTATACGAATTTGATCCCAACTTAAAAACACAAGAATTTCTCCAATACGAATTTGAATGTCCTCCGCCAATCGAAATTCAGCCTCTAGAACACTACGGCTGTATAATATATACAGACGGGTCAGCACAACCCGCAGTAGGGGGTAAACAAGCTTACAGTGCTGCGTGCGCGATCGTTAAAGGTCGCTGGCACGAAGGGAAATTTAAACCAACGGTCACTAAAACACATCTCTAGGAGATTGTACAGCTCAAAGAGCAGAACTACTAGCATTCAAGATGGCGCTTGAAAATACCGATCGAGAATTCCCCACACTCATAGTGTGCGATTCGTATTATTGCGTTCAGTCTTACAATGAATACTTACAGATCTGGCTTCAGAATGGTTTTAAGGATGCAAAAGGAGGCACAATCAAGCATAAAATGCTTTGGGAACAAGTAGTTCTTTTGCAAAAAGAACTACCAAAGACTCACGTGATACATACACTGAGTCATCAACGTGATGGTGTTCACGTTGCAGGGAATTCATTGGCTGATGAGGCAGCGAAGGCAGCTGTGCAAACGGCTTCCGTAACCGCCATCACACGGTCAAAAACAAAAATAGACAGCGATATATTACAAGCTGTCAGCGCGACAGGAAAGGATTCGATAGAAACACTCCCAAAAGGCTTTCCAGTGAAATACTCATACATGACTGATACAAACAATGTTCCGTTTGCTCGAATCCCTGGAGTGGGGGATAGGGCAATTCCAAACATGGAACATAGGTTAGGACTTATCATAGCGGCACACGAAGGACTTGCTTCTGTACATGCTGGCGTCTCAGCCACAGTATCATTATTAAAACAGAGATACTGGTGGCCGCAAATGAGAAGACAAACACGGAACTATGTTCTAGAATGTGAAATTTGTCAAAAAATAAAAGTATCAACAGTGAGACGACCAGGTTAGACGCCCCTTCTAATCTCGGATAAACCATTAGCTTGTGTTTACCTGGACCACTGTGGTCCCTTACAAAGGGATGGCAACTATAAATATATCATGGTCGCAGTGGATTCCTGCACGAGATTCATTTGGATGTGGCCCCAGCGATCGGCTGACGCCAGAACATTTATAAGAGATTTGCGAGTCCTTATCGGCACATACGCAATTGGCATGTTGCATTCTGACCAGGGTCCTGCTTTTAGCTCTCGAGCTTATAAGGAGGCCATGACCGGCATGGGCATTGCATTGCGGTATTCTTGTCCATTTCATCCCGAGGGAAACGGAATCGTAGAAAGAAAAAAACGTGACATAAAGCAATCTATAACAGCGAAGGTATTAGGTTCGGGAGCTGGGTGGGTCAAACATCTAATAAGTGTCCAACGTAGTCTAAATAACCTGCCAAGAAATTCTCTGAGGGGATTCAGTCCGTACGAACTATTGTTTGGAACTAGAATGATGGTCTTAGATCTTGACAGTCAGACTTCAGTGGTTAAAGAAAAAAGCTTTGATATCAAAGATCGTTTGGCTATTTTACAGGACTTAAACGAAACAAGGAAAGACCTGAGCAACATAACGTTGAAACAACAGCCAACGACCACTGAAGAAAAACCACCTGTCCCAGCAAGACCTGTCTGGATTCCAAAAGTCGGGGATCTAGTCAGAGAAAAGATCGCGGTAAAGAAGGAATTTGGGCCTTCTTACAGAAAAGCAGTTCCTGTCTTGTCTATCAACGGGACAAGATCAGTAGTACTACCGCCACTTGCTGGTAAAAAGGAGAACCGAGTTGTATCCATCGACCTGGTTAAACCACAATCATGTGGCCGATAACAAACAGTAGGCCAAGTGGACTCCCGATAAGTAGTAGAACACCAAGGTTTGCTACAAACACAGAGGTTCAATCTAAGAGGATACTCACGTTTGAAATGCCAAAAGAACAACAACAAGGTCTATGCAACAATGCTATGGAACGTAAACCTCTACAAACCCAAATAAAAACATTTAGCAAAGACACACCAATCTACAATGAAGTAATAAATGACTATGCTGCTGCAACAAAACACACGGATAAAGCAAATATCAATCCTGAAACTATTGGAACAATAGACAGAACGGTATCCGGTTACTTCATCAACTTCAGCGATTCATCTGAAAACCTGAGTGAATCAAAGGAACAAACATCAACAAAAACCTTTAAAGACAAAGCTAAGGAACTTTTTCAACAACTGAAAGAAACCTATCTGATTTCTCCATGGATTGAATTCTGGGTGGCCTTAGGTGCACTTATCCTCATACTTTGGTTCATCATGATACTATGTTTGGGACACTTCATTGAGGGAAAATATGCTAAAATGGACACAGCAAGCCAGAAAATCAACTTGGTCCTCAAACCACACACGTCTTCACACGTCGAGAAAAGAGAACTTTCTTCAGTCAACTTCACAGCCAATCCTATACCCGGTGGGGTAGCATGGGACAATACTGATTATGAAATCTATGGTCCGGTTGAAATCCTGAAATATCCACACCAAATCAAGATCTCATTGAGTGACTTTGTAAAACCAAGCTCAGTTGCTGATGATTGGGACGTGGAAAGCATTAATAATATGATGTCTGACCTAGTGATGTCTGCTAAATTTACAAAACATGATTATTTGCAGGGTTCATCTAATTATGATAAAATGTTCTGCTATAATCACTATAGTAATCATTATCTGCATAAATCTGCACAACCTAGAAATGTTCTAAATTATAATCAATGGGAACACTGTGCAACCCCTCCAAAAGGTAGCTCAAGATCCTTTTATGACAAATATTCATATTTTTCAGGGTTCAACACAAGTAATGCAGAAACGTTTTATTTCAAATTATCAAACAAGACTGGTACAAAAACCATGCTTACAAACACTAAATTGATATATTCAGACTCGTTTTTTGAACAAATGAGTACGTTTGGTTTTGAATACTGGGACAAAAATGTTGAAGTAAAAAGTGTTTGGGGTACAAAGGAATGGCAAGTACAAGGTATAGAATCATTGTTTAGAGCCTGCATGATCCCAGAACAAATGATATTTTTGAATGACACTATTCAACAAACTACCTGTCTTGGCCTAGCCAAAATCAAAGATTTAAACAAACCGTCTATTCTCAAGCCAACGATAAACAGTAATAGCTCGACAGATGAGGAGATAGACGTAAACCATATATTTAGCCAAAACAGAACACATCCAGATTGGAAAAAGTGGTTGATCTGGCCCACAGATACTAATAACTGTCAAGACAGATTCCTGAACAAAATCCAGGGGTTCAAATTGACCAGGCCAGACCCTAGATATTCCCAAAGACAACACCCAGGGATAATTACCACGTACAGTGTGGGCAAGCTCTGCCTTCAATGGCTACAAACATCCACACTGGCAGAAATTAAGCAACACCTAACTTTACTTACTGATGGTGCTGACTTGCGTGATTTCATTATGGGACCACGCAAACAGCGTCAAAAACGCTTAATAGCAGCCTCTGTATATGCAGCTTATAACGAAGCCTGGAAAATAACTCAAATTGAAACATCAGAGAGAATACGGGAAATTGACCGTATTAATTTGGAAAAATCACTTTCTGTAGTGGACAATGGGTTAATGACTCTGTCCTCCAGAATATACTCTTTGGACAGCATTGTGTCTTCAGCAATCGACATAATATCGCAAGACTTACTGTTGTTACAACACGGTCAGTCCCAATTGCGTTCTATTGTACAACTTGGCTGGACGTTACAAAATCTGCGTTCAGGCTATGTGCCTTGGCGTTTAATCAACACAACGTCACTGTTCAATATCTTTAACCTTACTGATAAACAAATCAGTATGGCACAGAAGGGTGCTGATTATACAATCCTGAGCATTGAGAAACTCGAGAGATTACCATTGACAATGTCAGAACGACCTGTCAGTGAGTGGATAATACATGGAATAATTAATATTCCAATATCTACTTTCAGGTTTCAATACTGCCAAAAATATATACAGGCTGGCATGTATGAAAAATTGGGTAAAGGGTACATTAAGTCAACATGGAACTTGCCCTATTCACATGCTTGTGTCAGTAATAAAGGCCGGAAAGTGTTTCTTAGTGGCAATAATTGTGCCATGTCACTAAGCGGTACACTTCTGTGTAATGGTATTAGTTTACACGGAGCCTGTGAAGGGTCCTCAAATAACCTTTCATATCACCAGCTAGGCACACCTGCGACACAAATAGAACCATTCTTTAGGAGACTATCGAACGGGAGTTACATTATAATCGTAGACCGCAGATGTTGTAGCTTGGTGCCCGGAGTAGCTTATCTCATAAGTACGACTGCGAAGGTCATGTGCTGTGAACGAGTATTGTTCCCCAGCGCAATGCCAGACAGGGAGGCAAGGTTATGGCCGAATTTGAAAATTTCTTCCATTAGAGTCGATACTTTAAGCAGAATGAAAACAGTGCTCCTTCAGACGCCGACCAGGCTCACGTCATCAAAAGAAACGTATTATCTCCAAGTTGCAAGGACAACGGCAGAGATTCATTCATTGTTATCAACTAATTCCCCCATACATTTCGCAGAAATCCTGAACGAAATCTTAAATATTTCTGATACCAGTAGAGTCCCAAATGTATTTAAGACAGTGTTTTCGGGGGCTTTAACACCATTTAAAGCCATTCTGGGTATTTTTCCAGACTTTGTCCATTCCGTCTTTGGTGGACTTCCTCTCCTTTTGGGACTAGTGGCAGGAATCCTATTTTTGATCCTGTTATTTCGCTATGGCAAACCGTGTCACAGACAAAACACCTGCGACAAGGGAAGAAACAATCCTAGCCATTGGATACCGGGACCAGATATCTAAAATCCTTGGACTATCCCGGCTTAGAGACCTGAACATGACTTGGTTTCTTTCATTTAGACCAATGTGGCAAAGCTGTGTTTTACCTGTATTAAGGTGCTTGCTATGCGGAGAAGAATGCGTGTTGGACACCTGTCTGACGCTACAATCGGATGCGCCAATGGATGCAGAAACTTTGTTGGGTCCGGTCACGGCTCATGCATTGTGCTGTCCCCAGCGGCTACCAATCCTGATGACGGCATTCGTGGAGACTTCACCACTACGATTAAGGGGTAGTGAGGTTCAAGATGAAAGCAGCATCGATCAGGTACGACCTTCTGTCAGCTATGCTGATCCAAACATCAATGAAGGCAATCATGCTCCCGAATGCATGGTAACATCTTTTTCCGAGTTAATGGAACTTTCACAGGAAGCTGTTGACAGCTTTTTCGAGAGTCTAAATGATATGATGTTCTCACCAGAGCAGAAATAATGGCTTTTGAGCAGGCTAGCACACGGCGTTCCCAACACCATGAATTTGGCCTTCAACTTTGATAATAAAGTATCATGAACAATTTTCTCCAGTTTACGGACAGCGGAACATTATTTTTCAGCGGCCCCAAAAATTATTTACAATTTTTCGGGACACTCATCTTCTGCTTAAAGTAGAGACTATTCTTAGAGAACTATATTTCTATTTTAGGAACTTTAGAATCATTAGCTGCCCTCTAGCCTGTTCATAAATATTTTATTTTGTGATGAAATGGTCTCGCATTTTTTTCTTCTGTCTTAAAGAGCCATTTCATGTGTAATTTTCATATTTTATTAGTTATGATGTATGAATATGCGTGATATTTAGCATTAATATACTGCTTGAGTGCATATAATGTATATATATATCGTTTCGTATATTTCATGTTTCAAACTGCATATGGATGTATTTTGGGGTGGTACGGTATACACATGCTCTACTAGTGTATTTGCTATGCCTAGATCTTGTAAATATGGACATAGTCAGCGTGGAGTGGGTGTGATGTATTCCTATAGGTTCTGAATCGATTCCCCTATTCCCGGCCCTGTTCTGGTTAATACTTAACTAGCAGCCGACCCACGGTGCAAAACCGTTGTCTGATTAAGCCACACCACGGCACAGAAACGTGTTATCTGATTAGGTAATTCTATTCTATTCTATTCTGGGTTTGGTGAAGCGCAACAGCTACCCCAGCAATGGGGCGTCCCGGCGCTGAGAGACAGACACACTCCTTGAAGGACGGGGAAGGGGAGGGAAGTTAGAGGTGCACTAGAGGGGGGGGAAAAGGAGGGTCTTGATTGTCTTGCGAAAGACAGAGAGACAGTCAATGGAGCGTATGCTGAGGGGAAGATCGTTCCAAATTTTCGGACCGAGAACCCTAAAGGATCGGCCACCAGTGCGACAGAGCTTAAATCTGGGGACTTCCAAGAGAAGTTGACTAGAGGAGCGTAATTTACGGCCAGGGACATAGGGGCAGGCCAAGTTTCGCAGCAACGGGGGATTTCTCATTTTGACGATTTTAAAGATCGTGATGAACGCATGCCATCTAATTAGACAAGCACTATTCCTCCAGCCCCTGATAAGGCATACGGAGTTCTCAAAACAAATCAAACCTATGACAACCTGGGAAAATCCCTGCGGCCATTGTTTTGATTTCACCGAGAACTTCAGCAAAAGAATGTGCGAACAAGCCCGTTCGTATGACATCCTTATTGACGTATCCATGTCCATCCTTACGTCAATCTCGACACCTTACAGGTATAAATATTACCGACATTGCCTTAAGCAAACACACGCGGTGGTGACGAGATCGGAGCAGCGAGACGCGCTGAGGAGCCCAGCAGAGAGCGAAGCCCACACGCGATGCCCCGCCTTCCTGACGCGCTGAGAACGAGAAGCTGTTTTTCTCCTGCCGAGAAATCCAGCTCCGGCGCTTCCAAGCAGCCCTCGCAGGCAGCTGGAATATCAAGACCAGAGACGGGAGATACCAGCCCTCAACCATTCTAGATCTCAGGTACAGAACTGAACAACCCCTTGCAGAGAATTCTTGAGTCAGTCACTTGGCAAAACAAACTTAACTTAAACTGCTACTTATCTACTCCCGCCCACGTATTAGGCTTAGGTCAGGTACACTGGGGTAGGTGTGGTTAGAAGCACCAGTTGAGTACGGTTAGTCATATGTATATATGTATGTATCTATTTTATCAATTTTAACTATCATATGGCTTAGAAACCATATCAATGCTTCTGCAGTATTATTTTATACTTCTGCTTTTATTGTATGCACTTTACTTAACCATAAGTATCGCAATAATATTGATTCATTTCTCTTGTACGAGAAAAGAGACTGATCAATAAATAACATCTTTTATTGAACACGCCCGTCTCTTCCTTTTCTCTACAAACTGGTGAAACTAAGAATGCACGTACTGACTGAGTAAAATAAGTAGTCTTTTGTTTTCACACGACTCTAGAGATACACTCTTGATTGGGGGAGAGCAAAGTTGTCATGTTCTATGGTTGTCAGAAACTAAATCCCTTCTTGTCTATCCAGGGAAGTTAAACTCCTCCTTGTCTATTCGAGAAAGTTTCTAGTGAACTCTGAGCTAGCTGGCAAAACCAAAAACTTTAAGTCTAATATCGTCAGTAGAAGACCTAGTTAACCTCTGCCCTAGGTCTATACTATTGAAGATATTATTCCACTGCGCAGAGCCTATTGGGATAATAGGAACTACACTACAAAATAACATGATGGACAGAGTGCTGAAACTTTTCAAACACACAGCTCCAGTCAAAGATCAGGGTTTAATCCATCTTTATTTTGCTCACCACGTCACCCCAGTTATGGAGCCAGCCATATTACATCAGTCTTGAACCTGCTCCCAATGGGAATAGTCAAGCTCGACTGCCAAGCTAGGTCCTCCTGGACAGGAAAAAAGTACTCTGGGACTGGGTTCAGGGTATCACCCCTCATCAGCCAGGCTAGCATGAATCCAGTGGTGCAGTAAGCAAGGGACACAGGTCTAGACATACTCTTATCCCCCTAGGGCGCATATAGCAACTTCACAAAATAACATAATAGACAGAGAGTTGGAACATTTCAAACACTCACCTACAGTCACAGATCTGGGTTTAATCCATTGTTATTTTCCCTGGTACGTCACACCAGTTTGGGCCCAACCATATGCAAATAAGACTTGAACCTGCTCCCATGGGAACAGTCCAAACTGAACTGCAAAGGTAGGTCCTCCATGGACTGGTAACAAGTATTCTGGGACTGGTTTCGGGGTATCACCGCTCATCTGCCAGGCTAGCTTGAATCCAGTGGTGCAGCAAGCAAAGCACCCACATCTAGGCATACACTTATCCACTTAGGGTGCACACAGCAACTTCATAAAATAACATGATGGACAGAGTGTTTAAACTTTTAAAACACTCTCCTCCAGTCAAATATCTGGGTTTAATCCACCTTTATTTTGCTCGCCACGTCACCCCAGTTCTGGACACAGCCAAATGTAAATCAGTCTTGAGTCAGGATGAAACCTCCGTTTTTTACCCCGGGCTCAGCTGCCATTCAGGGAAACCTACCAATTCCAGGCATTTCTGAAAACTATACACCCGTGGGAGTCCAGGAAGGTGTGGCTTGCTGAGGTTTTAGAAATGTCTAGGTTTAGTAGGTTTCCTAGATGGCCTCGGTGGACGGGACCAAAAACGCAGGTGCCCCCTTGCAAAACCAGGTTGTTTTTTGATAGATAATTTTGATGTCTCCCCCATTAGTTTTGGGCCCTTCACTGTGCACACACGTGGTACACCAACACAAGTGAGGTACTATTTTTATTGGGATACCTAGGGGAATGCTGGGTGGTAGAAAATGTATGTCAGCCCAGTGATCCCACAACTTTCCTACACAGAAATCTGAGGAAAATGTTATCTTTTTAGCCCAATTTGAGGTTTGGGGGAGATTCTGGGAAAGAAAACGTTGGGGATCCACTCAAGTCACACCTCCCTGGACTTCCCTGGGTGTCTAGTTTTCCTAAATGTCTGGTTTTGGTAGGTTTTCCTAGATGGCCTCCGAGCCCAGGACTAAAAACGCAGGTGTGCCCACTGCAAAAACAAGTTGCTTTGTGATAGATATGGGACTCCTGTGTTTTTGTTCCAGACCTTGGTAGCCATCTAAGTAAACCAACCAAACCCAGACATTTCTCAAAACTAGACACACTGGGGCATCCAGGGAGGTGTGGCTTGCATGGATCCCTCAAATTTTTCTTACCTAAAACCCCCTTCAAGCCTCAAATTTACCTAAAAAATCAATTTTCCTCGCATTTCTGTGTGGGATCAGTGTGCCAGCCCAAATTTCCTACCACCCAGTGTTCCCCTCTGTTACCCGGTAAAATTGATACCTCACTTGTGTGGGTGCTCAAACAGAGTCAGCCTAAAAACTTATAAATTGAAAAAACTGAAGGAGAACCAAAGCGTGTCCATAACGGCATGTTTTTGTATACATTTTTAGGCTGACTCTGCTTCGGGTACCCACACAAGTGAGGTATAATTTCATCAGGAGATAGAGAGGAATGCTGGGTGGAAGGAAATTTGTGCCAGTGCGATGATCATTCAATTTTCCCACACAGACCACAAACATGTGAGGTAAATGGGACTTTTTAGCTAAAAGTGAGGTTTGCAGTGGATTCTGCGTAAGAAAACCCTGGGAGATCCATGCAAGCCAGACTGCCAGCCAAACAACAGTCCATCTATACCGTCAGCCAAGTGCCAGTTCCTGCTCACTACCAGCAAAGTGCTATCCACGCACGCCAGGCAGGCACCATCCAAAGCACACCACCAGCCAAGATCCAGTTCATACATACAGCCAGGCAAGCGCTAATCCACACATACCGCTACCAAGCACTAGTCCACACACACTGCCAGCCAAGCTCAAGTCCATGCACACCACTTGCCAAATGTCAGTACATGAAGACCGTCAGTCAAACTCCAGTTGAAAGACTGTGCCCATTTTTCATGGGAGGGTGGGGCAATGGCATGCCCATTCTGGGAGACTCCACCGCTACACTAAGAAAAGAAAATAGTCCCCGATGCCTCGTGGGCTTTCAGCCCCCCAGGGGGCAGATCGGGGGCTATTGCCCCCATATTTCCACATGGGGCATAAAGACTGTGCCAATTTTTTAGGGGGAGTGGGGATACTGGCATGCCCTTTCTGGGTAGCCCCCACCCCTCTTTTATTAAAAAGAATTCATGATGTCTAGCAGCCTCTCTGCCCCCTGGGTGGGCAGATCGGGGGTAATACCCCATATGCCCCTCAGGGGGAGAAAGACTGTCCCTTTTGTGCTTGGTGGAGTGGGGTATTGGCTTGCCAATTTTGGGCAGCCACCCCCGACGTATTTAAAAAAAATCCCTGGTTCCTAGTGGGCTTTCTGCCCCCCCCCCCACACACCTCATCCGGATCAGGTCATGTTTAACAACCCCCATCTGCCCCTCCAGAGGGGCAGAAAGGCTATACTTTTTGTTTTGGGGGGGCCTTGGGCATTAGTATGCACATTGTGGGCAGCCCCCACACCTATGTTTGCAAAATAAATAACCCATGCGACCTAGTGGCCTTTCTGCCCCCCGTGAGCAGAAAGTCTGATCTGGTCAAAGAATATGAGGGAGCAAAAGCCCATGCCCAATATTTATTTATTTATTTTTGCAATTTTTAAAGCGCTACAATTACCCTTGGGTGTCTCGGCGCTAGAGGCTAAAAGCTGATACCGGTAATTAGAACTTCTAGGACAGAGGTTAAAATGATTTATGAATCGTGTCGTTGAGAGAACAGCCAAGTCTTTAATTGTTTTCTGAAGACAATCAGAGATGGACTGGTTTTTATATTGAGAGGGAGGGAGTTCCATAATTTTGCCGCTGCTATGGCAAAACATCTGTCTCCCCAGTTAACTTTCCTTGTTCTGGGAATCCAATGGGCCGCTTCCTGCTCCCTGGTGCCTAATAAAGTTGATCCCTGCTTTTGGATCGCTCTCCAGTGGCGTGCCCCAAGCAGGGATCCACTAGGGAAGAATAGCATTGGAAATGGGAACATCTCCCCTTTCCAGTACCTCTCCCATCTGCCTGGGTGCTTTGGGGCTGATATAGCCCCGCAAACATGTAGGCAGTGAAGGTGAAACGTCTCATTTTACTTTCACTTTTTGAGTGTAATAACGCCCGCGCACAACGTGCACCGATCGTCATCACAGTGAAATGCATCGGGAGGTTGGGGAAGCACTTCCCCAGCTCCCAAGGCTGAAAAAATGAAAAGGAAATCCCTCTTGTGTTTACAGCAGAGGGATTTGGTGCTCATGTGCAGAGGACAGAATGGTTCCGTCCTCGACACCTGAGCACTGTGGCACAATACAGACATGGGCGTCCGCAGAAATTTTTCCAGGGGGGGGGGCAAAATGTTAACGTCATCACCATCCTCCGACATGATGTGTGCTAGGTGTGGCACAAGAAACACTGGGGCGCAGGAGGAGCCATGGGGGGCAGGAAGCAGGCTGCATATGATCTCATACACCATAGTGTTGTTTTGCCACAGCCATCTCTTAACCCCTAGCATCCCAAAACTCATACCCACCCTGAACCCTAAAACCCTAAAATTACCCCACCAAACCTCATACCCTCCCTGAATCCTAAAATTACGCCCCTGGCACCCCAAAACCCATACCCACACTGAACACTAAAATTACCCATTAACACCCCAAAACCCATACCCACCCTGAACCTTAAAATTACCCCTAACCCCCAAAACTCATACCTGCCCTGAACCCTAAAATTACCCCCTTGGCATAACCCATACCCACCCTGACCCCATTGTCCCCCGGCACCCCAAAACTCATACCCACTGAACCCTAAAATTACCCCCCTGGCACCCCATAACCCATATCGCCCTGACCCCTAAAATTGTCCCCCTGGCACCATAAAACCAATACCCGCCCTGAACCCAAAAATGTCCCCCCTTGCACCCAAACCCCATACCCGCCCTGAACCCTAAAATTACCCCCCTGGTACTCAAAACCCATACCCACCCTGAACCCTAAAATTATCCACCTGGCGCCCCAATCCCTAACCCGCTGTGAACCTTAAAATTACTCCCTGACACCTTAAAACCCACACCCACCCTGAACTCTCAAGTTACCCCCTGGCACCACAAAAGCTGAACACTACATTCTGATTGTGTATCGCGCCGTCTCCCTGTTCAGGGAGGATCTGCTGGTCCGATCGGCTCGCCCTGGTCCGGTTCTGTTCACCCTTCTCTGGAGCTGTTCTGCTTGCCCTGTCCCTCTTCCGGACCCACCAAGCCTGCCTCCGTGCACACTGCCTGGACCTACTCTGTCTGGCCTGGTTCTTTCTCCTTTGAACCCGCTGTCTTCACTGGCAGAGTTAGAACACAGGTCTCAGTTCTCTGAAGCTGCTCTCCCTCACCTAGACCTCCCACTCCCCCTCCACTTGCTCTCTCATCTTCCTTCTTCCCTACTTCCCAGTCTCTCTTTCCCCACTGCTTCTCTCTCTCTTTCTCTCCCCCTCCTCTTTCACTCTCACCCCCACCGTATCCGTCTCCCCGACCCCACCAAGTTTTCCTCTGTCCCCCCTCTCTCTTCCTCCTCCTCATGTCAGTGATAGGGAGCCCGGGGCCCTCTCTGAAAATGCGAGCTGGAGGTGACGTTAAGTGTGAAAGCACCATGGTGTGAACCTGGAAAAGAGGCAGGGAAGGGGTGGGCAGCAGGTAGAGAGTCAAAGGGGGCACTGGCTCTCAGAGAGGTGAGACGGGGCGGGGAGCAGCCGGAGGACAAAAACAACACCAGAGCAAGAGGCAGACGCTACTCTTTTATTCAAATGTGACTATTCTTTCTGCTTAGTAATTTACTTAACAGCAACTGTTCTAGGCAGTCCATCACTATAATCCAATAATTATTTGAAAAGACTTTGCCTCAATCTTGTTATGTGTCATAGCGCGCTATAAAGTCCGAGGTCTCCTGGCGCTTCTGACTAAATTATAAGATGGAGGGCGGGGGGGGGCAGAGGGTACTCAGAAGGATCTAGAAAAGAGTAGAGTCTTCAGGTGTTGTCTAGATGTGACGTGCGATGAGATGCACAGGAGTTCACCTAGAAGAGAGTGCCAAAGGGACGGTGCAGGAAAATGAAGCCCGTGTCTTGTCCTACTGAGCCCTGAAATGCAGAGGAGCTTCAGAATAGAACGGAGAGTGCGAGCTGGAGAGGAACCGTGGCTGGAGCACCATGTGTAATGCATAGTGGCATGGGCGTCCCCAGGGGGCAGGGCCAGCTTTAGCGCTGGTGGCACCCAGTGCGAAAATGTTAGTTGGCGCCCCCAATGACCACTTCCACCACAGATTCTCTCACTAGCACCCTTTAACAGTGACCAAGACTCCATAACCACTCTCACTCAGATGCATTGAGTTTGTTATATAGCTCTACTCATACCATTAAAGTATGTCAGAGCACTTTGCATCACACACACACATTACGCAGACAATCAGTCATACTTGTGTAAATCAGTGTATAGGAAATGTTACATAAGTCAAAGGACAAAGGGCATATTATCAAAGCCTAGCGATATTTTTATCGCCACGTTTGCGTCTGTTTTCGGACGAAATGCGACGATAAAAATATTGCTTTATTTACAAGAGCACGCTAACGCGTGTTCAGTGGGATTAGCGCTGGTTTCAACATTGCATCGTCTTGCATCGCTAATGAGATGCAAGGGAGGTGTGTCCAGTGAAACAACATGGGATATCATCACTAACCCTGATTCTCTCTATTTTCAAGTGTATCGCTAACACACATAGCGATATTATAATCAGCGCAAACCGGGTTTTTCGCCGCTTTGTAACGCCTGCTATTTTCCTTACTAAGCCATATCTATAATGGGAGATGGATTGTAATGCTGAGTCCACGTCTCCCATTATAGATTAGATTTTCCCTACCGCGGTTTTCTATCGCTGGAATTCCGGCGATTTCGACTCTTTCCGCCGCGTTTGCCTGGATTTCTATCGCCTGCGCGATGCGCCTTGCTGATAGTGCGCTCACCAGGCGATAGAATCCGGTGATATGTGGCGTTAATTTTTTGAACGCTACACACAGCCAGTGATAATTATCACTGGCCATTGATGATATGCCCCTAAAAGTGTAGGAGTCACATGTCATCCATACTGGTAGGCAGTATAGTTTAGGAGTGCTTGGTGTGGAGAAGCACAAACTCAGAGTTGAAAAAGAAACCGCATAGTTGGGAGTTTTCTTTAATAATAAGACTCCATTTCTACCCAAATTAACCCTTTTTGCAACATTAATCAATCTTCTATACTTCGCAGAGTGTATGCACTCCTATGATGAAAGTTATTACCTCACTATTTTATTTTAGGACTAAGTTATAAATTGCAAGTAAGAAAAGGATGGCTCTTTTAAAAGCAGTAACCTGCTGATTTATTTACATTAAATTCACTCTTTAATCTACTTGGTACACGTTCTTTGCAGTAGGCATATTAACCCTCTGTACTACCTTCACATACTTCAAAAACTCAACTACACAAAGCTCTGATCTCTGGCTAGGAACACGTAATTGCAGGAGGAAAGGAACGTGCAGCAGGTGATTTTAAAATCATAATTAAGTTGGTCACACCAGCCTTGAGCCAGCCCTGACAGGGGGTAAGGAGGGGTGCTCCAGGGGGGGGCAAGCGCCCCTCCTTGCCCCCCCCTGCGGACGCCCATGAATACAGAACCATTCAATCATGTGCACACAAGGGGTTAAACGTTCGGTGGGGAAGGTGTATTAACTTTTGTTCAGAACAACAGAAATGTGAAGTGTGCACCCTCACTCTAATCTTTCCCTTTTCTAAAATATTTTCTTTATTGGTTTTATAGTAAATTTGCTTGCTCGTCTATTGGGGGAAGGATGGTAGTGTGCTGAGTTGTAACGTTGTAGCCTATGTCTTTTTCAATGTTATATACAAGCCATAGTTGCTGCTTATTTATCTTCTGCAACTAACAACCATTGACAAAGCCAATTTTCCTGACTTGTTGTAGGTATGATGTTACTTGTTGTATCCTATGTCTGGATGTAATTACAGAAACAACAACATACAAGTCGGGCAGCACACTATTCTAAGAGCAGATTTTTAGCTTATGTGTTTTTAAGTCACGCCCTTAATTACATTGGCCATGCCCCTTGAGCGACCCCCCAGTTTTGTCATCCCACTTAAAGCCCTGCATATACGCAAAGACACATGAACATTATAAGAGCTTGCATTTGCTTTAGCACTTTATAGAATTATTGTCTTCTGTGTTGTAGAAGTATTGTGGTCTTCCGGCTGTGCCTGCTATTTCTTTTACTTCACAGGCTTCGATATTGTGTCTTGACTTTCTTTACTGAGGCTCCTTTTGAATAAACCATTCACGTCAAAAGGAAAAAACAAAATTGTGCATGAACATAAACAGGTTACAAAGCTGGGTATATTATTTGAAGCCGTGTCATATTGACTGCGGCGGCTGCAGCTTGACGCTTTGAATTGTGTTAGTGCCAGTCAAGCGTAAGCGGACAAGTTACCGCAATTTACTGGAGCTGACAGTCATGATGTGCTCAGAATCATCCTCGCTGCCAGATGTAATGTCCGCTTAAAGTGGATGTCATGAGCTGATGATCTCAGAGTTCAGTGCCTAGTAACTATCATACAATTATATTAAAAGAGAACCGAAGCCTTTTCACATGGATGATTTCAGAAGAAACCTCAAATGGTCACGATTAGAAAATTCATAACTCCGTTTTTTTTCTGGAAACAAAGTAGCAGTACTGATACATACTGTACAATGGTACAAAATTATATACTAAGATCTGCTTGTTTCGTAAAAGGAAAGAGTACATTTTCTAATTCCAGACTTGTGTTTTGTACTAAGATTGAAACAAATCTTACCTCTGTCATAGTATTGTTTATCGGCCATTTACTTGGAATGGATACCTACTAAAAACCTATGACACTGAGTTAGGGTAGTAATGGGAAATCTGTGGGATTCTAAAGGAAGTGTTTAAACTTCCCAGCGGAATTTCAGCCCCTGAATGCTCCATATAATGGAGGAGATGCATCTGGTGGATTCTACTCCAGAGATTTAGCACTTCCGCCGGAAATCAGAGGCATTTCGGTCACTATCCAGAAGAAAACCAAGCCAATCATATTTCTAGCTGAGGCAGAAATACAACATTGGAGGTCACATTGTTTCATCAGCTTTACTAATAGTGCGTGGATGGAAGAATACCATCCTCATTGTAAAGTCTGGCCCAAAGAATAATGATACCGGAAATAAAACATCATTAAATTATCAGCAAACTATGAACCGCTCTGCACCACCAATGGTGCAACAAAGCAAAACAAAATCAATGAAATGATTATGACTTAAAAATGTTGCTAATAAAGAGAAACATAGGGCCTAATTTATGGCATATTGGCCTAGGGCAGCTGCGCTGCTCTACGCCAAAGTAAAAGGGCATAAATGCACCGTATTTAAACAATACAGTGCACTCCTGACCTTTCTGCCTGCGCTGGCACCGTTTTTGCAGCCTAGCGCCAGCGTAGATACCCTTGCACCATGCCTTTGTTGCAGGCACAATTGTTTTTGTGAAAAAACAATCCTGAGAGGCATTTTCCTTGTTGTGCTGCAGAATGAAGCACACATGGTAAGAGGTAAAAACGAGGAGAAATTAACATATTGCTCCTCGTTACATCTCACCTCAGGAGGTGCATGGATTTGACACTTCCCCAGGTTTACATGACTTTGTCAATCTGGGGCAGCATCAAATTTCATGGGTGTTCCATGTGAAAACCCACCAAAATGCCCATGGAACTCCTCATGGGCACTCAGAGCCACGCAGGTTGAATTTGTGTGGCTTCATAAATGTTTATGAGAGCCCCACTTCATGGTGTTGAAAAGATATGTACATAGAGGATGCCCTAGGAAATATCATGACAAAATACAACACTTGCTTCATCATCACACTTTGTAGAGATGGGAATAAATAAGTGTACCAGTGAGAAGAAAAGGAAACAAGGTCTTGTGCAAAAATGATCTCGAGAGGCGTGATGGAGTTGAGGCACTCAATTCTGCCTCCACTTGTGTTGATAGCATTCCTAGTAGGCCCTTCTTGAAAGGGGTACACATTTGTGTGAGGCAAACATGCATGGTCATACTGTGAATACCACAGTGTTATCCAGCAAATAATATAATTGTTCCATATACACAAGCTTTTTACTGTGCATCACTAATTCCAAATGAAAAACAGAACCCTGTTTCGCATGCCTCTACCCTGATCACACTTATCAACTGGTCTTTGATAAACTTCTCAACAGTACTCTTCAGGCGCACTAGAACATCTTACAATCAAATTAGAATTTGACTTTATCTCACTACACCTTAACTACAGTTCGCGTTCTTCTGGAAGTATTTAATTTGTTCACTTTCTCTGTCGTGGTACACAGCAACCATGTTCTCTCTTCATGCTCCACAAGTTCATATCATCGCCATTTTATTCAGCACTGTCTACACTCCACTTGTCAGTATCAAGAGATGTCATGCTTAAAATGCTGCTAAAGTGGGATCCAGATGTTTTACCTGTGCCCTATAAAGCACGGGGTCTAAAACTCAACCCTGCCATGCACTGAGGTAGATATTGAGCCCAACCAAAACTGAAGAACCGTGTTTCTGGTATCTCACCCTGTTGTGGTTGCAGAACATCACATCCTGCTGCCTTTCTATAATGATGTTATAAGGTACATCTGATCCATCTGGAGCTTGACACTCACAATATATCAACATACAGACACACAGACTATACAGATAAGCCTAATTAAATGCACTCCCAAAGAGAAATGAATGCAACACGCAATAAAAAAAAAAATGTGACAAGTTTGGCTCATCTAGAATTAGAGTGTTAAGAGCCCGACAACCCCGTCAGGGGGACTCCTATCCTTAGGGGTTATTTGTAGTTCCACAGACCCTTACCCTAATCCCTGAATGCAGGACACACACACACAGTAATTACAGTTCATAATAATTAGTTAATTACTTTGTAAATCAGCACTCAAACTGCATAAAAATGAGGAGACTGTTATTAGTATTTCAGAAGTCGAAACATAAAATACAATGGATATTTAAGACACCAAAGCATCTTTCACATCCTTACTATCAATAGCAATTACTCTGACTCCCCTCCTAATATTATACCTATATTATTGTCAGCCTTCCAATTGTGAATTGAGTGATTAATTGTACAAAATGACATAATATCGATCCATACAATTTAAAAACACAAAGATATCTGAAATTAAAATATTGATTACAAAGGGACTGATTACCCGCCTCCCTATCATTGATGGAGACAGCCCCACATAGAGTGGGGGGTCCCACAGGCCATATTACAATGCGACTGCCACGGTGGTGGTCGCATTGTACATGTTTTCCATTGTGGCGGGTGCTGCTGGCTGCAGCATCAGCCGCAATCGAAAAAAGGGATGTTTTACATATCCCTGTATTATTTGATAGGCACCATGCTTTGCCTGGCACTTGATACAGGGATATGTAGGGGGCATCACAGGTGCCACCCAACTCCCAAAGGAATGGGCCAGGGATGAAGGGGGTCCCGCTTAAAGGCCCCCAGTGTCTATCCCTGCCAGCCTTTCCATGGCAGTTGAACCGCCATGGAAAGGCTGGCGGGGAAGGACCATCCTAATACCTACATCAGTGCCTGGCAGGCGCTGCCATCATTGTAGGGATAGGAGTACCCTCCGACGGTCCAACAGGCTCCTTGAGCACGTCGGATCCGTGGCAATTGGTCTCTCCAACCACTACTCCTCTGCCCACCATACAAATGTCACAATTCGAGGTATAATACGTTGGATTATTTCACAAAAGGTCGAGTCAAGGTGCAAAGTGTTTTAATTTTCACCGCACCTGTGCTAAACATTCATTAGCTCATTACTCAAAACATGAATACACACATATTAAACACAATTTCAATAAGCCCAAAAAGGGGGGGAAGGAGAGGGAAGTGCAAGGGGGAAAAAAATATAATAAACATTTCTTGCTAGTTAGACATCACTATTTCAAAAAACATATTTTCAATTACATGTGACCAAATTTGGAAAATCACAAGAGAGAATACACAGATCCCCAGGCGTGGGGTCTACAACAGTGTGTAAGAAAACAACATCATATTTTTTGTTTTGTTTTTTGTTTTTTATACAGAATCTCCTATTCAGCTGTATACATTAAACCATTCCGTAGGAGTTCAAATCAGTAGAGAAGTCTACGTTTCGACCCTAGATTGTAGGACAGTATATCCTTACTAGGCGGGTCTTCGTCAGGACGTGAGGGAAGGGGAGGAGTGTAGGGCTGTTCCTAAAGGTGAAAATAATAGGAAAGACTTTAAAAAGGTCTCCGAAGGGAGTCCCTACATGATACATCAAAGGCGACAGAGTTAAAGACAAAATAATTCTTCAAAAAAACTCATAGAGTTTGTGATTGACAAGGAGGTATGAAAAAATGTTACCTGCTCAGGAGTCAAATAAATTCCTGGTAACACATAGTTCTGGCCAAAGCCGGGCGGAGTGGTGGTTCGTTAAAAAATCAGCGGTACCTGGGGGCCAAATAATGAAGAAGGGGGGCCATCATTGAATGTGCTCGTCACACACGGTTGTCTGAAGAAATATTTACAAATATTTGAAAAGCACTAGGCCGTTATTCCTACCTCTACAGCGTTGCTGTGTAGGATCAAGGTGCGTGTATCAATACATTGAAGTTGGGTCCATACAAATCATGGTTCAGCAGTGGATCTGTGAGGTATGGAGGGGCCAAATTAGTATACACGTCTAAGAAAAAGTTCTTATTCATTGTTCAGTTGCCTGTACCACAGGCGTCTAAGCACAAAAGGCAATTAGGACACTTAATTGACAACTCACCCGCGGTGACATGGTAAAGCTAAATTGCGAGCCAGCGTCTGTTGTGGTCAGGGTCCAATTTTACAATGCAAAATCTAAGGACCAAACAAAATTGGGAGCGGCATTCAGTAAATATGCGCCAGAATATGGACGTTTGTACATCAGAATACATTAGCCTGAAATCGTACCTCTGATTAGATGGAAACCCTTACAGCGAGTAATCATTGCGGTCGGAGGGTTTACTTAAAAGGCGGCGGTGTGCGCGGGTCCAAATTCCACCATTAGATCTGTGGAATTAAAATAAGCGGACTTAGTGAAGGGGTTTCACTAACACGTGGGTTTAAAGGCGCTGCTAAATTCGGGACAGACAGATAGCGCAACTGGACTCACCCGAAGTATTTTTCCAAAGCGCACGTGTATGCAGCAGCGTCTGCTCACAGTCAGGAAGAATCAGGAAGTGCTACCTAGGATACGGAGGCCAATTTGTAACCTCGCATACGGCGAGACTGGTGTTACCGGGGTAACCCAGGACGCCGGTCATCGTCACGGCGCGCGTCCATTGAGTTAGAGGGGAACCCAGGGCTTAGACGGAGACTTTCGTGGTTGATATAATTAAAATACAGTTGGCAACCTTTCTTGGTTTATAAATTGTAACGCCCCAGTACTGTATTTCATGGGAGATGATGATGATCAACTTAACATTGAAATAAAAGTTAAATAAAATAATAATGAAAATGAAAAAATTATTAATTAAACTGAGCGGACCTGCCCTTAACATGGTAGTCTAAGCGCAGCATTAAAGCTCTCAAACGGTAAATATCACAATATTCACACAGATCATGGACATTGGTGAGCTCATCTCGCAAAAACCATTATCAAACCAGATATTTACAAGCGTGTTACA
Source organism: Lissotriton helveticus (assembly GCF_964261635.1). Lineage (NCBI taxonomy): Eukaryota > Metazoa > Chordata > Amphibia > Caudata > Salamandridae > Lissotriton > Lissotriton helveticus. The sequence goes on along the minus strand of NC_136067.1, from coordinate 871,187,032 downwards.
TGGGCAGAAAAGTTGATTCTGGACATTGTACTGTGCGGACCTACCTTACAAGGTGGTCAAAGCACAGGTACTCCATAAAAAGGTCAGAAGGACACAAAATATTAACACACTAGTCGATAGAGAAATCACACATCAAATCGCAGTTATTCCCCGCATGGGTCATTACCGACACACTTATCAGAGCATTGCGTGAACCTACCACATGGTGGTTAAGACGCAAGATAGATTTACAGAGTAGCCATTTGAGAGAAACTGCTTTCTGATTCATTCAGGCCCAACCGTACTGAATCAAAAAACCTGATCCATTTTATCTCTCTAATGTTCAGGATTGGCTCAAGGTTACCACCCCTGGGACCCAGTCTAACTTGTTCCAAAATGGTCCATTTAAGACTTTCCGGGGGGTGAGCAAGGTTTCTGCAGTGGTCTACCAACGGTGCTCCTTCAACCTTGCACCTAACACGGCTGCAGTGTTGTAAGAAACGTACTTTTGCTCGTTGCTGGGTCTGGCCAATGTATATTAAATTACAGGGGCACACTATGCAATAAATAACATTGGATGAGTTGCAGTTGGTGTGTGACTTTAGTGTCACTTGATGTTGTCCATGGACAAAGACTTTAGTCTGGATTGTAGCTGGGCAGGCTTTACAGGATCCACAGCGATAATGACCCACGATGGGAGGTAGTTTCCACACTGATGTTAGGGATTGTTCCTTTGTCGTATTCATGAAAGAGGACACCACGTGATCTCGAACATTCTTCGCTTTCTTGAAGGCGTGAAGTGGTGGGTGGCTGCAATTTAGGTCCTCGGCGATCAAGTGCCAGTACTTGTTTACAGTTTTCTTTATCGAATTGCTTTTTGTGGAGAAAGTGGTTACACATACGATGCGTTGATCACCATTGTTGTCCCGTTGTGCTCCCTGTTGCAATAGAATGTCCCTTGGGTTATGCCAAGCTCTCTTTTTGGCTTTTTTGACCAGACGTCTCGGGTACCCACGTTCAGACAACCGTTCCATCAGAATGGCTGCTTGCTCATCATAGTCATCCTTTTTGCTACAGTTACGGCGAATCCGTAAAAATTGCCCGAAGGGAAGGTTGTCGCGGAGTCCCCGTGGATGATGGCTCGAATACAGAAGCAAAGAGTTCCTCTCCGCAGGCTTTCTAAAGAGGGTGGTGTGCAAGGTCTCATTCTCCACAAAGATGGTAAGATCCAGGAAGTCTATGGATTTCTTGTCATACTGAATCGTGAACTGAATGTCCGCCGTGCGTCCATTTAGCCAATTGAGGAATGTTATGATCTCCTGTTCATTCCCAGTCCAGATACAGATGATATCATCTATGTATCTCATCCACATATTTATTTTGGGTCTGAAAGGATTGGTATCATTCAGTATGAACACCTCTTCATACATGGACATGAAGATGATGGCCAAATCGGCTCCCGATTTGGCCATCATCTTCATGTCCATGTATGAAGAGGTGTTCATACTGAATGATACCAATCCTTTCAGACCCAAAATAAATATGTGGATGAGATACATAGATGATATCATCTGTATCTGGACTGGGAATGAACAGGAGATCATAACATTCCTCAATTGGCTAAATGGACGCACGGCGGACATTCAGTTCACGATTCAGTATGACAAGAAATCCATAGACTTCCTGGATCTTACCATCTTTGTGGAGAATGAGACCTTGCACACCACCCTCTTTAGAAAGCCTGCGGAGAGGAACTCTTTGCTTCTGTATTCGAGCCATCATCCACGGGGACTCCGCGACAACCTTCCCTTCGGGCAATTTTTACGGATTCGCCGTAACTGTAGCAAAAAGGATGACTATGATGAGCAAGCAGCCATTCTGATGGAACGGTTGTCTGAACGTGGGTACCGAGACGTCTGGTCAAAAAAGCCAAAAAGAGACCTTGGCATAACCCAAGGGACATTCTATTGCAACAGGGAGCACAACGGGACAACAATGGTGATCAACGCATCGTATGTGTAACCACTTTCTCCACAAAAAGCAATTCGATAAAGAAAACTGTAAACAAGTACTGGCACTTGATCGCCGAGGACCTAAATTGCAGCCACCCACCACTTCACGCCTTCAAGAAAGCGAAGAATGTTCGAGATCACGTGGTGTCCTCTTTCATGAATACGACAAAGGAACAATCCCTAACATCAATGTGGAAACTACCTCCCATCGTGGGTCATTATCGCTGTGGATCCTGTAAAGCCTGCCCAGCTACAATCCAGACTAAAGTCTTTGTCCATTGACAACATCAAGTGACACTAAAGTCACACACCAACTGCAACTCATCCAATGTTATTTATTGCAGAGTGTGCCCCTGTAATTTAATATACATTGGCCAGACCCAGCAACGAGCAAAAGTACGTTTCTTACAACACTGCAGCCGTGTTAGGTGCAAGGTTGAAGGAGCACCGTTGGTAGACCACTGCAGAAACCTTGCTCACCCCCCGGAAAGTCTTAAATGGACCATTTTGGAACAAGTTAGACTGGGTCCCAGGGGTGGTAACCTTGAGCCAATCCTGAACATTAGAGAGATAAAATGGATCAGGTTTTTTGATTCAGTACGGTTGGGCCTGAATGAATCAGAAAGCAGTTTCTCTCAAATGGCTACTCTGTAAATCTATCTTGCGTCTTAACCACCATGTGGTAGGTTCACGCAATGCTCTGATAAGTTTGTCGGTAATGACCCATGCGGGGAATAACTGCGATTTGATGTGTGATTTCTCTATCGACTAGTGTGTTAATATTTTGTGTCCTTCTGACCTTTTTATGGAGTACCTGTGCTTTGACCACCTTGTAAGGTAGGTCCGCACAGTACAATGTCCAGAATCAACTTTTCTGCCCATGTAACACGCTTGTAAATATCTGGTTTGATAATGGTTTTTGCGAGATGAGCTCACCAATGTCCATGATCTGTGTGAATATTGTGATATTTACCGTTTGAGAGCTTTAATGCTGCGCTTAGACTACCATGTTAAGGGCAGGTCCGCTCAGTTTAATTAATAATTTTTTCATTTTCATTATTATTTTATTTAACTTTTATTTCAATGTTAAGTTGATCATCATCATCTCCCATGAAATACAGTACTGGGGCGTTACAATTTATAAACCAAGAAAGGTTGCCAACTGTATTTTAATTATATCAACCACGAAAGTCTCCGTCTAAGCCCTGGGTTCCCCTCTAACTCAATGGACGCGCGCCGTGACGATGACCGGCCTCCTGGGTTACCCCGGTAACACCAGTCTCGCCGTATGCGAGGTTACAAATTGGCCTCCGTATCCTAGGTAGCACTTCCTGATTCTTCCTGACTGTGAGCAGACGCTGCTGCATACACGCGCGCTTTGGAAAAATACTTCGGGTGAGTCCAGTTGCGCTATCTGTCTGTCCCGAATTTAGCAGCGCCTTTAAACCCACGTGTTAGTGAAACCCCTTCACTAAGTCCGCTTATTTTAATTCCACAGATCTAATGGTGGAATTTGGACCCGCGCACACCGCCGCCTTTTAAGTAAACCCTCCGACCGCAATGATTACTCGCTGTAAGGGTTTCCATCTAATCAGAGGTACGATTTCAGGCTAATGTATTCTGATGTACAAACGTCCATATTCTGGCGCATATTTACTGAATGCCGCTCCCAATTTTGTTTGGTCCTTAGATTTTGCATTGTAAAATTGGACCCTGACCACAACAGACGCTGGCTCGCAATTTAGCTTTACCATGTCACCGCGGGTGAGTTGTCAATTAAGTGTCCTAATTGCCTTTTGTGCTTAGACGCCTGTGGTACAGGCAACTGAACAATGAATAAGAACTTTTTCTTAGACGTGTATACTAATTTGGCCCCTTCATACCTCACAGATCCACTGCTGAACCATGATTTGTATGGACCCAACTTCAATGTATTGATACACGCACCTTGATCCTACACAGCAACGCTGTAGAGGTAGGAATAACGGCCTAGTGCTTTTCAAATATTTGTAAATATTTCTTCAGACAACCGTGTGTGACGAGCACATTCAATGATGGCCCCCCCTTCTTCATTATTTGGCCCCCAGGTACCGCTGATTTTTTAACGAACCACCACTCCGCCCGGCTTTGGCCAGAACTATGTGTTACCAGGAATTTATTTGACTCCTGAGCAGGTAACATTTTTTCATACCTCCTTGTCAATCACAAACTCTATGAGTTTTTTTGAAGAATTATTTTGTCTTTAACTCTGTCGCCTTTGATGTATCATGTAGGGACTCCCTTCGGAGACCTTTTTAAAGTCTTTCCTATTATTTTCACCTTTAGGAACAGCCCTACACTCCTCCCCTTCCCTCACGTCCTGACGAAGACCCGCCTAGTAAGGATATACTGTCCTACAATCTAGGGTCGAAACGTAGACTTCTCTACTGATTTGAACTCCTACGGAATGGTTTAATGTATACAGCTGAATAGGAGATTCTGTATAAAAAACAAAAAACAAAACAAAAAATATGATGTTGTTTTCTTACACACTGTTGTAGACCCCACGCCTGGGGATCTGTGTATTCTCTCTTGTGATTTTCCAAATTTGGTCACATGTAATTGAAAATATGTTTTTTGAAATAGTGATGTCTAACTAGCAAGAAATGTTTATTATATTTTTTTCCCCCTTGCACTTCCCTCTCCTTCCCCCCCTTTTTGGGCTTATTGAAATTGTGTTTAATATGTGTGTATTCATGTTTTGAGTAATGAGCTAATGAATGTTTAGCACAGGTGCGGTGAAAATTAAAACACTTTGCACCTTGACTCGACCTTTTGTGAAATAATCCAACGTATTATACCTCGAATTGTGGAATTTGTTGTGTTTTGTCTGGGACCCCTTTTTTCCTATACCGAATAAATACCCAGGTCCCACTGACTATATGGGTTCAACCCCAATATTTACTAAACACCATACAAATGTGGCAGGCGGTAAAGCTGCTTAGGATGGCGAGAAGACCAACAGCCTGTCGGTGGCAGTCTCTCCGCCATCCTAATCAGCCCCATAAATATTGATTCCTAAACTTAACTAGTAAAACCACTAATATCAAGAACAAAAATATAATTGTTAAAAATATTATTTTTTAGCTATATTGGAAACAAAAATATCAGATACAAAAATATCATTCCCTTTAAATAAAAATATAGTATGTCAAAAATATTGGTACATGCAATACCGCTAACAATAAGATTGCCAAAATTATTAATTATTCACAAATAAATATTTAAAAAACACTTTTACCATAAAACAGTTACTTGAAATAAAACTAAAATGCTTTATACACATACATAAGTTAAACAAAAACATATTACAGTTACATTTCAACCCCCAAAAATATACAACAAAAATTATAACAATGCAATAAAAGTTGTCAATGTACAACACCCAATAGTATGTAAAGATAATGTACATGTTGTTTTTTAAATAAAAAGAGGATTTTATTTACTTGGCTTTATAAACAATTTTGGGCCTGATTATGATGGTGGTGGGACAGCCACATAAGGCCTTCGGTGGCTGTCCCACCGCCATCTGCCCCTACAGGTCCACCAACCGCATTATGATGGCAAGAAGATAGTGGGCAGGCGGAGAGACTGTCCACCACACATCTGACGGGCTAAAGGAGCCCATCAGACCATCGGAGGGACTGCAATCCCTGCAACAGTGGCGGTGCCTGCTCAAGCACCGCCGTAGGGATTACAATGTCCCTTTCCGCCGTCCGTTTCATGGCAGTTGACCCACTATGAAAAGACTGACGGAAAGTGACCTTGGTGGCCCCTAGCGGGACCCTCTTCCCCCTGGCCCTCCACTGTAGGCCCTGGGGGTGCCTCCTTAATCAATATTCATCCCTACACCATGTGGCAGCCACCACATTGTGGCTGCGAGAAAGTGCAGGGATGTTTACAAACATGCCTCGTAGCATTGAGGCCTGTGCTGCAGCCCTTTTTCGGGCTGCAGCACAAGCCTCAATGCTACAAGGTATGTTTCCAACTGCCTCCACAGCGGTCAGATCGTATTCTGTCTGGCGGGACCACCGACTTCCTGTCAGCCGCTCCCATTCTCGACAGGATGGCGGTCGGTCACTCGTCCGACCGCTATCATAATTAGGCCCTTTGTTATTCAGCTAAAATATATTTTATTAAACGTGTCAAAATATGGAGAAAGCTAACTTTTAAAACAGAAACAAAATGAGAAAAATGTGTGACATGTCTTTATACAAAACAATACTATTAATACTATTGTTGTTTACAAACATAGAACTATTTATTGTACTACTAATGAACAACAACATTAATAAAATACGCAAAGTATTTCTGTTACATACAAATAAATATAAAATAAAACATTGCATAATAAATAAATTAAATTATTTAATGACACTCCAACATAAATCATTTACAAGAAATGTTACACTAAAGGGGTTAAATTGACTATTCCCACTCTAATTTCAACCAATTTATGGAAGGTGTTGGACACTAAATGGGTGACATTTTTTATTCCCACTCCAATTTAAACCAACCTGGGGAAGGCATTGAACACCAAAAGGGTGACATTTACTATTGCGACTCCAATCTATACCAATTTGAAGAAGGTGCTATTGCTAAACCAATTTAGGGAAGCTACTGGACACTAAAGGGGTGACGTTTATTATTTCCACTCCAATCCAAACCAATTTGAGAAAGGCACTGAATACTAAATAGGTGCCAGGTCCCATTACCACTCCAATGTATATCAATCTGAGTAAGGTGTTGGACACTAAAGGGTTGACATTTACTATTCCCAATGCAATTTATACCAATCTGAGGAAGGGGTTAGACACCAAAGGGATGACATTTACTAATCCTACTCCAATCTAAACCAATTTGGGGAAGGTGTTGGACAATAAAAAGGGTGACATTTACTTGTCTCACCCCACTCTAAACCAATTTGGGGAAAGCGTTAAACACTAAAGGAGTGACATTTACTATTCCCACTCTAATCTCAACAAATTTAGGGGTGGTGTTGGACACTAAAAGGGTGATATTTACTCTTCCTACTTAATCCAAACCAATTTGAAGAAGGTGTTGAATACTAAAGGCATGACATTTGCCATTCCCACTCCAATCTAAACCAATTTGAGGAAGGCGTTGGACACTAAAGGGGTGACATTAACTATTCCCCCTCCAATCTCTACCAATTTGAGGAAGTTGTTGATACTAAAAGGGTGACATTTACTATTCCCATTCCAATCTAAACCAATGTGGGGAAGACATTGGACAGTAAATGTGTGACATTTACTATTCTCTCTCCAATCCAGCCATTTTGGAGGAATGTGTTGGACACTAAATGGTAACATTTGATAATCCCACTCCAATATAAGGATATTTGAAAAAGCTGTTGGATGCTAAAGATGTGGAATTTACAATTTGTTTATAGAAAGTAATGCAAATGAAACAATTTCAAACAACAATCAGTACTCCACATTCACACACATTTTAAAAATATATTATCAATTATAATGTTATCAAAAAACAAACTAACCTAAACTACAAACCAATTTATACAAACTAAGTTATTAAAATTGACAAAAAATAATTGGTTCTGCTAACTCGACGGGGCCCTAACCCGGTTTGTCTGGGGAGGCAGGAGATCGCGCATATCCCTGGCACACTGCTGCATTCCCCCCTTTTATGGAGGTATGGGGGTGACCCACCTCCACCTTTACTACCTTGCCACAAAACTTATCGTCATCCACGACTGGTATGCGGGCGGCTGGCCGGACCCAGCCTATCGGGTGGAACTCAACGAGATGGACTTCCCACAGGTTCAGGCACTTCTGTATGGCAGTTCAGTGCCACAGACGATGACCCCGGTCACTAGAACGGTGTTCCCGGCCTGGCGACACGTGGAGTGGGACCGGAAACTCACTCGGCAGATGCCACTCTGGCATGGGACCTGGTTGCGGGAGGTCTCATCCCTGAAGGGGTTCCGACGTTGGGACCTTATTGGAGTCTCAGTGCTCATAGATGTCTGGGTGGGGGACCACCTCCGCTCCTTTGCAGATCTACAGCAACGCCATGCCCTTTCTCACACCCAGCACTTTCGATACCTACAACTACACCACTCCCTCTACACGCATCTCTTCTCACCTGTCTCCCTTCCAGAGTTTAACCCACTAGAGGCCCAGGTGATGATGGGGAATCTGTGCAGAGGAGGAGTGTCCCGCATTTACCGCTCCCTGGTGAATAATGGCCCCGCGTCCCTAGACCGGCATCGGGCCCGCTGGGAGGGGTGGGTGGGCCCCATGGAGGAGGCCCCATGGAGGAGGCGGATTGGATAGATGCCCTTATGGCGCCCAGAACCCTGACTGCGTCCTCCAAGCTGCGCCTGGTGCAGATATACTACCTCCATGCGGCATACCTCACCCCGGAACGGTTGTTCCGAGCCCGACTGCGACCCTCTTCGGATTGCCCGAGATGTGACATGGCCCCTGCTGATTTCTACCATATGGTGTGGCTCTGCCCGGCGATAGCGACATTCTGGGTGGGTGAAGCAGGAGCTCACCCAGGCTCTGGCGTGGGTGGTCCCACACGACCCATTGCAGATGCTGCTGGGGGTCTTTGACGGCCTAGGCGGTTCTAGGATGGACAAATGCCTCTTAGGGACTGCAGTGGTGGTGGCCAAGAGGGACATAGCGCTGCACTGGTTATGGACCAAGGCACCTACTGTGAAGGGGTGGAGGAGGGGTGTGGATTGGTGCGGGATCCAAGAGGAGGCCCTATTTGAAGCCCGAGGTGCCCGGAATTATTTCACAAAATGTGGGGGAAATGGTTCAATAAGATATCACCATGATTTTCTGTTTTCCATATGTTCTACGTCATGCTGCAACTGATATACAAGGTGTTGTGTTGGACTGGAATGGACTGACCCTACCTGTAAGAAAAAGAGTTGAGTCCCTGTTTCGTGCCTAGTGGATTAAATTCACTAAGGTTATCATTAATAGAAATATATATACCAAACAACCAAATTTTATATAAAGTCAAAGTTAAAACAGACTGTTTTTACTTTGACTGTTCAAGATACTCATTGTATTACCACCGATGGTGGTTGTTTTAAACCTTTTTTATTCTTGTTATTGATTTTGTTTTAGATTGTAACCCGGTTGGGAGGTACAAATACATTTTGTAATCTTTTTTATATAAAATTTGGTTGTTTGGTATATTTGCTTAAAGATCTCTATTGATTTATTAGTTCAGTTGTCCACTTTGCCTTGAATGTGTCTCTAATTCAGATTGGTATAAAAGTCTGACCTTATTGCAAGCTATACCTTTTTCTATTAATGATAACCTTAGTGAATTTAATCCACTAGGCACGAAACAGGGACTCAACTCTTTTTCTCCATGTAACTACCCCCCTCCCTGCGATAAATTTCAGGGGTACCTCCTCTTGTTATCACCTGACCCTACCTGTGTTACTTACCATCTTTGATCTACTACATGTGCTAATTAATGAGCTGCAACCAATGAATTTTGTTTGTCTATGTAAAACCAATAAAGTTGATTATCAAAAAAAAATGTCAACATTTCTAAATCTATAAACCATAAAAGAACATATGAACTCTGATCTCAAAATTAATAAGCATACATGTATTTTTAAAATCTTATATTTTTATACTTTTAAAATCTATTTTTAAAATAAAATTAAAATTTCAAAAAAATATTAGCAGGCTTCTACAATTTTGAAAATAAATTACCAAAAATTAAACATTTGGAATTAGAACAAATTCTAAGTATTATTATTATTATTATGAAACATTTTGTAATATTTTTACATTAGTAAAAAATGTCTTACACCATTTAGATATCTAAATAGAAAAAAAAGTTTGCTAAATATTAACTATTTCTGAAAATGTAATTTCTAAATTTGCCTATTTACAACATTATTAACAATATTTTTATTTTAAAATATAACTATTTTAAAAATATCCCCATACTTATCACTTAAAACCCAATATCCCACTGCTAAATTATATTTTACAATTATTTATATTTATGAATAGAACTAAATATACAAATTTCAAATATGTCATAACAAAAAATGTAGCTTACTAAAACACTACTCTAACACAATAAAACAAATTCCATCCTGATTATTACTTACAAATGATATTAAATGCGCAATATGTTCTACATCTAGATTTTTTACAATATTAAAAATGACACTTAAAATGATATTTTTAACTTCAATATTCCTGGTGACAATATTTTTGATGTCCCAATATTCTTGACACAATATTCTTGTATCGCAAAATTGTTTTCAATATTCAGTACAAACATCGAATAATTAGCACCATCTCTCACTTTGTAATGCAAAGTCACGTATTATAGCCGCATATCTTTGAGAAGCTCTCAGATTTGTAGTCAGACACAGCTCTCGGGCATTCTCCCCAAACAACCAGTCTTTGTGTCTGCCACCCCCAAATCATCACATTTCTTTCACCCCAATAATTCTCTATGGACAGTGGATGGCCAGTAATGAGTGTAGCTCCTCACTTCTACATTATTGCATGAACAATGCCTCAGTTAGAGACATACCTGAAAGGCAGGCATTTGTATCAGAAGGATTTCTTCCACTTCAGGTCCATACTCGGACACTCTTGCAATGCTGCTTACTGCAAATAGCTTTCTAAACTGCGGAATTGAAAATGTTCTCTTTGCTGCATTTCTGTTATTTTTGCTTGCATGACTAATGCCAGCCCATTTTCAAAATAATATGCAATCTTGCACACTCCGTTAGCTATTATCACAATTTCAAACATTAGTCTGCTAGGCCTTAAGCCTTTCACCAACCCACTCTAAAGGATAAGTGCAGTTATGTTTATCATACAATTAGGCCTCATGTATATGCAACATGCACATGTCACTAGAAAAAGCCATTCTACGTTCGTCACCCCTATCTTATTTGATGATAAACAGATAACCCCATCTTGGATGCTTTATTTTTACTTAATAATGACAAGTATTTTGTTATTAAGACCACATAAATCAGTTAACATCTAATGTAAAGCATGGTACGTGTATTAACATTCAGTGCTTCACACCAGTTTGTTTCAGGATGCTATTCTTTGGTGAGTATGGAGAGCACTGAAATTCAATCTCAGCTCTCGAGAGGTAAATGCATTCTTGCTAAAAGTGACAGGCAAACTAATTTTTACCAATTTTAGCTTACCCACACTTTGTACATTTCCTTCGGTCTACTAGGTTCATTCATTTCTTCATCATCAAGATCACAAATAATGCACATCAATGCACTATTATGATTGAAGCTAATCCAGCGCAACATTTTTGAAAATATATATACGCTAGTTTGCGCAGAGCTGATCCTAATGATATTTAAAATAACTCCACCGTATTTGTTACTGCTGTCTTTATGTGTGATATTATTCTTGACGTGTTAAACACATGAAATATGTTTTCTAACCCTTCAATAAATGAAGTTGGATGCATTGAATATAATAACTGTGTTACCGTGCATGCACTATCTGAATTTCAGCTTTGTAATTCTCACTTATTGATTGTAAGACTAAGGGGCTGATTCGAAACCGTAGTGGCGGTCCTTTGGTCGTATTACGATTACTGCTGTGGGACCGCCACCGGCCTGCTGCAACCTCCAGGGATCATGGATTGTGTGACGGTGGTGCTGCGGTGAGAGGCCCTTATATGCTGGTGGTGCACCTGGAGCACCACCAAGCATATTAGGAGTTTCCTCAACACCATGGTTTTCATGGTGGTTATGCCGGCATTAAAACTACAGGACTCCCTGTTTTATCAGGGCCATGGTGTGCCGGCAGGGGTGTGCCTGTTGTGCCCCCCTGCAGGCATTTAACCTCATTTCAACACAGCATTTACCGCACAGTCCATGCTGTGCAGGAACAGACTTTGGCACACCCATTGTGGTGCCTTTTTATTGGGCACCATCATGGGACCTCCAAAGCACTGCCTGCCAGAAACGAGGAACCTCGTAATCTGGCTGGCTTTGGTATTCGACATTCATTCCTATGGGCCTACAGGCCCATAGGAATGAATGGCAAAAACCGAATCGGTAAATACCGATTCGGTAATTACCGAAACTTACCGATTCGGTAATTTTTAAAGAAAAATTACCTATATCCCATTTGCCTGTTCTTAAATACTGAATCAGTATGATTCTGTATTTAAGAATCGGTAATCTGGGATTACCTACATCGGGCCCTAAATGGCATATTCACATGGAGTCATCGCCGAATTAACAGCACTTTAACGCAGCCTAAGTCGTAATAAATTTACCTCCCCATTCAACAGCTTGTGCTAACAGCCCAGAGAACCAGTATTCCCGTGATAGGAGCCACAAAAAACATCGCCACAAAGGACCCCCACAACTATCACTAATGAGATGCAGAGTAGGCAATCCCGTGCAAAAAGCTGTGACTACACCACACCTCAACATTCACAACAACCAGCCAGATTGGTGATAAGAACACAAAACACGTGGTAAGGCACGTTAGCAGCAGGAAATTAACACCTGCTCTGACCTGGTGTAAAGTCGGACCACAGCCTGCACCATAAAAGTGAGCACAGCCCAGGGCATCATCGGAATGTCAACAGATGCCATTGATCCACTCATCATGCAGCCTGGACACCCAAGAGGGCCACAACACCACCCCCAGGACCACCCACTCCCTGGCACCCACTCCGACTAAAGACATGCTACATCATCTACACCTAAACACATATGAAATAATCCACCTGATGTCACACAATCACAACTGGTGACATGCATGTGTCGTCACAGAAATGAGCATCACACATTCCCTTTTGAAGCAAACAATGAAACTTTATTGAAATTGACACAGAAACTAAATGAAGACACATGGCGGTTCCCCTCAGGACAATCCGTAGGTCACAACCTGCAAGACAAAAAACATGATGAGAAGGTAAGTACTGCACACATCACAAGACAGAGAGAGGGTGAAGGAGAGAGAGAGAAGAAGAAAGGGGGAGAGAGAGAAGAAGAGTGGGGTAGAGAGAGAGAGAGAGAGAGAGAGAGAGAAGAAGAGTGGGGTAGAAAGAGAGAGAGAAGAAGAAAGCTAGAGAGAGAAGAAGCGTGAGGTAGAGAGAGAGAAAGAGAGAGAGAGAGAGAGAGACGAAGAGAGGGGGAGAGAGAGAAGAAGAGTGGGGTAGAGAGAGAGAGAGAGAGAGAGAGAGAGAGAGAGAGAAAAGAAGAGTGGGGTAGAGAGAGAGAGAGAGAGAGAAGAAGAGTGGAGTAGAGAGAGAGGGAGAAGAAGAGTGGGGTAGAGAGAGAGAGAAGAAGAGTGTGGTAGAGAGAGAGAGAGAGAGAGAGAGAGAAGAAGAAGAGTGGGTTAGAGAGAGACAGAGAGAAGAAGAGAGGGGGAGAGGAGAGGGGTAGAGAGATGAAGAGAGGGGGAGAGAGGGAGAGATGAAGAGAGGGGGAGAGAGGGAGAGAAGAAGAGAGGGGGAGAGAGGAAGAGAGGGTCAGAGAGAGAGACAGAGAGAAGAAGAGTGGGGTAGAGAAAGAGAGAGAGAAGCAGAGTGGGGTAGAGAGAGAGAGAGAAGAAGAGTGTGGTAGAGAGAGAGAGAGAAGAAGAGTGGGGTAGATAAAGAGATAGAAGAAGAGAGGGGGAGAGAGAGAGAGGAAGAGAGGGGGTGAGAGGGAGAGAAGAAGAGAGGGGGAGAGAGAGAGAGAGAGAGAGAGAGAGAGAGTGCCGCCCCTGCGCACCCAGGCCACACTGCTCACCTGCTGCCACCGGTGTGTCTCCAACCACTTGCCGGATATGTATAGCAGTACACCAGGTCACACATCAGAGTCAGAGCCATAATGTGAAACAGAGTCCAGATACATGACTGGACCAGTACACACACTTACACAAGACAACATCACCATCCCGCCCATGCACACCCAGGCAGAGACACCCCAGCCCCTCCCACTGCACATCGGAGCATGCCCGTCCATGCACACCCGGGCCTCACTGCTCACCTCCGCCACCAGCGTGTAGACAGGATGTCCCACCATGTGCCGCTGCAAGCCACAAGCCCAGTGCCCGCGTACATGGCACCCTCCACACCATGCTGCCACACTGCGCAGGCCAACAGGTCTCATGTCTGGTGCTGGGTCTTGATTACTCCATGGCATAGGACATACCAGGGCACCCTGCACCATCGCAGGCTGCAAACCCACTCAGCCCAATGGGTGCCACTAACTCGGTGAACCCGGAAGCAAGGCCACTTGGCGGTAGGCCCGCGCAGCCTGCTGGCTCGGCCTACACTGCGGTCCAGTAAGGCACATAAATCCTGAGCAGTCCGGACTGCCGGGATGGGGCATCATCTCAGGCTGCACACCCACTCAGCAGCTTAAGGTGCCAATGACTCAAGGCACCCAAAGTCACCGTCCCATGGCGAGTGCCTGTGCCGGCCGCAATGCAGCGTGTGCCACAAACCCTATTCAATCCCAGTCAGCGTCCCGTGGCAGGGTGCCTGTGCTGGCTGCAATCCTGTGTGTGCCACAAACCCTGTTCAACCCAGTCAGTGTCCCGTAGCGGGGTGACTGTGCCGGCTGCAATACAGCGTGTGCCACAAACCCTGTTCAACCCCAGTCAGCGCCCCATGGTGGTCTGCCCATGCCGGCCTCAAGGCCTCGGGTCGGTATGTGATGTCGTTGGCCCCTTATATTTGCGGGGTCACATGGCCTGTGATGCCTGTGCCGGATGGGTGTGGTGTGCATGCAAACCTGCCCAACCGGCGTGGCTGTGACATACTGACAACTAGACTAGTGACCTGCACACCAGCAATGACTACGCCTGCGACGAGTAGAAATAAGGCTCCCTTCCTCGGAGCGTTAGCGGAGTGGTCTGGCCTGCTGTACACCAGAACAGCGCAGTGCTTGCAACAATGACTTGTGGGCACTGGGCGTGGTTCAGTCCATATCCAGACAAGGAAGTGGCTGATGCGTGTGTCCCTGTTGTGGTGTCCCCGGGACCCATTACACAAATTGCTATGTAGCACACTCTGACTGACATCCCACAGGATGAGCATCATTGACGCAAGGGAAATCACTGTCCATACATTCATCCACACATACATACATGAATGATAAAAGACATGACACAGCAGTGCATCACTGGAGCCTCTTCTCTCTGCGACATGACTCCAGCGATGTCAGTCAGGGCTTGTTGGAGACCATGGAGGGGGCCTACACACCTAAAGATGGCATTAAGTTTGGTTGCCACGATGCCGAAGTCCAACCACACCTGCTCTGCGGTCCCCCTCTGGCACTCCAGCACACAGCGTTGGAAGGCCATGTGTTGTTCCTGGGAGTCTTGGGAGAGTGCTGAGGCTGTGGTGCCTCCTGCTGGGTGGTTTGTGTAGAGGGTGGGGTCTCCTTGATGCAGTTGGCCAGCCCTGATCATGGAGGTGAGTGGCGGATGAGGTCAATGATGTCTTGGATGGTTTGGGTGTCGATGCTGGTGTTGTCCTTCTCGTCATCAGTGAAGAGTGGCTGGGACTGCCCTGCAGGAGGTGTTGACGGTGGCCCTGCGATGTGAAGGGGAGATGGTGTATTACAATGTGTCCACATGTAAGTAGCTGCATGGTACATGTTGACATTCAGAAAGCATGGCATTGTACATTGTGACAATCTGTGATCTGTGCGAGGACCCAGAGTCATTGTGGGTGTGCACTGTGCACTGCTTGATTGTGCATGTGTGCCATTGTGACCATCTCAACCCGTCCCCCCAGTACCTGGTGGTCACTCACCCTGTTGCGGTTGTGTTGTGTCTTGTTGAGCAGTGTCCGATTCCCTGACTCCGGACACAGTCTCCACACTGATGACTGTCGACACCGGCTCCTCCATGTCATCCAGCTAGAGCTGTGACACTGGGCCCCCACCTCCAGTCTGCATTGCTTCCTTCTGGTTGGCAGAGAGTTTCTCCTTGGTCCGCCGCTTGATGTCATTTCATCGGGAAACATCCTTTACAACCCAACTTTTACCACGCAGTGCTATTACAACGCAGGTTTTACAACGAAAACCATTACAACACATTGCGCTGGGGGGCGCTCTAGGATAGGGAATAGATTTATTTACTATCCAACACCTTCCCTAGTGTCCACGGGGACTGGAGTTGGAATAGTAAATTAAACTATTCACTATCCAGCACCCCAAAGCGCTATGCGTTGTAATGGTATGCGTTGTAAAAACTGCGTTGTAACAGCATGCGTGGTAAAAGCATGCGTTGTAAAGTCATACATCCCATTCCATCGCTTCTTGACCTCGTCCATTATCCTCTTGTGCTCATCGACGGCATTCACCTTGTCTCCGATGTTTCGTCAGATTCCATTTTTGGTGCCCAATGACATGTTTGAGGTGACAAACAGTTGTTGATGATGTTCCATCACCTCCGTGACTATGATTCTGTTCGCCTGCAGACTAAATTTCGTCTTCCTGTTCTTCTTGTCCTTGCCCTTCTCTGTCCCGGGATGGTCCTCCACTGCGCCTGTATGGTGCTTGGGTGTTGGTCTGTTTGTGTTTTTTTTTTCTTTCTACTTTAACAATGATTTTTCCTGCCTGCCAGGTGTGTGTTGCAGGCCTAGTGCTGCTTATTGCTGATTTCCTCATAGCGCTTTGGCCCATCGCAGGTTTTTGGGTGTTCTGGTTTGTGGTTTTGTCTCCATCGAGGTGGTTTTATCGCAGACAGTGTCCGCAGTTTCGGCAGACTATCGCATGCTACCGCCGTGTTGTGAATTCCATGTTGTCACTGAGTTGTTTTCCCACCATAGGCTGCGATGTTGAAAGTTGCGTTACGCTACTCTTGCGGTAGTTATCACACGTTCTTGTGAATATACCCCTAAATCCTCTTTTGACAACATTACAATTATGCGTGTCAGTTTATTAAAATTTGCACGCAAGAGTTTATTGATATTTGACCAATGGAGTGCAGTTATCACTTTTTGTGCTGATGATTATAACGTATAACTCCAACATTCAATCAATTCATTCACAGCCACTAAATAAATATTCTTTTTGAAGTGACCAACAATTTCCTTTAAATCTCACAATATAAGAACAATTGTTCATAATTGCTAGATTTCTGAAATGGTTTTTGAGCTGATACTTTCAACTAGCAAATATTTTCACGCATAATTGTGTTGCATTCACTACAAAACATATTTTTGTATATAAGGTTGACGTTTCTAATGAATTTGAGCAGTCTTTTGCATTTCAAAACACAGGTTATTCTTCAAATAAGCAATGCACCGAATATGGAATTTCCCATGTATACTTTACAATTGAGTTTCCCAATTGTGTGTACCAGCCACCTTCGTTCTTAATAAAACATTTTTCTAAATGCAATATATTGAAAGGTATTGTAATATATCCATGTATTAATCATGTAACACTAGATATTTCTGAAAGTGTATACAGTAATAATTGAAACGCTTGTAATGATATTAAACTATAAAGTGACTCTCGCTTGCTCAGCATGCTCTGATGATCACTTAAATTATACATATAGAATATTTAAACTTCTTTTATGAGATTCCCTGGAATTCTGTACACTCTCAAGGACGTTTGTGAAGTAAATGTAGCTTCATGTTGTTCTTGTTCATGCCTATAATGTTCTAATGCATTCTTCACAGTAGGTCAGGGACAGCATTTTGTCATGGCTGCCTTTCTCTTGCATGCCATGGTCTCCCATAGGCCTGGAACTACTTTTTTGTGCCCACACCAGCCTTTTGCCACAGGTGCCCCATATGACAAGAATTTCCTCCAGTATGCCAGCAACAGCATTATTCCAAGGATTTCCCTTTACAGCAGGTACTACAAGTAGCAAG
Source organism: Lissotriton helveticus (assembly GCF_964261635.1). Taxonomy (NCBI): domain Eukaryota; kingdom Metazoa; phylum Chordata; class Amphibia; order Caudata; family Salamandridae; genus Lissotriton; species Lissotriton helveticus. The sequence goes on along the minus strand of NC_136067.1, from coordinate 871,169,141 downwards.
CCAGTGCCAGTATTGTGGCGCTGGTGCTCTATATGCTACATATTATCTCCAGCAACCCTGTATTTTCCCATGGGTGCCACTACAAACTAAGAATAACATTCAATATGCCAGGGCAACAGCTGACATGGAAGTGTAAGACCATAATCTCATTCACTCGTACTCACATGTATTCGCTCACCAGACTCATGCTCACTCACTCACACTCACTCTTGTTCTTACTCAGCCTCACTTATTCTTACTCATTCATTTGCATGTATTGCCACACACCAAATACACTTATTTGTGCTCTCTTACACTCTCATTCATTCACTATCACTCACTCTCACTTATACTCACTCATTCTAATTTACTCATTCTTACTCACAATTATATTAATTCACTGCCACTCACTTTCACTTAATCACACTCACAGTTTCGCTCCCTCATTGTCACTGACTTCCTTTCTCTCTCATTCACAATCATTGTTCCATGCTCTCATTCTCGCCTCTACACACTCATTCTTACTCGTTCACGTTCACTAACTCTCACTCACTTGCACCTTGCACTCAAACTTACTCTTGCTCAATTCATCATTTTCACACACTCTCTATCACTCACTTGTCTTTCTCTCACTCTAATTGATATTCACTCACTGTTATTGAAAGACAACCTCTGTCAATGATTGTCACTCACTTTCACTCACATACACACAAGCTCACACTTACACATAGAGACACACTCAAACATCCATGAGCTTTCTATCTCACAAGCATATACCTGCACACATAAACCCCTCATTTTAATGCACATTTTATTTTGACTTATCTCACTGCAGGCGCAGGATCCATTTCAGTTCTTGGTGATCCATTGACCCCAAGGGCACGCACACAGCTCCCTCCCATCTCAAGCACTAATGATTCATGAAATTGAAAGCAGGAACTTGCAAAGTCACAGGTTCCATCTTTCAGCCTCTAGGTTTTTTACCGCACTCTTTCCGAACTGTGGGCCATATTATCAAGAAAGGGCGATACATTATCGCCGCTTTTATCAGCAGGAAACTGCCGCTAAAGCGGTGATAATGGGCTTGATAAAATGCCCTTGTGAATTCCCATAGAAGCCTAGGTTCTGGTGTTAACCTGGGCTTCTATGGGAATTCACAAGGGCATATTATCAAGCCCATTATCGCCACTTTAGTGGCAGTTTCCTGCCGATAAAAGCGGCGATAATGTATCGCCCTTTCTTGATAATATGGCCCTGTGTTACGATGTCACTGCCTTAGGCTGCTCAAACTGAGGACTGGCTTATTTACATACTAATAATGAACGATATAATATTAACCATTATTGGTATGATAAAAAAATAACAGGGAAGCAAGGAGGGTCGCGCTTAAATGACCACAAGGTGAGCCACAGTTGAATTGAACGGGTTTTGGCATTTTCACAACAACAAACAACATCACATTAAAAGATATGGCATGGCTGTGAATGTAGCAAAAATGCCTTTGCTCATAATTCCCATGACACACACCCCAGTAAAGGCATTACTTTCATCTCCATGAAACATATGACTTTGAAGCAAAAGCCGGATGTTGCTAGCAATAATGTTAAACTATCTCCAAAAAGAGAGAGAGGGGCACACACACACACACAGACACAGAGAAAGTGACAGCAACAAAGGCAGAGACCGATGCAGTATCTGGAAAGCTTGCAGGATTTCCTCACCTTCTTTGAAGAAACAAAAACTTTACATGTGATCCAGCAAAATAAAGATAACTGTGTTGCCAATGGAACTGGGGCATGAGCATGAGCATCTATCATTAGCACATGTTGGGTAGTAATGCTGCTGAATATTGGCATCACTTTAACTGACCAATTTGCTCACTATGGAGGAATTGTGAAGTATCTGTGGTTTTAGTAGCACTGTGGAATAAACCCCTTCACCGCTAGGCCTCCCCCCCCTCCTCCAGTGCTAAACCTTTTTTTGGCAATTTGGGATAGTTTGCGTTCAGGACTGAGAAATTTGCAGAAATCAGGTACATTTTCTGGTTTTGGGAAAATGGGAAAAAATGCTGCAGAAGGAAGCACCTGTTTTGTTTCTTCCTGCAAATAGCATCAACAAAAGATTTGTGGTGCTAACATCACTCTCTTTCCAGCTTTCAAGAACAGGCAGACTTCAATCAGAAAACCACATTTTCAAAGCTGTTTTGGCATTTTACTGGGAGATAGCCCATTTTTGCTTTTTTTGGTGCTTTTAACCTTCTTCAAGTTAGTTGTGGAAATGGGTGTGAATGCCATGGTAGATCCCAGAAAGCTATACATTCTGAAAATGATATGCACATCTAAATTCAGAAAGGGACCATCTGTGTATATCCATTAAGGATTTCCTATAAAAAGTAACAGTTGAAAGAAAGAAATATGGAAGCAGAGTTAAAAAAACAGCAATACATGTCTACGTTTTCATCTGTAGCTTTTTCTTACTATGGTAGATTTCCAAAAGCAATATACCATTATGTCCGCTGGATGTTTCTGGTTGTGGGGATATATAGGGCTTGTAGGTTCCCCAAGAACCCCAGGTACCCAGAGCCAACAAGTGAGCTGCAGCTCATAATGATTTCTCATTGTGTATCGACTATTCCGCAATTCATACAGTAAATTATGAAGAATGGAAAAAGGGCATGAGGGAAGAATCTGTATTTCTGAAATGTACGCCAGATGCTGAGTTTAAAATTAAGAGCAGTGGTTGTTTGTACAGTTCTGAATTTATGGGTACCCTTACCGGCATATGTTTTTCCAAGGGCATTTTGTAAAATGTCTTCTGTGTTACACGCTTGCTTACATTTGAAAAACATAAACTTAGAAATATTTAATCAGTAATTACAAATGTTCTATTGATCTGTATTCCTACATGTCTCCCAATAAAAATGGTACCCCACTTGTGTGGCTAGGCCTTATGCCTGTGACAAAAAACACCCCAAACGTGACCTAGGAGAAATGACATTTCACCCAGGAGAATACATGTTTTTTTACAAGGGGCTAGCTGTGGATTTTGGCGTCCCCAGCTGAGCTGCCACCTAGGAATATCTACTAATCCAGCCCATTTGTGAAAACTAGACACCCAGGGGAGTCCAGGTTGGGGTGACTTACGTGGCGCTCACCAGGTTTTTCACTCCGAGTCACCTGCAAACCTCAAAATTTGCCCAAAAAAACATATTTACCCAGCATTGCTTTGAAGAAAAGTCCTGAAATCTGCAGGCAGCCACACATTTCGTACCAACCAACATTCCCCCAAATTACCTGAAAAGCATGGTGTCCCACGACACAAACTGGCGCCAAACGCAGCTGAGAAACATCGCATATTCCACTGAAAAACAATGTGTTTTTTGCAATGTGGGTAGCTGTGGATTTTTGGCCGCAGCTCAGCTGGCACCTAGGAACACCTGGGAGGGGTGATTTTGCACGGCTCTCGCCAGGTTTTTTTAACCAGAATCTTCTGCAAACTCACAAAAATTGCCTAAAACACATTTTTCCTTGTATTTCTATGAGGAAAAGCCCTGGAATTTGCAGGCAGCCACAAATGTTCTACCTCCCAGCATTTCCCCAGGTTTTCTGATAAAAATGCTACCATACTTGTGTGGGTGGGACAAGTTACAGCGACACGAACGGGCACCAAATGCAATGCGGGCTAATTGCATTTTTCCACCGAAAACAATGTGTTTTTTGTAATGTGGATTGGTGTGGACTCTGAGTGCCAGATCAGCCGGCACCTGGGGAAACCTACCAAACCAGCACATTTTTTAAAACTAGACACCCAGGGGAGTCCAGGTTGGGATGAGTTGCATCACCCTCACCAGGTTTTTTTACCCATGCAATTATGTGAGGAAAACTCCTGGAATCTGCAGGCATCCACCAGTTTCCTACCACCCACCATTTTCCCAGATCTCCCGATAAAAATGTTACCTCACTTCTGTGGGGGAGCCAAGCGACCATGACAGGGAGGGCCAAAAACGTATCATGGAGACATCAAAATAACCTATCACAAAACAACCTCCTTTTGCAAGAGGGTCGCCTGCGTTTTTTGTCTTAGACTTGGCAGCAATCTGGGTAAAATGACCAAACCTAACCATTTCTAAAAGCTAGACAGCCGGGGGAGTCCAGGGAGGTGTGGCTTGTGTGTATCACCTAGTATTTTCCTACCCAGAATTCCCTGTAAACCTCAGAAATTGCTAAAAAGTCAAATTTTCCTCACATTTTTGTAAATACACTATCAATAAAAAAAAGTTTAAAGAATTGATGTAAAGTCACAACAAGCCACCATCCACTTTACAGGCCATTCACACAACTTTCATGCATAACACACACAAAACCATTCACACCACTAGCCGCTGGCCCAGCACATTACAAGACTCACATCAATAGAAAGCAGCATTCACAGGCCCATCACTTTCATACTCCCACATGACTGACACAGCAATCACACTGGCTGATGGAGTGTGTAAACTTGCATTTGGCTGGCAACGTGTGTATTGTGACTATCAGCAAATCACTACACACAAATAGTGAGCCAAACGCCACCTCACACTCACCATCAGCCAAGCGCCAGTCCATACACAACGCCAGACAAGCGCCAGTCCATCCACACATCAGTCAAGCACCAGTCCACGCACACACCAGCCAAGCTCCATCCATGCAAACTACCACCAAAGCACCTTTTGCGCACACTGTAAGTAGAGCACCAGTCCACACACACTGCTAGCTAATCACCAGTCCATGCACACTTCGGCCAAGCACCAGCCCTCACACACTGCCACACATGTTTTTAACAAACAAATCACAAGGAAATTTGAAAGAGATGAAAAACAACTATGACCTCAAACACAACAATTCTAACTAAATACATCAAACTACTGCCAACGTTGAAACTGCACATAAAATATAAAGGATACAGACCATTCAATTCTCGTTTACGCTCACTGTTGCTCCCGAAAATGCAGTTGCAAGAGGTACCATTTAACACACACTGGCACGTATATCCCAGTCTTAGAAGGACTCTTAATATAGTACATACAACATTCTGTCTACATGCCTGTTCCGACACAAACTCTACATCTACTACAGGGAAAGTATTTTTTGGACATGGAAGGAAAGTAATCAGGAAAGTGGTAATTTCTCAATCTAGCCACATCTTCCACCTCTACAACTCCAGGAACACTTTCCTGCAAAAGTCATCTTTGACCCTGGAGAACAAGCCTTGAATACAGCAAGAACATTGAAGCTTGCAAAATGAAACAGGTGGACAGCCAACTTCTTATACCAAATGAATGACTAACAAACAGCATTGTAAGGCTCCAACATCTGATGTACTCTATCTACACCACCCAAGAGCTTATTGTAATCTAAAATGCACACAGGTTTGCACAATTCATCATCTTGACACCAAACATTCCCAGGTGAGGTACTTTCATTGTGAGTGGTAGTCAGCATGTAGACATCTCTCCTGTCTGAAACTTTCACTGCCAGAGTTTCAGCACTACGCACTGCACTGCACTGACCCCTCTGAAATTTTTTACAAACAAGATCTTGGGGTAACCTTTATGGTTAGAGTGCTTGTGCCACATGCACCAGTGTCTACTTTGAGCAATTCCTTCAACAATTGCACACCAGTGTAGAGGTTATCTGTGTATAAATGGTGCACTTTGACAAAGAGTCCTCTATCATGTCCCACACAATTTTCTCACTGACTCCAGAAGTGGACGGCCAGCCAGGGTGGTCAATAGTGAAATCCCTACCAGTGTACACACTCAAATGATAGACATATCCAGTACTACTATCAGACAGCATATGCATCTTAATTTCATAATGTACCCTCTTGCTAAGAATGTACTGCCTAAAAATCAAACTGCCTTGAAGCAGGACCAAAGACTCATCCACAGCTATTTCTATCCCTAGAACATAGATCTCTGAAAAGAGATCTACAAAATGATTGAGAACATATCTCCTATTTAAAAAAAGGTTGCTTTTAACTGACATGAAGCTAATTGTCTAAAGAAACTGGTTACCTTGTACCTACCAACACCCCCAATCCCAGCAGGAGAGTATTCTTATTTAGGAATCATCAATATTACCCAGCACAGATCTATTTTAACTAGATTCAGAATTAACCTAACTCCCTTGATGTTGGGTTCCCCAGCAAACAAGTACAAACATTCTTGCTTGCTAGCATATCCTTGTGATAAGTTATCAAAGCAGTCTGATCTCCATATAGTCTTATTTAGTGGGATTTATAAAACAGAACGTACAAGATATATTCTTCCCATCCTAAAACATTGCAATTTTAAACAATGCCATGTAGCACTTTATTGGCTTGTATCAGAACTAGGAAAGCCTTGCACCTTAGCACATTATAAAAAGATATGGATAATAACAAATAGAGTAACCAAATTAAATGAAAACCTGGTACAATATGGACAGCCTTAGACACATAGGACTTTCACTGTCAGATTTTTTAAATGTATATACACATTAGATTGCTTTTACTGTTATATTGATTGTGTTTTTAAGAGGAATACAGCCGTACAATTGTCATAAGAGGATATTTTGACTTGATTGCAATACCCACTTTGTTCCTATTACGAATATTCATACTTAATAGATTGCTGCCCCTCTCTTTTATTTAATTGTCTTTTATATGATTGTGTGTTTTTAGAATTTCGTGTATTGTCAAATGGTATGATTCAAAGCAATGTATGTGGACATGTTAAGCAATTTGTAGTTGTACTTGCTCTGATTTAATGGATTTATATATAAATCCGAATAAAGATCTATGATTGATTGATTGGTTGAGGATAGGCCAAATCTTGAAGGGCGATCCCATGGCAATTTTTGAAATTATCAACAAAATACAGCATCTGAAGCAGAAGCAAATTCCAATCACAACTTATTGTTGCAGGAAACATAGCAGTTGCCATTAAGGGACTGGTATACATATATGAAGGAAGCAACAGCTTCCTTATCTATCCCATCAAAGAAATTAAACCACAGAACTTCTTTAGAACACCAGATTTGTGGGAGTCCACCGGGTAGCTCTAGAGTAAAGCTTAAGTCAGGCACGGACAATACTGTTCAGCATACACATTAGTCTGTTCAACAACTTCATCCAAAAATACGTCGTCCATAAACAACTGAAAGAAATGTATAGGCAAAACATTTTCAGTACTGACTCTACACCCTACGCCCCACAAAAAGGCAGTGGGTGCACCATGTTTGCGGTAGCCCAGAGGTCAGCACTCCCAATGGGAAGCCTTTCAGCCCCAGGCTGCAATCCAGATGCCTCTTGTTGCACTATTGATATATCATGGCAGATGGGAAGCAACTAAAAGCTTCCTAAATCAAATGCTAAAAATATAGATTGAACATGAAACCTAAAATCATAAAAGCATTGTGCTTCTTTAGTAATAAAAGTATATAGAAAACCAGACTGTATTTTTAAAAAAAAACACATTAGAAAAAGATAAGTATAAATACTGCTTTCCAATAGCAATTTAGCAAATAAAACAAAGCTGAATTAGAAAATCTCTACAGCTCGAAATTGCCAGCTTGTTTAAATGTTCCAAGGAGGAGACAAAACATTGCTGTTCCCAGCATTCGCTGATAACTGTCCAGTGGTAACCCTCCCACCTGCTCCAGGGAACAAACATGCTCAAATCCAATCCTGTCAGTAGCCTCAGAAGAAGTGACAGCCAGTAGTGCATCCGCAGAGAATAAGCCAGGACCCAAGTCACCAGGAGTTGAAGGATCCCAGGAAGGCTCATAATCTGTGTTTTGAAGTAACAGCAATTGCGCAGGGCATCTGTACAAGTGAGTTTTTAGGGGATGCATAAGCAGTGCAATGTTCTTAGATTAGACTGGTTGCATCTCGAAAGTGCACAGCTGAAAGTTGTCATTTAGTTCTGGAAGCAATGGTGCACCAAAGGACTGCATCATTCTCCCACGACACTGTAGCACATGTGGTAGTGCCATCCTCATTGTGACACTAGGTAGAAAATCCACTACAGAGCTAAATTTATAAAATCAGTGACCCAAAAATAAGGAATAGGACAAGAGGTAAGCCTTCATAAATGCTTCCCAGCACATAGTGTATAAAAGATGGACTAACTCCAAAGACATTCTGGAAGGTACTAATCAACCCAGAGCCAATTGTTTAAAAAAAGTGCACTATCCCAGCAGAATTGGAAATATAAAACATGCGGTGCACTAACTCCCCAAAATGGTGTGGGGGATAGGTGCGAAGTAGCAACTGTATCTTAGAGGAAGACCTTGCAACTTGAAAATCAAAAATCCCCCTTGCAGACATTAAGGCCACATCCTTCTGAAACAATAAGGCTTTCAATCTGCCTATAGCATCAAAGTTTCTATGTAAATATTTTTGTGAAGGCCAAATTGTCGCATCTCTAATTGAATGGGCAGGTGGAAATAGCACTTGTGTGCAAAAGGTCATGATCCAGAAACCATCACCAGATACAATATTCCCGGTTTCCTCCCAAAGCAACCATGACTATTCAATATCAAATAACTCCCATTAGAGAGCAATCTGAACGCCAAATGAATCACAACAGCCAGGGAACCTTTGAGATAACATGGTAAGTTTGCCCTGGACACATTACATGCACCATAAAGCGTAACCTCCCTGCAAACTAGAGAATGGCCTAAAGTATTCTCGCAGTCTGTACCGCTAAGAAAAACCTCAGTTACACCATTCTGACAAAGATAAGTGAAAGGTAGGATCCATGCCTCATGTACAAACGTTTCTGTAAGCTCTTCATATCTCTCTACCTGATGGTGTTGCAAGCAGTATTTGAAGTGAAAAGTTAAAATTGGCAGAGAAATAAATCCAGTTATTATCCAATCTGCAGATGGTAACTCTGCAACAGTAAATGTTAATTTCTCTAACTTTTCTATGTGTAACATAGTGTATGTTGTAACTTTTTTTGCCATAATGATCTGTTAATTTGTTAATTTCCATGGTAAAAACAAACTAGAGACATTCCGGTGTTTCCATGGAACACAACCAGTGCATAGCATCTGTAGAGTCCAACTTAGTAGCATAATAGACCTAAGCTGTGATTGCCCATATTGCAAAGAGGACATGGCACTCTGTATGATGTCAATAGCAGACATCACAGTTACCCAGAGAATATATCCTAGTGGATAATGTATTTGTACCGTTGTCAATTACTGCTAGAGTCTTTTCTAAAATTGCTCTGTCAATTTCAGGAAGTGTATCAGCAGCTTTCTGCTGTGAAAGTTTCCACACTTCTCTGTATATTGCATGCAGAAAGCGCTTTTGACGTGGTTTTCGAGGACCTAACAAAAAATCCTGAAGGGCCATGGCATCAGAGAGAAGAGACAAGTATTGTTGCCCCTGAGGCTACAAGAAACTGTTAGCCAGGCCACAGGTCAGGGAGCTCTTCAATGTGAGAAGGGAAAAAGGGTGGAAACCTATATCATAGATTGCTGGTGCTCTAGAAGTAAGGTCAGCTACTAATACAACCACATATATAACCCTCCAAATCAGTCAGCCACTGTAAATAGAAAGTTCTAAGTACTCAAAGTACAAAACAGATTCAGACGTCCAATCCCAGGGTTGATATTCTTTAGTCCACTTTAATCCAATTTAACAAATCAAGCCCAAGGAAAATTCCTGTATATCCAATTGAAACATCAGTGATACAACTTAGACTGACAGCCAACACATATTTCATTGAACAGCAAGTTAAGCCTAAACTTCTTCAGGGTTGATATAATTCAGAAGCACTATGTATCTTAATATGGAGTATTCATGTTCTATAAACCGTAACTGTTACATAAGTAATCTTTCAAGCATATCAGTTTAGGAGAGTACTCCTCTTCAGTTACCAGCATGGACCATGTAACAGTTGCAGATACTTTTCAATTGCATGTGGAGTACTTGCTTTATGTAAATAATGGTGACCATAATGCTAAAAACAGAGCATTTCAACATAATTAGATCATATAGTTCTTCACTATCAAAACCATGCAATGCTCTAAATCAGCAAGCATTCACAGCACTTACTTGATGGACCAATCATCTGAGATAGCACCAGGAGTGATTACATAATTAGGGGCCATATGTATCATAGTTCCGTTTTGCGAATTCTAAATAGCGATTTTTAAGGAATTGCTATTTAGAATTCGCAAAACGGTATGTATGTACAAAATCGCTTTTTTATAGCGATTCCTTACCATTCCTAATTTGCGACTAGCAAATTGCTAATCGCAAATTACCCATTCATTTCTATGGGCCAGGAGGCCCATAGGAATGAAGGGGCAATTTGCGATTAGCAATTTACTAATCGCAAATTAGGAATTTTTTCAAGGGTGCAGGGGTGTCTCAAGAACACCCTGCTGCACCCCTGAAAATGACATGTGGGGGTATATGGCGCACATACATGCCCTAAGGGCATGTATGAGCGTCATATGGCACCTTTGGTTTTTTGGAAAAAGCTTTTTTAAAAGAATTCGCAATTTACCACCAACTAGAAGTTGGTGGCAATTTGCGAATCCTTATGGGCTTTTTTTGAATATTTTTTCTTTGATACATTGCATTTAAGGAATCGCAAAATTTGCGATTCCTTAAGTACAATCGCAAAATAAGGAATAGCAAATTTAGCGATTCCTTATTTTGCATTAAACATGTTACATACATACCATTTAGGTAATTAGCATTCGCGAATGCTAATTAGCTTGATACACATGGCCCTTAGAGATATATGGAATATGTATGGGACTTGTTAACTTTCTGTTGGACCAAATATTTCATAGGATACCTTATCCCAAATAATTCCATCTGAAACTGGACCAGCTGAAATGTTCACAAGGCAAAGGTCTGTTCACACTTTGTGTGAAAAAGAATGGGGTTTCAAAACCTCATTCACAAGTTCAACAACAGAGCGTTCTGGGAGATAGTGTCCATTCAGAAGCAAGAAGAAGACAGTCACAAAACCCATCCAAATAAAGAGGAAAAGTAAAGAAATTGTACTCCAAATGTATATCCAAGGAGGGATAAGGAATGTCTTTTTAAGCCAAATAAATTGTTCATGTGGTCCTCTTTGTGAAGGTGGGTCTCTGACGAGAAGTCATGAAAGTTGACAAAATAGCCAGAGTGTGCTTGAACAAATGTGGGAGGCTCATGAAGCTGTGTAGAACTGGTATCTGACTCCAAGGGGGGTAACTTTGTAGATGTCATCATTGTCTGCTTGCAGAGTTGAAATCTGTGTAGTTGTATTTAACGATGTAGCTGGAAGTAGTGATACTTCAGTGTTAGCTGTCCCCAGCCGGGGAGACAAAGCTTCATAGTTGGTCAAAGTTTGTAACAGGACCTCCTGTAGGGTAGTGAGAGAATGCAGGTAAGTATCCAGGAGACCTCAAGGCCTACTATATAGAATCAGCCAGCTGATGTGGTTTGATGAGATCAATAGATACAAATCACTTGTTTTATCTACTTGCAAGGGACAGAAAAAGCACAGATCTGGTACCTTCAACAGTCAGGACTGGAATAGGTGCTTTGTAAAATAGCTGTGCTCCCTTCACTTCACCAGTGGCGGACCCTTTCTCTTGGACGTTGCTCTGAGTGTCTTGAAAGTCATGAGGTCCTGTAAAACATCCAAACCTGCACTGTTATCAAAAAGCGTTTTTATCACCAATGTACTGGGACCGTTAAGGTCTAGAACCCACATTTTAACCCCAAACAGGGTGTCTGACCACCCAATGATCTCTTAGGCAGATTGTTTAAAGCTCTCTGGACTCCATAAATGTGGGTAACCCAACAGCGACCTGAACCTAAGACTCTAGCTGCTAAAGACTGCTTTAAGTCATGGTTTTTCCTCTCTACTGTAGGAGAGTAGGATCTGCTTACTATGGTTACCCCCACTTTTTGCTGGTGTTTCACTGGTTCTCGACTTTAGTCTGGCTGGGGCCCTGCTAACCAGGACCCCAGCCTAGCTGCTTCCTCTCTGAAATGATTGCATGTACATTAGGTACACTCCAGATTGGTTACTGGGTTACCCTTGTGAGTCCCTAGTATATGGTACCTTAAGTGCTAAGAGCATAGGTACCCCAGAGGCCTACCAGGGGCTGAAGCATGTAGTATGCCACCCCTGGGAAGCCTTCCAAAATGGCACCACAGATCTGCTACTGCAGCCTGGGTAAGGTGGTACATGCACCTCTTACTAAGATATAGGCTACCTATATCTACCTTTAATCACTAACACATGTACACCTATAAGTCACTCCTAGGGCAGGCCTTATCAATCCTGAAGGCAGAGTGCTTGGTTTTGTATGAGAGGGTGCCCATACATGAGCAGGCCCCCTCTGCAGCTTTCAGAATCTATTCTCTGAAGCTGTTCTGTGATGCAGGCAGACCATATACTCTTAAGTGCATTATAACCTTGCGGTAAATGCTAACTTGGAATGGCTGCATGGAAAGATGTCGTGTTTGGTGTCAAACACTTTGGAATCCTACCCCCCTCCGCCAGTCTTGGTGGCGGGGTTAGAATTCCACCCTTCTAGAGGGAGAAGACATATACACACTGGTCTGGCCGGTAAAAGTTTAAATGAGCCCCAGCATCACAAAATGGATACTGCAGCCACAGACGCATGTCTAACCTCCTGCTGCTGAATGAAACTCCGGATGGGGAGGCCTGAACAATAGGTTTCCTGTCACAGGGAAGTGTAACTACATCCCAGACAGGGTTTAGTGTATTGGTGCTGGTTGGATGCATTCAGACAGTGCTGGGGGCACACTTGGTGTCCCTGTGCATACCCCAGTTCAAACTGGTTGCAGGGGCACTCAGCCCCTGCTCTGCCGTGAAACTGGACAAAGGGAAAGGGGTGTAGCCACCCCCCTCCTTAGATCTTCCCATAGGTGGGTCTCCAGAGTATGTCCAACCCCCTAACTTAGTATAAGTATGGGACCCCAGTCCTTAGAACGTCAGATTACACCTGGACGAAACTCTGCAACTTATATCCTGGAACTTTGACATTCTACATCGCTAGAAGGCAGAAGAATCTACCAGGAGTGACTCTCCTGTTCAAACAGGCACCAAAGAAGCATCTTGCCGGTCTGCATTTCTGAGGTTCCCGCCGGACCACGAAGTATTTGTGACTCAGGACACAAACTTCCAGACTTCTCAGAGGCCAATATGCGATCTCAGCAAAGCTGAGACCCGCAGCCCTCACGAGTGACTTGGGACCAGAACTCCTGAACACAGTGCACATTTGCTGGTGCATTCACTTCCCGAGCTTTCCCAAAGTTGTGCGTTGGGCTACTCATAGTCCAAGCCCCAAGCACCATCTGCACCAAAGATTGTGGGCCTACACTCCACAAGTGTTACGTCAGCCCGCTTCTAACATTTCTGCTTGAGGCCACTTTGCGATCCCTGGTCCGTCGACTGGTGGGTCCCCACGAAGATAACTCTTCTTTCCTTTGGGCTTCTCTGGTTGCTCCAGACATGCCCTGACTCCCCACCACCTGGAGAGTCCCTCAGATCTTGCTGGTCTGCAACAAAGCCAATCTTTGTTTTCTGCATGGGTTGCTGTTGCCAAAGCTTGTTGGGTCCCATCCGGAATCTGACACTGCATCACTCGACATCCTCGCCTTCCTTGTCATTGGCTAGTATCCCAGACTCTGTCCCCTCTGCTTTCAGGTTCTTCACATATCCGATCCAGGCTTGGATCTCTCTGGACTCTTTCCAATTGGTCGCCAGTAGCACTTTTGCAGCAACTCGCCACTGACATCAAAAGACACCTATGCACCCGGCTTCCCTGGGTGAGGTAACTCGAGTACTACGGTGCTCACATGGGTGTTGACTCTAGAACCTCCTAGTTCTAAAGGGATCTGCTCCAAGTCATCTTCTAAGTGTCCTTAATCCTTAAAATTCCAACTGCGACTTTTCCCATAGAAGTTAATGGTGATTCGCGGCTGTGTTTAGACACTGCACGCATCCCCAGTGGGTCCCCTGTGTCACTACCTTGGGTGGTTCCTGGTGGCCCTAGCGGTTCTGAAGGCTCTAGGCCTTGTATCTATGTCAGTCGTGGTTCTTATACCACTTTCTTAATATATGGTTTTGTACACCCCTAGGGCTCAACGTATATTGTGCTAAATTACTGTGTGCTAAATAAATTTACGGAATGTACTTTTGCCTCTAGCCTCATAAAGAAACTAGAGGGATGTGCTTAGAATAAATACATATCTTTTATATATATACCTGGTGTGGTTCTCCTTTCATTTTGTCATTTACAAGATTATAGACTGGTATACAAGCTGTTTTATATTCCTCCAAGACTTAGCCTGAAGGCTGCTCTCCACAGCTACCACTAGGATAGCTTTCTAGGAACGTTGTCTTTAACCTACCATCAATAATGGTCGTTGGGACTGGTGCAAGGTGCTCATTAGAATAGTGGACAGCATATGCCAGGCCAACTTCTCACATCCACTACCACATTTCTCTTAGGATGATAAGAGGAGGAGTAATGCACAGTCACACCCAATTTCCCCATGGTGTCTCCGCAAGCCCTACCCTGGTCCGATTACAATATGTGGCTACTGCATATGTGCAGATAAAGACTTGCAAGTTCTTTATGACATTTTGAGCATCAAATGATCGCTGTGGCCATGCCCATAGGAATCGAGAGCGGGAATCTACTGCTAACATGATGAATTTGTAAGACCCATCTGAGTGTAACAGTCTGCAATGGTCCAGATAAACACAAGCCTGTGGCTTGTCTGAGATCAAAAGACGTGTCTGTGGTGTATGCACTGTGGTGCACACTTTGATTTGTTTGCAAATGTCACGCTTAAGGACATAGTCTTTAGTCTTCTTGTAAAGACGTGGCCACCAATAGAGTTGCTGCAATAATTACATTATTGTACCCCCTGCAACACCAGAAGCTAGACCCTCATGTGCTGCTGGGATCAGTCCTAACCTGGGATCTGAACTAGGTGTTACTCTATCCTCCACTCTGGGTATATAAGCAAATGGAATTTTTTGCACGCTTAACTGGTGGGAGTATTTAGTTTAAAACCTTTTGCCAAATGGGTGCCATTGCACTCAGTACTGAGAGCCGTCATGATGTATCCATCTATTATCATATTGGAACAAGTAATTGCAGTGACTACAGTCGCTTTTGTGCCTTCAACATCCATTAAATTCCCTGCAATGTAAATCTCTATACGTTGAAGTCTCAATGTGTGAATGACATGAGCCTGTGGCAAACTTGTTCTAAGTTTAGCCACCTGTCCCTAAAACATCCCATGGTTGATAGTGTACCCTTTGGAATCTCTCAATCCATTCTGTCTCCAGTAGTGTAAATACTCATTGTAAGACTGGATACAACAAATATGAATCTCACACTATTAGGAACTCATGATCAGTATTCTCAAGTGCCATAATTAGAGCTTTCAGTTAAGCCAGCTATGTAGTGCACAAGTGACTGCCTCAGTGTTTTATGAGGTTAAAAATCTCCATCCTTCAGTTTAGCCTTTATCTCTGTGCAAGCTGAAGAGTACTGGTGTTTTGTCCCTGCTGCAGGTTGGGCAGAACCATCAGTATAGATTATAAAATCATACTGATCTAGGGTAATTATTTCATTGGCCAGAAGATATACATGTTCGTATAGAACATAAAAACCATGTTTAGATGTTCAGTGAGTGCTTGAAAAGTCTGGAAGAATCAAATCGTAAAATACATTTCAGGAAACCCAATATTGGTTGGAGTTTTTTCAATGTGTTCGGAGGTTGTAGAAGTGCACAATTCTCTAAGAAATTTGTCATCAGGCTTCAGGCATTTGACTTGACTTGACAGCTAGCATCCCAAGAACAAGACACTGAGCGACCCTTGACCCTTCCAGGTAGGTCGCTCCCCCTCACAACAGCACCGCCTGTGCCCGTTCTCTCCCTCATTGCCCCGTGTCTCTCTGCCCGGTTTCCCTTCTGCTCCCCTCACTGCCCCCGTGTCTCTCTGCCCAGTTTTTCCTTCTGCCCCCATCGGGGCCCGTGTCTCTCTGCCTGTTTTTGCCTTCTGTTGCTTAGCTGCCCCTGCATTTCTGTGCCCTTTCTTCCTTCTGTGCCACTTGTTTCCCCCCGTTTTTTGTGACATTTCTGCCCTTTCTTGGGACCTTTTGCCCTCTGTGCCATTCGTTTCCCCTGTTTTCTGTGACCTTTTTGCCCTTCCTGTGACCTTTTTGCCTTCTCTGCCACTCGTTTCCCCCTGTATTCTTGTGACTTTTTGCCCTTTTGTGTGACCTTTCTGCCCTCTGTGCCACTCGTTTCCCCCTCAATTGGTGTGCCCTTTTGCCTTTTTTTTCCTTTGTCACCCCTCACTGCCCCGCAACTGCGTCCCCTGCGGCTCCATCCCCCTGACTGTCCATTCGCTCCTCCCGCCTCCCAACTACTCCTGACTCCCACCTCCCCACACATGCCGGCCGCTGTGCGGTCGCGCTGCTGGCGCGCGGCAAGCCTGTCTGTGCCCGCCCGCGCATGGACCGCGCCCCGTGCCAGAACCCCTGGACCTCTCTCCCGCCACCACTACGACGCCAGCACTCTGCACGCTCTCAACCCCGGATGGACCCACAACTGATTCAAGGCCGCCCCGAAACGCACACACGGTCCCTTTACCTGCCGGAACTGCAGCTACACCAGCCACAGAGCCAACAAACCACCGCCATGAAAGACCTCAACCACCTCCGATGCATACTACTGAACACCCGCTCCGCACGCAAACACGTCGTCGAGCTCTGGGACCTGCTCAACACAACCTCCCCAGATGTCGCCTTCCTGACAGAGACCTTGTTGAACAGGTCCTCCACACCCGACATCGCCATAGCCATCCCAGACGGCTACAAGATCACCCGCAGAGACCGCACCAACGGAGTCGGAGGAGGAACCGCCATCGTCCACAAGAACAGCATCAGGGTCTCGACTACGACGAGCTCAGAACCGTCGAACACATGCATTTCCAGATCCACACAGACCCCAACTCCACTCTCTGAGGCACCCTCGTCTACTGACCCCCTGGACCCTGCCCCCAGTTCAGCGAATCCATCGCCGACTTCATCAGCACGCACGCCTTGATCTCCACAGACTACATCCTCCTCGGAGACCTGAACTTTCACCTTGAGAACAACAACGACAACAACTCCACAACCCTGATCGATAACCTCGCCAACCTCGGACTGAGACAACTCGTCACAATGCTCACCCACCCCGTCGGCCACATGCTCGACCCCGTCTTCTCCTCAAGCCCGCACGTCTCCGTCAGCCACACCACCGAACTCCTCTGGACCGACCACCGCTGCACCCACTTCACCTTCAGAAACCCACCACACACCACCATACTCAACAGATCCCCCGTCGCTGCTGGAGCAAAATCACCGAAGACCAACTACATGCAAACCTTCCTCTCAGCCCACCCACCGAACCCTCCAACACCAACGTTGCTGCCCACAACCTCAGACGCTAGATCGAGGACTGCGTCAACACCCTCGCCCGCTGAAGAAACCCCCCCACATAGACACCAGCAAGAGGGCCAGCTGGTTTACCCCAGAACTCCTAGATTCCAAGCAAGCCTGCCGGAAACTAGAGAAGAAATGGCAACGTGAACAAACTCTGGACAGCCACTCAGCACACAAGGACGCCGTCCGCAACCAGCACTACCTCATCAAGGCTGCCAAGAAGACCTCCTTCAAAGACCACCTCGACAACAACGCACACGACAGCAAGGAGCTCTTCAACATCATGAAGGAACTCTCCAACCCCAGCTCCAACACCAACGACATCCCACCGTCGCAAGCCCTGTGCGACTCCCTCGCCACCTTCTTCCACCGCAAGATAGCAGACATCCACGACAGCTTCAACACCCAGACAATTCCAACAGACAGCAACACAACAGACCCTCTGCACACCATCAACCACATCCCCTTGCTAGCCTGGACCAGCGTGAGCGTCGATGACACCATCAAGACCATGAGCACAATCCACTCCGGCTCACCGTCAGACCCATTCCAGCACCACGTCTTCAACAAAGCAAGTAGCTCCATCGCACCCCACCTACGCAACATCACTAATCTCTCCCTTTAGACCGCGACCTTCCCAGAGAGCTGGAAACACGCCGAGATCAACGCCCTACTCAAAAAACCCAAGGCAGACCCAAGATACCTAAAGAACTTCCGACCCATCTCTCTGCTCCCCTTCCCGGCCAAGGTCATCGAGAAAATAGTTAACAGACAGCTAACCCGATACCTCGAAGAGAACAGAATCCTGGACCCTTCCCAGTCAGGGTTCCGCAGCAACCACAGCACCGAGACCATCCCCAGCGCCGCCACTGACGACATCAGGACCCTGCTAGACAATGGGGAGACTGCAGCACTTATCCTCCTAGACCTCTCCGCTGCCTTCGACAACGTCTGCCACCGCACACTACACGCACGCCTCCACGCCACAGGGATCCGAGGCAAGGCTCTGGAATGGACCACCTCCTTCCTCTCCGGCAGAACCCAGAGCGTCTGCCTCTCCCCGTTCCGTTCCGAAGCCTCCGAGATCATCTGCGGCGTATCTGAAGGATCCTCCCTCAGCCCGACACTGTTCAACATTTACATGGCCCCGCTCGCACACGTCGCCCGACAGCACGACCTCAACATAATCTCCTTCGCCGACGACACTCAACTGATCCTCTCCCTCACCAAGGACCCCATCACCACCAAAGCCAACCTCCATGAAGAAATGAAGGTCGTTGCCGACTGGATGAAGATCAGCCGTCTGAAGCTGAACTCGGACAAGACGGAGGTCCTCATCCTCGTCTCCAACCCGTCAGCCTGGGACGACTCCTGGTGTCCAACGGCACTGGGGGCAGCCCCGACCCCCATCGACCACGCACGCAACCTGGGAATCATCCTCGACTCAACGCTCTCAATGACCAAGCAAGTCACCGCAGTCTCCTCCTCCTGCTTTAACACCCTCCGCATGCTCCACAAGATCTACAGATGGATCCCGACAGATACAAGAAAGGCAGTCACCCAGGCCCTCGTCAGCAGCAGACGACTACGGAAACGCCCTCTACGCGGGAGCCTCCACTAAGCTCATCAATCGACTACAGCGCATCCAAAATGCCTCAGCACGACTGATCCTCGATGTACCACGACACGGCCACATCACCCCTCACCTGAGAAACCTACACTGGCTCCCTGTCAACAAGAGGATATCCTTCAAGCTCCTCATCCACGCACACAAGGCACTTCACAAGAACGGGCCAACCTACTTCAAAAGACGGCTCTCCTTCGACACCCCCAACCGCCAGATATGCTCCGCCGACCTCTCACTCGCCAACGTCCCGCGCATCTGAAGAACAACCAACGGCGGGACATCCTTCTCCCACCTCGCCGCCAAGACATGTAACACCCTCCCACTGAGCCTACGACAGACCCAAGACCTGCTGACCATCAGGAGGATACTAAAGACCTGGCTGTTCGATCAGTAGTGCCTCCCCCCCCCAGCACCTTGAGACCCTCGTATGTAGTGCACTTAACAAATGACTGATTGATTGATTGATTGAGGGGTATATTTACAAGGAAATGGCAGAGGGACCTTCCTGCACATAAACAATCGTTAATGGCATGTTGACCTTCCTATGTGTGCTGAAGAATGCAGCACATATGTAAAATGCAAAACCAAGGAGAGATAAAAGTATTTCTCCTTGTTGCACCATTCTAATGCCTGCTGTTGCATGGTTTTTCTTTTTGGCGCTGCCTCCGTTTTGCAGACTCTTGCCAAATCTGTAAATGATGGGCTATTTAAACAATGGTAAAGCACATCCGCGCAGCTTTGCAACATGGAGGTGGTGAGCACCACCCTTTTATTATCTTGTACTAGCACATTGTGCTGCTTTTAAGGAGGGGACGGGCTCCACATGGCTGCCATATTGTAACAGGCTTGTCCCACTTTTAATCTGTTTATGATTTACCTTCCTCCTGATTTGATTCAGTTTGTTTTCCTTTATCAGTATTTCTTGGTCATAGGTGAGCCTGTTTCTTAAAGAAGGCGTTGCTCGATGGTAGTTTGATTCTCCCACCTGTTATTGATCGCACTGCGGTACATCGCTCCTGGGCCACATTCTTAGATATGCCCATTTTTATGATGGGCTACTTAAACAACAGTAAAGCGCAACCATGCATCGGACGCGCCCAGCGGGTGTGCTCCTGGTGTGCCAAAGGCGTGCCAATGGCAAGCCCGTCCATGCCTGCTGGTGCCCGGGGCCCATCCCCCTGCTCATTTTCACTCCTACCGACTGCAACTGGTCTACACTAGAGACTAATTACATGCACTTCAAGTTGGTACAAAACTTGATTGTGGGACTTTTACCCTTGACTTAGAGTCAAATGGAAATACCAGTATATGTATGTAATGCTGCCCTACATGCTTAAACACTTGTGGTCCACCAAGTCAACTTAGCCCACACGACTTGTGTTGGAAATGGCCCTTTTTGCAGGGTTATCCCCAAACTTTTGGCTTTTTCCTCCTCTATTGTTCCTGACCTGTGGTTGTTGGCCAGAGAACTTTAGGCACTTTACCACTGCTGGTCAGTGCTAAAGTGCATATGCTCTCCCTGTAAATTGTAAATTGTAATTGTGATTGGTTATCCATGACTGGTATATTTGTTTTAAAGTGCAGTAGTGTGCCAGGGCTGGTAATTCAAATGCTACAAGTGGGCTTGAAGCACTGAGTGTGCCACCCACATGAGTAGCGCTGAAAAGAGGTCTCAAGGCCTGCCACCGCAGTGCCTGTGTGCAGTTTTCTAACTGCCATGTTGTCCTGGCCAGTGTACACATGTGCCGGGCCTTACCCTTCCCTTTTCATACACCTAAGACACCCCTATGGTAGGCCCAAGGTACTCCCTGGGCAGGGTGCAGTGTATGTAAAAGGTTGGACATGTACTAGTGTGGGTAACATATCCTGATAGTGAAATACTGCCAATTTCGTTTTTCACTATTGAAATGCTATCTTGCCCATAGGCCAGAATGGTGAATGCCCTGCAAATCTTCCCACAGTAACAAGATAGAAATTTGGAATCTGATATCCCTGAACTCAGAATGGAAAAACAGCATTTTTAGGGAGGTTGGTTTTTAAATTCATTGTTTGGAAATAGCACTTTTAGAAAGTGGCTATTTTCTTGTTCAACCTCTCTGTGTGCCTCTGCCTGTTTGTGAATTGACTTCCTGGTTTGTGAGTGACAGGGGATGGGGTGGCTCCAGGAGTCTGGGTGAGTCAGCTCTAGGCTGGATAGACCTATCTGCATGTAGAGTGGTGGGAGGAGTGGCACCTGGGTCTGAATAGGGCTGTGCCTGCCTTCCACAATGCTGTCTCCACCTTCTGCGGTGCATCTGATGGCCCTGGCCCACACTCACAAAGGAAGAAGATGTACACTGGCAGAGTGCACCCAGAACTCGTTTGGACTGGGTTCAGGACCCCTCACACATGATACACAAATACTTTTGGGTATAAATATCTGAGCTGAAACCCCTAAACTTTAGACTAGGAAAAACTTTGTGATCAAGAAGGAATCCCTGCCAAAGAAGAACAGCCAGGAAGACTGAGAAAAATTGCTGCCATTGCTGTGTGCCTGGGAGCTGACCTGCAGTTGCTGTTATTGCTGAGAAAGAGGACTAAGGGACTTTCTGCTGTGTGCTGTGTGATGTGTCCCCCTACTTGAAGAGGAACGGTGCTGTGTGCTTTGTCCCTCTGAGGTGAACCTGTCTCCAATGGCCTGAGAAGAGCTGGCCTCCTGTTGAATACTCAGGGATACAAACGTTTTGCCAACAACTCACCCTGCACCATGCTCCGCTGTTTCTGCTGTCTCTGTGGATAATTGTGGGCCCCCAGGACATCGCTGATGCCATCATGAAGCCTGTCTTGCTTACATGCCTTTCAGCCCTCCGGAAGCACCAAGAGCGCTGTGCGCATCACCGCCGCCGGCCCGTGACCTGAGTGAAGTACTGAGGGCCGGTATTTTATCGCCACAGGCGACTGGTCTCCGGCATTGCTGTGTATTCACTTCTAAATAACCGCCGCTACTCGAGCTGCCTGCCCAAGGCCGGGTCCGTGATCGGAAAGTAGCCGTGTTGCAACGAGAGCAGAGCCGGAGGGTTGCCTTGCAACCAATAAACGTGCCCGAGGCAGCACTGTAGCCGGAGGAACCGCCCAGCGGGTGTCATCGCTACGCCGAGATCAGGAAGGGAGAAGCGCCACCGAACAACCCAACTCTGCCATGGGAGACCAGATGTTCGTGACGAGGCCTGCCGGCTGGAAGACATCCAGCGGGAGGAGCAGAGACAACGAGGCAACCCCCCCCCAGGTAACCGCTCGGCTGTGTGCAACTACCTGGGTGGGGTGGGAAAGAGGCAGTGTCCCGGCCAGTGAAGCCTCCACACTCGATCCTTCCCGACGGCCTGCCCCAGCTCAGCTGACCTGCTGCGGTACTGGGGCCGCTCTCAGGAGCTGGACGCTTCTCCACACACTGATTAAAGCTGCAACTTAACTACTAATACAGCAGGGGCATCTCATTGATTAAACCATCCTGAAAGCAGCATTCCAGGTGCTCCAAGTACAGTGGGCATTACTGAGGCACGCAACGTTGAGGGAAAGCGTCCTTGGTTACAAGCGCCACATTCTGTGCTACGAATGCAGCAGGTGCATTATTGAGGAGCACCTTATTTTTTTAAGTGTCTTTCCCCACGCTGGAACTAAGAGCTTTTCAGCCATACTAAATCTACAAGTACCTTTAATTTTACAAGTACAGCTTTTTTTGCAAGATCATTCTAAAGAACACTTCTTGAGAAAAAGGATGAATTGTGTATGCTGGTTTTATGTTGTTTTGACTCTGCCTAATCAAGATAAAGATATTTATATTTTTATAAATAACTTGTGTGGCGTCCATTTGTGGTGTTTCACTGTGTTACTCTGATTGTTGGTACAAATACTTTACACATTGCCTTGGGGATAAGCTTGTCTGCTCGTGCGAAGCTACCAAGGGGGTGAGCAAGGGGTTATCAACAGTGTTTCCCCCTTACCCTGACTAGAAGTAAGGGTCCCTATTTGGCCAAAGGTACTTACCTCTGCCAACTGGAGACC
Source organism: Lissotriton helveticus (assembly GCF_964261635.1). NCBI lineage: Eukaryota > Metazoa > Chordata > Amphibia > Caudata > Salamandridae > Lissotriton > Lissotriton helveticus. Next base: position 871,145,969 of record NC_136067.1, on the reverse strand, counting down.
CCCAGATCTAACAGCTTGATTGAAGCCACGTGTGCATGTCTTTATATACGGTGTGTTTTACATTCTTTTGAATTTACTGATTTCTTAGATAGCCATCATATTGATGTAGTGTTGTCACCAAAACCTGGGCTGTCTCTACAACTGGCCCTGATATGATTACAACCACTCCCTCAGGCTTTCTGATTCATTACTAGATAGATTGCACAGGAGAGTTGGCGGACTTGCTATAATTTTTTTGAATGAGTTTACCGCCTCATGCTCTCCAATAACCTTACAAGGATGTGAAGCATTTCTTTCTAACATCGGACTCCCAGGAAATCAATCCTTTAATGGGCTTCTGGTTTATCGTTCACCGGGAAGAAGATCTACATTCTCCCGAGATATCAGCTCTATAATAGAATCATGTGCCCTACAAATGATTATACTATACTAGGTGATTGTAATTATCTTTTAGATAATCGTACTGACAAGGATACTGAGGAATTACTAGATATTTTTTTTTTTTGATTTCAAGAAAATTTTATTAATGAGAGTAACGGTAAGGATAATGAATATGAAATACAATACAAGTGATACAATCGATGCAAGAGACATATGCAGAAAGGGCTAAAAATTAATAGGGAAACTAAGAGAATATATAGACATAAGGGACATTAGCCTGTGAGAGATATAAATTGCATTCAAGTTAAAGCCTCTATCAAGGCAATAAAACAAACGTATCACTTATCAAAATGTGGAGAAGGGGATAGGGGAGGAAACAGAAAAGAAGAAGAGAGGAGAAAAGAGAAAGAGTAAAGAGAGGATGAATAGGAAAGAAGACAGGAAAGCAAGAAGAGAAAAAAGAGAAAAGACGGATTCCCACAGGACAACCCCAGCCTAGAGACCAAATAGCAGACAACAATTATGCAAACACATCAAAAGGAAACTGAGGAACCAACCCTTTGGAAGACAACTCCATATAATCATCCAAAGCATGCCAAACCCCACTAGAAATAGATGGAGAGAGGTGAGCTTGATCAATCGAAGTGTGTGCACTGCGTAAAAAGGAGACCCAAGCCCACCACGTATGATAGGAAACCGATGAAAAGGATTTCCACTCCATAAGAATAATTTTCACCGCTACAGTCAGGAGAAGATCTAACAACTGCAACTCCAATGGATCTAAAGGGAGAGGAGTAGGGGCCGCCAATGGACCTAATAAGATTAAGGGGAAGGAAAGTTGGAGCTCAAAACCAAAGATAAGAGAGAGATGCTTCTGGATGAGGTTCCAAAAAGGTTGAAGCAAGGAGCAATGGAAAAACATATGAGGAAAGTCGCCTGCCACCAAACCGCAGCTCCAGCATAAGTTGTCATCTTTAAGGTTAAGCGAATGGAGACGTACAGGTGTCCAATGGAGAAGATTAATAGAGAAAAACTTAGATTGCATTAAAGAAGGTGCGATCTTATTACGGAGAGAAAATTTACCAATTGATTGCCAAGTATCAGGGGAAATATGCTCCGTAATAGCATGGTCAAAATGATGTAGCCATTTTTGTTGAGCAACGGTCTGTGCAGGAAGTGAAGCAGAAGACAAAAATTTATAAATTTTGGAGGCGACATGACCAGATTTAATCCATAGCTGAAAAAGTGAGATTGTAGAGGAAGTAGGATGAAGACGCACTTTAGCAATGGCCACCTTAATTTTAAGAAAAGTATAAAAATCCAGGTTTGTTAAAGAATGTTTTTGAGCCAAGGTAGAGAAAGGTAATGGTTCATCAGAAGCACCATAGAGATGTTTGACAAGAGAAATCCCTTTACCTGCCCAATAGGACATGAGATTTGGAGTAATGATAAGCTTAATTTTGGAATTTCGCCAGATAGATGACCACCTAGTTTTATGCAAAGGAATCGCCACCTTCTTGTCTACTTTTCGGACTGCAGCAATTGTATCGAGAATGATAGCACGGGAAAACAGGATATGGAAAGTAAAAGTGGTGCAAAAAGAGGTGGGAGGCAAAGGGGATGCTAGTTCCTGTTCTATTAGCAGCCAAGAGGGAACGTGAAGAGGCGGCGGAGAGAACCACAAAGCACCTTGAGAGGCCAAAAAGGCAATTTGGTATCGTTCCCAATCAGGAAAATTACAACCTCCCATATCACAAGGGCGACGCAAAAATTTGTATGCAAGGCGAGCACGTTTGTCATTCCACAAAAATTTAGAAGTCAGAGTATCGATTTCGCGAAAGAAGGAATCTGACAGTTTGAGGGGAATCATGGATCAAACAAAATTAATAATCGGCGTAATCATCATTTTGAGAGTCTGAAGGCGACCCCACCATGAAATATGTTTCGGAGACCATGTATCCAAAAGACGACGCACTTTAAGGATAATCTGGGATTCATTATAGGCAGCGGTGGCAGACAGAGTAGAACAAAAATAAATTCCTAAGTACTTCAGGTGTGTAGACTGCCACTTAAAGCCCGCTGAGCCCATATGAGAAGGGAAACAATAGGCATTCAAAGGGAACATTTCCGTCTTATCTTTATTGAGGGTATACCCTGAAACCGAAAAAAATAAGGAAATGGTGTCAGAAATAGCAGGGATTGCCAAAGCGATATCATCTGAAAAGATGAGAACATCATCTGCGTATGCAGCAGTTTTAATACAGTGAGGCCCAAAAGAAAAACCTTTGATGTCAGGGTGTAACTCAATCAAACGAAGAAGGGGATCAATCGATAGTAAGAATAAAAGTGGGGATAAAGGACATCCCTGTCTAGTGCCCTGACTAAGATTGAAAAACGACGACGTAGCACCATTAACTCTAATGTTAGCTTTAGGTTGTGAATATAAGGACATCACCATATTAATGAAAGAGTCGCCTAGGTTATGCGCACACAAAACAGCACGAAGAAAAGGCCAAGAGACCTTATCAAAGGCCTTTTCCGCATCAAGGGCCACAGCCGCGGCGGGAAGATGAGATCGTTTAGCCGCACCGAGAATATGACAGAATGTGCGGACATTGTCTCGCGCAAGACGGCCTTTCACAAAGCCCGTTTGGGAAGGGTGCACAAGATGAGGGATAAAGGATTCTAATCTTCTGGCCAGGATTTTAGCAAAAATCTTAGCTTCCATGTTAAGGAGAGAAATAGGTCGGAAGTTTTTAGGATCCGAATGGTCCTTCCCTTCCTTCGGGAGCACCACTATGGTAGCCTCAGCAGCCGTACCAGAAACAGCTCCATCCTTAACAAAGGAGTCAAAGACAGATTTCAATTTGGGGACAAGCGTAGGGAGAAAAGTTTTATAAAATAAAATTGGATAACCATCAGGGCCTGGAGCCTTGCCAGAACGAGTAGCTTTAATCGCAGACACGATTTCGTCGGGAGAAATAGGCTTGTTTAAAATAGAGCGATCAGCATCAGAGACCGATTGAATCGGAACCGAATTAAAAAAATCTTGACATTGTTCAAAAGAGGAATGAGTAGAAGGAGTATATAACTTATTATAAAAATCACGAAAAACTTCAAGAATTTCCCCTGTTTGGAATTTTTTAGATCCTGTGTGGTCAGTAATGGAAGAAATTTGCGAAGATTTGAAAGAAAAATCCTGAAATTTTAACGTAGCCGCCAAAAGTTTCCCAGCCCGATTTTTTAATAACAGCTTCTTGGATTTTTGAGCTTGCACCCCAATATAAGCTCGTTTAGTAACAATGGTATTATATTTGTATTTTAGTAGTTTGATTTGTTGTAAACAAGTTGGATCCTTAGATTGCCTAAAGGAAGCTTCCAGAGATTTTATATCAGAAGACAAATCCGTAAGTTCCTTTTTAATATCTGCATTACGTTTGGACATACATTTAATAACTTGACCACGGAAAGTGCATTTAAAGGAGTACCAAAGAACAATTGGGGAAGAAACAGAACCTTCGTTTTCATGGAAAAAGGTATCTATAGCTTCAGAAAACTCATGAACCTGAGAAGGATCATGCAATACTTCGGTATTTAATCTCCACGAACGAGCACGTGATTTAGGGGCAAAGGATGACAACGTAAAAGTTACCGCAGCGTGATCAGAGATCAAAATAGGATGTATAAGCGGAGAAGAGGAAGATGAAACAAGAGAAGAATGAACCAGGAGATAGTCAATACGAGAGAAGGAAGAGTGAGGCGAGGAGAAGAAAGAAAAATCACTACCAGTGGGATTATGAAGACGCCAAATATCTTGAAGATGAATAATGGAGCACATGTTGATCATGTGTTTGTGAGATTTAGGAGGACGAAACTGAAAAGCAGAATTCCTGTCTAAAAGAGGATCCATTGGTAAGTTGAAATCTCCACCAACAATGAGATTACCAGAGTGCGGGGTGTCATTTAATTTTGTAGTGACCGATTTCCAGAAGGATGGATCATCAACGTTAGGAGCATAGATATTCATCACATACAGATCATGCTGTCCATCCGACAATTTAGACAACAGCCAGCGACCCTCCGAATCATTATCGGAAGACAGTATCGATAAACCTGCATTCTTTGAAACCAGCGTAATGACTCCATTGCGTTTACCAAGGGCATCAGAACAGCAAACATCCGAAACCCACTCCTTCCTTAAAAACAACGCCTCTTTGTTAGTAACCTTGGTCTCTTGAAAAAGATCCAAATCAGAAGACAAAGACTTACAGTAGTCCAAGATTTTCGACCTCTTCACCGGGTGATTCAAACCCTTAACATTAAGGGATAATACATTTAAACCTGGCATAGGGAAACATAAAAATAGAAAAAAGACGACCTGAATGACAGAAAAAGGACGAACATCATGAATACAAGGAGCCAGTCAGGAAACAAAAGAAATAGTACGGGAGCGTCTATGTGGGGAATCCAAGAAAAAGAGAAAGAAAGAAGAGAAGAAAGGAGAGAAGAGAGGAAGGAGAGGAGAAGCAGAAGGGGAGGCCTAAAAAAGGCCCACATCATACTAGGGAGAACGTGGAAAGGCAAGCAAGGTACCCGAACTAGCCTAAAAAACAGTTGAGAACAATAGCCCCAAAAACTACAATATTCGGTTAGCAGGAAAAAAAAAAGAACAAATTGGTAACAATCAAAAGCAGTACCGCAAAGCAGCTTAATAAGGTAAATAAACATACTCTAACTAAGATATTGTATAAACACAGTTAAAGAACAGTCAATGTCGAGAAACATAACTATATTCCTAAGAACTATTAGAAAACTGATAAGAAAAAGAAAAACATGAGGAAAACTATGAACAGTAGATTAATGCAAAACAAGCAATATGTAGATCCGAAACAAATAACTACATGGTCAGTAAATACACTACATCTGTATAAAATAACAGTAGATATGTGCAAGAAGAGGGTAGGAAGAGAGCAGAATAGAAGGAGAAAAAAGAAAAAAGAAGGGTAGATAATGTTCCATACCAGAAAAAACAATGTAACTGGTAAGAGATAAGCAGCAAGAAAATAGAAAAGTATGTCGGAAAAAAAGGATGACAGAGGTGAGAGAGAAGAATAATTGAAGACAAGTGAAAGATACAGAATAAGTTGATTAAAAGAGAAAGAATAAAGAACAACAAGTTGGAGAAGTGGAGGAAAATAGAAGAAGAAGAAAAACTGTAAAGAGATACTAAGAGGTACCAAGAGAAAGAGAGCTATAAAAGGAACGAACAATTGTGGATGCCAGAAAGAAGAATAGAACAAACATGAGTGGAAGCACAAGAAAAACAGAAAAAGATCATGAACATCCATGGAAGTTAAGGTCGGCCAAGAAGCTGACCAGAAGAGAAGAGGAAACCAGTCCTACAGAAAAATACATCCAGAGAAAAAGAAGGAGACAGTTCAAGTGCCCGAGGCACCAGGAGCCTGTGAAGTCGCTTTTTGAATCTCCATCTCGATCTCCAGCTGGTTGTCCAAGAAGGTAGATAGATCAGCCGGCTCCTCGAAAATTCTAGAACGTCCTTTATAAGTGATGCGGAATTTCGATGGACCAGAAAACGAGAAGGGAATACCCATCTCAGAAAGACGTTTTCGAAGATTCAGGAATCCTTTTCTCCTTATAACCGTATCCCTGGCAAAGTCCTGAGAAATGGAGATCCTGTGACCGTCCCAAAAGACTTGTTTAGCTTTCCGCATATGAGATAGAATCAGTTCAGTATGCTGATGCCGCAATGGTTTAAAAATGATTGCTCTCGGCTGGGTAGCTGTCTTAGACCGAAACGTAGGAACACGGTGTGCTCTTTCAATTTCAAAGTCTCTGTGGAAAGAAATTTGTAAGGTGTCCGGAATCCAATGAGATAAGAACTCTATCATAGATGAAGATGACTTCTCTGAATCTTCCGGCAGACCAAAAATGCGTAGGTTAGATCTACGATTACGGTCCTCCTGCTCAGTTAAGTCTCTGCGCAATGCCGCCATGGAGCGCTCCAAGTGGTTGAGGGATCTGGAGTGCTTTTGTATACCATCCTCTGCACAACTGATTCGTGATTCCGTCGCGGATACACGAAGAGAGAGGGCCTTAAAGTCATTCCTGATAGCAGCCACCTCCACTTGTAATAAATCCGTGTTTGTTTTCGTGGACTGCGCAATGTCATGTACTTCATTGAGGCGCGCTAAGATTGTGTCCAGCGTTGAAGCGGCTTCTGACTGAGGAGGGTCAGGCGTGGGAGACAGTGACTTAAGCCTTTTCAACGACGTGCCAACATCTTTTGAGTCTTTATTGGTCGAAGAACGCCCCATAGTTGCAGCCATAAAGAAGCAGCCTCCAGAAAAAATATACAACCACTTGAGGAAAAAAGGAGAGGAAAAAACTGCGCAGACTATACCATAAAAAATATAGATATAGCACACTGAGCTCAATGGGCGCTAAGATATGAACAGCGGCGGACTTATATGCAAGGCAGACAAGTAGCAAAAAATAACACAGCTACAAGAACGCAGGGGAGCACAGTAATGAGCTCGTAGGAAAAAGATTTATACCTACATGAGAGAGCTGCCCTGAGAAAAACAGCGCGCGGACAGCTTAATCACCAGCCAAGCAGCAAAGATACAGCAGAGAAAAAAAAAATTATAAACGTTACCAAGTGCAGGCATCAGTGTCAAGACGAAAGGAACATCCGCTACAAACTGCAATATTGTATCCCAGGCGGCGCTTCTGAGGAGAAGAGAAATCAGCGCGAAGAGCGGGAAGATGGCGGCCGCTCGTGAGGTAAACGAGCGCCTCTGAAGTAATAAGCAGAAGTCATGCAGCCGGTGGCCAGAAGCACATGAAAACACCTTCAGGCAGCGCTCCTCATGTTCCGGTGCCGAATGGTGACTTTTCCGCCGATAGGGGCAGCTGGACACGGAGAAATCAGCTCAACGGGCCAGACTTGCCACGGAGCTCAAGCGCGACCCGCCATACTGTAGCGGCGCGCAAGCCACGCCCCCAGGAATTACTAGATATTATGTTCATTTTTGGCTTACTGCTGAGTGTGTAAGGACCTACTCATCCAGAAGGTCATACTCTTGATTACGTCTTTACTAATAATCTGAACTTAAAATTCATAGAGACTCTTAACCTGACCTGGTCTGATCATAAAGCTGTCATTTTTGTTGTCTCTATTTTGTTCGTAAGCTTCTGTAACTATGTAAAAATGTTCAAAAATCATCCATCCATGGCATATAACAAGAAGCTGACCTAAGATCTTCTTTTTTAGAATCAAGACTGAATTTACCTTTAGACCCTGTAGGCAACTCTGCCGAAGCCAAAAAAGGGTGTGGAGAAAAGAACACATCTTAATTGAAAAAGAAAAATGCAAACAATGCTTAAGATGTAAACTGCTTTATAATGATGTTAAATCAGACCATTTCACACCAAAAAATCGAGCTTGTGAAAAACTCCTCTAAGGAGCTTTTTCGCACGGTTATAAATCGTACCTCTGCACCAGTTGTCAAGCCAGTTGTACACAAGCATGCCTTTTGTAATTCACTAGCTATCTTTTCTCAAAAGAAGGTTCAGAACATCGATGATGGATTTGTTGCTTATATACAACATTGCGGCCAATTGTTGAACAATGAGGATTCAACTAACAAGACTTCTACTCTTCTTAAAGCATTTGCTTGTTCCACAGTGGGACAAGGAAAGCAGCTGACTTTCATGTCAAAGTCAGGTTCTCCAGCAGACCCATGTCCACCATCTATCATTCAGCTTGTTCCAGATATCATTGCAGAACAGCTAACAAACATTTTTAACAATTTGTTTTCTACAGGTGTATTTCAGACGCTTTGGAAAAAGGCCTGTTTTACCACTCATAAAAAAAATCTAACCTTGATCCCCAATATGGTTATTAACTATTGCCCTCCATCCATACTTCAATTTTCAGCCAAATTGGCAACAAAGGCTATGAATATACAGCTGACAACATTTATCGAGTCAAATAATCTTCTGGACGTGATTCAGTTTGGGTTTGCAGTGGTCATGGTACAGAAACAGCTCTCATCGTGGCAAGTGAGGAAATCATGTCCATACTTGATTGGGCAGCAGAGCAGCCCTCATCCTTTTGACCTTCAACATGGTCAATACTTCTCATCTGATCAATCCATTGAGGAAACTGGAGATTAGACACACAGCCTTGGCCTTGCTTCACTCCTTTTTGGCTAATAGGACACAATCAGTGACTCTTGGTAATTTTACATCTGAACCATACTTTTTGCCCTGGGATGATCCACAGGGCTCATCGCGGAGTCCTTCATTATTTAATTTACATGATACCCCCTGGCTGCTTTAATCAAATCTTTTTTGGTTTTCATTGGTGTACTAAGCCTACAATTCCCAAATATTGGTGTCACTTTCTAAATCTGATCACAGCTCACACGAGTCTTTTCAAAACTGCATGTCTGCAGTTAGTGATTTGATGGGCAATAATTTCCTCAGGTTAAACTCAACCCAAAACAGAAGTGATATTATTCGGGCATGAAACTTCTTCTGGTCCTCATCTTTTTGTCCACAAGAATTAGGGACTCTTTCAGTCCCACCCAAAAAAGTAAAAAACTTGGGTGTTGCTCTTGAAGATAGATTCATGTATAAGAATCAGGTGAATGCAGTTATCTCATCATCCTTCTTTGTTTTAAAAACCATGCTAAAGATCTTACATCTGATTCCATTTGAGCTACTAAAGATAGATTGCAACGGTCCTTTCTCACATCGACTATTGCAACGGGCTGCACATAAATCTACAAAAGGGAAGGTAAACTAAACTACAAACTCTGCAAAACTCAGCTGTGAAAATGTTGTTAAATCTTCCTAAACAAATTTGGCTACTCAGGCGTAATGAACTCCACTGGCTCCCTGTGGAAAAACATACTATCTTTAAAGCATCATGCATCGCATTCAAATCCTTGATTGGTATAGGTCCTGATTACCTAAAGAAGAACTTTAGGTGGTATATTCCAGGCAGAGCTCTTTGTTCCAGGACCACCAGAAATCTGGCGGTCCCCTCTTACAAATGTGTTTCTAGGGAGGCAGTAGTTTCATCAGAGGTACAGCCTTACACTGAGACAGTCTGCCTCGCAGTATAAAATCTGCTTCAATTCTTTTTACTTTTAGGAAAAGCCTAAAGACATGGCTATACAGGAACTAAGTAGGGCTTCACTCTGATGATTTAGGCTAGTGCTAAGATGCCTCCATGCATAAGAGTGCTTTACAAAACTCTAAATCAAATAAAGCGGTGTTAAGCCACAACAAGTGGTTTTACGCCACTTTGTAAATATGGTGCAGGGCATTGCGCCACCGGAACGTCAGTAAAAGTGACGTTGCAGTGGCGCTGTCCACTTGTTAATATGCCTGTGAGATGGACGAGCTTTGATTTTTCAAATTAAATTAGTAGCCCATGTGAGCACATTCCAGATTTATATGATCTAATATATGTCAAGTGTTTTATTAATTCCACAACAATAGGAGAGAGTAAGGGTTTTTAACAAATCTGTGAGGTGGGAACTCCCGGTCCCCTTCTTAAGTATTCAACAACAAATGGAGGAGTACCCCCTGGAGGCGTAACAGAGAAAGGCTCTGTACTTAGAGCTTAAGGCTCAGTGAAGCACAGTGTGCCCAACCTTTTTGCAGGACAAAGCATGTCCTTTTTGAAGATCCCTCACTCACCAACCTGGTTGGTGACATTCTTCATCATCGGGGTCCCACCCCGAAGGCCGAGTGCCAACAGGGTGTGCTTCGACACCTGACTACAGTGGAGCAGGTATATTTTCTTTTTTATATGTGCAATAGTTCTAAAGGTGATACGTGGATTAAAAAGGGGCCAATACTACTCACTGCAAGACTTTATTCCTGAGTGATTGAACCCCCATAAAAAAGAGATGTGACACCTATGTCTAATTAGGTAGACTCCGGTGTCTAAGACGTGTAGTGTTGAAAAATAGCGACATGTGCTATGTGATTTTAAAATTTAGGTCTACATGTTTCAACCATCTTGAATTGTGGGTTTTTGTCAGGACCAGTGTGGGTGACCTGGTTGGTACGCACACGCTAAATTGTTTGGAACCACAAACTTGTGGACCTTTGCAAAATATAGTCTTCTCCCCAATCTGGAAGAAACCTGTAGAGGGAAAAAGGGGGGGGGGGGGTTGGGATCACGTAGACAAGCAAACAGACATTTGTTGTACATTTAACATATATTGTGCTTATAAAGGTGGTTAGCAGAATTAGCTGCTCAGCTGCTGACCCATGCTAGTTGCTAGTATAGCACCAGGACACACCTAAATGCGGTGGGGAGGTGCAATTGTGTTCTTAGCAGGCTGTGCATAGGTGGTTGTTTCCCCAGGGCCTCTCGTGGTAAGGGCCTGGCATGGCGCCTGGGGGTTTTTTTGTTAGAGGAAAGTGCGGGCAAATTGATTGTGCAGTAAACAATTGGGCCGCGGTAGTCAAAATGCTGTGGGATTTAAACATGTCTCACATACACCCAGGGCGCTACATCTATGAATCCAAGTGGTAGGGATTCCATTCCAAAGATGTAGCCCTGTGAAGCCCAGATTTATGTAAAACATTAGGCTTACTGAGAGAGCGGTGTAAGCCGCTACATGGGCGTCCGGGTTCCAAGAGCTGTGCTAACGTCACCAGGATAGAGAAACACACAAGCGGGTACATACCGAAATGAGCGACGTTGCGTCATCTCCCGTGTTTTGGTCAAGTCCCGTGGGAACATTGAAGTACGACTTACTTGTGGCTCTGCTCATCGGACTGGAAACCTACTTGGTTCCTGTTCGGTACGCCCCGTGGAAGTCCCTAGCTGCCTGTGTCAGCGTTGGAGTTTATCTGTACCTCAGGGCTTCCTGGAAGGGGCGGGGTGGGCGTGCCCTTTGTCACGTGGGACAAGGAACCAATCACCGGAGTGTCTCGCGTAAGCGAGGCTTGGGAGAGGTTACCACGGTAACCAAACACCGATCGAGTGTCCGTGAGCATTAAAGTTTTCGCATGTTGATGGACACAGACCGCCCCGTTTTTTAAGGGAGCAGAAAGCGGTAGATATGAATGCATTATCTATACGCTACCAAATTAATTATAAACTGGTAAAAAAATGAGTAAAAACACATCTTAAGAAACACATAGTGGTAAACGTAGGGAGAAAAAGACTGACAGAGTCAAATGGGAGGGCAGAACCTTTTGGCCTAATGATGCCCGTATGATTCCCACCCATCATATAGGTGTATCTAACAGGTGTATTTACGGGTGTGACCACACTCGAATCGAGTTTCATGTTTCTATTGGCACTGGAGGGGATGTACAGGAAATGGGTTTAGGAGGTGGTTACTTCCCCTTCTGAATAATGGGTGGCCAGTGAAGGTCTGTACTTCATGGCCTGCTGGTTCGAAAGGGTCAAAGTTGTCAGGCACCACTAGCCTATTTCTTAGGTGTTAATACATTTGTGATGTTAATACACAAGGATGCCCACTGTCATCCCATGACTGAGTTCCAGGGAATGTTATCGTTCAGGCCAGTCCTGTGGGTGGCCAGCCTGTACACCCATCTCTGTTCCTTCTCGAAAAGGCGTTGGTTTTGATTGTTCCCAAGACTAATCTGCTCAATGATTGTCCATTGTAAGTCTTCAGGCGTGTGCCCGGCTATCAGATAGTGTTCTGTAAGTTTTGTCATAGACTTCTTGCACCTGATGGTGCTTCTGTGCTCCCCGATTCGCAATTTCACTTTTCTATTGGTCATGCCTACGTAGTGTAGGTTGCAGGGGCAGGTTATCATATACACCACATTTTCGCTGTTGCAGTTTGTGTGTCCTCGAATAGTCCAGGTCTTGCCTGGTTCGAGCTGTAGTGTCTTGGTGTTGGTAGTGAAAGGGCACACACTACAATTTCCACATTTGTAATGGCCCATCACCTTCGGTAAGCCCCGTTCAGCACTGATTCTCCTTCTGCTGCTTTTCTGATAGGTCTGGTATTTACTACTGTGTCCTTGATGCTCCTCGCTTTCTTATAGGAGAACGAGGGTTTTTCCCATTTCATCTTACCAGAGTTCAGAATAGACCAATGTTTGTTAATTACCCTGGTCACATCATTGGAGATCGTATTGTATGTCGTGACACAGGTAAGGGGAGCGTCCTCGGTCGTTTTTTCTGTATTTTCCAGAAGTGCATCCCTGGGCTGGTTGTGAGCACGTTTCTGACTTCTTCGCAAGATTCTCTCCGGATAACCTTGGTCTTTGAGTTTTTTGAGTGAGGTCACTGGCCTGTTTCTTGTAATCACTAAGTTGACTACAGTTTCTGCGAATTCGCAAAAATTGTCCGTAGGACAGGTTCTCCCGTAGGGGTCTGGGGTGGAAGCTTTCGAAACGTAGCAAGTTATTTTTCGCCGTAGGTTTGTAGTGTGTCAGTGTTTTAAAAACTCCATTTTCTTTCTTGATTACAAGATCCAGAAACACCATGGTGCTGTGGTCTTTAACATACGTAAACTTGAGGTTGTCGTCGCATGTGTTTAACCAATTGAAGAAGGAGACCAGCGAATCCTCCGGTCCCTTCCAAATAGCCAACACTTCGTCAATGTATCGTTTCCAAAGTAGGATGGTTGAGCTGTAGGGGTTCCTGTCATTGAGTATGTACTTCTCCTCAAAATCGTGGACGTAGAGCCCTGCCACGCTGGGGGCAAATGTACTCCCCATCGAAGTCCCTCCTGTTTGGAGGTATATTGTTCCTTCTAACTCAAAATAGTTCCTCTTGAGGGCCAACCTTGCGCACTCTAGTATGAAATTCCTCGGAGTTCTGGAGGTCCATTCCTCTTTCTCAAGAGCATTTTTCAGTACTTCCAAGGTCGCATCTTGGGGAATATTTGTATATAGACTCTCGATATCGAAACTCACCAGGATGGTGTCATCGTCCATGGTGAGATCATTCAGAAGTTGTAACAGGCTTTTGGTGTCCTGGAGGTATGTGCTGGTCTTCTGGACCAGTTTTTTGAAGAAGATGTCGCAAAAATGGGAGAGAGGTTCCAAAAGTGAACCCAGACCAGAGACTATCGGTCTCCCAGGTGGGGGAATCTTATTCTTGTGCATTTCGGGAGCGTGTAAAAGTATGGAATTCTCCCTTCGCTGTTGCACAAAAAATCAGCCTCTTGTTTAGAGATGTATCCTTCTGTTTCTCCATATTCCACAAGCGATTTTATCTCACTACGTAGGTCGATCCTACAGAAGACCTACGTAGTGAGATAAAATCTTCAAAAAGGACATGCTTTGTCCTGCAAAAAGGTTGGGCACACTGTGGTTCACTGAGCCTTAAGCTCTAAGTACGGAGCCTTTCTCTGTTACGCCTCCAGGGGGTACTTCTCCATTTGTTGTTGAAAAAAGTGTTTTATTAAGTCACCCTCGAGGCATGCGACAGAGCTGTTTTTGAGAACCCCTAGTTCTAAATGCGGTCAAGTACCTGCTTTTGAAATGTCTAATGTGGTTTTGTATTTTTTGCGCACTATAATATTAACTAGTGCAGTGCTACGAGCATTTTCTACAGAAAATGTGCTTGTAGCAGTGTTCAAGTGTCTGTAATCTAACACTAAATGATATGAATGGTCTGGATCATTACCGGAAACAAGGGATTATTTATTAGTGAGGTGCAACTTTCTATTACACCGTGGTATTTAAGTTGTGGAAGTATCTCTCTAACTTGTTTTTCCACCTTATGTTTAATGGGGTAATGTCTTTGTGATTGTGGGGTGGACCTCACGGGTACGATGTGGTAAGGAGATCCATCATCCCAACCAATGTGGTTGCAGTATAACGGCAGAGCATGTGCTAAGGCTAAGCACTCATTGGCTTATGTGTGTTTAACAGATACTTAAACGAGGTTTAAAGCGACTTGTAATATTATTGTTTCTCCTTGTGGGCAATAGGTAACAAACTCTGATGGACAATCTTTTTCAGCCAAAAGAATGTTGCAGTTCTGCCAAAATTAACATTGATAGTACATTGTATATCCCCCTTTATCTGGAGTTGCAATTCATATAATTGACTAGGGACACTCAGTCTCTAGTCCGGTGTTTCCACCTGGACATAGTCACTCGTTGTGACTGCCTCCATACACTCCATAAGAATCTGGAGAACAATCATGACTTCTGCTGCGCAGTCCAGCATGGTCAAAACCCACTCCCCATTCAGAAGCCGATCCCTCAAAATCTGTGGTGTGCTTGGCATTATTCCCAGCCACTTTCTTCTTTTTGAGGTTTAGACTGTGTAGGTTTGCCTTTCTTTTTCATTATGTAGTCAGAAGAGCGTTGTGAGCCCTTCATCGGTTTTACATACTCTTCTGATCTTCACTCTGATCGTCCTCCTCTCTCTGAAAGAAACGAGAAACATATCCTGATACCTATGAGACTGTTTAATTGAATCACAGTTAGGCAGATTATAGTGCTTTTCAGTGACTCCTGTTGAGGCGATCCACCCCTGCTTTAGTCTTTTCTTTATCCCACTTCTTTTCTGAAGACTCAGGTGCCTGCTTTAAGTTATCCTTTTTAGAATTACCCTTGAGCTGTGGTTTATTATGTCTGGCTCCAAAATTATCTCTAGTGATGGATGCAGAGGTTTCTTCAATAATCTTAGGTAATTCGGGCTCCTGCTCTACTGGAGCAAAATGTGTGATCCTCTGGCATATCACCAATGCTACCGCTTTACCTTTTATATTACTTAGTATAATTAAGGATACTGCAGCAAAACTGCCTATTTGTTTCGTCCCCAAATCAAGGGAAGGGGTTGCTGCATACTCATTTTCGATTTGTTTAGCTCCTCAGCCAAGTGGCACTGACTTCCACCAGGGAGCAATTCCCATTGGCAGGTATTATGTGCGACTTCTGTGGGCTTTTTGGGGTCCTGTAAGGGGAAACACTGCTTGAGCAGCCCTTTGTGGGATAGCCATTATGGTTTGCATAACTAATTGTACTAGACATCAATAGAGGTTAACTAATTATTTGTAAAGTTCTCCACACTCTACATCAGTAATGTTTACTATATCTAGATATATGGTGTGTAACAAGCTCAAACTGGTCTTGTTTCTCCCTCATTGCTGAGAGAACCTAGTATATCATTTTTCAATGTTTGTGGTTGGGCACCAAGGAATACATTCATGTGTTGCTAAAGAGTGAGTGGGATTTCTGATTCCTCATATGCTCTGTCTTGGTGTGGTCCTGCTACTTTAGTGTATGTGTAAAAATTCCCTGAGTTGGCATTTACTGCATGGAATGTGACCCATGAATAGAATATCTCTGTTATGTACCCTTCGTGGGCCTCTACCATGAAGTTAACACCCCCTCCCGTTTGCATGAGTATGTGTTGTAAAAACATTTGTGTTAATGCATGTGTGCAATTAATTGGTAGAACCACATATGCTGGATTAGCCATGGAAGTATCTAGAATATGAGGAATTCAGAGAGAGTGCCTCTGTGGAGTGATCGTTTTTAAAGGTTCAAGCTTGAACTATTGACAGCCATAACATTGGGGTTCCCTACTTACCTGTGGAGGACTTTTCCCTACCACCACAGATGTCTCTGGTTAGTAAGTGAGTGGGACTTTAGGCACACAAAAAAAAAACTACTCAGGAGACCCATTAAATAAGTACCCAAGCTAGAACATTGGTGGGACCATGTCATACGGTTCATACTTTATCAGTAAAACTGTGCGTTTGTTGGACAAAATAAATACCAAAATTGTGCATACCTTTAGGAGATGTTGGCTGGAGTACTGGCTAGCTCACAGTGCACCATCAGTACTCCTGTCCTAACAAGGTAACAAGTGGCATGTACAACCTCAGAACATGTCAACCCTGACTCCTCAAGAAAATTGAGGAAACAGTTTCGAAACTCATGCATGCCTAAAGATATACAAAATAATAATCAAGTTGGCATTTCAATATTTATTGAAGAAATACAATTCTTGTGTAAAATATATGTGCTGCAATAATCAATAGAAGGAAAAAAAAGCATAGTAATCATCATTGTGAGAATGGTAAAGAAAATTAACAATTCCACCATTGTACTGTTACATACAATATTTATTTGCATAAAAGACAACTATATATGTGCTCCTACCTTGCACTCCAAAATACTAGAGTGCCAGGGTGTGCGAATCTGCCAGAATCCCTGTATGGTGATCTAACTCTCCAGTTACTTGTGGATATGTTTCTCATGTATAGCTAGGCACCATTCTTCACAGGAGGTAAAGAGTATTCCGCTGGGTTGGAATTCCAGCATGGTGCAACCTTGACAGTTTCAGCAAAATGGTCCTTTAACTCAACAAAGTAGTGATGTTGTTTCAACCATGTTGCCCCACCCCCAATCGTGCAGCAGGAATGCACTGCAAAGAGACATTGGAGGGAAAGTAAAAACTCCCCAAACCCTATCCAGAGGAGAAATTCACCTGTGTCCGGCTTCTTTTGATGAGGTCGGCACGTGATGTACCCACTGGCGTCATCAGATCACCAGAGGAGGGGGTGGAGGTAGACGGCAGTGATTCCACTGCCATCCCTGGTGGGGGGGCTTTAGAGGGGTGGTCCACAGGGGAAGCGCCAATGATTCTCAAAGACTGGGAGGAAGAAAAACAGATTGTGCCCCCGAACAGAGAGGGTTTAAAGAGGGACACTCAACGATGGGCCATTGCTTCGCCCGCTGGGCAATTGCACGAAAGTCGCTCGAGCAGAGGGGCAGTCTGTTTTGCTGCTTCGTGGACTTCCGCACAGCATTTGACCTGGTGGACAGGGAGCAGCTATGGTTGACCTTGATAGGGTACAATATCCTGAGGGATCTACTGAGCTTGATTTGAGCCCTGCATGCGGAAAATTGGGCGCAAATAATTTTGGATGTAGAGGGGAGTTCAACGCAGAAAATCCAAATTGGTAATGGGCTAAGGCAGGGGTGTATACTGGCCCCCCTGCTCTTTTCCCTGTTTATCGTGGACTTACCCCTAATCTTAGGAAATGCAAGAGGGACCAGCCTGAAACAAGGTGGGAAACACATTTCGTGCTTACTCTATGCGGATGCAAAACAACAGTTGATGGACAGAATGCAGAACAATGTCATACATTCACCCCAGTACAGAGATCTGGGCCTAAATCCATCGTTTTTGTGCACTCCACACCACCCCAGTTCAGATATGGCCATATGCAAATCAGCCTTGACCCTGTGCCTCAAAGGAACAGTCCAGCCCGAACTGCCAAGGCATGTCTTTCTTGGACCGGAATCAAGCATCCTAGGAGCGGTTTCTGGCTATTAGCCATCTTCAGCCAGGATAGCTTGACTCCAGTGGTGTGGAGAGCATGGGACTCACGTCTGAGCATACCCATCCCACTCGGGGTGACAAATGCAAAACAACAGTTGATGGACAGAATGCAGAACAATGTCATACATTCACCCCACTACAGAGATCTGGACCTAAATCCATCGTTTTTTGCACTCCACACCACCCCAGTTCAGA
The DNA here is from genome assembly GCF_964261635.1 of Lissotriton helveticus. Lineage (NCBI taxonomy): Eukaryota > Metazoa > Chordata > Amphibia > Caudata > Salamandridae > Lissotriton > Lissotriton helveticus. The sequence goes on along the minus strand of NC_136067.1, from coordinate 871,128,047 downwards.
CATGGCCATATGCAAATCAGTCTTGACCCTGTGCCTCATGGGAACAGTCCAGCCCGAACTGCCAAGCCATGTCTTTCCTGGACCGGAATCAAGCATCCTAGGACCGGTTTCTGGCTATCAGCTGTCTTCAGCCAGGATAGCTTGTCTCCAGTGGTGTGGGGAGCATGCGACTCACGTCTGAGCATACCCATCCCACTCGGGGTGACAAATGCAAAACATCAGTTGATGGAGAGAATGCAGAACTATGTCATACATTCACATCAGTACAGAGATATGGGCCTAAATCCATCGTTTTTTTGCACTCCACACCACCCCAGTTCAGACATGGCCAAATGCAAATCAGCCTTGACCCTGTGCCTCAGCCATGTCTTTCCTGGTTTTGCTTTGTTCGCCATAAGTTGGCAGGGTATGCTCAGACGTGAGTCCCTTGCTCAGCTTGCCACTGGATTCAAGCAAGCCCGGCTGAAGACGGCTGCAATGCCAGAAACCGGTCCTGGGAAGCTTGTTTCCGGTCCAGGGAAGGCATGGCTTTGCAGTTCGGGCTGGACTGTTCCCATGAGGCACAGGGTCAGACTGATTTGCATATGGCCATGTCTGAACTGGGGTGGCAGAGTGGGCTAAAGAATGAAGATGGATTAACCCCAGATCAGTTGACTGGGGGTGAGTGCTTGTATTGTCAACGCTCCGTCCATCATTTCCTTTGGTTTTACTCTATGCGGATGACCTGGTAATCATGGACCAGACGGAAATTGGTTTACAAAGAAAATTAAACATGTTTAAAGGATACTGTCTGATCAAAGACTAGTGGTTAATATGGAAAAGACGAAGATCTTATGCATCGGTAGAAGGAAAACAGGGTTTTCTTAGTATTTGGGGACTGCAAAGTTGGAAAAAGTAACAGAATATAGATACCTGGGGATGTGGTTTGAAAGAAGCCTCCAATGGATTACCCATCTCGATGCACTAAAACTGAGGACAGCGACCTCAGTGAAGAGGATTAAAAAGATTTAACAATGTGTATGGCGAAATGTCTGACCGACCAGTCCTAAAAGCTTACTCTGAAATGGTTCCACACCAATTCTTGTTTGGGGCAGAAGTCTTTACTTGAGCGGTAAAAAATGGTGGGGCTTGGAAGATGGGATTTGCTTGAAAAATCTATTCTCTCTGCCTAAATCGGCAATGGTACAGGCAGGGAGGCTAGAATTGGGAATTACCTCATGGGGTATAAAAGCTTGCATGGCACTACTACGCTTTTGGCAATGTTTGGGTTTGGATGAAGGACACAAAATCTCACAATGGTCAGGGAATGAAATTGTAAATAGTGAGTTAAATTGGGCAAAAGAGACCAGAGATATTGTCAAGAAAGCGTGTAATATTATAAAGCTTAAGCTGGGCCCCCGGTCCCTTCAACTCAAGATAGATAAGAGGGAACTTAAGATTCTGGGAAAAGAAACATCTCCAGTACAGGACCAAGATAACCTCTTGAAAAAAAGCTCAGTTCTCTATATGGCCACAGCGTGGCAAAAGGAATTACACTTCCCCTATATTGACAGGCTACCTAGTTGCCCATTAAGGAGAGAGGCGTTAAGGCTAAGAATTGGAGTAAACCCATGTCACGCGAACAAAGGGGTTAAAAGTTCCATGATAGATAAAAAAGGAAATTGCACTTGCCCCTTAGGAACAAAATATGATTTTATACATATTTTATTACATTGTCAGAAGATTTCAGAAATTCGAAGAGAGTTTTTATGCACAATTTTTAAAAAGTATATTAAAAATAGGATGCATGCTGTAAACCTTTTAGGGGAAATGATTCATTTAGACAAAGCTTGTGCCATGGGAAAATATATTTAAAAAAAGTTAAAGAGGCCCTTAAATGCATTGAGAATTGAGTTGATCAGGTGTGTAGGTACGAGGAGAATGAGTCACAAAAGGGTAGAAGCCACGTGGATAGAAACACACTACCTTGAGGAGATTAAAATGAATTTGTGAATTTTAGAAATTGATTTTAAAACTGTATATACCTATTTTATGGAAGGCATTGTTAACAATTGTATACTTTTATGGTTGTAAAAAAACGTATAAAGTTTTATTTAACTGAACTGAACAATGCTTATCCCCTGGGTGGGTGAAAGTATGACCTGAAGCAGTCCTCAGCACATGCCCACCATTTGAGAGGATGGCTTCAAGCTGTCCTATGCACACAAGGGTTTAAGAGATTGTTATCCGGTAGCGTCTGAGTCATACCTTCCGTATTTGTGATCAACTTAGACTGACCATAAATCAAAAATATTCACAGCTGAAATAGCCAACTCTACAGATTTGATCTCTGCATGTTAAAGAATAGGGATAGTTAGAATGTTTAATAAACTTGCAAAAAGTTATTAAAATATTTGTGTGTTAAATATTAATGTACATTCATTTTAAATAAGTATTTAAACATAAAAGAAAAAAATGCTACAGCACTACTAACTTAATTTTGAATTACATCTTTAAACAGTTTGTAAATATTAAATTAAATTCAAAATATTTTTTTGAAATTTGAATTACAAAAACTAAATTCCCACCTAAAGTAAATATTTTTTTTATTATGCAGTAATATTGATTAAAATTAATGTATGAATTAATTAAAAGTAATGTAATCATAACATAATTAAATATAATGTTACATTCATTTTTTATTTCATTAAACTATTTTATAATTAAATAATAAATATGTACTCATTTTAGATATTGTTGTTAACAATAAACTGCATTTATTTTTTATTTATATAATACAATTTATTTTAACATTATTACAAGGGGCTATTATCTTAAGTAATCTTAAGTAAATGCCACCATTATTTTCAAAGGGAAGGTGTTGCAGTACCAGCGATTGGCAATGTGTGGCGCTGGACTTACTATGTTTTTTTGGGCAGTAGTAACCTTAACTCATACATTTGGCACCACCCCTGTTCCCAAAAAACTAACACAAACACCCAAACAACAGACACACCAAAACAAAATATACAACAGTGGCAACTCTCCCATGTAGGAAGCAAAAGAACTGGAACACCTCTTAAGGGTCTGCACTGAAACACAACTAGGAAACTCACCCCCAGACAAAATCACCCAACCATTCCAGTGGTCTGCGAGACCTCCCCGCTCGTTCAATTGGAGGACCAAACCCTTGAATATATGTGTGTCCCTTGCATCATCTCTATCATGTGAATTTCCCCCTACTTCTCCTACTTTACCTTGCAAATTCTCATCCTCCATCAACAGCCACCCTGAACACCTCTCTATTCCCCTTTCTGTCTTCCCAATGCAGTTTCTGCCCTTCTGAAACAGAGCAACCCTCCTCAAATTCCAAGTCTGCCCATTTTCCAACCTAATCCAATTGTCAACCAACATTTTCACATAGTATAGACTCTGAGACTTTATCAAGCCCTGGCGTCTTAGTACTATGCTTAGCCTTAAAACAATAACCTACGCCGACAATGCACCCACTGTAACTCTCCTGTGCAGTGTATTCCAATATTTTTGATCTATGTTCCCACATCCACAAAGGAACCAACTTTGACTCCACCTGTTGACTTTGCATCATCTCAAAGGGTGTTTTACCCGCGTTGGTGTGAGTTGTGGTGCAGTGCACCCACAACATTATCTTTACTGCACACTGAACACTCAAGCCTGCACAACTGGCATCCTCCATGATCCCCTTAATCAAGCGGTTAATCCTCTCCCACTGTCCATTTCCTTATGGGTTGTGCAAAGAAGTACAATATGCTTCATCGCTATGTTGTTCAGGAACTCCTTCATTTCACTTGAAGCATACTGTGTGCCATTATCAGTTACCAGCACTGAGGGAATTCCTTCTCTTCTGAAAATTTCTCCCAACACTGCGATGGTAGCCTTCCTACTCACACACCTCTTGAAAGCCAATACATCTTGATTTGGCTTCCACCAAAACTGCTGCATACCTCTCATGTTTAGGCAAGAAAACAAATGGCCCTATAAAATCCAAGCGTACCCTCTCCCACACCATGGGGCCGATTCCGATTCGGGAAAAACCGCTCCGAATAGCAGTTCGGAGTGTTTTTCCCGTACGAATCGTACCCTGCAACGTCCCCCGTACGTACAACGAAGTACGATTGGTAACAGGAGCTGTACTCCGTACGAGTCGTACAGAGTCCGTACGACTTTAATCTCCGTACGATTCTCCCTCGGAACACGCTGTACGCGACATCTGTACGGTTCGCGGCTGGTTTTTACGACCCAGCAAGTACGATACGTGTCGGGTACGCACCGTATGACCCTTTTTCTACGGGAGCTGAAAACAGCCGTAAAAGCAGAGTTCGCGCCGAAACAGGTACGGAACGGCCCCCCTGGGTACGGTGCGTACCCCCATGATTGCAGGGGTACGCACCGTACCCCTGTGATCATCAGGTGTACGAGCATACCCCATGTATGATGGGTGTACGAGCCGTACCCCATGTACGATGGGTGTACGAGCCATACCCCATGCACGATGGGTGTACGAGCCTTACCCCATGTACGATGGGTGTACGGCTCGTACACCCATCGTACATGGGGTACGGCTCGTACACCCATCGTACATGGGGTATGGCTCGAACACCCATCATACATGGGGTACGGCTTGGAACACCCATAGTACATGGGGTACAGCTCGTACACCCATCGTACATGGGGTATGGCTTGGAAAACCCATCGTACATGGGGTACGGCTCGTACACCCATCGTACATGGGGTACGGCTCGTACACCCCATGATCGCAGGGGTACGGTGCGTACCCCTGCGATCATGGGGGTACGGACCGTACGGTGTGTATGTGTTTGTGTGCTTTTCCGTATGACTCGCCCTTACCTTATATGGACCGTACGAATCGCGTCCTCATACCACGGTCCGGATCGTACTCGTCGGGTCGTATGGCATGTGTACGAGTTGTACGGCATGTGTACGAGTCGTACGGTTCATGGTTTCAGCCTTGCAATACGTACGGATCGCGACGATTCGGACGGATCCACGGAATACGGATCGTACTACGTGACTCGGACGGACGGGTACGATTCGTACGGAGAGGGCTCCAGATACAAATCGTACGGACGTTTTTTTTCCCGAATCTGAATCGACCCCAAAGTTTGCCTCAGATACATGCTGGTTGTTTCCCAACACACAGAGGCACAGCAAGGCAGAGAAGCAGGATGCACTGAATGAACCTACTGTAAATAAAGTTTGGGAATATAGTCATCAGGTTTTTCTGCTATTATGGGAGATAAGTGCCTGGCCATCCTTGTCACCAAATTATGTTGCTGCATACACACAAGGACAAGTAGTTGTTGTTGAATCCTTATGTTTATTAGAAGGCAGAAATCCTGTGACCATCTTACCAGGCTCCAACCGTTTCCCTCAGTCCAGCTCTGCCAGTACAAAACCCGATGAAGACACAGAGGCATTACATGCTCAACGTTCTATGAGAGCATCATAGAGCTGGGTACCAAAACCTTATAGAAATACAATGGTGAATGCAATACATTTAATAACAGAGTGATCATATGTCTTCCCTTTCAGTCAAATCAGAACAGCAAATTTTCACAGTGGGCTATGTTGAGTGGATCCTTAGTATATCTGGTGCATCAGCATCCCAAATATGCTTTCTGTATTTCCTTATCAATATTGTAACACACTGTATTAGGCCAATTAACTATAACTGGTGTTCTCTCCATACACTGCTTGTACCCTCACATATTACATCCCTCATGACATGTTCAATAACTGCATTTATAACATCCCTAATGACATCTGAAATTACATCATTGATACCAACACTGTACATGGTGAAGGGGAGATTTATATTTACTTTAGGGCACAAGTTATAGTTACTTGATATAACTATAACTAGCGAATTTAAGTGGTTTGTTAGTTTAAACATTTAGTTTTGCAGGCATTTGGTGGTAAAGGCATGCCCGGAGGGGATCGGAGGAAGCTACTGGTAATCACGGCTGAGTGGAGATGGTCACCATTACCGGCCCAGCAGCACCCCCAGACATGTTCCTTCCCCGATCATCATCACGTGGGACGGCCACGGTGAGAAAGAGAAGACTACAGATCAGAGTGGAGACCCAAGCAACAAATGGAGGCCACATGTAAAAGCTCCTGCTCTCCTCCCCACTGTGTGAGGTGCCACAGTTTTGCCAGAGGTGAGCACTAAAACACTGACCCTGGATGGACACACAATGCCTTGCATGGCTCACCGGTATGTGCTCCTGACTTCCATCCAGGGTGGACACATGACACTTACAGTGGGCTGGCCCAAACTTGCCCCCGGCCTCCTTTGATGTTCAAATTCTGGAGGCGTAGTGATAATTTGGTGCCGAGGAGCCCAAGTCCGTGAGGGAGGGAGTGATGTTCCCCCCCCACCCAGGGGCGGTGAGACCCTGTCCCTCCTGGAGGGAAGCCCCGAGGTGGAACACGATTGTGGAGGGTCCTCTACATGACTGGAACCAAATATGTGACGTTACAACGCATGCTAATACATCGCATGCCGTTGCAAAGCAAATTTTTTCTCCGACTTTCTGTCAGGGGGGTGCTGGAAGTTGGAATAGATTAATTTTCTATTCCAACTCCAGTGTGCGCAACAGTAGGGAAGGTGTTGGAGTTAAATCCAACACCTTCTACCCACTGCTGCACACCTTTTGTATTGGAACAACATGCGATGTAAAGACATGCGTTGTAACAGTTGAAGGGTGAGGTGGGGAGTTGTTTGGAAATGTTGACATGGAATATGTGTTCATTGTTTTGTTTTAAATTGTGTTGCTTTCTCCCGTTGATGCTTGGTCTTCCCTGCCGCTTTGCCTGTGGTGGACTCATTTGGTAACTGTCATGCTCCCAGGCCAATTCCAATATGGAGTTTAATCTTATTTCATATAATGTAAATGGTCTACTGGAAAACATTGAGCTTACTATGGTGCTTACGTTCCTCTGTTGCCCGCAACCCGGAGTGGCTCACCCACAGGAAACCCATCTTCTGGGCACCCTCTGTCCCTTCCTGGGTCAATTCAGCTGCAACCGAGACTATCATTATAACTTTACTAGGGGATTGAGAGGGCAGCAATCCTTCTTCAGAAGAAATTCCCTGCGACGGTCATCCAGGTCTTCCATGACCCACTAGGTAGGTAGGTGTGGCTGGCTGGAACCCTGGAAGGAAAGCTGTATAACTTGTTAAGCATTTACTTCCCTCTCCAACTGCAGAGACAGGTCCTCTGTGACCTAGCAAAATTGATTACAACCTAGCCATACAGAGTACTGCTCCTGGAGGGAGACTTTAATGCTGTTGCCAACTCAGTGTTAGATGTCTCAGGCACTGTCTCACATGACCTTTCACCAAATCCCTCAACTCTTTAACAGACTCCCTTGGACTCTGCGATGCATGGAGAGTATAGAAAACACAAGAGTGAGCATACACACACACCTCAGTCTCTACCAAAATGATGTCCCTCATCAACTATATATTCCTCCCAGCTGTGGACGTTTCCGCCATAGTGGGAGCCGCCATGCTCCCATGTGGCGTTTCAGACCACACACCACAGTTCCTTCAGCTTGGGACCACAAAGAACCACAAATCACCCATGTGGCATCTGAATGCATGGTTCATTGGGATGTTTCCCGGTTCATTGTGGATGAGGGGCTGGTGGGCCACTTGTACAAGGAAGGAGCAGCACCCCTATTTTGAAAACAACAAAAGGACAGTTCAGAAAGCTGGCAAAATCTGGGCGGCGAGCAAACAGACAGTTCGAGGAATAAAAAAGGAATACTTCAAGCACATAGACAAAGATAAGCAGCATGGTATAGTAGAACTCGAAACATACATAATCAAGTGTGAGACAGCGATTGCGCTTCAAGCAACCAAAGCATTGACCCAACAACTGGAACTAGATAGGGACACTTTACATCAGCTGGTCTCCTAAGAGGCCCGCCCATGCAGGTGCACAGTTTCTCAAGGAGTATATGAATATGGCGATAAAAGTAGCATGCTCCTTTATCAACTGGCAGATAAGAACTTCAGTGCTAGGCTTGTCCCTGCCCACATCTATTATGAATATCTATATGCCCATCAGCTGCAGCCTTCTCTTGCACTTGCCCATATGCTGCTTTCGGATGTATCCCTCCCTGCCTGACATAGGTCCAGCAAAAGCCTCAAGAGGAACTGATCACAGAAGATGAGATTCATGCGGCCATCCGAAACTTGAAAACTGGGAAAACCCTGGGCCCGGATGGAGTCTGTCTTGAGTACTACACTAAACCCCATAACATTCTAACCCCCCCAACTTCTCAAGCTTTACACAGAGGCTGCAAAACAAGGGGGTCTTTCCCTCCAGAATTCGAATTTGCGACTATTGTGGTAATTCCCAAAACAGACCAGCCATCGAGGAATTTTGAGTCATATGGACTCATCTTATTTATTCAATGTGTTGAGTGATTGGCGGTCAGGAATTCATGGTCGCTGCTTCAGCTTTAAATACCTCTGTGTGTGCTCATTTCAACTCTGCCTGACCTCAGTCGTGCCCTCAAACTTACACCACTCTTAAAGGGAGCAAGAACCAGTCTGGCGGCATGGCAGCATGGCAACATCTCCCCCTCAACATCTTCGATAGGTTCACATTGATTAAGTAGCTGATATTGCCCAATTCTTTTTATATACTGCAAAATTCCAGATCCACAATCTTAATACGTGGTGTAATGAGGTTGCGACGTTGCTTCGGTCCTTTCTGTAGAGTCCCCCTCATGTCGCCCAGGATAAATGTCATCAGTCAGTTTGCAATGGAGGCATTGGGGCAGTGGATCCCCATCTGTTCTACTGGGCATCCCATCTATTTTTTACAAACAATTTGCTTACGGGGTTGGGATTATACGGAGTATCAACTAGAATGTGTGGCAGTGGTCTACTATGTATTCCTTCACCAACCTCCAAGCTCATGTTACTCTCTCCCACACTCAGTTCCACAAGAATCTACAGTTGCATCACACCATGGGTCACTATAGTATTGTATGTAATTCCCCAGAGACACTGGGTCCTCTCCAACAGAAATGAGAGGGATGGGTTGGAGAGATGGAGGAGGTTGAATGGTGACAAACCTGTACTGTTCCCAGGGAATTAGCAATATCTGCACGACTCCTCCTGACCCAGGTACATTACCTTCACCAAACCTTCATGACTCCTGTGTGAGTGGGACATGCAGGAATCCTTTCGGATCCCAGAGGTGCCCGTTGCCAGTCTCTGATGGTAGACTTTTTCCACATGGTCTGGCAATGTCTAAAGACTGCTTAATACTGGACCTGAATAAGTACCACCCTCTCTGCGATTCTAGATAAACCAATTATACTGACTCTAAAAGTGGCCCTGCTGGGGATAATGGATGATTTTGGGGGACCCCGGGGGACAGGGCTCCGGAGGGCTTTGCAGTCCTAGTGACCAAAGGAGACTAACAATACTACAAATACATAGCACAAGCCTAGAAATGGCCAGACCCGCCGTAGTTGAAGTTGTGGCGAGCTGGCTTGGATTGGTGTACCAAACAGGAAGAACCAATATATATTGCCCTGGGGTGTCCACAGAAATTCTCTAAAATTTAGGGTAAATGGAGGGACTACTACAGACAGTGGGAACTATGCCTTGAGCTGTGACCCTCAAAGCTTGATTGGAGGAAGGTTTTTCTGCTACATTGTTATTAAACCTAATACGAGGTAAAACCATTTGTTGTAATATCATGCATTCACATTATAAAGATTATGGAGCAGCTCACTGCAAAGTATTCACTTGTACAAGCACCCAATATACATTTATGTACTTCGCGCACGACTTCATTAGACCTTCAGAAGGGATTTTCAGACATGAGAAAGTGTTCCACAGAGGATACATATGAGAAAGGTTTCCAATATTTTGCTCAGGTTGCCATCATCACTAATCAAGTCCCAAAACAAGAAATAAATCACAGGAAGCTGTGTCCCCATACGAGCATCCATGCTCCCAAAAACTAAATTAAATATGACCTAGAACTGTCTCCTATAATGTAATGACTTTGTGTCCAATATCGTTATCTTTTTCTCTGAAAAAAGATTGCTAAGATCTATCTTAAGACCAATAAAGAAAGACACCCTGAAATAGCTCTACTTGTGTTTCCTTTATATTTAGTACCGGAATGCTCTTCATTCAAAATACTAGAACTAAAAGAACTGCAATTATTTCTGCAAGAAATAATAAGGTCAGTGCAGAATTGTATTGCTCTTCGGTTATGTTGTCAAGATGTTCCTATTTCCCCTATATTACAAGTCATACAGTACCTTAATTACTGTCAGCTCCTGAATATCCTGTCTGGTATTTTGATTTAACCACACACTTCATTGTGACGTCTGTTACTCCAATGGTGAGTTCGGGTTAGTGTAATTCAGTGGCGGAGTTACCCCACTGCTTTTTTGCAGTGAAACACAGAGAAAATAAAATGATAATAACTTGTGTTATTATAATTTTCTTTTCCCCTACTTCTGCCTACAGCTCTGTGTGAGGGTGCGGGGTCATGGGAGGAGTGGTAGCACTCTCCTAAAGTGTGCAATGACTGCTTGGACAGCCTTCTAGGACCGCCCAAAACAGTCATGTGCACTTCGCATCTTCTCCATGCAGGCTGCATTACAGCCTACGTGGAGAACATTCCCAGGCCTCCAATCAGCATCTGAGCGCCGAAACATGGCGCTCAGACCAATCACAACGCTGCTAAGGCAGTGTTGTGATTGGCTGACTGGGAGCCTGGGTGTGCTTCCTGTGGCCACGCCAGGGTGGACTACAGAGGAGAGACACAGCAAGAAGGTACGTTTTATTAAAAAATGTATCGCCGATTCCCCCTCGTTCTCCCCCTCCCACATCTTCCCCCCACCTCCTGCATCCTCTAACACACCCCAGCCCCGCCCCCACACCCGATTGATGCCGGCTCCCGATGGGGTAATTACGTAAATAAATAATTAGATAAATCAATAAATACATTATTCAGGTGTGGCCCGTGCAGGTAAGAGCGGTGGGGTGGGGGGACTCAATAGACGAGAACAACACCCCCATCCCACCACTCTTAACTGCACTGTCTTCTCCTGACATTATTTGATGTGAATAGATCTGTTTTACATGAACTAAACTAAACACCAATGTTTTTGCAGTCGCTTTTGATTGAGAAATGCATAAGGAGAATGTATATTCACGGTAGATGGAGCATTATTTAAAAATAAAAAATAAACACAAAGTCCAAAAATAGCTTTGGAAATAGCAATACAACTATCAGTGTGATATTCAAGTGATAGAGATAAAGTGCTTGCAAACTACATCATAACTACACCCCCCCGTTCAGATCGGAAGCCACCGAAGTCATCTGCGGCGTTCCTCAAGGCTCCTCGCTCAGCCCAACCCTCTTCAACTTCTACATGAGCCCCCTCGTGGCCATCGCACGCCAACACAACCTCAACATCATCTCCTACGCCGACGACACCCAGCTGATCCTCTCCCTCACCAACGACCCCGCAACCGCCAGAGCCGACCTACACGAAGGGATGACAGAAGTAGCCAAGTGGATGATGAACAGCCGCCTGAAACTGAACTCGGACAAGACGGAAGTCCTCATCCTGGGATCCTCACCCTCCGCCTGGGACGACTCCTGGTGGCCCCCCGCCCTGGGCAGCGCACCCAAACCAACAGACCACGCACGCAACCTGGGCTTCATCCTGGACTCCTCCCTCTCCATGACCAGACAAGTCAACGCCGTCTCCTCATCGTGCTTCAACATCCTGTGCATGCTACGTAAGATCTTCCGGTGGATCCCCACCGAGACCAGGAAGACGGTCACCCAGGCCCTCGTCACCAGCCGACTGGACTACGGCAACTCCCTCTACGCCGGAACCACCACCAAACTCCAGAAGAGACTCCAGCGGATCCGGTACGCCTCAGCACGACTCATCCTGGACATCCCCCGTCGCAGCCACATCACCGAACACCTGAGAGATCTGCACTGGCTCCCGGTCAACAAGAGAATCACCTTCCGTCTCCTCACCCACGCACACAAAGCCCTGCACAACCAAGGACCAACGTACCTCAACAGCCGCCTCAACTTCTACGCTCCCACACGCCAGCTTCGATCAACCAGCCACGCCCTCGCCGCCGTCCCCCGGATCCGAAGAGCCACCACAGGAGGAAGGTCCTTCTCCTACCTGGCTGCCAAGACTTGGAACTCCCTCCCGACCCACCTCCGCCTGACCCAGGACCACCTTGCCTTCAGGAAACAGCTCAAGACCTGGCTGTTCGAGCAGTAGCGGACCCCCCTCCCCCAAGCGCCTTGAGACCCTCCGGGTGAGTAGCGCGCTATATAAATGCCTTGATTGATTGATTGATTGAACCCTACCACAAATTCAACATTAACTGGCCAGACCATTAACATATGAGGAATGTCAAATCATTAATTGAAAACAATAGCGTGTGGCCACAAGACCAGGTGGAAACCCTAGCTCCCAAAGCAATCAAGACCAGTAATGAGAGCCCACCCTATGACAGAGACCTACAACTACATCAAGAAGGTGCGATTAGTACAAGAATAACAAGCCACAGTAAAGCAGGCTCCAAAAGCACTTCCCAATGGTAGGATATATCTATTCCAGCTCCAGTGATCTCAAACACTCCAATGTATCATAATGCTAGACCACAGGGTCCGGGCTAATCTCAGCAGTCAGGATAGAGACAGCAACAAAGTAATTCTAATAACAGACAGATTAAGAACCTACTGTCATTTAACAGAAGGTGAGAGATACTAATAGTATCCCCACAAGAGTGTCAACCCATCCAAGATGTCAAGTGCAATGGTACATGTCGATGTAAACACTGGTGTGGGATCAGTGTGAGTCTTCATGAGGGTGGGTCAGAGGCAACAGGTTCGTCCTGCTGGTGAAGGTAATCCAGCGAGACGCTGTATCATGCATTAACAGAATCAGTCAGGAACTCACCAAATGTGTGGTCAAAGACCTCCAAACGTTTATTGATCCTATAGATGATGAATTCACAGCATGTGATCCGTACGAGTTTGGTCAGCCAATTAAAAAATAATTACGTGTTTTTCTGGACTACGTGCAGCATTGGTCACTTTGTCAATGCCCGAATCGTCATGCCGCAACGGTAGATGCTTAACTGGAGGAACACAAAACCTGCTGATCGGCTAGCCTAGCTCATATTGCATATTGCAAACAAGTATGGTTATATGTAGGACTGTCAAATAAAATAGGGAGTAGATCACACCGCACCCGGGAACACTGCCAGCACTTGGAGTGGTTGAGGAGGCCCGCTCTATGCAGGTGATGACACAACCAGTACCACTTCCAGTACCAGTCTGTCATGATCTTAAAGTACGGAAATTTCAGTTGCAATCCCCATACAATATTTTAAGATGATCTGCCGAGAATAACCACTCTAAACGTGGCACGCTGGACTCAGACACTGAGAATAGTTGATTTGATTGTACCCTATCCGCACAGCTGCACTGTACCTGATTGGAGTGTAAGAGTGTAAAAAATGGCGCATCTGAAAAGCTTGGTGCTCAGATCGCCAAACCAGCAGCATATTTATCAAAATAGGATTACTGAGCAATATTGGAATGATTTTGTGAACAGATCACTGTGGTTTCAGGAGGGCGGTATAATAATGGTGTATCCAAACTTGCCATATTTAATTTACTCATATGTCTCTAGCAAAGAGCACTATATGTACCCAAGGCCTCTAAATTAAATGCTACTAGTGGACCAGTGGTACCGATTGTGCCACCCACTTAAGAAGCCATTAAAACATGTCTTAGGCCTGCCACTTCAGGGCCTGTATGTACAGTTTCACTGCTGTGTTGACTTGGCATTTAAAACCCCTTGCCAAGCCTTAAACTCGCCTAAGGTAGGCCCTTGGTAGCCCATCCGGCAGGGTGCTGTGCAAGTAAAAGGGAGGACATATACCTTTTAGCTATACATTTCCTGGTAGTGAAAAATTTCCCGGGACCACCACTCTCATCTATTAAGTATAATTCCTGATTGAGAAGGATAGTAGTGTTTAGTATCTATGTACTTGTAATGATGAATCCTCTTTAATGGTAAAGTTGGATTTATGATTACAATCTTAAAAATGCTGCTTTTAGAAAGTAACACTGGTTCCTGTGGCTGATATAGATAATAATAATAATATAAAGCTCAATGGCAATATGTAAGGTACTCTAATGTCAAAGAATAAGTAACCACTCACACACAAGAGTTGATTTGTAATCAAATTCACAGTTTTATATACATATATAAACAAAGAAAAACATTTGCATTTTGTCCCCATGTGAAATGGAACCTAAATGTGAGTCTTAACGTGGTCTATTATATACAAGGTTTCCAAAATTACAAAGAACGACCATTTATACATCCATGCTTAACAGCACCAGTATATGATAATACATGCTGAATAGTGGTTCGTTCTTTTACCTTTTCAAGTCCACTCCAGCATTAGTGCCGGTATATGGGACTTATGCAATTTCCTTTATCCATTTCCATTTCATAATCTTTATTTCGGCAATACATGCCCTAAAAGACATGCATACAATCATAAAAACAACATTTCTCATTTAAAAAAACATTGGATAAAGAAACACATTCATGCTAGTACAAGATATGTGTGGTAGATAATTCAAGTCAATCAATAACCTCTACATCATCAGCTGAAAAGTTTTCTTTGTAAAGTGCATATGCATTAGCAAAATTTTACAGTGTTCAGCAAGCCCCTGCGTTTAAGCCATATCGCCGCAAGAAATTTTACAACAGCAAAAACAACTATAGGTTAGAAATCAGTTTTAAGAATGCGGTAGGCTTGCATGCAGTGTGTAATTCGCATGTTTTTACATAAGGGCACCAACCAGTGCCTCCTCATTTTTCGATAAGCAGGGCAGAAAAACATAATATGTATTTCACTCTCCAGATCACAACTGTAATTAGGACAATTTTTCAGAGCAGCTGGAGACCAATTACATGGAAAAGCTCTGATTGGTAATGTGCCATACCTCCACTGCATGTACAGCTTCCTCGTAAAAACAGGGAAGATATCATCCTTGACAATTTCAAAACGATAAAAATCCTTTTCCTTTAAAAAACAATCTGTTAAAGTGACGCTGTGTACGCTACATATGGAGGCAGTTAATTTACTTTCATAAAAGAGTTTGGACAAGCTTTTTCTTGACGTCCTAGGACAAGCAATTTCAGGGTTATACCACATTTGCGGGAGCCCTAGCTTGATAAATTCATTTTTAATATAGGCGAGCCACGGGATTTTCCACGCATTTGGTAAGTTTAGAATTTCTAATAATTCCTGTCTATAAGCAGAGAGCTCCGGAGTACTCCATAGTCTCCACCAGAACGCTAGAGGCTTCAAGCCCACAACCTCATCAATTTCCTAAGTCCCATATCAAGTCTAATAGGTAACAGGGGAGTACTAGGGGGCAACGTCAACAGTTGCCTGAGGAATTTATTTTCTGTAACAACAATCTCAGGCCTGCAGGCATGCCCCCAAAGCTCACCCCCATAGGTAACCGCCCCTCTCACTTGTGTTTTATAAATCTCCACAACTGGTTGAATAGGTTTTATTGTAGAGGTGTTAGAGAGCTTTAGAATACCCCCTGTAAGCTGGGACTGCCTGAGTTGAGACTTAATTTGGTGCGGGCCCACGTCATGTTTTCGTTGAGGGTTACCCCTAAGTAGTCAAAAGTCTGAACTCTTTCCAGCCTGATTGTTCCAATTACAGGGTTAGGTTTTGTGAGTACAGGGGGATTGAAAATCTTGAATTTGGTTTTCAAAGCTTTGATTTCCAAACCCCTTTCCTCGCAGAATCCCACAAAGCCATCCAAAATCTTCTGTATCCCCATTGGGGATTTTAAAAGCAGCAGGGTGTCATCTGCGAACATTATCGCAGGCACCCTACTGCCAGCTAGTTTGGGGGCGTCAGTATATTGTACCCCATTTAAGTGAGAAATTACCCTGTTGACATAAAGGCAAAACAGGGTAGGCGCTAGGACGCAACCCTGTCTCACCCCCCTGCCAACGGGGAATTTTGCTGATAGGAGACCATTTCTTCCGCACCTGACCCGTGCGAAGTTGTCATGATGGAGCCGTATTAGAATATACAAAATTTGATGGGGAATGCCCAAATCGGCAAGTACAGCCCATAACTTGCATCTTGGGACCAAGTCAAAGGCTGCTCACAAATCTACGAAAATCGTGTAGAGGCTTCCCTCCTCGATCTTAACAGATTTCCAGAACAGCATGTTCAGCCGGAGAATCTGGTCCATTGTATCCTTTATCATTATAGATGTCCCAGTCATCATAGTCCTGAAGAAAGCCCCTATCCAGGCAGGGGTCAAAACGCCGTCGACAAGTTTAAAAAGAACGAGCCACTATTCAGCATGTATTATCATATACTGGTGCTGTTAAGCATGGAGGTATAAATGGTCGTTCTTTGTATTTTTGGAAACCTTGTATATAATAGACCACGTTAAGACTCACATTTAGGTTCCATTTCACGTGGGGACAAAATGCACAATTTGTTCTTTGTTTATATATGTATATAAAACTGTGAATTTGATTACAAATCAACCCTTGTGTGTGAGTGGTTCCTTATTCTCTGACATTAGAGTACCTTACATATTGCCATTGAGCTTAATATTATTATTATTATCTGTATCAGCCACAGTAACCATTGTTTCTTTTTTTTAAACTCTTACCCTGGTTCCTCCGTGAGTAGGGTTCCCCTGTTTTTGTTCTAGCTTTTAGAAAGTAGGCATTGTTCTGCTCTTAAGCCCTGGGCCTATACCTGCCTCCAGTATACTTTTCGGGTGGTTTATAGCTGGGCGTTGTCAATTCCCTTTAGACAGTCACACGTAAAGGGAGCTGAGGTGTGTCATTCACATCCTGATGGCCCATCACCAGGCTGATAGGCCTTCCTGAGCTAGATGGGTGTCAGGAGCTGACACTTGCACCTGAATAGGGTTTGCCTGTGCCCACACAAAGAGCTGCATAACCCCCTGTAGTGTGTCTGGGCCTGGGCAGGAAATGGAGGACCTGTGTGTACTTTAAATGGCCCTTACAGAAGCTTTTCCCATTGTCCAGAACCAGGGCACTAACGTATAAATACTGGACCTCTGACACCATAATTTTAGTACACGGCTGGACCTGTGGATACTTTTCCGGGAAGAAGGACTGCTGTGCAGCTGATGGACTGCTACTCTGTGGGACTGCTGCTCTGAGAGAACTGCTGTTCTGCTGTGCTTTCCTGCCTGCTGCCATGCTAGCCAGCTGCTTTCTGCTTGGGAGAGAAGGACTGGACTTTCACCACTTGATCCCAGAGTGACTGCTTGCCTGCTGTTTTTGCAGTCTAAGGGACATCAAATACTTCCTGAAATCCAGCACCTGGATCCTGACAGCTCTCAGTTCTACCCTTGCCTGATGTGCTTCCACGAGTCCAGGGCTGCAGAGGTGCTTTTCTGTGCTGTTCTGCTGGAAAACTTACGCAGTGCCGACTTTGCGCAGGTCGGAACCATCGCATTTGGAATCAATACCAACGCAGTGCTGATTCGATGACAATATGGTCCTGACCACAAGATTTGGCAACGACGCTGCGCCAATCCGAAAATGCTGCTGCAAGGCATTGCTTCGACGCAGCACTGTCAATTCGGCACTGACTGCGAGCCTTGACTCTGACTCATCGACCCGACTGGGTGAACTGGAACTGATGCAGGGAGTCAATGATGCCAACTCTTGCTCCCTATAAGGTACTTTCTCATCAAGGCTTGTGCGGCTTTTGCATCTGACCCGAGCTCCATCGCAGTCAGCTTGACTTTTGAGATTTTCCCCTGTCCACCGCAATCTCAAGTAACCTTTTAACACTATAAACTTCTAAGCACTGTTTTGGGATTAACTCTTCCAAAATTCTTAACTCCGGTTCTATTAATTGGATTTTGTTCATTTAGGTATTGCTTTATTAAATAAATCAAGCTCCATGCTTCTACACAGGTGTGGATTCTTTTTTTTAGTGTTTTCACTGTTTTACTATAATAAGTGTTGCATAAATACTTTACAATTTGCCTCTTAAATTAGGCCTGTCTACTCTGTTCTGAGCAACCAGATGATGGGCACAGGTTTATTTAGGGAGAGTATCTGATGTACCCTGGCAAGTGTGGTGGTCCCTACTCGGACAGGGTACATACCTCTGCCAACTAGAGACCCCATTTCTAACAAGAGGCCAAGGGGCAGTGGCAGCTGGTGGAATTTGAAAATGGCGTGTAAGACCAAAACATTTATGAGTGGAACAGCCCAATGTTTCTCATGGGTGTAAGGGGGAGTTTTTCACCCTATAAGATTTGCAAAAATTGCCTTATATAGGTGCAATTGTCAGCAACATTTATGGAAAACTGTGGATTTTTTACTTGTTGTTTATGAAGCCTATAAATCTTTTATATTGCATGATTTGAACTGAGTCGCTGGCAGTTCACAATTTAGAGCTCTCGAGTTGTAGCTGAGGGCAGTGCCAGTTGCTCAGAGTGCCTGCCACATAGTCTAAAAGGTGTTCAGAATACATTGTCATCCAATCGTTGGCTTTTCTGCAGAGCGTACAGAGCAATGGTTACACATTCCAATTGCAACTGTGTTTCTGTGATAAAGCGCTTGATGGAAGTATACAGCTGCCAAAATAATAAGGCAAAAGTAAAAGAATGCAGCGACACATTTACATCGCCGCTGCGTCACTTCTGTGACGTAGCGGCGGCATAAACCATGAGCCACGTTGCAACTTATTTACAACATGACGCATCTAGGCAGATGTGTCACGTTGTAAAGCACTGCGCCACTGAAACCTGTGTCAGGTTTCATGTGGGCTTTCCATCACATGTTGGGCATTCCGTCGCAGGAAAGCCTCGTAAAAGTGGCGCAGTGAAATCTACAAGATTTCACAGTCAGTTTTACGACCAGGGCCGGACTGGCCATAGCGGGCACCGGGCAATCCCCCGGTGCGCCGCATGGGTGGGGGCCGGTTTTTGGCCCCTGGGGGCTGTTTTTGTTACATGGCCGTTTTTGCAGCATAGCTGCTAAATCGGCCCTGTAACAAAATCGGCCGAAAACCGGCCCCAGCAAAGAGCTTGGCAGCACCTCCAAGCCCCCCCGAGTGGGGGCGTGGGGCGAGCACTTTGCCAGGGCCGGTTGTGGTTCCCAGTCCGGCCCTGTTTACGACGTCGCTGTGTCAAACCCTTATGCCTCCTAGAAGCAGGCATAAGGAGTGACACACCACGTTAAGTATGGGTGGCCCCTGAGCATTGCTGGAGTTGCATCATGCTTGCCACACAACTCCAGCATTGCGCCACCTTTACGCCACATGATGCGACACGCATCTGCCTATCCTTGCGCCACGGCGCGCCGTATTGTAAATGCGATGCATCCGTGGTGGCGCAAGGGGAGAATTGCATGTCGCATCTATTCTGGCACATTCTTGCTAATTTGCAGAGATGGGCCAGACCTTGTAAACATGCCTGCAGTGTTTTCAGGTGAGTGGGTGTGTTCTGTGTTTTGGGGTGGTTATCTGAAGGAGAGTGAAGAAGTGCATTCAGGAGAGAGTGAAGAGAAGCTGCTAAAAAGGAAAGAGATGAGGTGTAGGACATGTAGGTGGACGAGAATCGGAGAGAAAAAAGGAGTCATACGGAGTGAACATAACAGATGTGATGGAGAAACTCTGAAGACCATGACCAGCTCCACAGGTCCAGTAACATTTAATTCACAGTTGGACAATCTGAAAATTTCAGAACAAAATACTTCTGGATGCAAAAATACAAAGCTCAGAGACACACCAAAATACCAGTTGGTTGGCGCACAATGGAAATCACAAATGTAATATAAGTGTTTATGCCCTGAAAATCTTTCTGACCTATCATTTTTTCTCCATCCTATCCAAAGCTAATCACTTGCAACCTCTCTATTTTGAGACAATATGTAAGCAGCCAAAAGTTTCAAAAGAATAACATATAATTGCACTCAACTTCCCAACAAATTCATGCTATTGCTGGCCTTGCATTTATGTCATAAACAGTCCCCAAATCTTTATGGACCATGAGCGACTAATTTTTCACCAAGTTTGTGTCGCTCTTGCACCACTTAACATGGTGCAAGAGTGTCCTAAACCGTGAGTCAGATTTTTTAAGCCACACAAGTCACTTTGCGTCACTATGATTGACCTAAATAATCTGAAGAAATAGAGCAAATCGCTTTGTTGTGTTACTATGCCCTGGAAGGCATTCCATGGGTACTGCGTGGGTGTTCTCACGCAACTCCCTTGGATTTTGACGAATCTCCAGATTTACAGGAACTTCTAAATATGGGGTTGCGCCAAAATCTTACACCTTCCCAGGGGAGACAAACAAGGAGTAATATCTCTTTTTCTCCTTGTTTCATCCTCTTTCTATGTGTGCTGCATTCAACAGCTCACATAGAAAGGTATAAGCCTCCCAGGAATGTTTTTGTGCAGGAAAGGTGCCCTTCCTGCGCAAAAACAATGCTGCATGCAACGCATGCACCGTTCCACTATAGTACAAGGGTGCCTGCGTTGGTGCTAGCCAGCCCATTCTAAGCCAGCACATGGGAAAGGACAGGAATGCGCCTTATTCAATTAAATGCGGGGCATTCCTTCCTTTTCCGTGTCATGCAGCGCAGCAAGGCGACTTGCTGCACTGCGTCACCAAGCTCATAAATGAACCCCTAAGTATGTTCCAAGTGGGATGAAGGAACCTTGCTAAGCAATTTGCAAGACAAGGACTTTACCTGCAAAAAATCATGAATGTACAAGGAAGCACTGAGAAATCCTCCAATCAACCGGATCCCGAAATGAGAAAGCCAGTCTTAAAAAAAGATCTCAAACGAATGTTCATGCGTTGGGCTGTAAGCACACCATTATACATGTCATTGGCCACTGCTGCACACCTCCACTTGACCGATGTGCCATTATTACGAGGCCTCACCTGCAAGTTATCTCAGACATAGCACTAAATTGGTAACTATTTGTCAAAGAACAGCTAGCCATACCAGTGCATGGTTAGTATTGTACATGTTTTTGCTGCTCTTTCAATTTATTGCAAGCAGTTAAATCATATTTTTCTACATTCAAAAGAATTAACCTGCACTCACTCACAATGCAACTCTCCCCAGC
Source organism: Lissotriton helveticus (assembly GCF_964261635.1). Lineage (NCBI taxonomy): Eukaryota > Metazoa > Chordata > Amphibia > Caudata > Salamandridae > Lissotriton > Lissotriton helveticus. The sequence goes on along the minus strand of NC_136067.1, from coordinate 871,106,773 downwards.
TGAATCAAAAATGAACTATCTTCACCTGGGCCTCCTTTGGTACCGTAGCTCGGTAGCATTAACTCAATTAACAATCGGCACACCCGTTCACTTGAGCTGGACTGTGCCCTGTGCATGTAAAACAATGATTTCAGTGGCAGCTCCTCTGCTAAGGAGCATTTCCCCACGGTCTTGAAGCAGTGAAAAAAGGAAAAAACAGAATGATAATAATGTAATGTTATTATCATTTTATTTGTTTCTCCTGCTGCAGCAGCTTTGCGTGAGGGGCGGGGGAGGTATGGTAGAACACCTCCTAAATGCACAATGACCCTCTCGGGCTGCCCCATCTATTCATCACACTTTCCCCGTTCTCCATTACAGCCTACATGGAGAACATGCCCTGGCCCCCAGTCCTTGGCTGAGGGCCAAACTACTACGCTCAGACCAATCACATTACAGCGTTGTGATTGGTGTGGGGAGCCTGGGTGCTTTAACATTGGGGTACGCGCCTCCCCACAACCCACCCCTGCACCATCCCCCCTCACCCCTCCCCCTACCACCCGCAAGCCGTGAGGCTGCCACTGAATTATTTTTCAAACTCCCTCTGCTTTCATTTTACAGTGCTTGTGCCAAACTACTATTTTATATTGTGCTAGTAGCTGAAGATCCATAACGGGCAGCAACAAGGCCACAAGATCAATCACAGGGAGCAAGTTGTGGTGTCACTCTTTTCCAACTCATCAAATGGGTGTTGCTGCCCTGTGTAGTGATCACAAGCAGCCCCTTAAAATCTGAAGCTACTTACGTCATAAGTGGGAAGTCTCTTGGGAATCCAAAGTACTGCATGCCAGGGCTGTTGCTAGGTATGCCCTGGCCTTCAATGCTTATGTTAAAAAAAGTAAATGTCATTTGGCACATGTTCACCAGTGCACGTGCCTATCTGGAATGTGCCTGGATGCCTGATGAATCACGAGAGGCAGCCAGGTACTGAGGGTGGTATGGGCTTTGATTATTTTATTAAGTCTTAGGTGGATGGTAATTGGTTTTAGCAATTGTCATCCAAATAACCTAGAAAACTAGGTGGGCAGAACTGCAGCGCTCTCTGCCAGGCACTGCCACTTCATATTGGTTATTTTCAGGCCCCAGATGAGGTATATGCCCAAAGTTTGGATGATTTAAACCTGGGGAAAATATCTCCTGAAGCATAAGACTTGAATTATGCGTCAATCTGGGTAAGCAGCAATCTGTGAATTGCAGTTGGAAGCAAACTGAAAATACAATTAACTCAGTGTTACTGTAATTTTTAAAGCCTGTACTCTACCCCACATAGGAATATTGATATGCATCTCTCGAGGCGCTTTTAGTGTGGGTCATGGAGCAATGTATCATCTTTGGCCAGCTTCTCTAAACCCCTGTTAATATGAATGGCCAAGTGATTAAAGCCCTTAGGGACCCATGTTATGTTATGTTATGTTAAAAGGTTTTGTACCGCGCACGGTCACCAATTGGTTTCATGGCGCTCAGAGACAAGGCAGAGAAAGAAGCATAGGGGTTTAGTTGTAGGCTAGCTGGAAGAGATAGGTTTTGAGGAGTTTACAAAAGCATATATAGTCAGGACAAAGTCGGATGGTGGAGGAAAGGGAGTTCCAAGTAGAGGGAGCAAGGAAGGAAAAACAGGAGCCGCCATGTTTTTTCCGTTTGAACCTAGGAATAGTTAAAAGGTTGTGAGCGGAAGATCGGAGATACCTAGAGGGAATGTGGCGCTTAAGGCTACGTGAGGTGAAAGCAGGAAAAAGACCAGTAAGTGACTTAAAGACAGTGCATCCCAGTTTGAAAATACATCGAGAGGCTACCGGGAGCCAGTGCAGTCTTGTCAACAGGGGCGAGACATGTTGGTGTTTAGGCTGTTGGAATACCAGTCTGGCCGCCTGATTTTGCACCAGCTGGAGCCGATTAAGATGGTAGGCAGGGATCCCAACATATAGGGAGTTGGCATAGTCGATACGGGAGATGACAAGGGCCATGATCACAAGTATAAGAGCCTCTGTGGTGAGGAACCTTCGGATTTTGCCAATTCTGCGCAGATGGTAGAAGCATGCAGAAGTGACGGCGTTGATTTGGGGTCTCATAGACAAGTCGCTAGAGATAATCACGCCAAGGCTCCTCACGGTATCGACGGGACAGGGTGGGGAGCCAAGAGATTGGGGCCAAAAACTGGAATCCCAAGGGTTGGAGGACCCTCCTGTCAATACGAGCTCTGTCTTGCTGGGATTGAGCTTCAGTTGGCTGAAGTGCATCCACTCAGAGATGGTAAGCATAGTGGACTGAAAGTTGGTACGAGAGGCAGGGGAAGAGTCGATGGGGAAAATTAGCTGTAAGTCATCCGCATAATTAAAGATGGTTACTGGAGTATGGCGAAGGGAAGCTAGAAGAGGTTGCATATAGAAATTGAATAGAAGGGGCGAGAGAGCAGAGCCTTGAGGGACACCACAGGAGAGTGAAGAGAAGGGAGCAGAGAAGGTGGATAGATGAACCGATTGAGAGCGTTGATATAAGAAAGAACTAATTCAAGTTAAAGCCAAGCCCTGGATGCCCGCATTTCTGACACGGTCGATCAAGATATCGTGATCGACCGTGTCAAAAGCTGCAGACAGATCTAATAGGACCAGGGCTTGGGTGAGGTTCCTGTCAGCACCTTGTCTCAACGCATCCATCACAGCCGCGATGACAGCTTCGGTAGAGTGGGCTGGTCTAAACCCAGCCTGCTGGTCATCGAGAAATAAAGACTTTTCAATGAATGCGCTGAGGCATCGGGTGACATAAGTCTCCAAGACCTTCCCCAAATAGGGAAGGAGGGAGATAGGCCGGTAATTGCTCAAAACAGATGGGACAGTACCAGGTTTTTTAAGTATAGGTACAACGACAGCTTGTTTGAAAGCATCGGGGACAGAGCCTGTAGCAAGCGAATCATTAAGGAGAGCCAGGGGGGGACCTGGGCAGGCCAGAAAAGCAGTTTTTAGAATTTGAGGGGGACAGCAGTCGTTAGGGGAGCCAGAACTGACTGCGTGTAACAAGGAGGTGAATTCAGTCTGGGAGATAGGGGAAAATTCGGACAGACAGCAGGGATTCATGGGAGGTAAGGAGCAGACGCTGGAAGGAGAAGGGGAAGGGATGTTGTTTTTAATAGTAGAGATTTTCTCAATAAAGAATGAATTGAGTGAATCACACGCAGTAGCCACAGAGGTGACCCATTGCTGTGATCTCGGGCATAGAAAGGGCCTAACATTTACCACTGATGATGCTAAACTCTAAGAACACTACAGTAAAAAGAATTGAATCAGTGACATCAGGCCCAGGTGTTTATGAGGTTTAAAGTGAGCTTCTATCACCCGATTGAGGTATCATATCCCTAAAACAGGCCATACAGTTATTTCAAGCTGCTACCCAAAAATCTCTCCCATTATACCTGAGGAAAGAAGCAGGTTATTATATTTCTGCTACATTTCAGATAGTTTAACTCTCCTTTTAGAGACGATTCCCGCAGGCTTGCAGAGGATCAGGAAGAGTATTATCCACAAATGTCAAATGCTTTGATAGGGTCAGACATGGTTTGGTGTCCAGTACCTTCTCAGATTGTCTAATTGCCATTGCCTGATGCTCCAGGGCTGTAGGAAACAAAAGTTAAAAAAAGGGGATAACCCTAGCACATACCTCTATGGAGTAGGAAAGGTTGCAACAGAAATTCCCCAAAATTGATGCTCACAGAATGGGAGTTGTACAGCCATCATATGAAGGTACCCACATTCTATCTGGTTTAAAACAAATTCAGAATACAGTGAGAGTCAAAGCTTGTCCAGATAGGTCCTTGGTTGGCCAGAACAGATGTGTCAAGGCTCTAGGTGGTGGCTAGATAAATAGTGAAAGGCAACCCCAACATGGTATGAGCATCAGGGATGGTATTGCCTTATGCAGTCAGGCAGCTAATATTTTAGCCAAGATCTTGACATCAATATCTATTAAAGAAATGGAGGAATAGCTAGCACACACCAGTTTGAGCTTGAGTCCACCCTGATGTCCTGATGATGTCACAGCCTTGTTAATTGTTAGCCCTGGGAAAACTAGGGACTCAGCCTCTATAAATCTATACTACTATTATAAAGAGAGAACTGTGTCCTTTGAGCCAGGTAAACTCGAAAAGTACACCACCAATCCAAACACCCAATGCATGTTTGAAAACGTCAGGGCAAGCAGAAGGACATAGGCTATATAAATTTAAAAAATAAACGCTATTTAGAAAATTTATATTAAAAAAAAAGTAGTCCCCCAATAGTAGCGCCGGCCGCGACGTGCGTGCTCACGTCAGGAGCACTGGGAGGAGCAGTAAACTGAGGAGCGGCGGATCAGGGGTAAGCCCTTTTGGGGCAGGCGGGTATCGGGCCAGGCGGGGGACGGGGATCGGCTGAGCAGGAAGGCGGGTGTCGGGCCAGGCGGTGGATGGGGATCGGCTGAGCAGGCAGCCGGGGGTCGGGGCAGGCGGGGGATGGGGCGGGCGGTGGGCACGGGCTGCTGGGCAATGTCGGGGCAGGCGGTAGTAGGGGAAGCCTGAATGCTCCCGGACAAGGTCGGGATGGGCTGCTAGTACATTATAAAGGAAGGGTATGAGGTGGAGCGTGTGGGTCCTACAAAATTTCCAAGAAAAACCATCCTTATTATAGAACTTACAGCACCTATCACTTACGTAAATAGTTCTTACACTTCTGGCATATCATGGCAATCAGAGTGGGATATGTATTTGTAAAATTACATAAACTCTTTTTAGGAAATTGGGTTATTAGTTGAGTTGGGTGAGAGATCCACAATCCTTGTCAGGGTGACCCACAACAGTCACTTAATAAGCCTGTGTTTAACCATCTGGAAGTTTGGCACACAAATGGTCAAGATTAACTTATAGGCAGTGTGTGAAGTATTTATGCAGTACTCAAAAAGTAAAAACGCGAACAGATTACACAAGAGTAATTTTAAACCAATTTGGAAAAAATAGAGTCAATTGTAATAAATAAAATGATAACAAAAACCAATAAGTAGAACTGTAGTTATGAAATTGTAAGGCTTTAAGTGAAAATTGCAACAAAAAGCACAAAGTGACAATCAAAAGTATGAGCTCCATGGACCAGGTCAAAGTCATAAGTTCAGGCCCATCTTGATTGAGGGACCAAGTTCATCCCATTGAAGACCTTACCTTCTCAAAGTCCCAAGTGCATACGAGAAGCACCAGCTGAAGCTTTGTGTTGGCAGGGGCCACAAAAAGGTAATTGCGTGAATTGGGAACAATTGTCGTGGAAGTTTGTGTTGGTGGAAGACCAGGGCAGTCACTGTTTGGTGCAAGAGCAGGTCTCCATCAGATCTTTGTCATGGCGGGACATGCAGTGACTGTTGCTGATGCACGGAGCCCGCTTGAGGTTGCAAAGAACCTCAAACACCTGGAGCATGGGTAGGGGCAGGGGGAGTACACTCTGATGAGACCCAAGGGGCTGGGACCTGGGGGCACGTCTTGGTGATCACACTTACTCCAGCAGAGGCCAGCAGTCCTTCTTCTGAATATTGGATGTACAAACAAAAATATAAATATATGTGACAAATTTACAATCACTAAAGAACTTCTAGGCGGGGTCAGAGAAGGAGGGAATTAGTTCTGAAAGTGTCTTTGGAATAAAAGAGATTTGAGGTCCTCTTTGAAGATCTGGATGGAGGTGATGGCACGGAGCGAAGGAGGAAGCGAGTTCCAGATTCTCACCGCATTACCTGAGAACGATTGTGCCATCAATTTTTCCCTTTTGAAGGAGGGGGGCTCAAGAAGGTACTTTTCTGCATTCCGAGACGGTCCTGAGCCTTCAGACAATTTCAGTTTATTCGCCAGATAGCGAGGGGAGGAAGAGTGCACAGCTTTGTGGGTGATGCTCGCCGTTTTGTAGATAGCTCTAGCCTCGATGGGAAGCCATCGGAGAGAAGACAGGATATGAGTGATGTGGTCATTTCGTTTGGACCCTGAGATGAAGCGAGCTGCTGATTGGAGGATGGATTTGAGGGGAGAGAGGTGAGATTTGGAAGGCCAGTCAGAAGAGAATTACAATAGTCCAGTCTAGAGAGAACTAGCGATCGGACCAAGGTTTTTAGGTCATTCTCCAGGAAGAAACGACGAATCGCCCATAAAAGGAGCAGCTGATAACGTGCGCTCTTGGCCATGGAATTGATGTGTGAGATTAGATTGAGTCTTTTGTCAAGTATGACACCAAAGGATTTAGCGCAGTCCACAATGATGGGTTTACTGTTGAGTAGATTCAACTGAACCAACCATGATTGAACAGGAGGTGGAGAGAGAGAGCTAGATAAGAGGAGGAATTCCATTTTGGAGGGATTGAGAATGAGTTGGTGCACTAACATCAAGTTGTGAATAGCGTTGAGAGTAGAGCTGAGTAGTAATGAGGGGAAGACACCTTGAGGTATATTTGGGTGTCATTCGCATAGAGATGGTAGAGGATTCCAGATTTGCTTAGGAGGTTCCCTAATGGTTCCAGATAAAGATTAAACTGAGTGGGAGCAAGGATAAAACCTTGAGGGACGCCTTGACCAACCACCAGTGGAGACGAGAGACTGTTTGAAATCTTAATCATTTGGGATCTGTCCGAGAGGAAAGAGGCAAACCATTTGAGTACTGTGCCTTCCATGCCCATTCTCTGATGAAGAATGTTCAGGAGGGTGTTGTGATTATCAGTGTCAAAAGCTGCAGAGAGGTCAAGAAGAATCAGAAGGCACGATTCCCCCGAATCGAGAATATGCAGCGCATCATCGATCACTTGCAGCAGGGCTGTTTCAGTGCTGCAATTTTGAGTAAAGCCCGACTGGAACATGTCGAGGAGATTATTGTCCAGAATGTGTTGGGACACTTGTTTTGCAACACATTTTTCTGTGATCTTTGAAAGAAAAGGGAGATTGGTGATGAGACGGACGTTATTGAGGTCATTTGCATCTGCATTGTTTTTTTTTAGAAGGGAGGTAACCTGTCCTGTTTTGAGGACAACTGGGAGGGATCCTTGACTGAGGGAGAGATTGACTAGCCTGGTCCAGTAGGAAAGAGTGTTAGTATAGAAATCAATGGCGATGTCACTGGGTATGGGGTCAGAAAAATGGTTGGAGGGTTTGGTTTCGCGGATGCATTTGAGGAGATCAACCTCCGAGATGGCAGCAAAGTTCTGCCAGGTGACTAAGGCTTTTCGTTCCTCAATGGGGGTGGGGTGGGTGACCTGTCCCACCAGAGATTTTACCTTTTGGCCCGAAGAATATAGCAAACTCAGTTGCTTTCTTTGAAGCATCCTCAGGCTTGATGGTTTGGGGAGAACAATTTGGGTTTTTGATGAGATCGAAAAGTTTTTGGGGTCTCTTTTTAGCTGAATCGAGGAGTGATCTGAAATAAGATGTTTTTTCCTGGAAGATGTGCTGGTGGTATTTGGATCTTGCTGAGCGTAAAAGAGAGAGGTTGGGATGGGTGGAGAATGTCTTCAGTGCTTCTCCAAGATTCTGAGGTTTTTCCTTTCGTCATAGAGAGCTTTGTTGAACCAAGGAGCTGATGGGGTGGTTTTTTTCCTTTTGCTTTGGAGTGGAGCAACCTCGTCGATTTCGACTGCAAGGATTGAGAGGTAAAGGGGAGTGAGATCGTTGACATTCGTATTGGAGTCTAGACTAGGAAGTGAACGCATAGCGGAATCACATAGAATCTCAAGATCAATGTTTTTTGTGTTGCGGAACCACGTAGAGGCTCTTTTAGGTTGGCCAAGTGTTAAAATGTGAGAGAGGTGAAAAAAGAAAGGAATGAGGAAATGGGCAGACCAGTCAACAAGGATGGGTGAAGCAGTGGTAATCTGGTCTGATTTGGATATCACAAGGTCCAGTAGTGTCAAAGGCACAAACAGCCAAGTCTCCCGCCCAAGAGCATTATGGCAGGAAACCTTCAGACTTATACACGGGGATGATGGAAATCTGGTATTGAGACACCAGGGCAATCTGTGGAAGCAGATAATAGTGCAGCTGATGCCACAGGAAGGAGGATACAAAAACAAGGTGATGGATGGAATGTTTGAATGAAGCAGATTGGGCCCAGCCTCATGCAAATCATTTGACCCTGTTCCTTATGTGAACAATCCAGCCAGAACTGCCAGGCTAGGTTCTCCCTAGGAGCAGTTTCGGCCTAGTTAGGGCTCTTCAGCGAGCCATTACTAGGTTCCAGTGGCAAGGTAAGCCCAGGACAAATGTCTAGGCATACCAATGCACTTAGGGCATCACATACAGTGGCTTAACAAAACTTGAGGGGCACCCCCTGCAAAGTACATGGAAGGGGCGCCCCATGCTCTGGACCCTGTCAGGAGCTCTCATGCCAGGAGCCTGCCACCTTTGAACCTATGCTTGGTGCCCCCGCACTCCACAGTGGTTGCGGGTGCTAATATTATACCACTTGTCAAAAACAAAAACAACAAGGTGATGGACGGAAAGCTTGAATTAATCTCAGCTACTGGCAATTGCTTGGCAGCTTCCAAATCCATCATTTTTCACCTACCATGCCACCTCAGTTTGGACCCAGCCATGTGCAAATCAGTCTTGACCCCGCTCCTCATTGGAACAGTCCAGCCTGAACTGCCTGGCCAGGTCCTCCCTGAGATGGAACACAAGCAACATATGATCGGTTTTGCCATTATTAGGGCTCTTCAGCCAGGGATAACTTGGCTCCAGTGTCACAGTGAGCCCAAAACCCACGTCGGGTATTTCTGGTGCACTTCGGGCATCAAATACAAAAACAACAAGGTGATGGATGGAATGCTTGAAATAATCTCAACCACTGACAATCACTCAGGTTGCAACCCAATCCATCAGTTTTTGCCACCATGTCACCTCGGTTTGGATCCAGCCATTTGCAAATCAGTCTGTTTCATTTATCTTTTAATGGTCTACATTAAACAAGTTCTCCGTCTATTCTTTCCCTCATAACGTCTGCAAAGACTTAGGGCCAGATGTAGGTGGCCATTTACTGGCCGGTAAAGGCCGATTTCGGCCGTTACCGACCGGTAAATGGGTTATTGGGATGTAGGGGGCCAATTTTACCGAATCGGTAAATTTCCCGAATCGGTAAATGTACCGATTCGGTAAAATACTGAATCAGTATTTTACCGATTCGGTAACTTCTAGATGTAGGTGGGACTCTTCTGAGTCCCAAAGGCCTTTCAGATTTGGTATTTTACCACTCAATCCAATTGGGTGGTAAAATACCGAATCCAGGTGTGCATGCACATGTGTGCATGCACACCTATTTACCGATTCTGTAATACCTACATCCCCCCCCTCTATTTTACCACTTCTTAAATTCCGAATCGGTAAAATTCGGTATTTAAGAAGTGGTAAAATGAAATTACCTACATCTAGGCCTTGGATGCCATGTTTTTGCAAGAAATTATTCCTTGACGTTAACTGTTCAAAGGTTCAAGATCCTCAGGTACAGTACTCCATCAGCTTTCAGCAGATCCGGCTCTGCACTGCTATCACCAGAGTAACCGAGAGGCAAAATGAAGGAAAGGGATTTGGGGAAGGTACAGCTGGGAGGGAGACCTGTGAAAACAAATATAACTTCAATGAGAAAAACCCAAAGAGTTAGCCAGAATCATATAGCATGCCATATCAAAATTTGGGTCAATAGAATATACAATTAAGCCAATGACATGTCAATTAGACATTTGTACAATGAAAATATTATATGGCAAAATTTAGACAATGTCAAGTCCATCAAACACAAGTACACACACCCAAAATGATGCCTGTGTAACTGTTGCATAAATAAACATGAAGGCTACCCCAAAACTCACAGGGCAATGCATACAGAAATTAAATACATTTGAGTACAGTATGCTCTATAAAATATCTACATAGAGCAAAATCACATTAGAACCTTCTAGAATAATTCAATAATATATGGTCTAAAAAAACAATACACACTTTCCTTTTATTAAAATATACAGGAGCAAACAGTACATAAACAGTCAAAAGTCATTAGCTAAGCAAGGTAACCCCCCTCTATAAACCGGTATTCGTTTTTTACAATGACCGGTATGCGTTGAAGATCAATAAAGTATTACCTGAACATGACACATAACAATATCCAAAATACTGGTATGGGAAAGAGTAGAAGTCTAATTTTTCCAAGTTCAGCTATGGTATCATTTATTTCTGCTGGACTGAATTTTTTAGATCGATATGCTACTGGATGCAACTTGCCTGTGTAGACATCTCGTTGGTAAAGGTTGGCTCCCACTATGAACGGTCTTCTCACATCAGAATGAGCAAAGACAGAAGCAGTCGTATAAGCTGTTTTCAACTGTTAAAAGGCTTTATGGCATTCTGGGGACAATAGAAAAGGAGTGTTTTTGCACAATAACTTAGAAACTGGACCAATCAAACCCATACAATGTTTAATAAAGCGCCTATAAAAATTGGCAAATACCGAGAACTTTTGGATGTCCTTGACATTCTGGGGAACAAGTTAAATTTGCCGACTTGCACCTTTCAGTCAGACATGTGCAGCCGTTGCAACTCTACTTCGGAAACGTGAAACTCACACTTAGGTAATTCACAAAAGACACTGTGTTGTCTCAAGGCTGTCAAGATTGTTTTGACATGCAAAAAATGTTTTGTTTCAGATTGTGAGTAAATCAGTATATTGTAGACAATGGCAAATTGATCCAAATTAGGGAGCAACACTTTATTCAGAAAGAATTGGAACACCACAGGGGTGTTACAAAGGCCAAACAGCATCACACAATATTGTTACAACCCAAGTCTAGTACGGAATGTCGTTTTTCACTCATCTCCTTCCAAAATGCATACTAAGTGATAAGGCCCTCCTAGATCCAAGTGGGTGTAGATGGTAGCAGACTGCTTCTGATCCAAGAGAACCGAGATAAGCGAAAGTGAGTATTGATTCTTTATAGTGATAGCCTTTAAGGCTCGGTAATCAATACACATGTGCAGTTCACCATTTACCTTGACTATGACAAAGAGGGGCAATGATGCTGCAGATTTGGAAAGCAGAATAAACCTATTCTTTAGATATTGATCAAGATACTCATTAAGATGTTGATTTTCGTATTCGGTTACTGCATATATAGAAATGCAAGATATCCTAGCTCCTGGAATCAAGTTGATTTGACAGTTCTAAGAACGATGAGAGGGGAGAGTCTCTGCACGTGCTTGACTGAACACATCTTGGAAGTCTTCATATTGGCTAGGAAGGACTATGTGAGGGCACACTTCCATACAAAATGTAGATGTAAAAGCAAGAGTTTTATGATCTTAATCTGTGGTGGGATTAGGAGGTAAACCATAGCATTCCTAATGTGAGCCAAAATTGAGGGGCATCAATAACATCAAACAACATTTTTTCTTCATGCTGCTGATGTTGATCCCAGCAGCATAGTGTCACCAGTGCAGTGTGTTTCCTAATGGGACCGGATGATAACATGGTACCATCCACTGCAGGAATCAAGTTTCAAGGTTATTTATTTATGATCTTAGAACTCCAAAGAGATCCACATAAAAAGAAATCTACAATTACAAAGCATTACAATATGATATACAATACCCTAAGTGCTATAAAACATCAAATAAAACCAAATGTAGTATTTATATCCTTCTTATAAATGTTTTAGTACATATTTAAAAAACACCTTAAAAATCCTGTAACAAATCATTTCATTTGGTGGTTCATGAATGGAATCTGTTAGTGCAGAGGCCGAAAGGATGGATAATTGTAGACAGATTGTCCTCATCCATTTACGCTGATACAATACTAGGGCGGGGCAGATAAATAGCACATGATTAACATCCTGGATAGAATTATCACACAGAGTACTAACCGGAGAAGAACCATACCATTTAGATAGTACGTTGTTGAAAGGGAGTATACCCTGCCTCAATAATAGTCAAAGGCAGCGCACTCCATGGGGCAGGTTCCAAGAGATATAAGCCTGTACTTTATTCATTACACAGGAGTCCATGGCCGGGTGGGCACCTCTCTTTAGAATACGGGCTTCCCTATCCCTGGTGAAACTTAATTTCCAGGTGGCCTGCTTCAAATGTCCTTTAATTGATATGGAAATAGGGTGAAAAGTACGGATTCATCCAGTTGTAGCAAGTCAACCTCAGTTCTAAAAATGTTAACAGTTAATGACTGCTCATTTAAGCCGTCTAATATTTCTTTCTGGATAAAAAATCTTAGTGTACCAGGATCACCCTTTACCAGGCTTGTAACCCATCGCACTATCTCTGCGAGACCCTGTACCCAGCTACTTCTTAAACCGAATTCTAACCTTAGTGCAGCTACGGGGCAAGCAGAGTTGACTGAGGCTAGGCTCTTTAAAATGTTGCTTTCTGTTGTATTTAAAAAGACCCATTTTTCTATATCAAGTAATTCAATGCCATACAACAGGCAGACCCTCCAGGATTTCGCGATTTCGCGATTTTGCGGTTTGCCGCAAAATCGGCACTTTTGTAAAAATGCAGCGATTTTTACAAAAGTGCCCGCGAAATTGGCACTTTTGTAGAAAATGCGCGGCATTTTTATAAAAGCCGCTATATCCTGGGGGGTCTGTTTAAACATTACACTACTTCACTTCCAGCGACATGCGGTAGTTCTGCATTGCAACTGAGGCACACATGCCCAAAACTACAAACTTGAAAAAGAAAACATTTCCACATATGTTTCGTTCTTCTGCGTGCAGAGAATGTGTAACCTCCTGATACAGCACTTCTTTATAAAAATGCGCATCTCCCGACTCCAACGTTAAAATAGATGGCTTATTTTTTTAAAAGCGTAACACATGAAATAAGAATACCGTGCTCTGCAGCCCCGAGGTTCAGCCGGCAGTTGTACAAAATCGGATGAATTTAATTCTCCTTATTTAATGCGACCCAATATAATTGCATCCTAGATGCTAGCAATTACAGGCCGGAATTTTCTGCAGGAGGCGCATTGAGAGATATGTTAACTGTACTTTTAAGGGCTTATAATTATTTACCCTTTTGGCATTCTGCTAATCTCTGATCTATGCCCTGCTTGACAGCTACTCACTCTCCACGCTATTGAGCCCTTTCTTTGATTCTTGCATCTCTAAACAATGCGGGCTGGCCCGAGGCATTTCTGAGCACTCCATGCCAGCTCCAGCCACAACTATGCTATTTCACACCCTGTCCGGCTCTGGGTAGAGGGGGCTTGGGACCCAGCGCCCCGCTCTTAACACAAGCCGTAATGTCTCCTATATATTTTTTTTCTTACTGCGCAGCCATTAATCCTTGCATATTGAGGGATTCACAGCTAAGTCAAAGACTCACTCACCATCCCTGGAGCATGCGCTTAAACCCCACTTAGATATCTGCCTCACCTTGCCTCTACTACTGTCTTGCCCCGCTGGATCGTCGCTGGTGCTACAAGCCTCTTCCTCCTCCCACGCTATCTGGGGAGGGGGGCTGTGTGTCATGGCCGCGTCTCTTGACCCTTCTTTGCAGGTCCCCTCAGCCTTGGCCTTCGATCTCCGGCGGGGGTTCTCTGGTCAGGGGTCACTCCTTACTTCCTCCATCTTTGTCTCCCGGATGCTGCGATGCCCACTCTTGATGCCAGACGTTGGTTGCGAGCCCGGCTGCTCAGCCGGGTTTGCCACTCCGCAGATTCCATTGTTCGCCGGCATGAAGGAGTGCTTTTAGGTGCCTTCGCCCTGCGAGACAACACCTATCAGCACCAGTGAGGGAAACCCTGGAGCCTCAGGATGCTCGTCGGGCGCTCCTTTGGCTCCGCGTGCTTCTCCATCTCCGCCCACTCGCTGCGGTACTCCTCTCCTGCTGCCTACACCCCTCGTGGAGCTTGGGGAGAGATCCTACCACCCACTATACGGCGCCATGAGTCGAGGATGACCCCCAGATTGCGTGCGTGGTCGGTGGGTGTTGGAGCTGTTCCCAGTGCGGTTGGCTACCAGGAGTCGTCCCAGGCCAACGGGGTGGATCCGAGGATGAGGACCTCCGTCTTGTCCGAGTTCAGCTTCAGTCGGCTGTTCCTCATCCATTCAGCGACGGCCTTCATCCTTAGTGTAGGTTGGTTTTGGCAGTGTGGGGGTCCTTGGCGAGGGAGAGGATAAGCTGGGTGTTATCGACGTAGGAGATGATGTTGAGGTCGTGCAGTCGGGTGACGTGGGCGAGTGGTGGCAGGTAGATGTTAAACAGCGTAGGGCTGAGGAATGAGCCCTGGGGTATGCCGCAGATGATCTTGGTGGCTTCGGAGCAGAAGGGGGGAAGGCAGACGTTCTGTGTTCTGCCGGAGAGGAAGGAGGAGGTCCACGCCAGGGCCTTCTCTAGGATCCCGGCGTCGTGGAGGCGTATTCGTAGTGTGCGGTGGCAGACCGTGTCAAAGGTGGCTGACAGGTCCAGGAGGATGAGGGCCGCTGTTTCTCGGTTGTCTAGTAGGGTCCTGATGTCATCGGTGGCAGTGATGAGGGCAGTTTCGGTGCTGTGGTTGCTGCGGAACCCAGACTGGGAAGGGTCCAGGATGCTGTTCTCCTCGAGGTAGCAGGTCAGTTGTTTGTTGACGGTCTTCTCGATGCCCTTCCCTGGGAACGGGAGCAGGGAGATGGGACGGAAGTTCTTGAGGTCCTTGGGGTCCTCCTTGGGTTTCTTGAGTAAGGCGTTGATCTCGGTGTGCTTCCAGCTCTTCGGGAAGGTTGCTGTCGAAGGAGATGTTGATGACTTTCCGGAGATGGGGTGTGATGGTTGTGCTGGCTTTCTTGAAGATGTGGAGTGGGCATGGGTCTGACGGAGATCCAGAGTGGATGGTGTTCATGATTGTGATGGTGTCATTGTCGTTGATGTTGGTCCATGAGAGTATGCGGTTGGTGCTGGTGGTGGTCATGGGGGCAGAAGTCTCAGTGTTTGTTGGGGCGGTCGTGGCGTTGAAGCTGTTGTGGATGTCTGCGATCTTGCGGCCAGTCTTACTTTTCGAGGGAAAGAAAGTGTCTACATTGTAAATAAACCAAATATACATAGCTTCATGTTGTTAAATAACTAAAAAAAAAACGAAAATATATGAGTTTGTTGTAGGAAAAATGGCCAAATAAAATGGCGCAAAATTGCCGCTAAATCTCATATTTGTGCCGCTAAATTTCCATTTTTGTGCCGCTAAATTTGCTAATCCATGCCGCTATATCCTGGGGGGTCTGAACAGGGAGGAAGTAATTTTTGCACGAAATACCTCTAATAAAAGTGCAAAGTGTCTTTTTCCTTTTTTATTATTTTTTATTTTTTATTTTTAGGAAAGATAAGTCAAGTACATAAACATACATAAAGACCCATATGTAGTGACAACAGCATACATTATTAGAACATTATTGAATCAAAAGAAGCATAAAGGAGCGAGAAACAAAAAAAAAAAAGAAAGAAGCAGGGGCCCCAAGAAAATAAAGAGGGAGAGGAGAAACAAAAGCACCTAAAGGGAGGGAGTTGGAGCTGACCCACAGGGAGAAGAAAAAGAAAACCAAACATAAACATTTAAGTCTGCCCTCTCTCCCCCTTTCCCCCCTACCCCTCACCTCCTCTCCTCTCCCCCTGCCTCCATCCTCATTCCTGTGTCTGAAACTCCAGCAAGGGTCCCCAAATTTGCTGCGCTTTTTTCCTAGGTCTGCTCCCCTTACATTTGTACAACGTGATCTCCAAATTAAATATATGAAAGAGTCTAGCATACCAAGCCTGATATGCCGGTGTGTCTTTATCCTTACATTTAGAGGCTATCATTATATGGAGAGCTGCTGTTGCCATGAAACAAAAATAAACCTGTGTTGTTTCTAACTGCAAGGATTCATCCCATCCCAACATTATTAAAGAGGGGGTAAGTATGATTGTACATCCCGTAATCTTACTAAGGAAGGATTCAATCCCCAATTTAACCAACCCCAATTCAGAGCATTGTGCGAACATATACATCATGTTGGCCAGACCTTGCCCGCATCTTGGACATTCACTCGAATCCCTTTTCCCCCAGGTCCAGAGTTTGGCCGGTGTAAAATATAAACTAAAGATGGTCTTAAAATGTTGAGCCTTTAAGTTGGCCGATAAAAGAACCGTTTTGGACAGTTCAAGGGACCTGTATCCTGGTTTCCAAGTTTAGTTGCCCATGCACATTCCACTTTAACTAGATCATCCTCGCTAGCTTCGATCATCAGCGCATATACTTCCTTCACTTGGGGATGTTTCCGGACCAAAATATCCAAAAGCGGTATGCTTAAATGAGAAGTAAGGTGACTCATACCTGTTTTAGTGGATTCCCTTAATTGCAAGTATTTAAATAAGCTTCGAGGGTCTATCTCAAAAGGGTCCTGAAACTCTGCAAATGACTTAAGACCAGTTGAATTAATGATGTCACCAACAGAGTTAATTCCCGCCTGTTCCCATTTACTACCGATCTTGTCAAACAGAAAATCTGAGAAGAATAATGACCGCCATAATAAAAGGTGACGATGAATTTTAGGAATATTCAACAATTTGCTGGTTTTCTGCCACACCCTCCATGCTGCTCTGCGAGGTTTGAAGCGAGTTCTTTTGTAGTAGCTATTGTCCAATTGTCTAAGTTGAAGGCCAGGGGCAAGATTTCCCATAGCTATTTCAAAGATAGATGGGGGAGTCTCTGTCTGAAAAATTAGCGGGGTTGATTCAAACAATATAGACATTTGTTGAAACATAATAGTCCAATAATAATATAGAATATTTGGGACTGCCAGCCCCCCTCGGTTTTGAGGAAGGGACATGAATATCAGCAATCTCCTTACCTTCCCATATCCCCAGATAAACTGTGAGAACATCGCTTCAACATTTTTAAACATAAAATTAGAGGGTTCTAGTGGTATACAGCGAAATAAATAGATTATTTTTGGGAACATAGTCATTTTATAACATTTGCCCTACCAATGATAGATACATGTAGATTGTTCCTCCTCTTAAGGTCTGCACTTATTCTGATCAGAAGAGGGTCTACGTTAATATTCCAGATGGTATCGACATCAGCTGTAATTGTGATCCCTAAATACGTTACTGCCTCTGCCCTCCTGGGATTCTGTCACAAAATTGAGCAAGAGCAGATGATCTTGGTTTTATCTGCATTTAACCCATAACCGGATTCCTCCCCAAACTCCCTAGCTATATGTTCTATTCTACCAATTGTCGCCTGGGGGTCAGGGGTAACTGCCGCGATGTCATCTGCATATGCTAACACTTTCGTACAGTATCCCCTGACCACCACCGGTAGAATCGCCGGGTCATTTAGAATAGCTCTGATTAGCGGATCTATATATAGTGCAAAAAGGATTGGGGAGCATGGGCAGCCCTGCCTTGTCCCCCGTGCAATCTTTACTTGTCCAGAATGTTGCCCCAGCAGTTGTATTTTTGCGTATGACTGTACATACATTGCTCTTAGAGCAGTAAGTATGCGGGGTCCAAAGCCGTTTGATCTTAAGTTCTGCCAGAGGTACCCCCATTCCACTTGATCAAAAGCTTTTTGGGCATCTAATAATATTAATGACATTCGTTGCCCAGAGCTCTCTGCGATGTTAAATAATGAGATTACCCTATTAATACAGGCTTACTAAAGAATCAATGACCTTTGAAAGCCTCCTCGCTAAGATTTTGCAGTAGATCTTCTCATCTGTATTTATTAATGTAATAGGCCTATAAGAGGCCTAATCCTCCTCCATCTTCCCCTTTTTCAAGAAAATAACTATACTAGTCTCCTCCCACGACTTAAGAGGAATGCCTTTCTGCTGGACTGCTAAGAACAGATCCCAAAGCAAAGGGGCGAGTTCCTTATGCAGTATCTTATAAATCTACATGGGTAGGCCATCCGGGCCTGCCACCTTCCCAGAGGCCATAGATAGCAATACCTTGTTAACTTCTTCCATTAAGATATCTCCCTCTAGCTCTTGTATCACAGGCGGGAACCTAGTCCCTGGAACCACCGTGGTTTGATGCCTGGACTTATAGAGATCTTGATAAAAGTCTTGGAAAATATTCACTATCTCCTGAGGATCCGAGGACACTGTACCATCCTTTCTTTTTAACTTCGTAATACTACTTGCTGCTGTTTTTTGTCTGATCCGCAGAGCCAGGTGTTTACCTGTTTTTTCCCCATATTCATAGTGTTCCTGTCTGCTTGTTTGGAATCTTTCGGCAATATATTGGTTAAACAGCCCATTTATCTTTGCTTTGGTGCTAATTACTTTTAGTTCGATCTCTAGCTGCCGCTGCGTCTGTTTTTGGACAATAGTAGCCATATGTTCTGTCTCATATCTACTCAGATCTTGCATCAGTGATCTAATAAGCTCTTGTTGCTTTTTCATATGAAACCCAGCAAAGCTAATTACTTCCCCTCTATGCCCAGATTTGTATGCGTCCCAAACCATCTCCCTTGACGTACTGTACCTATTAATATAAAAAAAACTGTATAGTCCAGCGTTTGATATGATCGACGAACCCATTGGTAACCAGTAGTTTTCTATCGAAGGTCCACCTTACCGGGGGTTTTAGATACCCTAAAATCTCAATCTCCAGGGCAAAGTGTCTTTTTCCAGTAGATCTGAAGAGGGAGCCCAAGCTTTTACCCTTTGTAATAGCTTTATAAATGTTATTTTCTATATGGGCTTTATCACTTAGGTTGCCGCACACTGTTTTCCCCAAGAAAAAGAAGATGTTACAAGTTCCAGTTTTTAGCCACCTACAGACCAAACAAAATTCCAATACTTCAACTTTCTTCTTCTGTGCATGCACATTATTTTACTTTTAGATGCATTTATCTTTAAATAGTGAGCTTCTGCATATTTGTGTAGCACCTGCAGTTGACTATTTAATCCCTTTGGCGTCAGATCCAATATTAATATGTCGTCAGCATAAAGTAAGCAACCAATCGGTTTTCCCCCAGTAATGAGACGATGCCCTCACTTTGAGATAAAGCATGAGGAAGGTCAGATAAATATAGGAAGAATAGTAGAGGTGCCAATAAACATGCTTGTTTTAGGCCATTTACAGTAGGGATAGTTTGGGAGAGACCTCTTTCCCCTCCCATTAAGACTCTACACCAAGTGTCTGTATGGAGAGCACGGACTAATTTCAAGAAGATGGCCGGCATACCCAAGTCCGACAGTTTTCTCCACAGCAAGAGACTATCTACTTTATCGAATGCTGTGGAGAAGTCTATAACTGCTGTGTACACTCTTCCTCCTCTAACTTTAACATATTTTTAGTTTATTACCTGTAGTGCCATTAGGTTATCGATAGTTCCATGCTTTGTCCTAAACCCGGTTTGTTCAAATGGTAAAAATGTTCCTTCATCCACCCAGTCATTAATTTGGATCAAGAGGCATTTAGAAGTGCAATTTGACGGTAGTTGTGTGGGGCATCTCGGACTCCCTTATTGAACAGGGGGACTAATATACTCCCCTTCCAAGAAGAGTGGACCATTTTATTTGCATAGCAATAATTAAACACTATATAAAGAATTTTACTCCACACTGTACTATTTTGTTTTAAAACTGTAATTGGTAACTCATTCAAGAAGAAAAGCCTGGAATGTCCACACTAGGCGCAGGATGGGCACTAGTACTGCCGACCATTACATTACCTGAAACTTATCCCTGCAATTACTTTCTCAGCAAATGTGAATACATAGTAGACTCTGCTTTGGGTCATTTCTCTCTGTTTCTTCAATTTAATGGAGGTACCTGCGGTAAAATGGACATAGTGTATCTTTTGTCAATAATACACACAATAATACACACGTTTTATGAATCCTACATGATACCCCTTTACATTTAGTCAGGTACACAAGTCAAAAAACTCTACTAACCCAATGCTGCCAACACAGTGAAATCCTTCCATTTGACATGAAGACAATATCTTCTCAGGGTCCAACTCTTACCAAGCAGCAGTCCTACTGAGATTGAAAGTTTGGTTCACTAAATCCATCTGCGTATACAGCAATCTTACCTAACTGCAGCTCTTGCCCCAGCCCCTACATGGTCAACTCATGACTTCCCTCAAGCTGCTCAGTCCCATCTATCCCACACTCTCCTATTTCTTCAGCAACACCTCCAACTTTCCAAAAATGAATATCAAGACCCTTCAGCAGCCTATTACTAGAACATACAGACCAGTACACATACACGCTCGTTCCAGAGAGAGCACTAAACAGTAAAAATAATCTGAGATATCGAACTACTAATCAGTGAAAAATCTGATCCGTTGGTGAATGCTGCCTAAACTGACTAAAACCAACACACTAAATTCCTGATTTAGACTTTGGTGGACAGTTCTTCACCACACTGGACATTACCTCATTCACCCTGATGGACTACCGCTCCTCACATTTAGACATAACGGCCATCGGAGAGGTCATCTCTGTACGTTGAAAGGAACCACTGTCACAGTGTGTCGTCAGCATAGGACAATGCTTGAAATCCAAAAGATCGAATGAGTTGTGCTAGTGGTGAGACATACAAATTGAAAAGGGAAGGGCTAAGGGAAGAGCCCTTCGGCACCCCACAAGGCAACATTATGGAGTTCCACCCTTATCATCTGAGATCTATCTTTAAGAAAAGATGCCAGAAGTTTGAGTGCATAATCTGTAACTCCAGACAGGGTACTATGTCACATTTGCAATGGAAGTCCCCATTCGCCAAATTTAAAATCTGGCCCCTTGTTGTGTTTCAACACGCCTTCTTTTAAAACAGTTATTCCTACTCTGGCACAACAATTGGTGTCTTGGATGCTCATAAAGGCATCAGACACCTGACAAGACTCATGGGTAATGTTGGTAAAAATGTTGGGATAGTTAGTATCTCCACACTGACATCTGAAACTCTAACCTAGAGGTTATGCAAATCTCTATTGCAAGCATTCTCTTATTTTGGTACATTTTTGGGACTTCTTTTTTCTGTTTTAGAAGGAGTGAATAGTAATTATCGGACATCTAACCTGAGAACCCCTAAAGAACTAGAGGAACTTTAGAAAGTAGATTTTTAAGCCCAGACATAACATTGTAATAGAACATTTATCATTGTAGTGTTGTAGAGGAAGGTTTGCACAAGTATTGCAATAAATGCAATGAGCATTAATAACCAGCCAATAGAATTTTGAAAAACGCCTTAGCTAGTAAATCCTGGAAAGCAATATGCCGTTATCTTTCTTTGTGGTTTGTATAACCCAAGCACAAGATTTTTGTTGGGGTTCATTCCTCTTATTACTCCATTTTCAATATAGCCTGTTTTTCCAGAGGACATTAAAACTGCTTTAAATAGCAATTTGTTTTTGCGCATTTTTTCAATACAATTGTTTGAAATTTAAATAATGAGGTGATACATCTGAAAGATCATAAAGTGAAAATGTAAAAACGCCTTGCTTTATTGTTATGAACTGTTTGTGTTGCCTAATCATGTTGGTTCTAATAGTACCACCTCTCATATTTGCTTTATATTTCTCTTGCATTCATGGCTTAGGACATCTGGTATGACCGAAAAAGGACTACTATATTCACAAGTTTAAAATCAAGAAACACAAATAAAATAGGACAATGCACTCCAGGCCTGCACCACAGATCTTCATTCCACCTTACTATAAGGAAGCACCGATTTACCGGTGCAAGCCACAAACCACTGAAACTTGATGCATTGAGGAGCATATAAATTTCAGAAGAGAGGTGAAAACCTGGCTATTTACAAGATAATTATATACTCTCACAACATTGGGAGATAACCTATAATAATAATTGCTTCTTTAAGTACAATCTACAGTTTACAGATATGGAACAGTCCAATCAGCACACAACTTTCTATACCCAGGTTAGTAATAAATGGCTGACCTATGCCTGGGTATTGTATAATAATGTCAATTCATATGTAGCCCTCCGGGCCCTCACTAATAATAATACAGTAACACTGATCAGTCGGACAGACAATTTTAGCTTAAACATACTGCATTAGAGTTACCTCATACTGGTTAACCCTCATACACTCATATAATGCCGAACCATATGCATCATGTTCATCACCCAGTACAGTACCTGAACACAGCAATAAATCATCGATCACCAACTGAAAATGCATTGAATGACTGAAGAGATCTGCTACATACCTCAGGCTATCAGAGGACTCTAATTTTGTCCCCACTTCATTTAACAACCAGCTACAATCTATGACCGCTTCTTGATGTCTCACAATGGAAAGCACATGTGGGATGACAGTAACAAAGTTCATGCCAACAGATCGGCCCACCATCACTCTCTCCAATCTATGCCTGCTCAGGACGATAAACTTTAATTATGCTCAGCTGGATGTATGACGTTACAACGCATACTTTTACAACGCATACCATTACAACGATTTTTTACAACGCAACATCCATTACAACGTATTCCATTACAACGCATGCCATTACAACACATTTTTTAAAACTACCTTTACAATGCATTCCATTACAATGCATAATACCTTTACAATGCATACCATTACATTGCATGTATGGTAAGTATTGGATAGTGTAGGGGTAAAAATTACTATTCTAACTCCAGGGGGGTGCAACAGTAGGGTAAGTGTTGGATAGTGTAGGGGTAAAAATTACTATTCTAACTCCAGGGGGTGCAACAGTAGGGTAAGTGTTGGATAGTGTAGCGGGTAAAAATTACTATTCTAACTGCAGGGGGTGCACAGTAGGGTAAGTGTTGGATGGTGTAAGCGTATTATGCGTTGTGATGGTATGCGTTGTAATGGTATGCGTTGTGATGGTATGCGTTGTAATGGTATGCGTTGTAATGACTGCGTTGTAATGTCAGGCGTTGTAGTGGTATGCGTTGTAGTATCATGCGTTGTAATGGTTACGTTGTAATGGCATGCGTTGTAATGGATGTTGCATTGTAAAAGTTTCATTGTAATGGTAGTGCGTTGTAAAAGTTGTGTTGTAAAGGTTGTTCCCCGCTCAGCTAGCATGGGAAACTCTAGTACAGTAACCAGCTAAGAAGACTATGATCAGGGTAGATACTGTAAATGGCCATGCTTAGCCGTTTAAAGCTTCTAGCATACTGAAAACCATACCTATCTCTCACATTGACAATAGCTGCATCCATTAATACAGAAATCACACCTCCTTCGTCAGCACACATGACATGGAAACACTTACTCCATAGGATCAATACAAAGATGCCCTTCCAACTTCACATACTACATAGTACTACATAGTACTCACACTCACCCCCAGTCACAGATCTGGGTTGAATCCATGCACATTCTTTAGCTCACTTCTCCACCCCAGTTCAGACACAGCTATCAGCTAGGCACACACTTCAGCGCCCCATATAGGAGTAGTATGCGCTGAATAAATGTTACAATACAATCCATACTTCAATAGATGACAGAGGATATACGTTAATTCCTTGATTACGCCTATCTGCCATTTTGCGAACACTACATTCCAACTAAGTGAATACGACAGAAGTACTCAATGAACTTACACCCATTACTTCAACAGGTCATATCTCCACACTTTTTTTCTGACCAATAATCCCACAACATGAACCAACTGATCATTTCTCAAACCCTCTACCGAAATCTCCCATTACCCGTTTATTAACTGTATACCCTAGGACTGCCTCTCACCTTAATTTCCCAGCCCTTTTAGACCATGCCATTCACTTTTAGAAACCTACTTCGACACTGATAGTCTTGCTAAATGTCACCTTTGCCACTTCCATCTCTGTGCCTGTCCCATACATGCATTAAGGCTTTATAACGACTGGGATCAACCAGTTCAGTATCTGGCAGTGCAATCTTGCTGGAGAGAGACGTGAATAACAGAAGCTGATTCCCTACACCACCTAGAGGCCTGCAACCACTAAAAAATGGAAAGAGCTCCAGGCGATAACACCACCCAGTGGGAAGTGGAAGCTGAGGCAATACAAAATATGTTACCCTTCAAGGTAACTGCATCAATCCACTGCACTAAAGGTTCATTGAGCATCCTGGGGCAGTCATGCATCTAAAACAAAACATAATGAACTTTCAGAACTATCACTCTAAAGCATGAGCAACTTGGAAATCACTTAACATCTGGTAAGTGTGTGTTACCTAAAATCTCCCACTTTCCTGCTTGCATCTGGTAGCAGGAACCCAATAAATGCACTTTAATCCTAAGTGAAGAAAAATGATACAGGATGCTGAATTAACTCTAAACCAAATGTTCTTACCCCTACACACGTATCCATATTGCTGAGTAGTACCTACGCCCTTAAGAGACTGGGAATTTTAAAGGAGCAACATAAGAAAAGAAATTCCATCATTCCATCAAACTCTCTCAAACAAAATCCATAGAAATGAAGTGTGATGGAGCAAGGGCTCGTAGAAAACAGACTTGCTCGGAAGCAATCCTCTCATTTAACTTCTAATATTGTATTAAACACGTATTGTGTAAATTAATATGCACAACATTGAACATGAAAGACAGAGGAGCTTGCCTACGTGTTTTACTAATAAGTAACTCAAGCAAAATTCTGAAATGGCTGCTAACGGGAAATCTGTATTGCTCATGCGTCAACTGTACCTACGCAGTATGACGAGCTGTCGCTTGGAGGGAATTTCTTGCACATGAGCAAACGCTATTAAGATGGCAGCTTGGAAGCTCACAAGATGCTTTGCTGAAACTAACACAAGCTATTTTACTAATGCTAATGCGGGGAAAGCATTAATAAATGAAATTGGTTTAGAGTAAAGATAAGTGGTATACAGTGAAACCATTTTATTTTTAAATTAATATTTGTCATTCTGACTTTCCTATTAGTATGCATTTGGGCCTCTCGTACAAATCCAGAGTCTAAAACCACCTGACCTCCGTACTTGCGTGGTGTGATTGAGCCAGAAGAAGTGATGTGACTTTTGAACACAGTCCAAGGACGCAAAAGATACATATCCTGGGAACCAGCTCCAAAGTCCTCTAAATGTATGGGAATACATGAAAATTATACTTTTGTGTCTAATAAGATGTTAATACAGGTGGGAATAAAGATTTGTGAATAAAAATTAAGGGGTGGGATCTTTGAACAATAAACTAGTAGACTAAAATGAAAAAATAAGCATGGTGTGATTATCATTCCCTCCTTGCCTGTCCAATCCGAGTTAGTAGTTTCACGATATTAGTTTCACGATATTGAAACATCAATGGGTGGTACATGAATATTGTAGAGTATAATTGAGGTAGCTTTAGCTAGTTATTAGGCATGAGACCGGGATGCTGTCCGAGTGAACCAGAGACAGAGATTTGCTGAATGCTGCAGAGCTTGCGGTGCTGTCGGAGTGACGAGAGATGCTGATGAAGAATCGAATGCATAACCATCTATCTTAAATTAATTTACTTTGAAGAAAATCGCAGAAGACTCTCGAGGAGGAAGAGAGTGTCAGAGAGGGTTGCTATGCAAGCGTCGGTGGTAGAGAGGTCATCTATCCTGTCCTGATTCCTGTCCTGAAGCCTTTGTCACCTGATATATCCCTGGGGACCGTACCCAGCTCCTTGGCCAGGGGGTTGGTTTTCACACCATCTTAGTTAATTAGTTTTCCCTGTATGTGCCAATGTTGTTTTCTATCTATCCTCTCCATTCTGCGCAAAAGTCATTGCAAGATATAAAATATGTGTTTGATGATTGATTAATCAAATCTTCTTTCCTATGAGTGACTGAGACTGTACTGTACTTTGTAAGTGGTTCACATGAAATTAATTTAGATAAAAATGTCAACTATCTCCAGAGTCTGAGGTCATTTATAAATGCAAAAAGATTATTTTATGTAATTTCACCATCAACTAGTTCAACTAATGGTCCATTGACCAGAGGAAAGAACTTTTTGATCAGTGAAAGATTAGTAAAAAATAATAAGTGACTCATCTTGTAATGGTAGGAAATCAAAAACTTTTACTCCATCAGTTTATTGCCAGGTTATGTGACTGTGTTTTATGGGCCCAGGTAAGCATATGGTATTAGAGTACCTGTTGCTTGTGAGCCTCTTGATCAGTTTTCTGGTACCAGAGCTATGGTTATTATTGACTAGTTTGGTGATAAATATTGATTTTTGAATATTGATTTACGTTTAACAAAAGAGTTAGTGTCCCATTTTATGTTGTCCTGACAATTTCCCCGGGGAAAATTAATAGCAGGTGGTGTTAGAAGCTATACTGGAGTGAGGTTACTCATCTGTTGGAATAGCACTGAGAAGCTATGCAGGGCTGGCAGTGCTAAATTAGGGGCTATTTTGTATAAAAGTTGAGTGTGAGTGAAAGCAAAGGGGATCGCTGGTGAAACTTTGGTCTTATGTCACCTAGAAAGGGTATCACTGAAGGAGTAACAGTTTCTCTTGAGCTTGAATGAAGGGTAAACGGCAGGTTTTACTCGCAGTGTAAGAGGAGCAATTCTGAGTCTCCAGAATAAGTTGAAATCTATCCTTTGTTTAGTGGAACAGGCAGAGTAGTGAATGTTTTAACGCTGCTACAAACGTAACTTAGTTAAAGGCAGAGTAAAAGAAATACGTTTCGTATTACCTTGTGAAGGGAGGGTGCGTTGCCGGAGTTGCTCTGATGTCACAGAGAGCTGCGCTGGGATAGGTTGAAACAGCGGGCATGTGACTGACGCCGATTGTAAAGGAGGGTCAGTAGTAAGGCGCAGAACTGATGACATCAGAAAGGCCACACTGGCATTGGTCAGATCATGAGCGCGAGCTGCAATCTGATTGGATAATTAAGAGAAAGCTGCTTTTGGATTGGTAGACGTAAATTTGTATGTTTGATTTCCATTGGCCTTTTTGTGTGAATCACTCTAACAGAAAAGCTCGAGGATTTGCGGATTATTGTTTCATGCATTGAGTATCTAGTATGTAAGGAAAAAAG
The DNA here is from genome assembly GCF_964261635.1 of Lissotriton helveticus. Taxonomy (NCBI): domain Eukaryota; kingdom Metazoa; phylum Chordata; class Amphibia; order Caudata; family Salamandridae; genus Lissotriton; species Lissotriton helveticus. The sequence goes on along the minus strand of NC_136067.1, from coordinate 871,079,764 downwards.
AGAAAAATGTCATTTATAAAGAAAATGAAGAATTTCTTCAAGAAAGATAAACCTGTATTGACGCCTGCTCCATTTATGATGATGGGGAGAGGATATCATACATGTGTATGGATGGAAAATTGGATGGAATACACAAAAGACAATGGTGTTTTAGCTTTTCCTGAGCATGGTACCTTTAATGGAAGAATTTTGCAGATTTTGAGGATGCGCATGAATGATTTAGATCCGAGATCTAGGTTAACGCAGTATGAGGCATTAGATGAATGGGAGACTGAGTTGTATGAATGAGAGAAGAACTGGAGTGTAAGATATATGGGTCATTTTCCTAGATACATCCGAGAGACACGTGAAGGTCAGATGAAGCAATGGAGAAAATAAATGGTATCAGAAGGTTTATACCCAGTATTAGTGGCAGATAAACAGTCAGGGAGTAAGTGTAATGAAAAATTTAAACACATGAATACGGCAGGAAATGGTGAATCAGAAGATGAGTTGCTAGAGGACATTTTAACTACAATTCACTCCACCGTACCAAGCAGGACCAAGTAGAATCACCCCAAGTGCACGTGTACTAGAAACACCCTTGATTCCACAAATATTACATGATCCAACACTTAATAGGGTACTTCAAGATAGGGAAAAAGAAGTGTTAAATAAAAATAGAGAAGAATTAATACAGAAAATAGGTCAATTAAACTGAACCCTGAAGCATTGCCAAAATACCAGTAACTATAGTTCCTGTTTTTCCATTGTATGGAGACAAAGCAAATTGCCTTAAATCACCAGGTGTAACAGGTCCTTAAATAACCCCAGAAAAGAAACTGTGATAATAGATGATCAAGCAAGTGAGTGCAATTCATTCTTTTCATTATTGGATCTGCCGATAAGAGACTCAGTAAGCGAAACCTCAAAAAGAGTTACACCCAGTAGTTCAAAAGAAGGAAGATCAGTGGTATCCTCTATAGCTAAAACTGCAACAGCAGTAACTCTAGAAGATTTGGAGAGATGGAGACAGGGAATAGAAAAACAGAGTAAACCGCCTAAAATATTGGATATTTACAAAATGAAAGTAGAGTTGGAAGAGATGATAGCTGGAAATGTGGGAATAGAAAGATTACTTACTTACAATGAGGAAGAGTTGTTGTTCATTTGTAGAAGTATAACCAGGAATGCAATAATATTTTATGATGAATTGACAAAACTTGCCTCTGAGATGGGGATTGAGATCAAAAGTGCTACAGAAACCATATAGAGTGGAGTTTACTGACAACGATTTAGAAAATATGAATGTGTCTGGAAAGAAGTTACAGGTAAAGGAGTTGTTGAATATTTTGAAAAAGTGGGGAGGCATTGACAGGTGGAGAATGAGGTGGACAAGGTAAAAGGAGAAAGCACAGGCGAAAGAAGCCCCTACTGCATATATGTTAAGAGAGTCAGGAAAAGTTGAAAGATTGTGTTCTAAGAGAGAGGTACCTGGTGGTGGATAAGTTCATGTTCCATGGAGTCGACAAGATATTTTGTCATTTACAAACGATTTCCCTAAACTGAGAGAGAAACCAGTTGAATGGTACAAACAGGTTGAGAGGTTTGTGAAGGTTTTGAAAGGTTTGTTGAAAGATTTGAATGGTCTGTTTGATATAATGGTACCTGCTGAATTATAGACAGAATGTAAGATCACAATTGATTGGCCAAATGAAGAGTATCCAAGAGATGCGAAAACAGGATCCCCTTCAGATGATGTGATGAAGAAATATCACCAAGTAATTACTTTCCTGAAAGGGAAAATTCCTCCTAATGAAACAGATTGGGTAAAGATAGATAGAACCACCCACGAGCCAAATGAATCTGTTCAAGCATATTATGAACGACTACTACAAGTGTTCAAACAGTATAGTGGTTTTGAGAACATTGGAGATATGGATATGGGTCATTTTGTGTATCAGTTTGTGTACGGTTTGAAGCCAGAAATTAGTCAGATGATTCAACAGCAAGTGTGTTGGCAGGGAAAGTCCATTGACGACATTCTAAAACACGCAAAATATTGTGGGGATGATATTGAGGTAAGGCATTAAAAGGTAAAAGAGAAAATGATGTGGGCACAAGTGAAATTTGCAGAACAACAGGAGATTAAATTAAAAGATCAGGCAGATGGTCAAATGGAGTGGAGAAGTGTGGCTCACTGGTTAGAGGCGGCAGACCCTGAAGCAGAGGTCAGACCCGGGACCAGGGTTCAATTCCCGACGCGGCGGGGTCTTGAGCCCAAAATATCCACGGACTCGATAATTCTCGTTTCGGTGCCTACTCGAGTCACAGGTTCACACTCTGCAGCTCTGGGCATTAGCTTGCTTAATCTCCACTATGCCCCTCCGCGGCGGGATGCCTGGCTTTCACCTTGGGGATGCCCAGTACGGGTATCTCACAGGAAAAACCAGGACGGGTTCCCAAGGCAAGCGCCGAGATGCCTACCGGTAATCGAGCGCAATATAAGAACGCTTAATAATAATAATAATAATAAAGAACAGGGTTAGAGTGCTCATGCGGTGAATGGTGGTAAATTAAGAGGACAAATGAATGGAGAGGATGTAAAGAAGAAGTTTCCATGTCATGGGTGCGGAAAGCTTGGACATTGGAAAAAGGTGTGTAAGAATATTCAGAATAATAATGGCCAATCCAACATTTGAATCCACAGATGCAGAATGAGGTGCTTATGAATCAGCCGCAGCAGGTAGTTAATCAGCAGTGTCTGGTGCCACCGGCCCCTATGCCAAATTTTGTGAACCAGCCAAAGTAAAGTGCAGACGCCGGATTTCAAGGAGGAAGTGGTAAGAAAAATTCTGTGATTCGCAATTCTGAGGTTCTTCGATTTTCAACTTTGTGCCGTATTCGGCCGCCATTTTTTGTCTGGTCGCCATTTTGTATTGCCTTCAATCAGGCAGCGAAACGAACGGAGTGTTTTCACCTTTTCCAGCTGCTACGTGTCTCTTCTGTTAAAAATAAACCCCTTGCCCTTGTTTACGAAACCGATGTCAGGGTCTGGCCGAGTCGACTAATCCATGTCTGGGTTGATTGATCCCTGTCTCGACTGACTGTTTGCTCTCCCTATTCTTCCCTCACTTTCTCTTATCCGACTGGCCTTCGCTATTCTCTTCTTGTATTCTCTTGTTACACAACTATCCTTTGAGGCACACAAATGCATCCTGCCACCTGCAAATTAGATTATGGTACCAGCATTGATTAACTTGTGGGGAGCGGTAACACACAGGGTCTGAAAGAAGGGCGTATTTGGGACACTTGATAGCTTGTTTTCCAACTTTTCCTATTGGTCAGCCTTGTATGTATTGGGAGTATACGTTGTAAATATGTGTGCTATAAAAGATTGTGCGCCACGTAGTAAAGTGTCAGTCTCTTAAGAACCTACTCTGTACTTCTAGGACAACTGTGCTTAGCTGCAGCTAATAAACCTGGTTTTCTACGCCTAGCAGAGTGTCTCGTGTCTCTGTCCGACAAGGCAGGTGAACTCGGAGATTTAAGGCTTGCCCTGCGCCGCCAGGCCCATAAGGCCCGGTTCTTCAACTGGCGCCCAACGTGGGGCGGGATCAGTGGCAGCGGTTCAGCCGGAGGGTCGTGAGGAGCCTCGCAAGAAAATTCCGGAGGACTCGCGAACCACGTCAAGCGACCCCTGTATGTCGAAGTGGACCGAAGGTCTTTTGCAGCGTGGCTACTCCTTTCCGATGGCTGCTGACGACTGCTGCCCTGACTTCCACCCTGCCTTGGCCCCTTTTGGTGACGATTGGGATTGCGAGACGTTAGACGGACCTCTGTTGGCGTTAGTTAAGTATTCGTGGGTAGCGCCCACTTCTTTGTTTTTGTTTTTCTTTGGGTTTGTTATTCAACCATTGCAATAGCCGAAGCCAAGGGGTGAGTATGCTTTTGCTGAGTATTTGCTCTAAAAACCTCTTGAAGTTTGTAAGTAGACCAGTGACTTAAAGATGCCTTGTCTTAGCAAGTTTAGAAAGTTTTGTTGTCTTGATTGTGATAGAGATTCCCGGCTAGAGGACTCTTGTCCAATTCCTCCGGTCGGAACTCCCACTTATGAGCTCTATTCCAAACATGGTGTTGGCCCCATTGCCTTTAACGAGGCATGGATCCGATACACAAAGAAAGACGATGTTCTGCAGTGGCCACAAAATGGTAGCTTTGAGCCTAACATATTAGATAATTTAGAAGCAATTTTGTTCAAAAGAAAAGCCCGGCCGGAAATGTTTGACTCTTTCCGCCTCTGGCGTAAGGAAGCCAAACAGAGAGAAATTAAGCAGGCAAAAAGAGATAAAAAAGAGAAAGGTATGATGATTATACAGGCTGCCCAGCAGTTTAAAGATAATGAGATTGTTTAGGCAATTGAAGTCTCAGAAAGACAGCATCGTATGGCAATAGATAAATGTTACCCTGTGTTGCCTACTTCTCCACAGAGCAAGGATCCTGACGAAGATCCCTTAATGTCCCATTTGTTGAGATTGCCTCCGCCCTATGTACAAGGTGCTAATGCACCCCCATTGTTACCACTTGTCCAGCCACCTGTCGTTCCGCCATTTGTCCCGGCTCTTCCACAATTGCCCCTTCCAGTATTACCACCCCCGCCTCCTTTGCCACCGACTCCCGTTCCTCGGACTCCTGTACCTCAGTCTCCTTTACCCCGGTTCCTCTTGTAACTATCACCCCTCCTAATGCCTTGACTCCCGTTCTACTGCCAGATTCTCCCACAACTCGTAAACGATTGGTCGATACTGTTTCTGGCCTTTTCTCCCCCCTCTTTGGGTCTTTTAACATGTCTCCTGCTCTTTCTCGAAGGCAATCCCGTAGTCAACTCCCAGGTCCCGACGAGCGAATTGTGTTGAACAATCTTGCTCCCAAATGGTTCATGATCCACAGTATAGTGTACCTGATATCATGAGCACCTTTCACCAGTGGGATGCGCCTAGACAGAGATATGTTTTTAATGTTATGTGTGACACTCTTGTCAAAGGATGGGAGGATATGGATTTGGGTTTAGTTCCCCAGGGTCTGTTAGACGTACAGGCTAAATTTGATAAAGGACTTATTGTGGGTTCTGAGATTGTGGAAGCCGTAAGGACACTTGTCACTTTTAGGTCTTTATTTTCTTCTCAGGATTTTCTTGAACCTGAATCTGTAGTCGGACAGAAAGTGAAACATTATCCTATGAGAGAAGTCCCTCCAATATGGAGAGATGCGGTTCCACAAGCAGGCAATATTCCAGGTGTCCCTGCTAATTTCCAGCGTATATGGGTACATGTTCCTTGGAAACGATCTGAAGTTTTGGCGCTTAAACAGTCTTTACTGGACCCTCGTAAAAATCCTGCTGGGTATTATAAAGAGCTGTCCCAGACTGTTGGTGCGTGTATCATGAATTTGGCCGATATTGATATGTTGATGTGAAATGTAGTCCCACAAGCGTTATGGGCTCGGATTCGTAGGGAGGACCACGACCAAGCTTTAGGTGGTAATTGGGCTGCTATAACTGCCACGGATGCAGCACAAGTAGGTGGTGCTAAACCCGATGCTTTGATTACAGAATTGCCCGGTAGGATCATCACTTTAAAGAAAACAATGATGCCTGCCCTACGTGTTAACTGGGAGAAGTTAGCTGCATGTAAACAGAAGAAAGATGAAAGTGTTTCCGACTTCTTTACCCATTTCGAGGAGACGTTCATCAACCACAGTGGTCAGAATTACGAGAATAGGGATAAGGAGGAAAAGGATAAACTTGAGAAAAAGACTAAAGAATTAAAAAGAAGGTTCTTTTGCAACAGGCTTATCCCCCTTGTTCTGCTCAGCGCCAATTTCAACAGTCTTCCCAGTTTCAGAGGTTGTTACAGAAAGCTGAACCTTTTGTTCCGCGACCTTTGCTAGGTCCTAATCAATGTGCCTATTGTAAAGAGGAAGGTCATTTTAAGAATAGCTGTCCAGTTTTATTGCAGCGTATTGGTGGATTTCCAGGGCCGCGAGGCCGTGGTGGTTTTCAGTTAGCACTCAGGGGTAGGGGGCGAGGTGTGTCGTCTCAGACACAGCGTTCCTTTCCCCCTCAGTACTCTATGAATTATTTTGACCAGCAGAATACTCAGTCTGCACAATATTATAATGACGATTATTGTTTCGAGAATGAGAGTCAGGATTTTCAGACTAGCTAGGACAGCCATGGCCAAAGCAAGGGAGTCGTATCAGTTCCAGTGGATCAGAATAGGCCTCATGTTGAAGTTGTTGCATTGGGTGTTCCAGAGCCATTTCTATTGGATACTGCTGCATTGAGGAGTTATATCATTCACTCCAAACTTCCTGGGGCACCTTTGTCTGGCTTAACTAATGTTTTGGTAGGATTCTCTGGCACCCCAGTTCGTAACCCGGTTTCTTGCCCTTTGCCCATTTCAATGGTCCTTATGATTTGGATGCCCCGCTCATTTTAACGACTGGTTGCGGTGAGAATTTGCTAGGTTTGGACTTATTGAAACGTCTTCATGTCACATTGTACTGTTCCCCCTCTGGTGTACATCTTACTTTGGGTGAGAACTTGGTTTCGCCTATGTGTTTGTCTAAAGACCAATTCCCACCCGAATTGCATTCCCTTCCTGCTACGCTTTGGGCTACAGGTCCAAATGATGTTGGTCTGCTCCTGATTCCACCTTACGTGGTTACTGTCAAGCCTAATGTTAAATTACCACGCATTCCTCAGTATAAAATTTCTAGCGACGGGGAAAGAGCTCTGTTGGCTATTATCTATGATTTGGTTCAGAAGGGTGTGGTTGAAGAAACAAGAGGAAATGTTTGCAATAGCCCTGTTTTACCTGTTCTTAAACGCACTGATTCTTCTCAGCCTTCTGTATATCATTTTGTGATCGATCTTCGGGAGGTTAACAAGATTGTTATACCCCAGTTTCCTGTCGTCCCAGATATCACTGCCTTACTCACGATGATACCTGCTTCGGCTGCTTGGTTCTCGGTTATAGATCTCAAGAATGCTTTCTTCAGCATTCCTATTGCTGAGGAGAGTAGGGATATTTTTGGTTTCTCTCTCGGAGGCCGAAGTTTCTGATTCAAGCGTGCACCCCAAGGCTATTGTGAGAGTCCCTCCATTTATAGTCAGGCTTTGAAATCTAAGCTTGATGCTTTCACTTTGCCCCCAGGTGCCACTCTTATTCAGTATGTCGATGATTTGTTGATTGCTGCTGATTCAGAGGGTGTTTGTAAGAATGTGATTGTTTCACTGCTGCGTTATTTGTCTGATTTGCATCAAAGGTGTCACCCTCTAAACTACAATATTGTCGCCAAGAGGTTACCTACTTAGGTCATCTCTTGTCGAAGGAGGGAAGGCGATTGACCCCAGAACGTATTCAAGCAATCGCACAAATGTCTGTACCATCAACACAAAGGGAGGTGCGTGCCTTTTTGGGCATTACCTCTTATTGTAGACAGTGGATTCCAATTTTTCTTTGTTGACTAAACCTTTGCTGGCACTTACTCTGAAAGACACAGCCCAACCTCTTCCTTGGACTGACGAATGTCAGAAGAGTTTTTCTAACCTACGTACTGCCTTGTGTCCTGCCCCTGTGCTAGGTACTCTGGATTATCGTAAGCCTTTCACACTCTATGATCATGAAAGAGAAGGTTGTGCATTGTCAGTTTTAACACAACAATTTGGAGACAAACAGCGGCCATGTGCCTATTTTTCGGCTACATTGGACCCAGTAGCCAAGGCATTGCCTAGTTGTCTCAGAGCTACAGCAGCAGCAGCGATCTCCATTCGTCAATCTGCTCGATTGGTACTGGATAAGACTCTCGTTGTTATGGTACCACATGCAGTGGATACTCTTTTGAACAGAACAAAAACACAGCATCTTACGAGTGCCCGCTTGTCTGGGTACGAGCTGACGCTCTTGGCTAGTCACATACACATCAAGCGATGTATTACTTTGAATCCAGCAACATTGTTACCTATTCCGGAAGAGAAAGATACCCAAGAACAGCATGATTGTTTTCTCCGTACAGAGGAGGAAACGAAAGGCAGAATAGACTTAAAAGACACACCACTCGTGGACTCGGATGGGATCCCATGGGTGGATGGGTCATGTTTCAAACTTCCTAATGGTGAGACGACAGCAGCTTATGCTGTTACCACCTTGTATACAGTAGTGGAGACAGCACGTATTAGACAAAATTCAGCCCAAGCCGCTGAGCTGATTGCCCTGACGAGAGCGTGTGTGTTGGCTAAGGGAAAAAGAGTGAATGTTTACACCGATAGCCAGTATGCCTTTGGCGTGGCTCATAGCTTCGGCCGTTTGTGGAAGTAAAGAAGATTCTTTACTTCCCGTGGGGCTAAGATACAGCATGGTCAGTTGGTAACTGACCTTCTTGAATCACTTGCTTTGCCTACCCAGATAGCAATTGTGAAGTGTAGTGCACATAAAAGGATCACTGATGATGTGGGTCGTGGAAATGCTTTTGCAGACGAGGTAGCGAAAGAAACAGCGAGAGATGCTACAAGTCGTATGTATGTTGCAGGCCCCGCAAGATGGGTCAGAGAAGGAGGAATGTGTGAGGACACAATAGAAAGTGTGAGGATGATTCAAGAAAAGGCTACAGAGAAGGAATTGAGTAAGTGGAGAGAAAGTACGGGAATGTTGGACGCGAAAGGGTGTTGGACGGAATTGTCCGAACACCAGCGTTGGCTGTTACCAGACGCCTATGTATTGCCTGTAGTTATTATGGCGCATGGTCCAGCTCACATCAGTGCGAAAGGGATATGCAAACTTCTGGCTCCAGTATGGCGGAATGAAGGAATCCCTAAATGTGCGGAAAATGTGGTGAAACATTGTATCATTTGTTTGATGCATAATCCAGGAAAGGGAACCCCAACTCCAGCAGGTCATTTTGCTCCCCCTACGTATCCTTTTGAGGTATTACAAATTGATTACATTCATATGGAACGTTGCAATAACCTAAAGTATGTTCTGGTGGTGGTGTGTGCCTTTTCCAGATGGATAGAGGCCTATCCCCTAAAGGATAATACTGCTTTGTCCACTGCCAAAGTCCTCTTGAAGGAATTTTTCCCGAGGTTTGGTTTGCCGCGAATTGTCTGGAGTGACAATGGAAGTGAATTTGTAGGCCAAATTATGAAGAAGGTGTGTGCAGGTCTTAGTATTAGGCAGAAATTCAATGCGGCAAGCCACCCTCACACTGCAGGCTTGGTAGAATACTATAATGGCACTTTCAAACTTAAGCTGGCAAAGATTCAGACCAGCACGGGTCTTGCTTGGCCCGATGCTTTACCTTTGGCACTCTTATCGACGAGAACAGCTGTACACTCTCGCTTGGGACTCAGCCCATACGAGGTTGTTTTTGGGTGCCCAGCTAATGTCTGGGGAGTCCCTCGGCCTAAAAAGTACTCCGATATTCCGTATCCTATGTTGATTGATTACTTACATGACCTCACAACTAAATTGCGTGTTCTTCATCAGCAGGTTCAAAACGCTTTGCCGGAAGCTTCCGTGGACCCAGGACACTCCATCCAACCCAGGGACTGGGTCTGTCTGAAGAATTTTCAGCGAAAGAAGAATCTGGAACCTCGTTGAGGGCCGCCTCGGCAAGTTCTTCGGGTGACACGTACAGCAGTAAAGATCATCGGAAAGAAGAACTGGATCCATGGCGTGCACTGCAAAAGGGTACCTTTGCCTTTGCCTTTTGACCAGTGGGTCCGCAAAGGTATAGGTGATAGTGAGGGCAAAAGGGTCCCTCGGTTGGTACCTTTTAGTAGTGCACATCTGGATCAGATGAGATCTGAAAAAGAAGACGACGTGTTGCAAGAAGCTGTACCATCACATCTGCGACTGAACACAACAAATCCAGAGACTTTGTTTCGAGAATAAACGGTACCTAACAAGACCCGGTACAACCTGAGATCTAGACTGATTTAGAACAATTAAAACCTTTTTTTTCTTTTTCTGGTTACACTCTTAAGAGACATTTTTATTTACCATCCGTTAAGTTGCAGGGTCACGGAAGGAGTCTTAGGCTGGTACCTGAGTAGTGACAGTAGGTCTGCAGGACTTGCAGTGTCATAGGACGGCTAATAATCACAAATAAGTGACCTAGGAAGATTACCGTGAGCAACGCCTTAGAGGATGGATATTGAATTGAAAGAAAATGATAAAAAGCAAGAAATGAAAAGTAAATATAAGAAATTGTTGTTTAGTCCATGTGGCGTAGCCTTGTGCATTTTAGTATGTTCATGTATTTTATTGGCTTGTGTGGGTTGGGTTATTCACACTATGCAGCAAGCACCTGTCCCTACTTCTGTTTCCTTGCCTTTTCACACTACTGCTTCCCCGCATCAGTTCCATACACTCCCAGAGCACGAACAAATTAGGAGAGCGGAATACTTTAACAATTCATTCATCCAGCTGTTGCATCAGCATCAACTGGCAGTCAATACTACTGACTGTTGGGTTTGTGGACGTATGCCCCATAACACAGAGAAAGGGATGCCATATTTGGTCCTTCCGTTTTCTTATGAAGGTTCCGCTTGGGCCTATTTGGCTATATTTTCCAATGCATACCAGAATCAACTTCGACATCCTCTTGTTGGTCCATACAGTGGTGGAGCAGATTTTAGTCATAGTTCTGTGATAAAGGGAATAGTGGCTATGGCTAGAGTTGCTGAAAGTGGTGAAATCCCTATTGATGAGAAATGAGCGTATGATGGTTGGAACGTGACTCGTTATGTTACTAGCCTCACAGATAAGGCTAAACAAGGGAGATCCCCCACAAATTTAGACCATACCTCATCGAGGCAATTTGTGTTTACAGATAAATGGTCGAAATACTAAAAACCAACCGGAAAAGAGTGTTTGTTCCCGTACATACATTTATTCATCCCAAATCCCTTCACCATTAGTACCATCTCAGGGCACATACTTTGTCAGCTACGACAGAGCCTACATGTGGCTCCCCACCAATTTTTCAGGAACGTGTTATGTGGCTTTTCTTCTCCCTCCGACATACACTGCTCCTTCAGGTCATCACAGAAATAGATATGGCAGAGGGGTTATCAATTCCAAAGACACAGCAGGACAAGAGGGAGGGGACTTTTTCAAAGGGTTCCTTCCTTTCCGGGGCCCAATGGCCAATAGCAGAAACATTAGACAGTTAGTTCATGTTGTTGAGGCTACCATAAATGTGACTTCTGGAGCCTTAAGTAATCTAACAGCCGAACTTCAGGCGGACCGCCTTATGACTTTGCAGAACCGGATGGTTCTAGATATTGTTCTTGCAGATCACGGAGGAGTCTGTAAATTGATTGGGTCTAGTTGCTTCATTTATATTCCTGATAATGCCCCTACAGTATACCAAGCCATCTCTAGATTGCACGTAATTTCTGAGTCGATTCACCAGGATACAGGAGATTGGTCTGTGATGGGATGGTTTTGGGGACTACTGTCCACATGGGGATGGAAGGTATTCACCTTCCTTGGAATGGTTTTGGCCATCATTTTCTCTTGTTGTCTTTGTTTACAGTGTGGCCCTGCCATCTGTTGTCTTTGTGCCACCTTGTGTGTCTCAAGGCCTATGTCACAGAAAACAGAGCATATTAAAATGATGTTGCAGCAACAGCTCGACGACCTCATGGCCATTGACATCGACTCAGATTGACTTGAGTCTATTGTTATTTGCCTGAGTAATGGCAAAAGGAGGGCCTGAGGTTCTTCGATTTTCGACTTCGTCCCGTATTCGGCCGCCATTCTGTGTCTGGTCGCCATTTTGTGTTGCCTTCATTCAGGCAGCACGGCGAACGGAGTGTTTTCGCCTTTTCCAGCTGCTACGTGTCTCTTCTGTTAAAAAGTAACCCCTTGCCCTTGTTTACGAAACCGATGTCAGGGTCTGGCCGAGTCTACTAATCCATGTCTGGGTTGATTGACCCCTGTCTCGACTGACTGTTTGGCTCTCCCTATTCTTCCCTCACTTTCTCTTATCCGACTGGCCTTCGCTATTCTCTTCTTGTATTCTCTTGTTACACAACTATCCTTTGAGGCACACAAATGCGTCCTGCCACCTGCAAATTAGATTATGGCACCAGCATTGATTAACTTGTGGGGAGGGGTAACACACAGGGTCTGAAAGAAGGGCGTATTTGGGACACTTGATAGCTTGTTTTCCAACTTTTCCTATTGGTCAGCCTTGTATGTATTGGGAGCATACGTTGTAAATATGTGTGCTATAAAAGATTGTGCGCCACGTAGTAAGGTGTCAGTCTCCTAAGAACCTACTCTGTACTTCTAGGGCAACTGTGCTTAGCTGCAGCTAATAAACCTGGTTTTCTACGCCTAACAGAGTGTCTCGTGTCTCTGTCCGACAAGGCAGGTGAACTCGGAGATTTAAGGCATGCCCTGCGCCGCCAGGCCCATAAGGCCCGGTTCTTCAATACCTTTTACTGAATAACCATGAAAGTGAAGATGAGTAATGACGGTGCCAAAGGGGGAGGAAGCGGAGTGCTTACTTGTCGCATCCTTGCCGGTAGATCAGTCAGGTCCATTTATTTATGGGAAAGTGGAAGACAATGATATCTCTTTTCTGTTGGATACTGGTGCTACCCGTTCTACTGTGAGAACAGCACACATCCAAAACCTACCCCTCTCGGGGGAAGCAATCCAAGTAGTCAGTGTTTCGAATCAACAGATTAGAACTCCAATTACCGAACCTATAGAGGTGACTATTGGAAATTTTAAAGACATGCATAGATTTGTGGTCTGCAATTCTAGTCCAGTGAATTTATTGGGAAGTGATTTACTGTGCAAAATGAATTGCACAATTTATTGTACACCGGATGGTGTTGCTCTTCAAACTCCTGATGGAGGTATGGTATACAAGATAATGTTAGCTAAACAAGGCACAGAAATAGTTGAAATGTATTCATTCATGGCAAAAGATGACTTACCAGAAGAGCTGAAAACAACTGTGAATCCAGAAGTATGGGATTTCATGGGAAAAGAAATAGGGCTAATAGCAAACGTAGACCCAGTGAAAGTGACAGTGAAAAAAGGTACAGTTTACCCCAACACCAGACAATACAAAATGAGTCCAGAAGTGAAAGCAGGAGTGGCTTCAGAAATTGACAGTATGATTAAACAGGGCATTTTAAAAGAAATAATGAGTAGTCCTTGTAATTCGCCTATAATAGGCCTCAAAAAGCCTAGTGAAAGTACAGGATAGTGTAGGATTTGAGAAAAATCAATAACATTGTAGTGTCTTGTTGTCCTGTGGTGCCAAATCCAGCAGTGATTCTTTATCAGACCCTTTGGAATGCAGGCTGGCTTACCGTAATTCATTTGTGCCAAGCCTTTTTCTCAATTCCCTTTCATCCAGACAGCAAGTTCTTTTTTTGTTTAAATATGAAGATCGTATCTTGGCATGGAACCGAGTTCCTCAAGGGTA